>NC_089646.1:66257400-66882400 GCF_037042795.1 Molothrus aeneus
CTAAGCAGTTGGAGGCAAGGCAGAGAGATGGCATTGCCTTTCTATTATCTTTCCACCTATCACCCATGTTGTTAATGGCAGCAATTAATAGCCACAGGGGTTGCTATCATTTCCTCCACCTGGCAACAAAGTCACAGGCTGTTCCTCTGTCAGCAATTGCCAGAGGGAAGTGTTCTCTAGAAAAACCTCCACCTACTTTGAGATGTCTTCTTGCACACCTCCATACTACATATATTGGGAAGCAGTGTGAGTAGTCAGCTGCATGTTCAAGACAGCCTTAAAACCTGTTCCTGGAATTTGGCTATTTGTCTGCACGGGGGCTCCTCTACAGAACACCCCTTAACTGGAGATTAAATAGCAAGTGGAAAAGCCCAAGTCATTGTAAATTGTCTGCATCTGCCCCCAAAGGACCTAACTCACATATATGTTTGTGATTTTTCAATTTTTTTCTCCCATAATAGAATATGTTCTAGAAATAAGAGTTTGCAAACTCATTCTTGTTTGCAAGAAGTTTATTAAAATTTTTGGTATTTTTGTTCAGAGAGTTTTTCACTTTTTGAATTATGTTGGTGGGCTATTCTTGTGGCTCAAAGTGCAAAGCTCCTGCATCCGTTGTTTTTGGGGAAACTGGGGCAGAATATGAGACTTCTCTGTTGTTACCATCAACAGAGAAGGCTTTTGACAGAAATAAAAGCTCTGATCCTTAGTCCATTCCTCTTTTCATTAGGCTATTCCATATATTTCACTGTTCTATTCTCTATGATGGACAAAATTCCAGATTTTATCATCACTGGTAGCCTGTTGTTCAGGACTAGGCCACTGAATAACTCTGCTCTTCATCATCAGTGAAGTTCTGGTACTGTTGTTAAATGTTGTAATGACCCAGGGGAACTGCCTGACTATTTACTAAGATTAATCTCCTGATTTTTTCAGCCAACTAATTGGTTTCTATCCTATTTTCTCTTCTGGATTCTATGCTGACTTTTTGCTGATTGCTGCCATCACCTTCATTTCTTTCACATATTGCTTGTGAAATTAAGTTCATCTAGCAGCAGCCTTGTAGTTGCCAAACTGATTTTTTTTTTTTTTATTTCTTAAACAACTCGGTTTCCTTGTGGCTAAATCCAACCAACCTTCTGCCTTTCTCCCCCTCATCAAACATTGAACTGCAGAGATTTTCATGATGGCCATCCCAATGGAAGGTCTAATAGATAATTTTCCCTGGGAAAAACATTAGGGATTGCATCACCCAAATCTTCAAGAACCTGTGTCCACCAGTTCCTCAGTTGTCAGACGCTTGATCTCAAGGTGAGCCAATATCAGTTTTTCTCTTTTCTCAAGGGGGGTTTAGACACAAAATACTTTGTAGAGTGTCCTAAATTTCAGGCTGGCTTGGTAAAGTCTCTGCCCAGTAAAGAGCTTCCAGCAAGCTGTCATGACAGGAACACCAAACTTCCAGGAATTCTATCTTTGTCTGACAGCAGAAGACACGAGCAATTTCTCAACTTCAAATGGATGATGTATGTTACAAGCAATCTCTGAACACAGGACTACTGTATTTAGCATTTTGGTGTAGGCCTGTAAAGCAGATGTTATTGTATTTTAGCATTCAGTACATTTTTTCCTTATCTGCTTTTATCAGAAAAAGTCCAAATGCCTTATACCAGTTTGTGCTTTTAGTGTTCATCACAGCACGTCACAGATACACAGATTGGTCTAGCTAGTGCTGAGAAGAGCCCTGTGGGATGGCGCTGCTCACATTGCCACAAGATAGGTAAAATTTCTAGCCCAACCATATAGAGAGAATTTATGTCAGATCAAATTAGAATGTGATCTTTGGTGTCAACTGCACATGCAAGCTGCAGAATCCAGGAATAAGGCTTTTTGGGCATATTCCCACTGCATGGCCTGCCTTGTTGCTGGTGGCTGCATAGGCACCTTTGGAGACTGTGATACTCTGTAGCTTTTGCAAGGAAGATAAAGGAAAGGCTAATTGTGTTCTCCTGTATGCTGTGCACTTGTAAATGGTTTGAGGCAGTCTGACCCTAAATATTGATGATTCAGGTTAAAATTGTCTCCAGATGACAAGAAGTATTAATTTTTCCCTATTATCCCCAATACACAAATCTTTTTTCAAAACTAGATTATCTCCTAAAATAAAGAAGCTCTAATTAATTCTACCATTTTATCTGCAACAGGCACTGTTAACATCTCATATCATGCTCCAATAAATTTGCCCACAGAGATTAACAACATCTGAGGGAGGACAGAAAGGGAAAGAAAAAATGGAGGGAAAGAAAGCCTTTTCAATTGAAGACCAGGAACTATTCTTCTAGTCAGCTCAGGTACAGAATGGCTTTAGCATGGCTATACTGCTTCTGGGAGCAAATTAGTGTCTGCCTGGACACTAATTTGCTCCCAGAAGCAGTATAGCCATGCTGCATCACCTCCAAGCTGCAGAGCTAGGCTGGGTGTACCTAACACAGTGCTGCACATGTCCTACAGGGACAATCCCACTGTAAAGTAGAGCATCCTTGCTCCTTATCAAAAGCTAAAGTAGAGACAGGCCTGTGCTAAGGAACAGTTGCTGACAAAATTGTTCAAATGTGTAAGGACAACATAAGGCCTTCCTTGCTCAAGACTGTAACAAGATAAGACCTTGATGTAGGAATACACAGAGAAAAAAATCTTTGTGAAGGAGCCATGTAGGATATCAGATTGCTAAAAGTATCAGCAGCTGCACTGTGTATAGAGAGCTAGAGACTGACACTTTTTGAACAAGGTCTAATTTTATTCCAAAGAAGTGGTAGGAAGAGACATTGGAGAGACAGCAAACACAGATGAAAAAATAGGCATCTGCTGTAAATTTATGTTTGTGCTGCATGTGAAAGAAATGGGAGCTTGCAACACTGTTGATTTGTGCTGGACAAAGTGATTTGCATAAAGGATGGGACCAGAAATATGAATCAAAACCGTACACTTTTTTTCCTTAAACAATGGCAAAGTTTATATCTAATAATTCAAGTTCTATGTATGTGGTTCTATGCTTTCTGATTCCAACAGGGACTTTGAAATGGAAATGCCAACCTTGGTATGCAGGGCATGATGGATCACCATGTATGCATAGGAATAAAAGGGTTGTCATTGGAAGTAATTTTGCGTTGAATTACACAATGTGTAATCCAATTGAAATCAGCAGAATGGCACAAGGTGTAATGTAGTGTGCAAAACGTGATCCATTGCATGCAATTTTAACAGGGATACCGCAGCACTCATCTAAGTAATGTGCTAAAATTGAATTTGTGAAAGGTAGGGGAGAAGAATTGTGAAGAATGGATGCATTTTATAATTGGGAAAATACTTTTTCAGAATGTGATGGAATATATATTTTTAAGGCTAATTTATTACACTTGGAAGTTGTTTGCTTTGTAATGGTACTGTCAGATCCTCAAAATTTGGCAAGTTACCCCACTGGCATAGAGTGGGACCAGCCAAGCCTGTCAGCCTGGGAGAACTTAGTATCCATTTTCTCCATTAACGTGCATCACATTATCTAATACTGTTCCTAAAAGAATTCCATCATCATCATCAGTAAATCTTTTTCTCATGCCCTTGACCAACAGCGTTCCTCAGGAAAAGTAGCAGGTCTCACACTGGCATCCCTTGGCACAGTGACCTCTGTTGCCTGCAGGAAAATAAAAAAGGGAAAAAGAACTAATTTCCGTGCTGTATCTTTGCTTTAACAGCAGAGAAGGTGGTAAGTCTTGCAGGACTGGAGCTGGGGGTAAACAATTGTGGGTGTCATGAGTACGATGCGGTGCTTTTCAGGGGTCAGGGCAGGCACAGCACGATCTGCACAGCTCAGGCTCAGGAACAGCCCCTTTGCCAGTGTCCCATCAAAGCTGACAAGTGAGTTTATTCAAGGCTTGCCATATGAACATAAGACACAGTTATCTGATTTCCTCATTACTTATGCTGTCTGCTGAGGATAAGGAGAATGACATGCGATACCTTTAATTTTTTTTTTTAAATTGGGAAGTCACCTGGTGTTGGTAGTGTTTAATGAGCTGTGTCTTCAAGAGAAAATCTATTGTCCAGTCACTGGTGAAATGCTCTTCAGTATGAAGGTGCCATTAACATGCAATTTTTTATTGAATACTATTATTGAAAATTAGAAATTCTATGTAAAAATCCCTACCACTCTTCCATATATTTGATATTCTGGAATAAAGTTGTGCCCTCAGGAATCTTATTTTAGATCTACATAGAAAATATTTATTTATCTCTACATATAATATAGAAAATAATGTTAGATATGTATATCTCAAATGGACATGAGCTGAGGTAAATGTGACCAGTATCCTGGGTCAGTAATAATAATTAGAGCGCAAACTAAAACTATAGCTCCTGACTAATGTTAATTTTTTTTTTCTTGAAAAAAATGAGAATGGAAAGTAAACACTGCTTTATGGACTTCATATTAATTCACTGTGTTCTACAAGACTATTTTATTCTTAGCATCTTCATAACATTTTGATATGAGTAATTCTAGCAATACAAAATTTTGGAGTAAAATTTTAGATTTTTTTTCTTGTGAAAGTTTCATATTTTCCTACATTATTTTCCATTTTTAAGTTACTGCCTATATGAATAAGGACTTATAAATTCACTGGAAACTGATTCAGTTTTTCACTGTGCAGGAACTCCTACTATTTATGTGGTTTTCATTGATGATTTTTCTTTGGTTCTGCATTCTGTGAGATTCTTTTTAAGGTGAAAAGCTTCTTTCTCCTCTCTTATTCTTTAATCCTTTTGAATGACTTTTTAGAGTTCTTTATAGATTTTTTCAAAGTACAAAGTAGAATAAAAGGCTCAAATAAGCAACTCACATATATCAAACTTTATCAATGTAGGTACTGAATCATGAAAACAGGTGGGTGGGACTGCTAGTCATATAACCCATCATGACTTGGAGGAAGGGTAAGTGAAGTAGCTGGAAATGCTGGAAGTGGGACCCTTGCTTTACCTTCCTTCCAATCCCAAGTCTTGGTTCTTCCTGGCTAAGTTAAGGAGGTCACTTTTTTTTTTTGAGGACATTCAAGTCTGATGCTAGGACACTGCTTTGGCTCTCATAAAGAAGTGGGAAAATACATCATCACAGAGCCTTCAGTCTGGCCACCCAAAGGGCCTTGTCTGCTAAGCAAAATGAAGAGTATCCCCAGGGAGATAAATCCAGTTCTGTTGAATGGAGAATGTGAATATTTGCTATGATGTTCCCTAATAGGAAATGCAGCTGAAATCAATGCTTTAAGTCAGGTGTGGGAAGGTAGGACTACTCTTTTCCATTCCCAGCTGCACCACTATGTTTCAAAAGCACTTTGGGTCAAAATGCTGTCTCAGGCTGGAATTTCATCTTTCCACAATGACTCTGTCTTATTCTATCTGATGCAAAAGGCTTCTAGGAGTTGCCTTAGTAATGCCCAGTAATGTTCTCCCAAGTCATTGGTTGACACTTGTTGACCACGCTGCTGTTGGAAAAGGGACTTGTTACTTATCATGGCAAGTTTGTGCAGACCATACTGTCTGCATACTGCCTTCTAAAGAAAGATGGCTCATGCCAATTTTTTTTTCTTTTACCCTGAAAATCAAGCTTCATTCTTGTTTATTCAAGCTTTTAGTAGTCAGTCATATGGCTATTGATAGTTTCTTAGTTTTTACTTTGATCGGGAGGCACTTAACAAATCCAACAGAGTTTTGTCTATTCTTTCATTAAATTAAAAACCTAGGTCAGTAATACAACATAAATGGAATAATGGCTGTTATCCAAATTCCGTGCTACACCTTTCATGTGTAATTGATACGGACTACCTGATCTCTCTGTGGAGTAGAGGACAACATAGAAGAAATTCAGTTTAGTCATGCCTTTCCTGTGTGTATTCTCAGGACATAGATGGCATAATTGAGTACAGACATCTTAGTTTAAAAGCCATCTTTTAAGTTTTATCCAGTCCTAGTAATTCATGTACAGTCCCATGGGCTGTATCCAAGGATTATGCTAATTTTATTAGCAACTCCTCTTGCTTTAATTAAACTGTATAAATTCCCATCTGGTCACTGTTGTGCCAACACCCTTCTTCCCTTTTTTTATTTTAATGTATAGATAATTTGTGGGTTTGCATTTCAGTTCTGATTTCCTGGATTATCCATCGTATTTTCCACATGAAATAACACAATTTTGAGGGGGTGAACTGGACTTCAAATTGAGGTAATGGGTTTGAGGGAATCTCTGGTTCAAAGCAAAGACCGAAGTTTCTAAAGCTGGCCAGGTCTTTTTGGGAGCAGGTTATCAAAGTATCTTGCCCTGTTGAAAGCACCAACCTGTATGGTGCTGTTCAAAATACCTACAAGCAAGCTCTGTATTAACATTTACTGTGTTTATTCCACAAAGCAGAGCAATGTGAATTCCTTAGTGGACTGTTAATTTACATGTAATACACTTTCAAATATTTCCAAAAGCAAATGTGAAATGATTAGTAATCTGTTCATATGCTCACAAAATGTTATTAGCAAAATGCCTTGGGCAGTGTGTTATTTTGACTAAAATTGATAATTTTGTATTTTAAAACTAAAGCAACTCCCACTGCCTCTGAATAATTTTAGGGCCTGCCCAGAGCCCAGACTTCTGGTCACACCACTTCTCAAGGCATGTATTGAGCTGAGGGGGGAAAAAAACCCAAGAAACCCACAAACAGCAACATCCCCCATCCAGAGCAGTGACCTAAGATTTGATTGATTCAGCTCTTCTGAAAGCCTCAATTAAAGTTTTCTGTGGAGTCCTGCATTTTAAAATGGCTTGTTACCTATAAAATCACTGTGAGGAGGTGATTCTGTTGTTTACCACTTGTTCTGCTTATGTAAGTTTTAAAATATTTATGTTGCTCTGAAGAAATCAAGCCTGGTAGTTCTTTTTCCTTCTGCATAACTGTCTGTCACCAGCTGTGTGTGGTTCTGACAGAGCCAAGGCCCTGGACAAAATATGTCATACTCCTCAAAATGTTGAGGTTGTTCTTTTTTTTGAAGAGGACAAGAGAGCAAGCTATTTAATGGTATTTGTTAAGGTATCTCTTTTTTTTTTTGAATAATGGTTTCCATGCCTTGCAGATGCAAATATAACATGACACTTCCTTCTAAATACCAATTATTCTGTCCAGAAGAGTTGCCCAAAACTCTAGTCCTCAAAGTTTCACACCAGACTCACATGGGATAATTGTGATAGTAAGACTGTGCAAAAAGCCTATGCCATAGCCAAGTATTGTTTGCATGGGTACAAAACATGTTCCAGCAATTTACATTTACGGCTGTGAAGTAATTGAATAAAGAAATGCATCATCATTTTCTTTTTTAGCACATAGGTGAATTATTTTACCAACATGGGAAGGAGTGTTCATATAACATCATGGTGCTTTGTGCTAGAGAAAAACAATTACAGTGAATAAGGTAGAATGGCTCTGTTATTGCAGTACATAAGACTTTGATTACATACTGCCAAGATTCATACCAGCCTAGTAGTTGTTGACAGATAAAGTAACAAAAATGAAACTCATTTATTTTTTCTTTATTGAGACCTCAAGGTAAAGCAAATTTTCAGTTCTTGTACTTACTACATTGAAGGAACAGAGACTGACAGTCAAAATGTGCCAGTCCAGAAATATAAATTAAACCTAGTTTCATATCAAAGTTTCATTTAGTCTCTGAAAAGGAGCTGCTGCTTGGATTATTTTTGATCCTAAAACAAATACACTGTAGACAACCGTAGTGTATCTTGAATGAATTAACCCCCTCATACATTTAGCTTTTATGTATTTTCCAGGATATGCATCCATGTCTATTCAAGCAATTAAAACATTTGTTATGGACTTAATTATTTTACTTCTTTTCCCCCATTTAATAACAATTTACGGTGTTTGCAAACCCAGTGAACATGTGGATGTTTTTAACAGAGTGTAGCACTTTCGCTGAAGAAAATACATATTTTGAGGAAAAATTTTCTTCCCTTCCTGCTTGTGTAAGGAAAATTCTTCTGGCTTTTATCAGTTCTTCCAGGCAGCTAGATGCTGTATTATTTTATGATAATTCTAACAAATGACTTTTTAGTAAATTTGTTTATTTTCTGAAGAACAGATAAAAGTGGCTGTTAAAATAGCCAAGTACTAAAATGAGTGGGTTTATCCCATCAAAATCTTGGATTAGTTACCTAGTCCAACTGAACATAATTGCTGTTTAGATTAATGAGGCAGTATCCTGGTATCTCCTCCGTAATTAAACACTTCTCTGGTTCAATACAGTATTAAAGATGCACCAGACGTTGAAACCTCAGTGGTGAAATTTAAAACTGTTGAAATTGCAGAGGTCAGCTGTGAAATACAAATTCCTTTGCAGTATGGAAAATTCACTTGTACGGAGTGTTTCAAGAATAATTTGACTTATATTGGGGATGCTGCATTTGTAGAAGTGTTTCTTATCTTTCTGCCATCTAAATGTGAAAATTATTTTTCATTAGTTCCTGAGAAAAAGTATCTTAAAGTGCACTTGTTTCCACAATTACCTTTTCTGACCTTTCACAAGATGATTGCAGTACCAGTAGGCTTAGAGGACTTGTTAAAAAAATTAAGCTTGTAAAGTAGCAAAAAAATGCCCCTTTGCTTGCTGGTGTCGATTTCAAAATTAACATTTTAGTTCATGTGCTTCTAATAATCGCTGACCCTTACTTCATGTGCTTTCCACAGGAAATGAATACAGCAGAAATTACTTTGACCCATTGATGGGTGAGGAAATAAACCCAAGGCAGTGTGGGATGGAGGTCAGTGAGGAAGGTGAGGCTGAATTAAGTATGTAATTTTGGTGTCAGAATATTCTTTTCCATTCATGAAAATGAGATGTCAGAGATCACATATGCAGTTCTATTTAAATATTGAGGTTTACAATTTAAATTCTAAGCCTTAACTACTCTGAACACGATAGCCAGTGTACACAGACTTTGATCAAGGACAGTGAGTTAATGGGCAGGTAAAAATGAGGCTGTTTTGTATTCACTCTGCTACTGTAACAAAATGAAGCACGCTCCGTGACTGTTGTCTACACCATGTTCTTTTTAATTAATGAAGTTAGTCCAGAACTGTGCACTAAGCTATAGCTTTTTCACAATCCTGCTCCCAAAGTCCTCCTCGGAGAGCAATTTTATTACAGAGTTGAATGTGTGTTTGCCTAACAGAAGGAAACCCCAGAGTTAGTAAAAGTGCACGACGAGGCTTTTTTGGTTTTGTTTTTTGCCAGTTTAGGCGAGATATTTAGCTTTGCTCTCTGTGGGCGATAGCAACCGGTGGGAGGGTGTGACTCTGCAGAGCTGGAAGAACAGAAGTTATGCATAGGTATGAGAGAGATTAACCAGGAGGTATTGTCTAGCAGAGGAAATTCTCCTCTGCTGTCACGGCTTTTAGATAAAAAGGGTGGGAACGGGCCTGCCTGAATTTGCATGGACTTAAGTAAGAACATCATCATGGTAATGAAGTGCTTAGCTGTGCACTGAGTGCTTTGGCCCGGCTCCTGTTGTTAAGCACTAACAAGCCGAAAGCACGCAATAGCCAGCTCTCCTTGCTAGCCCTTGGCTTCTCTAGAGCCTCTGCTTATTTGTACTGCAGAGACCCTCTAGGTGCACAGCTGTAGTCAGGTCTAAAAAAAAGTTATCTGTTGTGTCTCAAAGTTGTTCACTTCTGAAAGTCATGAGAAACTCTGAGCACACATGGAGGTTTTAAATTTTTGAGACAAAAACTTGTGTGATTAAAAAAAACCAGTCTCTATTGCATATAACTGACTTGAATTTCAGTGTTCTGGTGAAAAAAGAAATCAAGGTTGATCAAGGTTGAATTATATCTAATCCAAATTATTTCCCCATTCATTGTGTAGGATAGCAGTGTAATACCTTGGAAGTCAACTTCTGGCTCAGAGTTTTTAAGGGAAAGACTTTTTTCCTGTTGGTCCTGCCTTGGTTCATCTTATGAAAAGGCTTTATGAGTCATGATCTGCTTCATAACCAGAGAATGAAAAGCAGATTAGATTTATGTATCTGTGCATGTATGCCTGAAATCATGTACGGACAGAGTGGTGACATAAGGGATATGCGGAAATACAGTTCTCATTGGGAGGAAATGTTCTCTTGACCGTGTTGAAGAGGCTGAGTGATAAACTTAATCATAAATACTGATTTTGTAATGTGTGGTGGGGGTTTATTTATTTTAGAATTTGGAACAGGCTCTTAGTCCACAGACTTCCAGGGTTTGGTGTGGAGGGATGGTTTTAGTCAATTGCATATCATGCTAAGCCTGAGGTCCATGTGTGAAGAGCTGTCTTTTGGTGGCCCTCCTTTGTCTCCCTGGCAAAAATGTTGCTCAAATGTTGGGATAACTCTTGCTTATTAAAAGTCAAATAGCAATAGTACCAGCCTCAGGTTGGCTGTGTGGACCTCTGTGGAGCAGTTATAATACTATATTTACCAATATCTCTGCCAAGAGCAAAACATTTACCTTGCAGATATTGAAAAGGTGCCTGGACATGGTCTTGGGCACCTTAGCTCTATTTAAGCAGGTGAAACTGGACTAGATGGACTCCAGAGGTACCTTCCTACCTTAAGCAGTCTGATTTGTCAATACTTACAAACCAGGCTCACTGCCTGGCTTCTTTTTGCTTGAAGAAGTGTTAAATTAGTGGAAGTATATTTGTATGTTGTGGATGGACTAAAAAAAGATGGTCAGAACTAAAGCTTGGTCCTGTATAGTCATCCCTTGATTGGAAACCATACTGGCCTACCTCTTCTTTCCAGGTTCTCATGAGCAAGAGTCAAAACCAGAAAAAACATGAAGAAATCAGGGCACACGTTGAAGTCAGACTTTTAGAACTTTAGGAAGCCAGGCTCAATGACCAAAGAGAATATCTGGTGAAAAGCAAACCTTCAGCCACTATTATTTAATGGGTTATTCTGTGAGAATTAAGGTATTGGCAATTATCTTTCCTGTATTTGATAAATTAGATTTGTTCTGGAAATTGGTATGAGTTCATAATGCCCTGAGAGCAAACAATGTCCCACTATGGATTTGCTTCCCCCCTTGACAAGGGAACATTTCAATATTGCAGGCTAAAAGAAATGTAAGAGATTCTATACTTTCAGAAGAGCTTGCAGAAGCCACTACCTTCCTTGAAAGATCAGTGTAATTGAAAAATTTGCCTCTGAAATTTCATGGGAAAAAAATTTATTCTTTGAGATTCTATTGAGCACTTAAAAAGATCCACCCAAGCTTGCATGTAGTTGTACTTCAATCTACTTTATGCATTTCTTTGGTCTTCTAACTACCTGTCTTCACTGACAACTTAGAGAAGTCAGGGTCTGGGAGATCTGGAGAGAAAATGGTCCCAGTTGCTCATTTCTCCCTTGAATGTAGAACCTTTAAGTAATTTTTTTTTCCAGGTCTCATGGAAAAGGGTAAGTGTGCATGTCCTTTGCTGCTTTTAAAAATCGGCAGATATTACTGAAAATTTAAATGACTAACCAGCCACAAATTCAAAATTCATAGAGTGTTGTAATGACTATGCATTCTAGATAATGTGTTAGTATTATGGACAGCAAGGCAAAATTTCAAATGAAGATCCAAAATCATGTTAGAATAAATTGAGTATTTTTTTTTCATTAAGAGTCAAATATAATTCATCTGGCAATCTGAATACAAACAGTAATTTCAGCTTCTCTATTAGCAGAATTTATAAACCAGTTTCAGTCCAGATCAACATATAATGTTGCCCACCATTTAAAAGTATATGACTATATTTTTTATTTTGAATTATCTTGTTTCAAACAAGTGACTGTAATTTTATTCTGAGCTATGAAACTAGTGCTGTAAAAACTAGTGTCAAAAACTAGTGTCTTCAAGTGTCAAAGGGCTTCCTAACTTTTGTATTTTTATATCTTTACTTTCAATTTAAAATAGTATTTCATGAAATACTACTGGAAGAAGCTATAGCTGTTTCACTGTTGTTTTTTAAAGATCCTGTGAAATTTGATGAGCAAATCCTTTACTCTAAACTGATGAAGCTTCTAGATGAAGAAAACAAGATGCTGGACTTCCAAGGTAAATAACAAAGTCAATTGCATAAAGAAAAATAAAACTCTTTTGAGTCTGCATGTGGGGAGGAGAGAGGGTAATCCATCCCCTTGAACTAAGAAGTCAAAGGGATGATGATTTTAATGCAATTCTGGAAGGTCTTTTTCTCCAAATGTTTTTGTTTTGTGTCATGTTTATGTGGTTTTAACTGTAACTTAAGTGGCGTGCTTTCTCTAGATTGCTTCACTGCATGTTGAATTCCACGCTTATGAAAGAAGGCTGGAAATACCATTGCTTATGTATTCAAATCTAGAAATGGAAATCCTTATTTAAGCTGATAAATGGGTAGGCAATTTGTCTGATGCACAGGTCATGTTACACTGTTTCAGGTTATCTATACAAGAATTTACACTAACAGACAAGTAAGAAAGTGTTTTCTGTAGCTTTCTTGGAAATACAAATTGATGCTCCATCTACAGTAAAAACAGTTAAGTATATGAGATTTCTTCACCTCAAGTGAACAGTCTTACTTTGATTTCACTAATTTTTAAGGCATTTAAGGCATTACTTAAAACCTGGTTGATTCATGAGACCTTTACCATCACAGCCTTTACGCAAGACCCATGTCTGCCGCTCTCCTCTGGTTCATCCCAGGAGAAGTGACGTTTGTACAAGCTCAGAGCTGTCCTTGTATTTTTTGCCTATCCACCCCCTCCTTCTTCAGCAGATGTCTTTTTTGCAAAATTATTTTGTGTCCTTTTGTGTCTGTATGAGGCTTCCTGTTGTATTTCAGCAATACACGGGCCTAGTCTGTCAGAGAGACAGAGCAGGTGGTTGCTTATGGCACTGGAGCTCCAGGAGCTGCAACTTGTTTTATGACTATTTAGTTTATAAGCAACTTTGTTCTGGAGGAAGCAAATGTTTTCATTTGCCTACGGTTGCAAAATCTCTTGAACTGGCACTGGTCATATCAGTAACATCTTTGAAACCCATTTTATCTCATTTAAATGCAAGAATAAAAAAGTGCAACCATCACAACTAAATTCACGCAGACAGTTTAAGCAAAAACCCTTAACTTATTAGCAAGATCTCAATTGTTCTATGTTAATGTCAATTCTGGGACAAGAAAATGCATCAGCATGTGTGTCTCACCCTCCATGTGCACATGAAAGCCCCCCGTGCAGGCATGAGGGCAGCAAATGGGGGACGCACTGCAGGCCACTGCTGTCATGTGTCTCAAGCTGTGCCTCGGTGCTTTTATTTCTTAAAAGTGCTATGATGGGTATCAGAGCTAGTCCTGTGGGTGAAGCTGCACACTGTTCTAGCTGAATTTATTACTTTTTCTTGCTTGGGTGAAGCAAATCTAGAAGAGAGATTTTTCCTGGGGACGTGAAGCTTGTGCAGTTTCCACCTCTGTGCATATATCAGGGTGTATTTATTTCTGCCTGTGTTTTTCCTTCCCAGTATTTGAACCAGTTGGTCACTTCCAACCCTTTTTTTTTTTAACAGGGAGCAAGTCTCACAGGTATGACTTCCCTACCAGTTTTATGGAAGTGGGCAGTTGAGCAGAGCAGACAAGCATTATTAATGTCTCCACTGAAGGAAAAGCTAATATAGAGTTTAACCCTTATTAGCATCAGAAAAACCGTAGAAAACTAGGATTCATTTGGTTCCACTCTTACAGAACTGCTTCGTTTCTTCATTTGGCCACTGAGCTGAAAAATCACATAGTCATACAGTCCTAATTAATAGATGATCCCCAAAGGAAAGGAAAGAACATGGCTCAGAATTTATATCATTGTATATTTAAAGCATTTTGTGTTTGAGTAACCTGTTGGTCACTCTTGTGGTATGTGTTATTTCATATTATAAGGCAATTTAAAAGGCAACATGGGTTGTTTGTTTTGAAAGATATCGACTACTTGTTTTTACTTTGCATTTTTGTCAATATACAGTTGTGATCCATGAACATTTTAAATGATGATACGTGAATGCCATAAAAAGTAATTTCTATTATATTGTTCTTTGGCAAGAATCAAAAAATTGAAGCGCCAAGTTTTGCAGAATTTTAGTTCTCTGAACCTGTTCCATGAGCCTTCAGCACTGAACTTTTTTAGATACAATTTGTGCATGGTTTTCTAGACCAAGTAGCCAAAATTATTTTTCCATAAGGAGTTTATTGCAGCTTTATGCATCAAACCCATCCTGAGGTGTAGTTTGCTGCTGAATATACCCTTTAAATTATCATCTCAGTATATAAACTGCTGCTGTCTGATGGAGAAATACAGATAGCATCAAGTAAATGAAGTCACAAGCAGTCAGGCTAATACTGGAGAGATTTTTAATTACAGTCCAGCATCTGCAAATACAGCCTGTGCTGAAGTGATTTAAGCTACAAGGAAAGCAAGACTCTCAGGGTTAGGTACATCCAAAGCAATGAAAACTTTTGATGCCCATGCTAACAACTTCAAGCAGCAAGTTTTTAATTTCTTTTTAACTCTGGCTTCTTTTGTAGAGCAAGGATTTGGTTGCTTTTTCTGTTGGTCAAGTGTTGTTCTGGGGCATGACCTCAATCCTCCAACCTGTGGATCAGTTCAAGCAAGAATCAACCTGATGCTTACCAAGTTTGAGAAGTTTCTTTGCAAAGACACTGTGGAAGGAGAAGATCAGCTGAACTAACCCTGTTCTCTCCTTGTTTCCAATGCAGGGAAATGAGCAACTGTGCTTAAATGAGCATATGTATCTTTTAATCAAATATTTTTCAAATTTAAATTGTAATTTATCGCTCTATTTTTCAGAGTTGCTTCCCTTGAAAAGGCTTTTGAAAATGCTCTCTTCTTTTGCTCTTTTTTGACAAAATTTATGCTAATGAGTCCAGTGTCTTCCACCAAAATTGATTCACTTGATGTGATTCCTCACAAAAGTAAGGAACACAAAAAAGAAAAAGTATATTTTGATGAATTGCTTCATGTTTATATTTCTGAACCAAATGGTTTTACTCCCTTTTTGACTATTGCTCTACCCTGAATCTACTGATTTCCCAGGATGTAAACTTGCAGTGCTCCTGTGAAAGCACTAAAGCAGTTGATTTATACCAGCTGAGCATATGGCCTGTTGTGTACAGCACAGCGTCAAGGGGAACAAGAGATGCTCCATCTTCTGCTTTTGGCAATGTTTCTTTTTCCTGTGCTTCCTGGGTTTTCTCTCTCCTAGCCAAACCCTTAATGTTACAGTAAATTTAAATGTAAATATTGTTTTGTTTTTGCAGTTAATAGTTGTAGGTCAAATCACTTTTCATTAGGTTTGTAAAGTGCTATATGAAGGGATGTGTACCCTAAGGTAATGGTTTGAGTTGTTTATATCTACTGTACATTTCCCCCAACATGATTTTGAATTGTATCCTGTTGTAATTAAATAGAAAACCCACCCTACTTCCTGTGTGTTGGTGGCACCGAGGTGATTTAAGTACTCAGGAGGCTTAACAATTAAAGTCATTAAACAATGAGCAGTGAGCAAAACTGGAAATGTTAATAGCCTTAGTTTTATCTTTCCTTTTCTGGTCTTCATTAGAGAATGAAAGACTTCAAAGGAGACTGAGGGAAAAAACCTCTCTTTTAACTGCTTTCATGTTGTAGGATGGACAAAGAGAAGCAAATAACTAGATATGGCAATTTCTTTAAGAGATAGGCACAGAGAGCTATAAAAGCTTACACACAGAAATATGAAGCAAGACAGATAGATGTGGGCAATCTGATATCTGTTATTTTTTAGTGATCCCAATGTGGAGATATGAGCAAAAATAGTTGCTATTACTTATGATCCAAACTATTAGTACTATAGCAGATATCAAGGAGAGATCTAAATTTTTTTTAACATAGCATGATCAATTAAATTGAAAAAAAGACAAGCTTTCTTTTTAAGGCTGGCTTTATGAATGAGATTTATTTTTATTTATGTGGTGCATGTACTCTTTTGTTCTGCATATGTCACTGCAGTGAAATCAGGGTAGTGGTGTGGGTGTGAGCAGAACTGGACCCAATTAATTAGGCGGGAGCTGCATGCATACACCTAAGAAAAGGAATCTAATAATTTGGAGTGAACTGAAAGGAACATGAAATGCTTGATGTAGTTTCACCTAAAACTCCCATTCAATTGCAATTATTACTCTTCCTCAGGAAGGAATGCCAAAGTTGTTCCAAATCCCAATCCCTCTAAGATTAACAGGTGAGCAAAGTGCCAGTGGAAATGTAGATCATGCCTTTTAAAAAGTACCTAAGGAACAAGTTGCACATACTAAATTTGTACCTGAATTCAGATGTTGCACTCGAGGACAGTTTTCCTGGTACTTGGCACCTGTCAGTTGTCTTACTGATGCTCTTTCATACTTAAAGTGTTGGTGGGCCAAACATGCTAACTGAGAGGGTAGTAACCAGTGAATGAGCTCCCATTTGCTGAGAGATAATCTGCCACTTTTGTTTCCAGCAGCCCGTGTCGTCAGTGAAGATTTTCTGGACGCTGTAACGCCTGTCAGCTCCAGTAAGGCATATGACCTTCACAGGGAGCTTGAAGATGAAGAGATTCCTTCATATATCGAACAGTTTGAGAGAGATGTTCAGAATGACATAATTCTGCTTGGCAGCTTTTCACTGGAACAGGTCAGAGTTAAGAACTATAAGACAATTTTATCACTTGCTTCATAACATGATGCTGGCTTGTTAACCTTGTACACCCCAATTCTATTTCTCTGCCTGGTGATACTTATATTGAAAGAGGAAAGGATAACCATTGTCATTGGCATGCTTTATGTGACTGGCACTTCGCTAAGCTAACAGCAGGACCTTTATCTTTGTCTCCATTTCAATGTGAATAAAAATAGATTGCCTTCATGGCTTCTTTCCTAAATAGAGGAGGATCTCTGACTGCTATGTAGTAATATTGCAATTGAGTTTCAATCAAGAGACTAAGTCTAGGACATCTCTCTCTGCCACATTTAACAGAGGCTTATTCATCAGTGAGCAAGTTCGGATTGGAGGCCAGGGAGGATTTATGTAGCAATGTTCATTGTACAGAGGATAAGATTATTTCCCCATTATATTCCCTGTTATGGTTTTCAGGGTGGCAAAGCTTTCTAAGGTTTTCTTTTTGTCATTCATGGCATGAAGAGACAGGTTCTGGTTCATGTTGACAAAGGCACAGTTTGCAGGGCTGAAATGATACTTCTGGGCACCTAATGACCATTTTTCCCTTTGAAAAATTTCATACTAAGACTAGAGGACGGGAAGAGAGATTAATTGATGAATCTATCATTTTTAATTAGCAACATGAGAACAGCGCACTGGCTCTGATGGGCTTAAAATAGGTTATCCAGTGACTGATGGTGATCTAAGCTTTCTTTTATTTTCAGGGGAAGTTTTTAGATTTTTTTTTTTTTCCACTGCAGGACTAAACCTTATCATTGCCTTCTGCATGATGATGAGGGACACAATTCTCTTCCTTACTGCTTTCCTCTAAATCCTGTAGCTATATTTCATTCCTTGTGACTTTTTTATAGCTGTATGCATCATGCATGGAAGGTGGTATGGGTAATACTGTTCAGAGAATGTGAAATGGAAGGGAACTGGGAGGGAAAAGGACTCAGATGGTACTAAGAACCTCATCTGCCTCAAGGGACTGATGGAGAATGAACCTGGGAATAGGTGAACAGAAAGTGCTGCACCTTTCCAGAAGACTATAATGTGTTGAGAATTTGCACTTTAACTATGTTTGGGGTATTCAGACGCCCCCAAAGCTTCATGGGACCTAATGGAACACAAGAGATGTGTCAAAACTTTGTTTACCCTCCCTCTAAACATGGTCACATGGCTGATCATCTTACTTGGAATCTTTTTGGAGGTGTTCAGCAGAGTTGAAACAATCTAGAACAATCTAGAAACAATCTATCTGGTCACCCCAAAACTATATTCTGCTTTTTAACTGTACTACATGTGTAAATTTACATACAATACAATACAATAGTGCTTTTCTTCCTTATATTAGCCCAAAAGAAAGGAAATCCTCATTTAGTGGTATTGATTGAGCTGGTCTACCATGAGTTTTTAGAGAGGGACTCATTCTTTACTTTGCAACAAAGAGGTCTTGAGTGCCTGTGTTTTATGTCCATTCCTCACACATCTCTAACTTCAATTTTTCATGCTGGGGAATTTAGTCCCACTGACACGGTATTAGCTGTCACACCTGCATTCTGCAATACAGAGAGTAAGAAGAGGATCCCTGTAAAATCTGTATTGTCTTCTCGACCAGTGATCTGTACATCCATCCCTTCCTTAAAAGACTACAGAAATGGTGTATTCAGTCCCTTTGAACAGAAAATAGAAGAGCTGACATTGGAAGTAGATGCTGCAAACATCATGGCATTGTATTGAGTTTACAAATTTTGGTATTGGTGGCGGTGGTTACAGGGGTGGATTCTATGAGAATCTGCCAGAAGCTTCCCCCATGTCTAGCAGCGCCATTCCCTGGTGGCTTCAAGATCAAACACTGGCCCAGGCTGAGCCAATTAGAAATGGTGGTAACACCTCTGTGATAGTGTATTTAAATAGAAAAAAAAAAAAAAAAAAAAGCAGGCAAGCTATTGCACAGTTGTACTTGTAGCCAGAGAAGAGCAGAGTGAGAATATGTGAGAGAGGCTGCCCTGCAGGCACCAGCCAAGGTCAGTGGAGAAGGGGGGTAGGAGGTGGTGGAACAGAGATTCCCCTGCAGCCCATGGTGCAGACCATGGTGAAGTGGCTGTGTCCCTGCAGACCGGGAGGACCATGAGGATGCAGAGATTCACCTGCAGGTGGATGCCTGAGAGGAGACTGAGATACTGTGGGAGGCCCATGCTGGGACATGGTCCTGGAGGGACCTGCAGACCCGTGGAGAGGAACCTGTGCTGGAGCAGGTGTCCTGGTAGGACTTGTGATTATGGGGGGGACTCACACTGGAGCAGCTTGTCCTTGAAGGACCACATTGTGTGAAAGAGTGACACTGGAGCAGTTTGTGGAGTACTGTTGCCATGGGATGGACTCATGCTGAAGAAGTTAATGGAGAACTGTCTTCCATGGGAGGGACCCCAAGCTGGAACAGGGGAAGGAGTCCTCTTCCAATGCAGTGGCAGGAACAACCTATTCTGCCTGATGGTCTGACAGGAGCCCCCATTCCCAGTCTCCCTGGGCTGGAGTAGGGGGGAGGTAGAGCTGGGAAGCAGGGAGGGCTGGAAGGAAAGGCGTTTTTAAGGCCTTTTTTTTTTTTTTCTCACAATCCTGCCCTGATTTTGTTAGTAATAAATTCAATTAACATTTCTAATTCTAGCCTGTTTTGCCAGTGAAGATTTTTAGCAAGCAATCTCTCCCAGCCCTTATCTCAACCCATGAACCCTTCGTTACATTTTCCCTCCCTTGTCCTTCTGCAAAGGGGAGTGACAGTGGGCTTTGGTGGGTACCTGGCATCCAGCCACGGTCAACCCACTACACTCATATTGCATTCCAAGACCTCTAGCAATAATGTGAGCATGCTAATTCTTGTTTAATTGATCTTCTTTATTCTTTAATGGGCCTCTTTACTCTTTGATCCACGGGTATACCCCTGCACCACTGCAGTGTTGATGCTTTTCCACAACAGCTACAGGTTCATTGTTAGACTGCGACCATGGCCCTCAGAATCTGTTGCTGCTGACTTTAGGATGCTTCCAGATTTTGTTGCTTGAACTTATGTTTATTGGTTTGTAAAAGTCTTTAATTTTGTGCATGGCATTTACTTCTTATTCAGTAGAAAAACCCTTCCCTTCTCTCTGCAGGTTTAGTGAGTAGCAGATGTACTTTAGCCAGCATAATATATGATTAGTTAATTTAATCTGCCATAATGACATAAAGTGAGCCTGAAACAAGCTTCTATCAATTTTGCCATTAGAGGTAGCATAATATTTTCAAATGTCTACAAAACTGAGTAATTAACCCTTGGGCTGGGTAAAGGAATCTAACAGACATCTCTCTCACATTCCTTTGTTTTGACAAAATGAAAAAAAAAAACATGGGAGCCCAAGGGTTAAAAATACCAGGGGAGATTTTACAGTATGTGAGACTGGTTTTAAAAGTGAGGTTCAGAAACACACTTGAGTTGGTGCTGTTTCTTTTTAGGCTGCCAAAAATTCTCTCCAATGAGGTACCTGATTTACTCTAGAGCATTGCTGGAAGTGTTGGCATGAAAAGGATAGCTATGTATCAAGTATCTATCCCTAAGTTAATTGTTTTTCTCTGCTTTGTAGCATTACAAAAAATGGGTGGCTTTTTTTTAAACAGCAGCTCAGTGTGTGAGATGACCATGATTCAAAGCTTTTGAAAGGGCAGATGCATTTCTCAAAATAGTATTTTTTGGAAAAAGGATTTATGTTAGATTTTAGCTCTGGAATTTTCAGCTGTGTTGTTTCTTACTTCCTGTCCTGTTCTGTAAATGCAGAAACTGAGACCTGAGGTTGGCAAGAAATGCATAAAGGGAGATCTGATAGATTCTTGCAAAGAAAGCATTAAGCAGATGTCAATGTTCTGTTAACAAATACATTAAAGAATATTAAATTTGGAAAGCAGTGCTGTTTTGTGTGACCTGCCATGTAGACACAAGGATTTCAAAGGCCCCAATGACATTTGCTTTCAATAAAGAAAAATAAACTCTGTTGCAAGAAAATCAAAACTTGGGAATGTGTTGTGGTAGAAACTGAGGAGGTACAACCAAGGCTGGATATTCAGAGCACCACAGAAAACCATTTGTCATGAGACAATGCAGGGGCACATGCTAAGGGGGTGGAAATTGATCTTACAGGGCAGAGAAATATGCAAGGAAATACCTGAAATAATGCTGACTTACCGTGTTTGCTTAAAAATGTGGTGCTCTCAAAACACTGCTGAAGATGGAGCAAACAGTGATGATTGGAGTGAGATTGCACTTGATGAACTTTTGGCAACATAATCTTGCTATACACTAATTTAAATTCCATGGAAAAGTACTACTAACTCTAGAATTTTTAGCTGTTTCTGAACTGAGTTAATAAAAGTGACTACTCAGTTTTATGTAGGTTCTCTCAGAAAGAAAATTAATAATGGGGTGACCGAAAGGATCAGTACTGCCCCACAAACCAAGAACATCTTTCCTATTTGCCCACCCTCCTCCTGCAACTTGGTCAGTATTCTTTACCAGGGGCAATTTGTTCACAGCCTCCATCTCTCTCTCTACCAGTTTCAGCTGCTACATTTACCCCTCTGTGCAGGGCATAGAACCTTGCAGGACTTGATCATCATCACTATATAATCAGTTTTGATCTACGACCTCAATGTGAATTACTCAAGAACCTCTGAATGTAAAGTGCAAGTTTTGTTCTTCAGTACCAGCAGCTGAGTTGTAGTAGTAAGAAAGGAGTTATTTGTTGCAGGTGGATAGTAATAAAATGTTGTCTTTCATCAAAAGATTTACCTTTTGGTTAAACAAATGTTAATGCCTCAGGGTATTAGGTCTAATACTCTTACAGGGTCATTATCATCACTGCTCTGACTCCTTGCCAAGTCACAGAGATCAATTTATATGATGATGGAGAGATCAGTTTTCCTTTCATTAACAGTGGATAGAACATGGGTAAAATTTGGTACTATATAAGATGGTAAATTTACTCTCCAATTGTGAATTTAACCAGTGGGATCAGACCTCAATCTGATAAACATCAGATGAAACACCAACGCACATTTGCTTGCATGTTCTACCCCGTTGGATAATTCTGTCACAGAGTGATATCACAGAATGATTTGGGTTGGAAGGGACCTGAAAAGTTGTTTATAACCTGATGGTACCTACAGACCTCCTCTCATCACAACTTTAGCCTACTAAACATTGTACAGTCTGCTCTGAGTACAACCCTTGTGGGAATATACTCATCTAAGACCAATGCAGAGTTGAATGTGACTTTTCGTCAGCAGAAATTTACTATTTGTCATTTACCAGGACTTTAAATGAGGGTCATGTGTAAATTAGTTGGGGTGGGGATTTTTTCCTTGTTTGTTTTCTTTCTTTTTTTTTTTTTTTTCTTTCCTGAGAATTACAAGTCAAGAATACAAAAGCTGAAAATGTTTAATTCTCACTCTATCTTAAAAGTGGGTGACTACCTATATGCTACATACATTATTTGATTGTCAAAGCATTTCTACAGTCAATTAGTATAATGGTTTCCATTTCATTTGCATGATATAGTAGGAATTATGGCTATCTTCTTTAGCACATAATTTTCTTTTGAAATCCATCATTAGGCTGAGCTCATTGAATTCATTGTAGGTAGCCTGTTCTTGCACTTGTGAAAAAAAATATCACAGAAAACTATGTTTGGGGGTAAAATACAAAAGGTGAACTTCCCAATGGTTGGGATATTGGGCTTCTGTCCCTTGGACTTCTGATTTCCTGCACAGTGAGAGCCTGTGGCTCTCAGATGTGTGTCAGCACCCATAGTCTGGGCAGACCCATAGTCTGATGTAGAGGCCATACATGTAGCACGGGGACTTCTCCACTCTGTAGGCTGGCAATCCGACATTTCTAAATATCTTCATTCTATTAGCCTTGTTCCTGTGTCCTCGGTTGGAAGCCTGGGAACCTTACAAATTTCTAAGGTTCCTACCTTATTGCTTCTGGGCACTCAGATAATTTTTTGGTTTAAAGGATCTGGGGGGGGGATTGAAGAGGGAGCATAGAAATTAACATAAACATAAACAAAATAATGGAAAAGATGTTCTATACATTTGTAAATAGTATGTTGCTGTGTTGTCACAATACCCCCAATATAGCTATAGCTCCCCTTTTAAATTGTGGCACTTTTTTGATTGCTTTGTCCAGGAATTATATGAGTTTCATTTAAAGTAAATATTAAGAGTTTAATTTAAATAAATATTTAAATGAAAGTAATGAAAATCTTCCATTTTTCCTTTGTTTTTCACTAAAAATAAATTCACTTAGTTTTTACTGTGTTCTTTCACACTTTAAGATCAGAAGGGCAATTAAAGAACTGAAGTAATTCTTGATATTCTATTGAGCTGGAACAATGATTCCTACAGCTGCTGTAAATGATGATACTGCATTTGCTGCTGCTTAAGGTAATCTGACTGGTCAGCTCTCTGGCTCATTATCCCACTATAAACTCCAGTAAGGAAGTCCATTTCTATGGTTCAATAAACAGAGGCAATTGGAAAGATTCTTCAAAGAGAATTAGTGATTGCCAAATCCTGATGAAGTTTAAGAGACTTTGTCAAGTACTGACCACCTGTTAAAAGAAGCAAAACTCAGATGAGGATTGTAAGGAAAGCATCAGCATTACTGATGAATAGAGGCACAAGCCTGCAAAAAGTAAGTACAATAAAACCACATTTTTAATTGCTATGTATTCTCCAGAATTATTTTTTTCCCCAGGGTTGTTTTATTTGTATTTTTAATACATTTGGAGCCAAACTGTAGTCATAGGTGTAGCTACCTTTGGGTAGTTTTTATGACAGGGGTACATACTCCTTAGCAGCATTAATCCACTACATGGATTTTGAGCTGCAGATAAAGGAATTGCTCTACATGGTGGAAACTTTTACTTCTGTAGTCTTAAAGTAGAGCTGAATTTGTAGAGTGGAATCTGTGCTGTATGGCACATCTGACCTTTACTTCATAGAACAGATTAATTCAAGTGGAGAAGAGCCAGACCTCTGGAGCCTGTCTCGTCCAGCCTCCTGTTTTTGAGGTGTATTGGGTTTTTCATGTGTAACCAGACTTTTTAAAGGCTTTGGAGATCACATCAGTCTGTAAGTGGGAAATATAACCAGTAGTCTGTAAGCTGAAAGATGTTAAAATATTGTGAAGCAGAGTCCAGTTGCATTACGTGCCTGCTTATTTATTTAGTACAAAGCTGAAAAATCACCACTGTTGTTCAGCCTGCTGGCAACCTGTTAGCACAGTTGGTTTCTCTCATTACTGTGCAGACCCTTAGACAAGATGCAGTTTTCAGAACTAGGTGGTTATGATGAGAATATATAATAAAGTCAACATGTTCACTCAAAGATACACCAGCACAATATGATGTTATTATACAGTTGCTCATATCAACATTCAAATCAGAGAAAGATCCCAGCTGAATATGTGAAACAATTTTCTTTCAGCCAAGACTTGGAGCAGGATGTGACCCAGCAGGAGGAGGTCTGTTCTTTACAGAGAGAAATCATTAGGCATGGCAACTCATCATTGCCACTGTTGTATTTAAGACAATCATACAGTAAACTGTACCTAGTGTTTTTTCCATTTCTGTAATTTTCATACACTAATTGTAAGCGAATGTCTCTCTTAATTATAAAGTGTTCAAATATGTCTGCACACTAGAAACAGAAGATGATGTGAAAGGGAGTACAAATGGGAATTGTTGGCTAAAGTCTATACTTTTTGATTACAATTATAATGGAGGCAGATTTGTGAGGCGATGCTTTACTGACAGTCAGAAAAAAGAACAGGGACTCAGAAAGAGGGAATAGATTGTAACCTCTGGCCTGAACATGATTTTTTTGGGCAGCTGTAACAAGCAAATTTGTTGCCATGACTCAAATTTTCCCTATCTGCAAAACAGACCTAAAATTAGATACCTGCATTGTGGAAGAGTAAGAGGATTAAAGGAGTAAAGTTTCATGAGAGACTTTGAAAAGGCTGTACAAATAATAAAAACATTCTGTGCTGAAATTGACAAACATTTTTAAATTGAAGAAGAATGGGGGAAAACCACAATAAAAATGTCAGTGTTTCCGACTGGTATTTCCTTTCCGTTTCCCTTCAGTTGTGTCCCGATTTGCTGTCAGTATCCAAAAAAGTAGAAAAAGGTTGTAAAATGCTGAAGTTCATTATGTAGCTTATGAACACTTTTCCATTGTTAATGTAAACTATTCATTTTAGATTTATAGATTGGCATAGTTCACTTTGGTTTTCACTGGCATCTCTCATGCTGCATGGCTTTATACTGGAGGGAATGTATTCCCTAATAAAATGTGGTTACTTTCTTCCATCATCTCTTGGTAGCATATTCTGTTATATCTTACTGTTTAAAAGTTGCTGAATCTTAGTAGCTGGTGATTTCTAGGCTAATCTGGAAACACCTGAACTTGTGGAACTTTGACAGGCTAAGATGTTTCCACTTAAAGTCTCTTAATCAGTGGCAAAAGACATTTCAGCATTACATGTTTTCAGTGCTTGGTTATGGTAGTCAGATGTTCTCCTAAATGTCCTTGCATTCTCTTACAACACTCTCTAGATTTTGATGAGGATACCAAAGGTTTATGACGCTACATCTCAGCTGTGAAGTAGGAAGCATCTGAAGGAGCACCTGGTGGTTCTGAAGAAACTGCAGGTGATCTCTCTGTCAACAGCAAGACACAAATGAGAAGAATGAGTTCTCTGTTTTGAGATTGGAGAGGCAAAATCTTTGTTTTGCAGAAGCTGGGTAGCTCTGCAGCAATCATTCCTCCAGAGTTTTCTCAAGGCATCCTAAGCAAAGTGATTCAAGTTCTTTTGTCAGTTCTATCATCCTGGACCAAAATCCTAAATGAAAACATCTCTGAGTTTTGAGAAAACTCAGGTCCTTGTTTATCACACCTACTTTACAGATGGATCTAGTTTTCAAATCTGCTCAAAATTAGTGTCTTTGATGTATATTCTTATAAAAGCACTCACCTTGATAGCAGAATACTACTTTCCTCTGTGACTGGTAGCTCAGTTTTCGCTGCATTGTTAGAAGTAATGCAGTGCTTTACAGATTTATCAAAATGATCAGCCTATAATGTTGCCACTAAATGTATCTGTATCACTCAGTGTAATAAGGCTGTAGCACAACTAAAGTAAATCTCACTTTGTGTTCTGCAGTATCAGTTTTAAAAGAGAGTTTGAGTTCTGTTACAAACACTCAATTGTCTAAGTTTTTAATTTGATTCTCATGAACAGTAAATTAATTTTCCATTTGAAAGGAAAGTCAGGGAGGATTTGCTTTGTTGCCTTTTCTCTTTCTCTTTGAAAAAACATCTAAGAGTTTGTGGTGCATTTTTTAGCAGAGTGCACCATCAATAATACTACCGTGTGTCCAGAGTTTGGCACAACTTTCCTTTCTGGTTTGTGGCCATCTCCTTAACAAGGTCAAACAAATTCCATCAGGTAATGAGTAGTGCAATTTTCAGAGCAAGTCTTATCCAGCTCCTTTAGTCTTTGCTTCCAATGAAGGGCACTCCATTTAACTTACCTCTCCATGCCTCCCTTCCCTGTGATCTCTCTCTACAGTTAACATGGAGCAGATAAGCCTCTCAGAACTTCAATGTGCCTGAAAAGAATGTTAACTTTTCTTGCAATTTTCTTTGTTGTTCATCTCAAATGTTTCTTCATTTTTAAACTTGTTTTGTGGTGTACAGTGCATTAGATGTTGAAGTCACTGGGAATGAATCTCCAGACAGCAGCCAGACTGTGAAGGAGGAGAATTAGGTGGCACCAGTGGGACTTGAGATCTGGGGTTTTTTTCTAGTCTTGCTGACATTTTGCTCAGTGAGCTCTCCCTTCTCCCAGTCGCAAAAAAAGAGTGGGCAGGATTTCTGTCACTGAAAAACATTTTAGGATGCAGAGATGGAAATTCTAAGTAAAAGATTTTAATTGGATATCTGTTTAAACCTAAAAAAATTCAGTACTACCTGTGCTGTGATGTACCAACATGGTGTTTCAAGGAGTGGAACAAAGGGGAAGCACCAGCTCTGCGTGTGGGATTGCTGTGGGCAGCGGGAGGCTGCTGGAGACCCCACAGGTTGTGTCTCCATGCTGCCTCCCTGCACCCTGACCTGGTGAGGGAGCCATGCTGGAACGTGGTCCCCTACAGCACTCCTTGCATGGGGTAAGACTTTCACCAAGGCCAGAGCTTCACTGGCTGTTTTAAATTGCCATGGGGAGAGCTCCTCAGAAGAAGGCTGTGATAGACTAGGACTGACCAAAAAGGGGTGGGTGTGTGTGTGGGTGTGTGTGTGTAAATGTTTTCCCTAAATGCTCCATTTTTGCTGAACAGTAAAAGCCAAATTGATTTTGCTTCAAAGCTTTGGTGAATTTTGTGGGCTTGCTTTCAAAAGGAAAGGATGTGTTTGGGTGGGGTTTTGTTTAATTTTTCTAATTTTTTGAAAAGTACTATACAACCAGATCCTGCCATTTGTGAAGTAGTTTCACGCTGAAAATACCCAGTCAGCATTGATCAGTAGTGTTGAGTCAGGTTCTTGTCTTTGTAGAAACAATGTGCACCATTGTGTGTGTCTAGGCTAAGCTCAGACTGAAAGACCTTTTCAAGCCCTGCTCTTGACAACATGCTCTGAAATCAGTAGATAGGCCATTTGTGTAATAAGACCTCAAGGTAGCTGATGAAGAAACCAGGAAAGGCATGTGAAGGAGCTGGCTCACAGCTACAGCAGAGCCTGGTATCATGGTGTGGAGTAGAACAAATTGGTGATGTGATTGAGCCCTTCTGCCTTCAAACAGCTCCACTTTTCCCACTACCTCCCAGACCAGCAGCTCGCAGATTGTAGCCACTTATTTTCTGAAGGGGCCCTCAATGTCTATAGGGAGTTGAAGCTAAACCACGTCATGCCTTCTCGTTGGGAACGCCCATTGTCAACAATGGGTCGTTGTCACAGTCTAGACAATGCTGGTGTAGTGATGAGAAACAAGTGCCTCGCTATGTGTGCCATGGTACATGCCATTGAGAATAGCACTTGGTTTATTCCAGTAAAGCTCTGATTCAAGGGACGTTGCAGAAATGTCTATTCCACATTAAAAAAAAAATAAAATGTGGGCTGCTCTGTTTTTGAAAACTTACACATTTTTTTCCTCTATTAAATTGCTTCCTGGTGATGGAAATGTCTGGGATTTTTTTTTTCTACTGCATCTACTTTCCTTTAGCTTGCACACCCCTGAGGTAATTAGTGTAGGTTAAAATTTACATAACTGACTTAGGGGTTTTGCAAATAGGAAAGATGGAAATTTATTCAAGGTGGTGAATAATTCATTTTAAAGCAAGTTTCCTGTTTTTTTAATCATGTAGAAGATGTATTACAGACTCATAGAGGTTTTCTGAATAGGACCTTGAGCACTGAATTTTTGATATATTTTTTTCTTAGTATAGGTAAAGAAATATTAACCATGACTCATTGCACTTTTCCTGTTCAATAAGATTTGAATAAACTTAACAAATTTATTAGGTAGATGATAGAGCTTTTTAAAAATTATCATGACACACTGTGACAACTATTTTACTAGGATCCAGAAGAAATTGTTTTAAATCATATTCCCATTGCCACTTCTGAGGCAGAGATGGAAAACAGTGTAGTTCATACAGAGAAGCCTGATTCATATTTTCTTTTGAATATTCATTATTTAATTAAGATTAGGAAGATAAACAAGGGGATTGGACAACTGTGGGAGTCTGTTAATAAAATAAATTTTTTTAAAGAAAACTTTACTACTGGCTCAGTGTAAACCTGGAGTGGTAATATCTGAATGTTGTTACAATGTTATGGCTACTTGATATTTTACATGAAGTGGGTTTGCTATTTCATCTTATTTCTTAATCTAAGTACTCACCTCAAAAATAGCTTTCACAGACATCACCAAGAGCTACGTCCAGGAGAAAAAATGTGAACCAAACACTACTCCAACTTTCTGAACTTTGGCTTTAACTGCCTCTGCCCAAAACTTGAGACCTCTTGCCATGTTCCCTGGTGATTGCAGCCTGTTGGGCTGTGGGAAGTGTCACAGGGTGGCTCTGACAGCCCTAACCAGACAGTGACCAGCTCTGCTGGAGCAGAACTCCAGAGCAGAGCCAGCTCCCAGCCCTTCCTGGGGAAGTGGTGTAGGTGGTGATTTACCAGCCTGGCAAAGAAAATCAGTGCCAGTAGGGGTGGGAGAGAAACGGGTCTGGCACTAGAGAGTCCTAGTAAATTTTGACAAAAAGCTGTCCAGGAGCAGAGGGGCTTGGTTCTCACCAGTGGAGGGGCAGTGATGAAGGAGGCATTGCCCATGACACAATTGCAATATGGAAAACTGGAAAGTCTCATTTTGAACTAGTTCAGTAATGCCACCTTTGTAATTGTTTGTGTGTGATGCTTGACCTGGAGGATTTATTGCATCTGTCTGAAGATAGCTGTTGGGACTGCCAACAAATCCCACTGTTCTTTAAGGCAACCATGTTGTCTCTGCTTTAATTTTGCAGTGTTAAAAAAGTTACATTAAAAGCTACATGCACAGGCTTTTGTTGTTTTTTTTCTGTTTTTACACTCTGACAATTTTAATTTTGGAAATAAGTAGGATGCTTTGTCTTAGTCTTCAACAGACATTTCCAAGCTTCCTTGAACACAGCCAGAAATTTGTCAAAAAATTTAAGAGATTTGGAAGAAAGGAGAGACTTTAACAGCCAGATATGAAGCCCCGATGGGGAGTTTTTCTCCACTGACTGTTGCATTGTCTCCCTACCAAAATGACTTTTTGCCTTTGAGGCTTGATGAGAGTAGAAGTGGAGCATAGTTTCACACTGTTTAGATGACAATCTAGGGTACACAGTAGGATGCCTTCTTCTGTGTTGGTAGTGTTTGTATTCACATTTTGTGTTAGTAGTGTTGTATTCACATTTTATGTTGGTCTCAGGGACACCCAGTAGAAGATCCAGACTTGACAAATGCCTTTGAATGTTCAGCAAGATCTCTGAACAGTGCAGGTCTTGGGGAAGAATTTTGTTTTTGTGAGTGTACAGCCCTCAGCAGTTATTGTTATGAATTTTTGCACAGAGAACACAGCCTAATACATGCTGATGCTAGCTTCTACATGGAAAGACTTTTTTCAGCTTGCTGTGCAGGGGAAAAATAACTTCAAGCCCTCCAGCTTCATGCTAGAGAGCTGCAGAACTGCTGGGAGAGAGGACTGGTCATGTGAGCTAGCCTCCCACAAGCTGTAAACTCCAAAAATGCCAGTCCTTCTCACCAAACATTTAAAAACTTTTGTGGTAAGACAAGAAAGACATCACGATTTGGAGCAGATTTGAAGCAAGGCTTTAAGATGTGAGGTCTCTGGTCTATGCCTAACTGCTTTGTGTGCTATTTTGTTGTGTGTATGTATGCAAACACACTTGAATGTATGTATGCTTACATATGACTGTCTGGTTAGGTCTTGTAATAATAAGGACTGTAGGACACTACCGTGTACAAATATACTTTGTAGCAAAAACCTTTTAAAACAAGATGAGAGCTCAGTTTCTCTTGGAAATAATGCAGTAAATATGGGAAAACACACAGGAAAAAAAAATTATGGAAAAAAAAGGTAATAAAGTAATGGTGGCTAAAGTTCCTCATTGCTTCTGAAGAGCTTTGACTAGAAGACTTAAGGCAAACCTTTGGAAAATTGCACATTTATAGCTTTTCCATGTTATTTCTGTACACTTGGAAATAAATTCTGATTTTTCTTTTTCTTCTTGTCATGTGGACTTGAAGTACAAGGGAGCTTCTCATCACAAGACACAAAAGTGGAGAGCCAGGATTCATGAACTCTTTCAAAGGTATGTCAGATAAAGGCTACTTTGTAATTCCATCTAGTTTACTTTCCTTCTAAAGATTTTTCAGTTCTTTACAGATATTAATGAAGGGAACTTCTCCCAAACAAAGGACCTCAGGACTAGAAAAATTAAGCCTGTACATTTGAAAGAGGTCTCTGTTTTGGATTACCTCTGTTTTCAGATACCCAACTTGGACTGTAGCTTTTAAGTGCTACACACAGTGCACTTCAAAAGGTGATCAAATGGCTTGTCCCAACATCCTTCATCCTTGCCTCTGAATGAGTCTTAGAAAGTGAAGGAAATAGGAATTGGAGCAAAGTTTTTTTGTGACCAATGACCTTCAGATAAATACATGCATCTAATTACCTGTAAAGAAATGAACAGACAAAATAAAAACCCTCATGAATAGAGCAAAGGAAGCCATGTTCTGCTGTGACAGCTGATGAGCATGCTGCTGAGCACAAAAGAGGCCTAACTTCACTGAATTAATTATTGTCTTCAATCTCATACTCAGAGAAAGGAGAAAAATGGTGCAACTAGGAGAGATCAAATGTGGTTATTTAAATGTTTGATGTTCAGTAATGAAAACTGTTTACCTTCATAATTGTGTATTAGCAACTAATAAAGGCAATAGATACAGTAGTTTAAAAGTAATAAAATCAACAACAAAGTGTATTTAATTTTAAATTGAATTGCAAGCAAATGGGTGTCCTAATGAACCCCTGTGTCAATGCAACTCTAATCAAATTAAGTGAAATAATTTCCATCATGAGAAGCGAAGTAAGTACAAAGTTTTAAACAACTTCTCTCCTTGAGAATGCTTTAACTTCTCTGATGTTTCAGATCTATGAGTTAGTTAGAGTCATGAGTCATCTTTTGTTATACTTCTGTTCAGGACAGCTGGACTCAAGTTGATGTGATTAAAGCTCAGGGATAAAACTTCAGATATGGTTGACCCTGTGCTTCATGTGTTCACTTCTTAGCACTTGAATCTTGTCCTTATTTCTTGTCAGTCCTGGCTTGGGCAAAATTTCCATGTACTTCATTGCCACTAGCATAGACACAGACCTTCCAACTGATTCAGTTATTGCTTGGAAATTTATGTAAAACAATTCTACTGTAGAGGAATCTGGAAAACAGTTTAGCTATGAAGCAGTGGTAATTTTGCTGATAATATGTAAATATGTATATATACAAAAGAAAATAAATAGGCAAGGTCTGAATAGAAACTGATTTGTAGCAATGTCCTATGATCTTGGGGGCAGGAGCATCTGTTTCAGAAGAGGGGAATTTGAAAACATATGTTACCTAAGTAGTATGCATGCATGAGTTGGGGATGTTTAGCATGACTGTAATTTTCTTAATGAAGAACCGTGTTGCATGTTAATCTTTACAAATGCAGAGACATCTCATATAACCTAGCATGCAGAGGAGGAAAATGGGAATGATGGAACTGGTACTGAATTTTTCAAAAGCAAGTCAGAAAATACTGAAGGAATGTTTCAGAAATGCAGTCCAGAGAAATGTTGTTGATTTTGAGTCTTGATTCTTCTTGATTCTTCTCTTTCTCTTTCTTTCTTTTCTGTCTTTTCTGTCTTTTTTTTTTTTTTTGACTGAACACCAAGTGATAGAATTTTCTTTTGTGGCTGAAGACTCAACAGATTGCATTTGCTTGGGAACATAAGGCAGCCTGTTCTCTGATGCCTGTGTTGTAGACATCCCAGTCAATCCTGCATTGCAAATGCACCTGATGCCGTGGTTTTTCCTTGGCTATATGTGGCTCCTCTCAGGTAGCTGCAGAGAGTTTCCTTGACCTCCAGCATGGCTCAGGGCCAGCCCAGAGCCATGAACAGCCTGCTCAGCCTCCACCTACTGAAACCCACCGTGTCTCTGTCTATGCCTGCCCTGACTCCACCTGCAAGTGTGGCTGGAATATCACCAGCACTGGTGTGACTGTCTGACCCTCCCTGGCCTCCTAAAGCATGTTGTGGAAGCAAGAGCTGATGTGTTTTGAAGCCAGCAGAGCATCTACAGATGTTTTTACTTAGGGTCAATAATATTTAGATGCTGATGACACTTAGGAACAGAAGAATTACTCATGGTTCTGTGTCTGTTGAAAAATGGGATGGGATTGCCAAAGCATGCAGCTTTATAGTGTTCATTGTAAATGACTTAGTTTTGCATTTGCTCCTGCTGTATTCTAGGAATGAGGCTTTCTCCATAGAGTACTGTGCCTTTTGTGTATCCTGTGCACTAAGGGCAGCATTGGGTATTCCAGTGTTGGGCTATTCTTGCACTATTTGCTGATATTCTGTGTTGCTATAGTGACCTTTCTTCAAAAACAAAAACCCAACAACTTTGAGTTTGTATATTACCCACCCCCAAATCTTTAAATACAAAAGAAGCTAACATGTGAATAACAAGGAAAGTTCTGTGGTTCATATACACCTGAAAGTTTGTGTATGTGCATGTATATAATTTGTATATAGAGCTCTTGCCCTGTATATATTCTGAAGATTTATAATTTATGTAAGATATACATATAAAATTACAAGACTTAAAAAAAAAAACCAACAAAACAAAACCCCAAAAAAGTAAAATTTTTAAACACAGAATTAATTATTTTTAGTGGTTTTGAGCAACCTAGGCCCCAAAGAATCAGTGTTTTCCAAAAACCTGTCCAAGTTTATTGAAGCTGTCAGTCAGTTTTCAAGGTGGTGACAGAGGCAATGGTTTCCTACTGAAATATTCTTAACCTGGATCCTAAGTCCCAAAGCCAGACAGAGTTGATTACAGACAGGCAGTGAAAGCTGGAAAGCTGGGGTTCCTTATATGGACCTGAAACACAGACTGACAAATACTGGTCTTTTTTTTTTTTTTTTTCTTTTTTTTTTTATGCTGCTTTTTGAAGCCTAGATATTTCACTGCTTTAGCAGATTCTTGTTTCTCCTGGGTGCCCTGCAAGTCTTATGGTATGTTCAAGGAAAACATCACACTGTTGTATTTCCAAGAGCAAGTGATTTCTGTGCACGCATTGTAGTTAATTTCTTTTCCATTCTTCTTCCTTTATAACCTCTGCAGAGTGGGAAGTCAGCTACTGAAAACAGAGCAGAGTGGAATTGAAGAAATGGTAGACAGCTTTGGTAACCTTACAGATGTGAATATTGGATTAAATGGAGCAGCAGGACCTTGTGGGAAGGTGAGATTCTATATGAGTGCTCTTTTCCCTCATATGAACTGCTTAATCACTGGATCAATTGCATTCCATTATTGCCTTTTGTTTTGTTTTGGGTTTTTTTCTCTTTTCATAGTTTAAGAGGATAGAATTTAGCAGTTTCAAAATATGCTTTCCAGCAAAAGTAACCATATGCTTAAAGAGAATGTCTAAAGCTATTAATGATGAATCATTTGGGCATGGCAAGAGTTTTTCAAAACAGTTTGTCAGTGCTGGCCAAGCAAAGTCTTTCAGCAGGAGATGAGACAGCTATGCCACCATGCAAATGAGACAGGCTTGAAATATGATGAATCTTCTATCTCCTTTTCCTACTCGACTGACACTCGCTTTGAGGAAGGTTGTAAATGCAAGAGAGATTGTGGTATAATTCCTCAGACTGGCGTTTCTGCCCCCCAGTCACTATTCGATTATCTTCCAAATTGCTGTGTTTCAGAGAGATAAAGATTTTTTATGGCTTGCTGACTTGAAACAACCAGAAGAGCCAGAAAAGAGATGGCTAACCGGCCATGCATAGTAATTCCATTGGTAAATGACAAAATCTTTGTTTGTATGACATTTCCAAAGTTACTACAGAAGATGAATCTAAAATACAAAATGTCACATTTGGCATGCAAAACTATCACAATATATTTCAGTATAAAATTCATAGAGGCGTTTAATTTAGAATGTGTTTAATAACGAAGGCTGCCTGCATCAGTAATCCTGCCTTGAGGTTTAAAAAGATTGTCTTATTTATTCATATAATGTTAATTTTTTTATATACGATTCAGAAACCAAAAATATTAAGGTTAAATCTTCATTGTTAATTAAGATTTTCTAATTAAGCTGAAAATAATTGTCATTCAGATTAGTTGTTAAGTATGGTTTGTGTGGAGAAACAAAAGAAGTTTAGCAAATTCAACTGTTTATTTAACTGCTTAATTTAATTCCAGAAGCTTTCTATCTATATGGAAATATGCTATCTCTTCCAAAATAAATCCAAGACAGGATTAAAGAAGAGATTATTAGCTACTGTAGGCTTAAACTGTGAGACCACGAAACCTAGTAGTCAAGGTAGCCATGTGATTCCTAATTGTGGCATGGGTTTTGATATCCAGTTGCATTAAAAGAAGACCTAGCACTAGTCTTTCCTCAAAATAATGCAAGAAATTAATTCCTTGGGGAAAAGAGAAACGGCAATGCTGATTTTAAGCACTATATAATTAGTTATTGCAGAAAGAGTTTTATCCATTCAAATCAACATTGGAGCCTAACCGGGAGTGTCCCTGTGGTGAGCTGGACCCTGCAGATTGCATTTGGGCAGCACCAAAATATCTTCTGGTACAGTGGGACAGACCCTATGCCATTATTCAGGCAAAGTTTGGTAAAGATCATGCCATTGTGCCTGTTCCCCTCCACAAACCTCCACACTGGGAAGCTTAGTGTACAAGGAAAGCACCAGAAAAGTATTTCCTTACTAAATATTCTGAAACTCAGACAACATCTTGTAAACAGCAAGTGACAGATGTTTTGTTTTGTCTGGACTTGGAATAAAGGTGTCTGTGAGGAGTTTTTATTAAACTCTACACGTGTTGCACTTTGATTACTATTTTTAAGAGAATCTGATTGTGATAATCAGAAGGTGAAAGGATAGTCTGCATGTTACACAGCACTAATAGCTTTAGCAAGGTTAATAATTAGTATAAAAACATGGCCTGCCCTGTTCACTCTGTGCCTGCAGCCTGCTCATCACATCATGTATTGTGCCAGTCTTGAAAAACAAGCTGTATTTTTGAAGGTATTGTTTTCTAGTTAAATCTGCCTCATTATTGTAGGGTAGTGTCTTCTGGTGTCATACTTCACCAGCTCCACCTTCCCCCCAAGGATGCTGAACATTTTATTAGTAGTATTTGTATTGCTATTTCTTTTATCTGCCATCTCTATGACTTTTGACCTCCCTAATTGCAGATCCTTCATAAGCAGTAGGTAATTGCAGGTTGAACAAGAAGCGTGTTGTCTGCTTTTCAGTAGTTATTTTCTGAAAGAAATTTGTCCTTGCTAATTGTATGGTTAAAGTGAGCCCAGCCCAGATCAGTAACTCTGAGCCTTCTCACTAGGTTGACTGCTCCAAGATGCCACAGCCACTAGAAATTCACCTCAGATGCCTGAGGGGAGTCAAAGATAAGGTCCCTAAAGGCCTCTACGCTCTCAAAGTTTCTGTCCTCAGCCGCTTAGGTGGTGACTTGGTGGAGTGGCCTGAACTGGAGGAGCAGCCTCAGGCCAGAACGACACGGCCTGTTAGTCATGGTGGAAACTTCTACAACACTGAAATCTACTTTGGACAAAGTATCCAGACAGTAAGCAACACTTCATAAATATGCTGTCTTTGCTTTGAAAGTTAAAACACATCCGCCCTTTCTCCTTTAGGCTTATGTATTTAATGCATTCCATAATGTTAATAATTTATTTAATAATTTAGGTGCAATTTAGGAAGGTGCATTTTTTTCCCCCTAGGTTAACCCTCATCACTCACTTTAAGGGTGCCAAACATACGCTACATCATATAGTGTTGTCAGCTAATTTTAAATTTTACTTTTATTCTCTCTTATCTATGCAGCTTGTCAGCTATGTAATTTGATTTCTGTAAAGTAGCTTTAGAATAATAAATGAATGAGTGGGTGTATATAAACACATGAATGCCCAAATCCTTCTGTGAGTTTTTAGCTTCATTGACCCCCATTTGCCAAAAAAGCAGCATTTGGATTATTTTGGAAGGAGCCCAAACACTTGAGGCTCTATTCTGTCTTTTGCAACTGAGGCACACATATTTTCCTGCCTAAGCACGCTGTGCATGGCAGGATTGTTGTGTGTCAGTTGCTCACTGTTGTAGCTAATGCCTGGTGCTGGTTGGAAGACTGGTTTCAGATAAACTCTCTGGCACATGAAAGCTTCTTTACAGTTTGAAAAACAATCTTCATCTCTCTCAGTGTGTTTGGGTTTTTTTTTTTTTTTTTTTTTTTTTTTGGTGCATGTTATGAGGCATTGGTAGAACGAGGAGTCTTTTCTGTCTTTTCTGAACTCAGTTGTTTATTTTGTGGTATGACCTGAAATAGATTTCAGGTCTATTTCCTCCTCCACGTGTTCTGTTGTGTAGACACAGAGCAGACAGACAGCACCTATCCCAAAGAGCTTTCAGATAAAGGAACTTTTATGTGTGGCACTAATGCCTTCAGTTACTTGCAGACAGATAATTTCAGATGTTGGGTTTGTTATACGTGAAGTGCTGCTAAGTCACATTTTCTGCTTTTTAATTGTTTATCACCTGTAATTGATAATGAGCAGAGTCTGTAAGTACAGCTATTGGTGCAAAAGGAATCACATGTATAGAGAGGGAAACTGCGAATGGGACTTTCACATGACGTTAAAACAAATACAGGTATCTGTCAGAGAAATCACTGAGCTGTGATTCCCTCCTAGGCAGGAAGCACCCATCTGGGTCACTTGCCTTGAAATGCTGTCTTGAAAGGAGAAGACTGGGTGCTAGGGCTGAATGATTCTAGCATGTCCTGCTTCTTACTTTCAGCATCACATTTCTCCTAGGTCTTTACAGATTTTGCACTTTCAGGTTTGCTTCCAAGTTCTCTTGGAGCTTCACAGGGAACATTTAATTAGCATCTTCACCAAACTTCAATTTTAGACTAGTGAACTGGCGTGCAGGAATTGGGCAAGTTCCCTTAAAATACAGGAACAGGAGAAGTTGGATGCAATGACTTTCTGGTAATTCCCTATCTTCATTACTCAGTGATGTACTGCAAAAGCCATAATTTTAGAGAACCCTCTCCACCAGCTCATTTTGGTGACACAGGGTATGTTGTACCCTGGATGACTCTACCTTTCTGCTCTTCCACCTCGGTAGTGGTTCAAAACCTTAAGGTATGTTTGAGAAGAAACCTTTACTGTGTGTGCTGAGATATGAGGCAAATTTTAGGCTTCAGATGGCTAGCATCTACCACAAGACTTAGGGTAAGTAGTGAGGTCTTAGTGGTGACCTCCATGTGAGCATCTGGATTTGAACAGAATCTTACACACAGCAATGCTGCTCTGGGATATATTATGGTGTGAGAAATAGAAGTGCTCATAAATGAAGAATATGCTTTTGTTTCCACTGGCCAGAATAATAATAGGAGTTCAGTGTAAACATGGTGAAAATGAAGACATGCATGCTTGATATTGAAGGAAAGCCTAATTTTAACTAATATATTAGAGAAATTGTTCCAGAACACTACATCCTTCCAAAAATAATAACCCTGTCATGTCAGCAAAGTTGGTGTCAGCGTGGGTTACCTGCTGCGTACAGAAAGTGCTGGTCATGTAAGTTAGATCTGCCTCAGGGCTAGTCTGACTTGTACACCCGACCTTTCAAAAATGTTTTTTGTTCATTAATCAATGTTCTTTGCTCCAGCTTGCCAGCTTCCCCTCTTTCCGCTCCTTCATTGTCCTCCTTTTTAGTTTGTCAACCCACCTCCCCCAGTATCCTCTGACTATGTACTAGACACAGGCTCCTAATAGCTCCAGTTGAATTTTATTTATCCTTCAGTAAGGCCAGACAGTCACACAAGTCATTTATTATTTTTTTTTAAATTATGCTGAAAGAAACATGTATGAATGCATTGGATTGTGGTAAAACAAGATTGCTGTTTCAAATGACTTTTTACAATTTATGAATAGCAACGAACTGCATGATCTGAAGGGAACTTGTTTTAGACTCAGCATTTCTAGGGTATTTTCATGTATTTAGTTTATGTAAGTGGGCTTTAGGCTTTGAGAGATTAAGTCTGTATGGTTTAGGCAAAGTGAGAGCTATTCTGAAGTTTCTCCTACATTATAAAACAAACTCAATGTGAATTTGAGATTAAAAAATTGTGGTATAGGTTAACTGGTGGTGAAGAAGCTTTGTTCCTAAAATTCTGATGTATTTTTGCACTGCCAGGTTTTTCTCAGGTCTGGAATGGAAGTTGAGTAAGGAGAGGATAGGAAAGGAGATGAGATGTTTACAGTGCATAGAGTAAGGCAGTTATGCAGCTTGGTTGTCCTTGGCAGCACCTGTACAGATGTGGCTGCATCATCTTTACACTAGAACAAGGATTTTACAAGTATAACTTCCTTATTGCTGTCTCATGGTGGCTAAGATCCTACTATAGATAGGACCTAAGTAGTGAGTAATTTTTTTTTGATCATGGTGTATTTAAAGCAGTGTTTTACTCCACAGGATTACATCCCAGTGTTAGCAAGTCCAGATTATGTTTTTCACTTTAATTTTAAGTTGAAGAGCTCAATGGAGTTGCAGTATGCAAAAATTTAATTTCACTTGTAAAAAGAAAGTGCTTAGGTTGTTTTTTCTTTTCTTTTTTTTTCCAGGCTGGCTTTTCTAAAGTTCAGTAGACATTAAAATAATTGTATGAAACAGTTACAATGATAAGAACAAATCTTCACTTTTCATTGGCTTCAATGGAATAAAACTTGGAGTGTGGTAAAAATGCTTCTCTTCTTTTAAAAAAACTATTTTCAGCTATAATTTCAATTATCAGGACCAAAATATTTAGTAGAAAATTGCTGACTTTGCCTACAGGGTAGGAACCTTTAAGGAATGTGTTCCTATTTCAAGTATTTGCAATTTCTGAAACACTTCTTTAGGAAAAAAATATTGCCTATTAAGTGGAATTTTTATTCAGAATGGGAAGTTCACATAGGAAATTTCCAGCTGTTGTGAAGGGCACTATAAACCAATGAAGCTGCCTGCAAGTGACATTTCAAAAACATTCATTATGCTGTCCAGTCACCTGGGAAGTCAGTCCAGCACTGCTGAACAGAAACAGGGACAATTGTGTCAGGACTGAGCTCCCCAAACTGGTTTTTAACCCTGGTCTCACTGCATCCATTTGTCATCAATCCTTATTCTTTGAGAGCCTCTCAAAACTGGCACTTCAGCAAAACAGGTGTGAGCTCTGCAAGTGTATAAGTGCTGGTGCTACACATTTTCCCCAGCATACCTGGAACTTGGGATAGTTCCAAGAATCTGTTCATATGCATAAAAAGATACCACTGCTGACAGAACAGTTCACAGAACTGAGGGTTTTTAAAGAGTATATCAACTGGTTAATATTTATGTATCAGCGTGGCGAGGTACTAACAATATTATAACAGTAGCTGGGTACCATTTTGTTTTACTTGAGGGAAATTCAATATGAATAAAACAGCAACTTTTCAAACATGACATTTAATCCACTCATGTAAATCATACCAGGAGATCTATTATTCATTATTAAAAGGGCACCATATTTTTATTATACTGAAAATGAAACACAAATGCTGTGAAAAATTTAGTGCCTTTTCCTGAAGTTTCAGGACACTTATCATGCAGTCATCTAGCAGGGGCTGACACTCATTTTAAAATATAGCTACAAAATTAATAAATTTGAACTCTTTTGCTTGGAACAAGAGGATGTTCTATTTCACTGAATGAGGGATTTATTATTTATTTAAGCCATCCTAAATACTTCAGATGGCAAAGTCCTTTGATAATGTTCACATTTGGAGTTAGATTTGTAATGAATAAAGTTCATATCTTTGTTGTTATTAGTCATTTCCAGCATTTTCTTCCCTGAAGTGCATTTTGAAAACTACATATATCAGAAACAGATTAACATGACCTTAGGTATTAATTCTTAAAATATGATGAAACAAACAGTTTCAAGGACATTATTTTCTGTATGTCAGCAGCTGTCTAAGGACTGTGATGCTTTTAATAATTACAAAACAAGGTATCATTAGGAAAAGTAGACCACAAACTTCCCTTTCCCCCCTCCTCCTCCCCTCCTGGTTTATGTTATTCTTGAGTGAAAGGCTGGGATGAGTGAAGAACATCTAGCTCTAGGACACTTTATAGGACATAACATAAGAGTTTTATACAGTAAGAAAGAAGATAGTGCTTGGCAGTGCCAGAGGACTTTCAAAATGAGAGCCACTTTAATTTTCTCTGGATGCAATTATTTGTAGTTGGGATGAAAAGGTGCTACGTGAACCTTTTGGTAAATTCAAGACCTAAGCTTATACAGATGCTTGTATTCATTTGAAGACTGCAGTGCTGATGATTTTTTCACAGAGAAGGAACTCATAGTTTTACTGCTTTTATTTTGTTTATCTGAGTTTGTTTGGGGGGGGTCTGGTCTTTGCCATTTGCTAGATCTCTCTGCAACAACTCCTCAAAATGCACGTTCTCAGAGCAATTCTTACAAAGCTATTACATGTTAGAATCTGTTGTGTCTACTTTGTTTAGCACTGTGCAATTTATTTATGTATCTAAAAGGTTACTACTTATCCCAAGTTTTGTTTTTTGGTGATTAATTGGAGTTACTTTTCACATGTTGTCTGGTCATTGTGCTCCAGTGGAGATTTTTCTTGGAAACACCTGCTGGAATGCAGTATGTGTGCTGGATCACCTCAAAGCAATGCAAGTTGCCCAAAAACCTCAGAAATGTGACCTATGTTACAATGCATCATATCTGACTAGAGGAAAGTATGTAGCCTGCTTTGGTAAATCTAGCAGACATATGTTAAACATCAAAAGTGTCTGGGGGCAGCATTTTATTTTGGACCACTCCATGGTTTATTCCCCACTTAATTGGAAATTATATCTGTAAGAGAGCTTGACATGAGCCATAGGATACAATAGTTGTAAAAATGTCATACATTATCTGGGAAAAAACAGCAGGAAGGCAGAATGCAACCTCTGCCTGTATCCTTAGCTCCACGTGAATCCCAAACAACAGAGAACACCAAGAACAAAATTACTGCCAGCCCCAACAAAAAAATTCTGGGATTGGAAAAAAAGAGCATCTCTGTGACTCACCAGAGCTGACAGTCTGAAACTGTGAAAAGGGACTTAAACTGTATTTTGGTCTAGATTTGCAAGTCATGGGAGCCAGCAAAACACCCTCGGAAAATGCTTTTATTTTTTTGCCTTAACACACCTGGTTTTAAAGCATTTCACATTTTAAATAATTATCTGTGAGCTCAGGATGAGCAGGGTAGTTGCAAAGCTGTACTACAGAAATGGGAAGAGTACTTTATGCAACCAAAGAACTAAAAGTGATCCTGCTTAATCATGCAATTTTTAAGCAGAGCACACAAGGAAAAATGGTTTTTTTCTCAGAGGTGGATCTTCCTCTCCTCTTGTGGAAAGAGAGCAGACCTAACCAAGTCTGGACTATCCAGGAAATGCTGAAGGAGCATGAACTCCAGATTGCCACTGCTTCCCTTGTGAGAAGTGAGTGTTGCTGCATTCCTGGCTGGACTGAAGCCTATGGTTGAACAGATTGCTAGCTGAGGTGTGATGAGGAATCCAGAACAGCATCAGGGAAGAGACATGAGATGGAGTAGCTGCTGGACCAAGAAAGAGAGGAAAGCTGCCCTCTCCTCCTCTGGAGCCTGGGGCAGGCAGAGCAGCACTGCTGCGTGACTCAGCCCTGAATGCCGAACAAGCCACGTCTTCATGAGACTCTTTGGCTCCAAGTGGTTTCTGGGCAAAGTACGTGTCCTCTTGACACAAAAGAAATAAACTTTGCTGCATCGTGTCTGTAGTCCATGTTATCCTGGGAAACTCGTGCTCTGACCGTGCTGAAATCAGTCTCAGGGATAAATAAGTGAAATGGGAGTGTCAGAAGAATGAACTGGGGTTCCTGCTTCCCTCTCACAAAGACAGTTTCTCCCTCACAAGATGAGGTCAGAATCGACCCAGGCCAGTATATCACCAGAAGCACTCGGGGAGGCAGGAGCTGGATGTACCATACATTACTACTCCCTGCTGGTCCAAGAGCAGAAAAGAATTAGCAGCAGATGTGCCAGGACAATTAGCAACAGATGCAGAGGCTAAAGCTCACAGAATGCAAACATTATTCCTCTATACTAGAGAAGATAAAAGGCCGGATTCTGGTCCTCTGGTGTAAGGTACTTGTGCAAGAGATGCTGCTGGAGCTAACCATGGGCTGAGTAATCACTCCTAGAAGAGAGGCAGGCAGTGGGGCCTTGTCTCTTGCTCTGGTAGCATGGGGGAGGGCAGGTGTTTGCATGGGAGCACTCGGTGTGGCTCTGAGAAGACACTGGGGTGATTTAGCACAGCGTGCCAGGAGGAATCCTGCTCTCTGCCACTGCTGAAAGCAGTGAATAAAGTGCCTGCTTACAAATCCTGCTGCCCTGTGCCCCTGGCAGATCATGAGCCTGAGCCTGTGTGCTGTGGCTCAACAGCTTCTGGTCCATAGTCTGGTCCACTGCTGTCAGGGAGGCTAGGTGCCAGGAAAGATGGAGTTACTGCTTAAAGACCAGCAAACTGCACAGAGAGGAGTTGGGGAGTCATTTTACCTGTGCCAGACTTGAAAGGCCTATTCTCTTAAAGAACAGGGGGAAAAAAAATTGTGGAGAAATTAATGATATGTCATTGTATGGTCCTCCTCTGATTTGTGTGTTATTTTGTATTCAGATACCTGTTTGAAGACAGGCAATGATGGAAAGCTGGGGAAATAAGTTTTCAGCTATTCCAGAACATTCTGGTGATAGATAGGGACTTTTGGAAAAACCCTAATAACATGATATTTTATTTTTACTTCAGTCCAGGTTTCTATTTCCTCCCCTCTGGCCTTTTATAAATTTCAGAGTTACACAAACACTTCCTAAGAATGCCCTTCTCCCTGCCTGTATGTTAGCCTTGCACATAAACAGGGAGAGTTTGAAGTCTGGTTGTGAAAGCTCCTCTTTAATTGGGCAAAAACAGCCTCATCTCCAGCACTATTAATTTGACATAGTAAAGTAATTGTTCTTTGTTAATGATGGGAGCTGTTTCCTATTTAAAAGGTTTTCTACCTGTGTTTTACACCAGTGACATTCATGTGCTGCTGTTTTTATAATCAGAAATGGGCTGTTTGTTTATATGACATTTTTCAAGCTTCTTCTTTATAACAAGTAAATATTGAATTGCCTTTGCATATTTTAATTCACCTTAATCTGTTTGAGTTGTATTGGTCAAATTTTTGTGTATATGAATTATGTAGTGTGACTTTTGTACATTTTTTTTCTAAATTGAAACTATTTGAAGGTGCAAAGGAAAGAAGAAAAGTTTATTTCTTCTCTGACAGGGTTAAAGCCAGACAAAAGTAAGTCAGACAAAAACCCCAAAAGCTCCCACTGGATATGTTTATTGAAATATTCAAATAGAATTCATTCTCTCTATAGAGTGAAACTATGGTGGCATATGGGGAAGTAAGATATATTACAATAAAACTGATATAAAACAGTTGAATTTAGAAATAGTGGCAGGAGATAATTTTAGTTCATTATGATTTAATTCAATTAAATGCAACACTGTTAACTGCAGACTAAGAAGTATTACTTGTGCCTGTGCAGGCACACACAAGCATTATTTATTCTCTGCTGCATCTCTCTTTGCAGAAGAAATTACACCAGTAAAAGGGGGGTACTCAATGCTTTCATAGCACTGTAAAACCCTCTATATCTCACAGACCTCAGTGGAAATTTGACCTGAGCAAGGAGAAACATTGAGGTAAGGTGTTGGAGAGTAGACCCCTCAAAACCCAGGAAGATGTTCTTGGTAGTATATGCTCTTTGAATGTCGACAATGTGGGTGCAGGCTTGTGGATTAATTTACCAGATAGTGCCTCAAATGAGGGGTTGGCACCAGTAGGGAAAATATAACTGCTAGTTTTATTTTTTTTCCGTTCAGAACCAAAAAATCCGTCAGAACAAACTGCTCAGTTTGAGCTGCCTGTGCCTTGTCTATCCCAGGCACTGCTTTGAGTCTCCTGAAGAAGTTACTGATCCCCGTCCTCCTCCTCCAGTTACCTGAGCTGTTTCCTGCTCTGTACCTGAGCACAACAGCTCAAACCCACAGAGGCACAAAGGCATTCAAGGTCCGTGGATTTCAATTGGAGCTATCTGCCTAAATGCCTTTGTGCATCCGTGCCTAAGGGCCATGCTGGCCATGTCCCAAATCCCAACTCAGGCTCAGAGCCGAGGAGGAAGCTAATGAAGGGCAGGTGGCACAGGACTCAGCTCTCTCCTCTCTCCCAGGGCTTTCTGACCCTGCAGGTGTGGGATGGTGAGCTGTGACAGAGAGTGTGTTTGTTGTGGCAGTGGGAAAAGGTTTAGCACGGACCCAAAGGCACCTGCATGAATGCTTGGCATGATGGCATAGAGTAACAGGTAGAAGCTTGGCTGGGATTTTTGTATGGATTCAACAGAAAGAAATTTCTTATTTATCAGGTATGTTTTATTTGACTGTGTAAACTGAGATGCGTGACACTGTCCTACCTGGGTCAGGCACCCAGTGCTCATGCTTAAGGACTCCCTGTAGTCTATACAACCTCAGACCCTGTAGCAGACAGGTGTATTATGAAGTCCTTGCTTATGTTTCATGATTATGTGCTTCCATCATGGCATGGTTTAAACACCCAGCTCCTGTAGCTGCAATCAAAAGGATGCTTCCAGTCCCAAAGAGTGAGTCTGCAGTTTAAATCTAGGATAAAAGCTTAACAGCAAATGAACAATAACTGTGAACCAGAAACAAAGAAATAAAATTTTAATAGTGACAATGATTACTCTTACACCAGCTGCTTGACCACTGTCTGTTTATATGTAAGCTGTCAGAAGAGCATATACTGTTGAAATTATTAAGACAAGAGTCAGCCTGGGAAGCAAGAGAGAAACTGAAAAGGGGGCTGTGATAGAGCAGTGATTTCATCTGTGAGTGGTTTGGGATTGTTTGATAATGCAGGTAACTGTCTTTGATCACAGCCTTATAACCATCACCTTTAATTTGTAGCACACAGGTTACTATCTAGCACCCAGCTAGCCAAATGAAATGTATGGCTTGATTAAGGATCTCTTTTGTCAGTAATTTGTGCCTAATGTTTTTAGCTTTCCCACGGGCTGTTACAGAAAATGGTAAATCTGGTTTAAATGAAACCTGATACTGTTAATGGTTTAATAGCAGCTGCCACAGGGTTATGGCATTTTTCAACAGATGCTTCTGTTTCATTTTAAGCCTAAACTAAGTCTTAGAATATATTTACATAATTAATATAAAGTACACGTACATAATAATGACAATATTTATAATTTAAAAAGATTTCCTTAAATGACTATCTAATCACAATATAAAACTTCAAAAAGGGAGGCATATTATTAGAAATAGTAATTTATATTCACCTCTTCAAAAAAAGTTGTAGATGCAGCGCGACTGAGAGCACTTGTCATCTCCTAACATGGCAGTTATTGGTGTAGGCAAATCCCTTGCTGCTTCAGAAAAAGAGACAAAAAGCTTTGCTGCACCTGAGTTATGCTTATTATCTTACCTACTGTTCAGTCAGGAGTATGAAAGAAGTGACACTTGTATTTAAATATACACATCAAGAAAGAGCTGTGTTGAAGTGTGTACTTAGAAATATTTGAAGCAGTAAAGATTTGTGGATGTTTATTGGCTGCACAATGTCGTCTGATTGAGGAAGTCCTCACTAAGTTGAGAAGACTTTGGCATTTTAGGCTGTTCATAGTGAGTCATTGGTTTGAATGGATCTCTTTTATTTGGAGGTCTAATTCTTGACTTCCAAGAAGTACTGAGGGTGTATCCTGTACTGAGGATATTCAGAGTGAGAGGATGCTACTGAATATTGTGGCCTTCTACAAGTACGTGTCTGTTCACAGTGAGGAGAGAAGGAGAAAAGACTCCTCTTTCTCTGCCTTGGCTGGAAGGCAAGGTAATGTTGAGCAGGCAAGTGTACCAAGGCATTTGCTGCTATGAACGGTGAAGACTGAAATGGGAACGGCAAAATATGAAAAATATGCAAATAAGAGAAAATTGTCTCCATTAAAGAAGCATCCAAGATTGTTTATTTAAGAGATTAGGCAGTCACAGTTCTCTCAGGACAATGTGTAGGAGCAGTGGTGAAGCAGATATTTCACTGTGTGAGGGGTGTAGCTGATGTATTTGCTCCCCTTGTTCCCAAGGTGACTACCCTTCATAGCTGTTAGCCTGGGCATGATGGCAGTCATCTTCTGTGTTCGAGCTTTTGTGGAAGTTTTGTTTTATTTGTCCTTTTGAATGTATTAGAATTGTTCAACAGCACCTGGGTCAATGCCCACTTTAATTAATGAAAACAGTTAAAAATGTGGCAGAGGACCAAATTTCTTTTTCTTTGTGTTTACCCTTCTTTCTTCTGTACCCACCAAAACCTTACAGATGGATTTACATAAGTTCATTACTTCGGAGTGTTTCTTCACCACTAGATTTCAAGTCTTTGCTATGGGAACACAATTGCTTCAGGCCCTAAGGCATTGGTAACTGTCTTCCACACCTCCAAGCTGCTTAGAAGAATATCTACACCTATCTTATGAAAAGCGCAATCTGTGTTTGCCAGTTCTCTGTGAGAAGTTTTTACCTTAAAATCCTTTTAAACCCTACACTGAGGTCCACATACTTTTCACTAAGAGCTTTAATTTAAAGGAAGAAAGCTATTAAGTACCAACATTGTTCCCACAACTGGGTGGAGAAGAGTTTGTGACTCAGTGAGGAGCAAGTTTGCAAGTGTTCTTATTGGGTGTTTGGATGAACTTTCCAAAGCTGCTGCAAAACTAAACCAGTGGTGAATCTCAGCAAGCCCTCACAGGGACACCTCAGATTTCCAAGTTAGTTTGTTATTCTCTCTTAAAGATTTCTTGTGGCAATGTTTTTCCACCACTGGTAAATAAAGACAGAATATGAATGCTTTCTGAAAGCAAAGGGGGAAAGAAAAGAAATAATAAAATAACCACACTAGAAAAAGCACAGCATTTTTTGTTGGAGTGGAAAATTGTTCAAATATATGATTTTTGGGAAGAATTGTTACTTGTTTTAGTGTGCAAAATTGAACCAAAGGTATGATGTTTGTAGAGCTTTATATGATAAAAGAAAGTTAGTTCCCTTGTGTTGTTTTTGTAACCAATAAATCTTTTTTCCTCCTTTTCTAGGTTCTACCACATAGAAAAGCTGTGAAACCAGGCATGGTACTCCTCTTTGAACTCTTCCTTCTTCGTGGCACCTATACCTGGATTGATCGAGAAGTGGGATGGGGAGCTTTTCCCTTATGTGATAACAATTTCAATGCTTTGGAAGGAAAATTTAAATGTCCCTTCCTCAGAGGACATTATGACTCCAAAATTGACCGATTCAAAAAAATTGAAGATTTTATTTCTCAGGACTTGGATCATTGGTTATGCAATCTCTACTTTCAGGTTTGTATTTTAAAAGATTGTTTAGTTTTCTCTATATTTTTCTTTTTGATTCTGAAATTGGATTGTGGCTCATCTCCCATTTACTGGGATGTCTGCTTTAATCATTAAGCATGGGGAAGAAGTACATGGGAAAATTATATGGGAGAAAAGTGTAGTAAGCAGAGTACAGAGAATCATGAATTTCCTAAAATTCTTATAACAACATCTTGGACTGCTAGGCTTCACAAACAGTGTGCAACAAGCATGTTCTGGCTTTGTGGAATTCCAAACTACTTTTTTTTTTCTTTTTCTTTCTCTTCCTAGATAATTAAACTACCGCAGGATTCAGATAAACAAAATAAGCATGGTATGCATGTTCAATTACCACCTGAACTTCTTATGTATTCAAGCACTGCTGAAAAGAATGGTTTCTCAGAAAATGTTGTACAGTCTGGACCACAAGGTGATGGATTCAAACTTTGATGTTTACATTCAACTTTTCACTGGATCAACCCATAGTTTCATTTCAATGTTGGCCAGTCATTATTGTTTTTGTTAAGCTAGATTTTCTTCATTCAGATTTGGGTCCAACATGTGTTATAGCAGGAATACTCTGACTCTTTTTATTAAGATGGTTTAACTTTGTTTTCAGGTGTGAACAGTTCAAACCAGCTTCATTGCTGAGGGTGGAATGGCCATGCTGGCCTGTGCTTAAGGCTGAATAATGCTTGGAATGTCACAGCAATAACAGTTCAGCTGTTTATGGCTCCAAGCTTACAGGAAGAGAAAAGAAAAAGATGCTTTTTGTGTACTTCTGGAAGAACTTTAGCACCTCCCTGGGCTACAACAAGGACTTCAGATTTGGCAGGGAGATAGTTCTGACATCAGAAGCATGCCTTATGCTACTCCTCTGAAATTCTGTTAAAATTCAATCAAGTGATAACTCTTAGGAAGGACAATTATCATTTGCTCATGTACAGCAGACCTCCCCAGAAGCTTTCTCAAAAAATCACTGAATGTTCTTTTTAAACTGATCGTCCCTGGCCTCTGTGAACCTTCTGATGCAGCTACACAGAGGACACAACTGACCATATTGCAATGGACTCACAAATTGCTCCTCTACTGGTAGGAATCCAGTAATGAGAAGAATTATAGGATGCTGTTGTTGTTCTTTTCCTTTTTCAGCACATGGGATGAGACTTCCATGAATAAAAATAATTCATTTTTGCTATACAGATATTTTTATATTCCCTCTTGTTTAATGAACTGAAGCATTCAGTCAACTCATAGATTGTAGTGTATGTGTGAATATTATGTATAGAACTAAAGCAGAGAATTATTTATTCAGGACAGAGGTTCCTTAGGCATTTAAGAACAGCAGTAATGATGCACTGTAGAGGGCACAGGAGGATAAAGAAGAGGCTATGGAAAGGAAAGGAAAGAAAGAATGCATAAGCAGTAATCATTTAGCATGGTAAATGGGCAGCTCAGGTTGGAAGCATAACTTGAAAAGAGTCCAGGAGAAGTATTTTTCAGAGAGTTAGTGGTGATTTAAAAGATAAAGAAAATGAGATTTGCCCTGAGATGCTTTTAGGCTAAGCAGCAACTGCACTGTGATCAAAAGGCTTTTATATAACCACCCTGACAAGAGAAGCATGGAGGCGTAAACACACTATACTGAGGATTAAAGACTTTTTTGTTGTCATATATCTTCTACATATCTGCTAAGTTGCTTTGAGATGCAGCAACCCATTAATAGCAGATCCAAAAGGTAGAATTGCAGGCAACACCTATCAGCAGTGAAGAATTATGGACAAACTCTTAATGGATCAAACTTTTTTGGTCCTACCATCAATCTTCACATGCGTTTGGAACTGCACATAGAGGGTGCAGCTAATTAGGTCATGCTTTCTGGAAACACTTGGAAAACTCATGATGCTCAGTTTGAAAAGTCAAGAAAGACATGTTTTTAAGAACTGAAAAAGAGCATTAGTGTATGTCCTCTTTTGCATGTAGACCTCTGAAATTTGCCGATAAGGCGATCATGGAAGATCTGTAATTTTCCTGCCAAACAGATTTGCACAAACAAAACTTTTAGGGGCAATTTTTGATATTGCTTATATTTATTTATTTATTTTTCTTGGAGCATTCTTTAAAGATATTATTAGCTGTCGATATCCCCCATGGGTTTGTTTTTTAATGTATCTATGCAGTGCTACAGTATGCTGTGTCTGCTGGTGATATGTTGCTAAGAGATTTAATAATGGGTAAACAAACACAACATGTGGTAATCCTTTTCAAATTAAAAGTTTATTAAATGCTAGCTTGATGACTTTCTGGCTATTTACAATTAAAGGAACAAACCTTAGAGAACTGGAGGTCACGTGGTGAAAATCACAACCAACAGTTTCAGCAGAAAAATGTGTTTATGATCTGTGGCAAGCTGTCGCACATTGATATGTCCTATAAATACAATATTATATATGTTAAACCACCAAAAACTGGGGTGGGGAGGGAAAAGCTCTGTTAGAGTGGCATTAAGGTTGAGACACAAACCAGGGAAAGCAAGAACAGTCTAAACGAAGACGGGTGCTCTGTAACTCACTCTACTGCAGTAGTCTAAATAGTGAGTGATCTTATATATCAATACCATATGTTGTACTGCAACATATAAGTGAAATAAAGCAGGTTAGAAGATGGTGTTTTAGCCTTCACTTCAAGTTTGTCTTGGTTTTAGAAGCTTAAAACAGAACCTTCATATTATTTCCATTAACTCCAGGCTACATTATTCTTTTAAGCCACAGCTCCATGTAGGGCTAGGTAAAGCTCTTCCCTTCTGCACAGGCTCTCTGGTCTAGAGCACAGTGCAGGGAAATGCAACATAATGCCTCCCATTCTACCTCCTTTGCAGATCAAAGATGCATATTATCAGATCTGGCGTGTCTCTTAGTCCAAACCATATCTTCTCTCCATTCTTTTGAAGTGGTATTCTCTAAAAGGTTCATGGCAGAAGACAGCTTCTGCTTCTGCCACCACCGTCCTTTGTTTTTCTTATGAAAATATTTTGCTGTTGATCTGTTGCTCCTTACAGGATCAACAGTCCCTGTCAGAGAATAAATGGCAATTTCTAAGTAGAATTCGTTATCTACTGTTTTGTGAAAGGTGGTAACAGCTCTAGTAGAAGGAGCTTAGGTAAGAAAATTTGATGCAACTACCAGGAATGTTGCCTTGATAGGCTTGGATCTAAGTAATAAGAGCTTCCAAAATGCATGACAACTTCAAAACTGTGAGTCTCCATATAGACACTAAATATGCAAATCCATCAAGAAAACGTTCTCACAGTGAAATCCAGCAGGACCACTTTTGACTTTAGCATCCACAGGAAGAGGGGATTTACATGTGCAAAATGTCAGCATAACAGTATTTTTTGGAATCGGCAGCCCTTTCATCCTCAGAATAGTTGATGGACAGCACTCATATATTACTTCTACAGCTCAAACACTTTTAGGTCAGACACAGGCTCATTTGGAAAGTGTTGCTCCACATTTGTTGGGAACCTTCATCCAAATGCTTTCTTTTGCAGCTGTGCTGTTGATCTGACTTGACACACAAACACCATTTTGTGCCCATCTGAACTTGTGATCAGATAAAACAGGCAAGTGGAAAGCTAGGAATGATGTTATTCACTGTAGTTTTTAGAACCAAAGGAAAACCTTTCACATTACAGTTGACATTCATGCCACTTTAAGGTTGGCCATTTTGAAGTCCTGAAGCTATGGTCAGCACTGTACCAGCACATACTGACATGCACCCAAGACGTAAAAGGGGTGCTTATAAGGTAGCAGGTGGAACAGTCACTGGAGATTAGGATACTGAAGTAGTACTTTTCTATTTTTTAGTTCTAAGCTTCATGTATTTTTGGTGAACCTAAAGAGTCATGACTGATTGTGCATTTTTTTTAAGCAGTAATTTTCCCAAGCTCTGGAGTATGAAATCAAGGAAGAAGTTTTACTTAGCCTGACTGTGCTGGAGGAAAGGTGTTATCAGACAAGATTTTGAGGGAAAGTGTTCAAAGGTAGCTAGTTAGGTCCCAGCCCCAGGATGATCTTGCTGTAGTAGAACTGGTACAGCGTCGCATTAGCATGAATACACTGCTCCCAGTGTCTGGGCTAGCAGAAATGTTTGTTGCTATTGCTTTGCTGGGTAGATTTGTCACACAGAAAGTCTTCCTCAACCTCAGCTGTTTTGTGTTGGACTAAACATCTACATGCAGATTTTCTGAGTCTAAAATCTTCTTTCCAGAAAGTCTGCTTGTCCCTTATTCGCCTCTGCTCTACAGTGGGAGCAAAAAGAAAAAATATGCAGCTGTTTGGGAATGGTTTTAAGGACACTCATTTTTTTTACAATGAACAAATATCTCATTATTCTCTTGCACTTTATTTTTTTCTTTCCCCTTGCAAGGTCTGCTGTCTAACAGCAGTGCATGTGGCTCCTGTGCCCTACGCATCAACCAGAAGAAGAGTTAGAACCACTGAAATGCCTTTAGTTCACAGACTATGAGCTTAAAACAGAAATAAATATTAGAGAGAGAGAGAGTCAATTTTCAGGTGTACAATTTTTCTGGTTACTGTACAATTTAGAGTATTTTTTGGTCTACCTTCCTTCTGTCTGTCTGCCTTGCTGTTAATAAGGTTGGTTTGTACCACTTGGCTTCAGCAGTCCTTGAAACTCACCAGGGCTGTAAAGCTTTAAACAGTTGCACAAGTCTTTAATTGTAAATTAGTTTTGACAGGACTGCTAAGACAAAGGCCTGGCCCATCCCATCGTGATGCTAGCCGACAACCCCTTACTGCTCCTGGAGCAAGGAAACATGTGGAAGGAATTGTTCTTTTACATTTCACAGCTTGTCATTTCCTCTGCAGGGCAACCTCTGACCTCCCCGAAAGATCCTGACACCCATAAGGGAAGTATTCCCACTGTTGTAAAGGAAGTGGAAAAGCAGTTTAATGCTGCGAAAGGAGGAGAAGCGTGTGTGTCAGAAGAAGCTGTGAGGAAAAGAGAAGAGCTTAAAATGCTTCCAGCAGGTTAGGAGTTTTATTGTGTTACTTAATTTACTGAAAGTTTGCAAGTAGATCTGCCTGGCATGTGTGTAAATACCCCCATTTGCCTTCACCCTCACCCTGTGATATCATCTCATCATTATTTCACTGGGCAAAGGAAGTGATGGAAGAGTTTAAATCAATTGTTAGGGATCAAAAGCAGCTTAGGCAAAAAGGTACAGAAGCAGTGGAGTCTCCTGTCTAAAATATATTTGTAGGCCAAATGTGTTAGTAATTACAAGGTGTGTGTGCAGTGCACTGACAACATTAGATTACGGCTGGTGTTTCCGTGACATTTTTACATCCTTTCATTTTATTTGGTCATTTATATCCATGGATCACAACATGTTGCTGTTAGGTGCTTGGGAAGTACTTTTTTCTTCCTGCAGCACATTAATAGCAGTATCCTTTGTTAATTGTGCTGAGCTAAATTGCATAAAAGTGCCTGTCTGTATTTACATCAGGTAACATTTGCTTTTGGGGCATGGGATTTCTTCCAAAGGCAAAGCCTGGGAAGTTGCTATGGTGGTTTTTTATTATCTTGATTTTGTCTATTTGTTTATTTGTTTATTTGTTTATTGGTTGTCTTTGGGATTTTTTTGTTAGTTTAGTATTTTTTTTGTTTTGAAGTACCAGGTAAAATGTATTTATCTGAGAATTGAGTAATATAACCCCTAAGTCCTCTCCTAAACTCAAAGACCACCATAATGGCCAGAGGCCAGATTTACCATGAGACAGGTATTTGAAGGTATCAAGGATATCTGGATATCTACTCCCACTTCATAGCCTAGGCCAGTGCAAGGAGATGAAAGTGCAAGTGGGAATAAATTAATCACACCTGTTGAAGGGAGAGGGTGACTTTCCTTCTGTACCAGGAAGCTGTAATAGGTCATGGTTAGACACTGAATTGCGAAATGTTAGGTAAGAGAGAGCTACCTGAGGTCTGACAGCTACCTCTTATCTATGTAAACAGTAGCTTCTTATCTTCTTCAAGTCTGTGGGCTCCCTGAAATAATGCAATAGAATTTTGGATGAATGTTATTTTGAAGCTAATGCCAACTTCCCTTTCACAGCAACTCATGAAATGTCATTCAAAACCAATTTCTTTGGAGCCATCTTGCTCTGTTGACTGTCCAGGAAGGCTAGAACTATGCATCTGCTATTATAGGTGCACGGGCTGAGTATCTCATGTTAAGTGGGCACAAATAAAGGTAGGAGCTAGTATGGCATTGCCAAGACAGCATTCATAAATGCTGAATATTGACACTGACTATCATAGATGCGTGAGAAGTAGAATACAGAGCTGGTGTCATTTTTTGTTAAAAGGGTGCTTGTGACAAAATGTTAAGCATATTACAGAAAAAAATAATAATTATTTTCAATCTTTCAAGGGTTCTCATTACATGTCCTGATAAGATCAACACCTTACGTGTCTTTTCTAGATGTTGGTTCTTCTAGGGATATGAACAGAGCCCTAGCTTAGAAATTTTGTTCAACTTCTGCATTAGTAGAATCTACTTTGAAATTTATTTTGTTCATTTACCCAACACTAGTTGTGCAAAGCAACTTAAAATACTCAAAATAGTAAAAACCCTAAGTGGCCTACATGAACAAAAGGGTTTTAAAATAATGCTTAGTGGTGTTTGACATTTGCTTTTGTTTGCTTTTAATTTTTTTTTCCTGATTTCTTTTCCTTGCCAACATTTGGATGTTTCCACCTTTGGAGTGTGTCTTAAAACCCAGTTATTAGGTGTGCAGGTAGACAGGTATCCCTTCTCCCTTCTTCCCATCACTAATGTTTATCTAGATCTAAAACTAGCATGTTGAATTTTTATTCAAAATATTTATGTGGAGTTTGGCAGAGACCCAGTGGCAAACACAGCATTTTAGAACCCACATTTTCAGTTCAAGACAGCCTCTTACAAATACCCTGAAACGATGCAGTTACAGAAGTGGCCTGATTTGGAAAGTACTGAATTACTACAACTTTTATCAAAACAAGGTTCAAAGAGCATTATTTTGCATCATCATCACATCTGCCTAGGTATATTTAAGAGATAATACTATAATTGACTGAGGACTTAAAAAAAAAAAAAAAAAGTTCTGAGTTTACCTGAACTACAAGCTGATCTCCAAAATATACATGCATTTTGAATTAGGTGAAAAAAGTTTTTTGCTTATCTTTATTCATGACACAACAGAAATTTTCCTTGATCAGCTCAGTTTCTGGTACTGCATCCATTGCATATTATTTTAATGAAAAACTTGTTTCAAAAGTTACATCACTAAAGCATTGGTCTTCTGTGATGGAACACTGTCAGTAATGTCACCACTAAACTCATTATCTGCACTCAGAATGATGGAGAGAAAAAAAGCTTCATTTTGAAATCCCCAGATACTTTCTGCAGGATGACATATAAACTAGGATTTGTACTGTACTGAATGTTTAATTTGAAGCTTCAACAGTGCCTGCATTTTTTTCTCCACCAATACTCATCCCAGCAGGCACCTTATCCCCTTTCTCTCATATGAAGCCTAATTTCTTTTTTCAAAGCCCTCAGTTTTTAGGCACCACAAGTAAAACCCCTGAAAACACATGAAATATTTCTCATAAATATTGTTAGTCTTAGTCAAACTTTACAAGCAACTGGCATTCTGCTCATTTTTGGGGTTTGACAGAACCTCTGTGATTCCTTCAGCTCTCGATTCTATCACCTTTCTAGGGCATACCCAGGATAAAGTTTTAGCTCCTATTTTCAGATCTTCTACCTCAGAAGGAATCTTTTGCTTGATGTCTGTCTTCTAAAACAAACTGAGTATTGAAAATAAGATGTTCAATATTGTTCATATTTAAGGTTTCAAATTCAACACCCTTCCTGCATTTGTGGAGAAACGTTGGGAAGTGAATTTTGTCCTTTTGTGACGTCAAAAGACATTTCTGTCAGAACAAAGCTTCAGAATAATGTCTAAGCAAAGATGGCATCAGGCTAACCAAGGGGCTTATTACAGAGCAGCAGATAACACTCAAAACTGTATTCAGAATTTATTAAAATGTTCCTTCAATATCAAAATACCAAACACAAAAACAGCTTCATTCTAATTTTATCATTGCCTTTGGAGAGGAGGCTTTACATTTGTTAAAATGTGTTTATATAAGGGAGAAATTGTTTCATTGAGAGGATTGTATTTATGCTCACAAGCATTTCAGAAACAATTTTATGAAAACCAGTGAATCTTCATTGCGATATTTCCCCTTATACTGCAATGATGTTCTTTCCCTACTGAGGTGCTGTTTGCTTCTACATAAAATTTGTATGCAGATGCAAAAATATTTACCTAAACAAACAAACAAACACCCAAAAAACCAAAAAACAAACCAAACCGAAACAAAAAACCAATCCAAACAAAGAAAAGGCTATTTTTCCTCATGGGTGCCACTTTAAAGGAAACAAAGTGATATTATAAAATGAAGATTGCTTGGGCGTCATTTTTTAATACAGGTAGGGCCCCAGAGGCAGAGCCACATACGGCGGAAACTTCTTTCTGTGCTGGTCTTTTCCTTCTCTGAGCAGGACTGTATAAAGGATTGCATTGATTTTTCCAATTAGGATCAAAGTCAGATTCTGGTTCTGAAATCCTCACAATTCAAACTCTTCAATTTTCCAGGTCTTGCCATGCTATTTGATTTCCCATAGACCAGTGCATTACTAGGAAGGGAGTCTAAATAGGATCTTAATCTTATTTTCTGTTCCTGCTGTGGTGATTTCTTTGTCTTCTGCTTCAGTCTTGGATTGTACCACTCTAAACCCCTTTCCTACTGACTTAGAGAGATTGCAGCTATCAGAAGGCATTGCACTTTTCTTCTCTTCTTTGACCCCATATAAATCAGAAGTAGTTCCCATCAAACTTGTGTAATTTCCTAGCTGTGCAATTTCTTTTTGCCCATATTTTAAAAAAATCATTTAGACTCCCCATGCCCACCCCCTCCCCCGCCCCCCCCCCCCCCCAAATAAATAATAAATATTTAGTCGTATCAGACCTATATGCATTTAGGGTGAAGCTGAGCAAGGGGATATACTTTAAATGTATATATCAGGTATTAATGGGCCAGTTACCAGGGCCAGACTAAACAGCTGGTCTGACATGAAATCTTCAACACACAGTGGGGTCCCCACTGTTCAGTGGTGTTGCCCCAAACCTTGGTTACATTCTGCAGGTTCACTCCTATTGCAACACAGTACTTGTTACAGAAGACATAACCAAAGATGATAACTTCCAGGCTGAAGGCAGAGGGTAAAAAATGTTTTATTCTCCAAGGCTTTGGAAGCAGTAAGACACCCTCTAAAGGGTGATTTTAAAGGCCATGCTCTGCTATTGCCCTGAGAAGGCTGATGTGGAGAAAGGTAACAGAGTAGCAATAATGGTTTTGTTTCCAACCTCTTTCCATGGTATTTTAAAAACTCAGGTCCCAGAAGAGCTCAGGGATTTTGTACCAGTAACCCTTTCTTTGTATCCCTTATCAGGCATGATCCATGTGGTGTCTAAACTGTTTGGTTGGGACTTAATATGACCCAAAAATGACTGCTCTCAGCATTGTCAAGGTCTGCAAATAACCTTCATATCACCACGATTTTCCAAATCCAGACATTGGTTTTGTCATGCCTGTTCCACAGTGGTGGGAAAAAATGCCACCCTATTTTTCCTATTTGGCTTATATGAATGGAGACATTTAACTTATTCAGTTGGACTTCTTATAAATAGCTGATCACAGATTTATAACTTTGGGTTAAGAATCTTATTGCCTTTTCCATGCTCTGGTGTAATCATATTTTCCTGCTTTTATGCATGTTTCTTGACTTCCAAATAAGTCCATTAACAGAGAGTCTACATCTGCCACTGTGCCTTTGTCACAGCTATGATACCTGTCTCTGATCATTCTTTCTTGGTGCTGTTTTCTCCTCTTCAAATTGTTCATTTTTATAATGAATGATATTATGTTCCCCTGTCAGGGAACAAAATGTATTTTGAGTCAATTTACTAAAATAGTCACTGCTAAGTGTTATATCTGGACAAAGTTGACACCTTTGACATTTTCTAAAATGGCAAAAATAACTGTATTTAAGGTATGATTTATGGGTACTCTATGTCAAAGGAATTTCTATGCTATTACAGTTTCTGATGCAGCAGTCCCACCTCTTTCAATGGAGAAATTGCTGATAGTGCAGCTAATTAATGCTTTATTAGGATTCTGTGGTCAATTATAAAAGTTATAAAAAAGTAAAATGAAATTTAATAATAAAGAATGGTGTGGTTCTCATTTCTCTCTCAGAACTGCTTTGTTTTCTGCATGTGGAAGAAAATTTCTACACAGTTCAGTTTTATAAGACACATTCCCTTCCCCCCAACCACTAAGTAGGAGCAACTCCAATGATTAAAAAGTAGACTGGAGTCTTTAAATGTCTTTCTGATTGCTGGCCTCTATTAAAAACTTCTTAAAATAATAGATAGGTTTAATTCCTCAAGCCAAAGAAAAATTGTATCATCTTAAGTATTTTCCATATTTATTATATTGATGAGATTTGGCTACTGAGAAAAAAAGGAAGTAAAATCTCTTGTATTGCAAGTTTTAAATGTACCAGGCTAAGGTTTACTTAATTAGAACCTCCAGGCAATAAAGGAGCCCTTTTTTAAATTCTGTGAATCTTAATATGCTAAATAATGCAAAGCTTCAACTCTTCAAGCATGAGACACACATCTGGCAGCTTAACATTTAAATTACAGAAAAAAAACCACTTCAGTAGTAATTTTCATGAAGAAAAGAATGGGAAATGTATTACAACTAAATTTAATTTCTTTTCAGATTTTTCATCCTGTCTAATTGCAGGCATTTCCCATCTCCTCTTTTATTTATTTATTTTCATACAGATTTTTTCTGTACTTTTTATTGATCTTTAATTTGAGCAGCTTCTTACTGTTACAGCTATTGAAGAATTACATTGTGTTTTTACTTAGCAAAAATTGTTCAGAGAAATCTATGAGGAATTAAAGTAATGAGCTCACTGGTATACAAAGAAAAGAGCATTCAGAGCCTTACAAATAAAATATAAAAAGAGCACGTCATGATTAAATAACAGACTTGAGGTCCTTCTCCCTCCCATTTCTTAAATGTAGAATATTATTGTTTTCTTTATTCTTTTTATTGTCCTTTATTTTTTTTGCCAAGATAATTACTGCTTTATTCATTTGACTCCAAAAACATTGTTAAAGTATTCATCATTTCAGCAAGGCTGTTTGGAAACCCATTTTTGTGCACTGGGGAAAAAAATTGAAGAAGAAAAATTAAACAAAGAAAACCACAAGAACCATCTTTACAAAGGTATATTTATATTTTAATGTGTTTTTATGGGTCCATACAGTTATCCCATATACAAAATATGTAGAGACAGTTTGAACAGGTTATACTGCATGTGTGCGCACACGTGACATACCCAGCAGCAGGATTTTAAGCTGTCTTGCTGATTTCAGTAGGCCTCTTCTTTCACCCCAGATGATGTAAATATCTGTAAATTCCTCATTCCTCAACATAGATACACCTGTACATTAGTCTATATATATGTAGAAAGTAAGAAATATATCCATAGGTGTGTACACAAACACGGACTTAAAACTGTGACATGGTATGTGCATATATTGGGTATCAACCACTGTAACACCTAAGAGCAGATCCTTCCTGTACTGTGATTTTAAATAAACTTGTCTGTCTTTTACTGTGTGTAACTCAACATATCTTAAAAAGAAAATAATAGAAATAATTGTTAAGTGTGTTTTTGGCTTATTCTCCATGTGCTGTACATTAAAACATGTAATACAGACTTTTATTTTTGCCATACCACTGCTTACTATGATGTGGGAGTACATTTTTGATCATTCCACAGGTCACAGTTCCAGTGCTTTTCAGGAGCTTGAGGGATGCGTGACGTGTTTTCTAAGAAAAGTTTATTCTAGTACTTCATGTCCCTGTGCCTCATTCTTGATCCACAACTATGCCCATATAATAAAATTAACCTCCTTCTGTCTTCTGAAGAACAATTCCAAGGGTGTTTAAAATACCCTCCTCTGTCACTCTTCTCGTGTCTATTATTTCTTTATTTCTAATTTTCCCCCTGTTTTTAATCTAGGCAATTGTTATTTCCAACACCACAGCATCTGAAGTCTTCTCTGCATTTATCATACTAACACTTTCAGAATGTAGGAGAGAAATAGCCACCTATTTATAACTCAGATGAAGGGGAAAAACCATCGTCCTGAAGTTAGTCAGCATCTTGTTGGGAGAGGGACCAAAACCCAGCTGAATCCTTTCCAGAGTTTTACCTTGTGCACAAATATAAAATTAATTTAGAATTAGTTTTGTTTGTGTTTGTTTTTTTCCTTACAGAGGATTACCAAGATTGCCATGGCAATGCACACAAGCACTGTGGCTTGTTTGGGCTGAAGAAGGTCCAAGAAGAACATCACAAGGTACTGGTTTTGATATGAACATCACCATTTCCCTTAAAGCTCACAGAGAAGCCACTGGAGCTTGTATCATCTGAGAACAATTTGTGGTCTTGCTTGCTCTGGTTGTTGTGTTTCTTTAATCTATCCCTGTGAATTTTTTAATAGCCACAATAAGGCTTCACATGACCAGGTGTATTGCTGTCTCCTGTATAGTTAGTCTCTCTAGCAATGAAACTTCAAAGGAGGAAAGACCACCAAGCAATCAAACAACACAAGCTTGATCAAGCTGCAGGATGACATAACTTCAGTAATGTGTAAACATGAGATATGTTTCATATGCATCCATGAACTTCAAGCTCTCATGTACTTGTGCAGAGGACCATCAGAAAATTTTAGTATCCGTATTTGTAGTATCCTGGCCAACGACACCATCAATTTGTGAACAAATATTGTGTCCTCAGTACAAGTAACCATGGAATTTTATCTGCAATATGATAACACTTTCAGGTTGAGATGCTACAGAAACTTTCCGATTTAATGTAGATCCTGAGAAGCAAGACACAAAGAAGATTTTGTATTCCTGAAAATTGCTTCCCTCTGCACTGTATTATTAAATTAGGTATTTTCCAATGATAGTTGCAATTTTTTCTCAGTAAGTGTTACTCCACTTCTATCCTTAAATCAGTATGGCTGCAGTGAATGAACTGCAAGAATGAACATTCAAATTAATAATTCTGGTTATTTGTCTCACCCTGCTCTAGATACACTCTGAAGCATTTTTAATCCTTTTAATTGCCCATAACAAAAAATCGCCACAGTACTCAGAGTACCCAAAAACTTGTGCAGTGTAGCACAAATACTCAATAGCTGGGGATTATAATTACAACTTCCAACTTTAGTAGAGTAATGATCTACATTTGTGAGCAAAACCAGATTGGCCAGCTGGATATTCCCTTGTCTTTCGATGTCTAAGTTTCCATGTGATTTATTTTTCCAGGAAGATAAAGGTAACTTGAAGAAAACAGAGCTTCATATAAATTTAGCTGCAGACTGAGGTGTGCATGTGTGAGTGTGTTCAGCCTTATATATAGAGGAGGGATGATTTAAGGACCGATGGAGTGGGTGTAATGGGCAAAGCAACCCGGCCCAACCCATGGGAGTGGCAGAGTGAAATTCATTTCCTACAATCCCATAATAGCACAATGCCTTTGAACAAAATGCCGTAGTCTTATAGGAACTTCAGTTGTGGGTGGCTCTCAAAGCCACATTAAAGTGACCTGGTTTCAGTGAGGTGCATAAACCCATGGGCAATTCAGCACTGTCTAGTCCCTTTGGTCTCACTGAAATGACTCACAAGCTTACAGTTATTGACATGTTTGAATAGATTCCTGAACTGAGCCTCTTATGAGAATCCTTCTGCACAAAAGAAATGTGAGCATGTGAAATCTCCTTTCAGAGGTTGTGAGAGCCCCTCATTTTTTAATGGGGTGAGTGAATCCTAATGTTCAGAAAGAATCTTGTTTTAGCATGTTCAAGATTTAGGCATTTGGCCTGATTTATATAATTTGGGCCTAATTGTATGTCTGGAAAGCATCTTCTAAAATGACTTTACCTAACAATTGTATATAGGAAATAATGACAAACTAATGCAAAGAACATACTTAAAGAAAAAGACACAAGTCTAAGTTCATGTTTATTCTCCTCAGAAGTCCCTTTTCTTTTTGTAAACAGATATTTTATTTTATTTCAAAAATTAAATAATTTTATTTAATTTTTAATTTTTAATTTTTAATTGTTTATTGTTTATTTTTAATTGTTTATTTTTTATTTTTATTTTTATTATTTTTTATCATTTTAAAAATGTTTTATTATTTTTATTATTAGGCATTTTATTTTATTTTATTTTATTTTATTTTATATTTATTTTAAATTTTTTACTTCTTAATTATTTTATTTTATTTTATTTTATTTTATTTTATTTTATTTTATTTTATTTTATTTTAATTTATTTTATTTTGAAAAGGAATGAGAAAGTTCTTTGAATCTGACCTCAACTTTCTGGGGAATATAGATTTCTCTACTTTGCCCTCCCTACCCCAAATTCGTCTATGCTAAAGAGTTGCAAAACTCTCCCTCTAAGTGTATTCTGAGTGATGGACATTAGGGACAATTGAGCTGTTTTTTGCAATGAGTGTGCAAATCACTGCATGTATTCAGATATTGGATGGTAGCAATAAAAGAGAGAATGCTCACAGTCAGTGACTTCGGAGAGAAGTGAAACATATTCTGTGGTTATAATGCCAACCTCATGCAGATGACTGAGTTCCTGCTTTTTGTACCTCAGACAAGAAAACACAGTCTCAGAGAAATTAACTCATAATACTTTTTAACACCTTTGGGATTTATGTCTTAAATAATGTCTTTACATGTACTTTGCACAGGAATAGTTTAATGGAGAAAATAGTGCAAACAAGGCACCTTGCACACACTACAGATTCTGAAACCTTGTCTTCTAGGGAATAAAGCTGGGCAGTCGTGATTGAAATTCAAAATGTGCATGAGATCCATGTAACCCAAGATTCAGAATACAAATTCACCTTTTAAAGCAAAATAGTTTACAGAGTTAAAAAAAACCCCAAAAACAAAAACCAAAAACCAGCAGATCTAAGCAAAAAGATTTTGTAGTTTTCGTAATTAGCAAAGTGCAGAGTGATGTGACTGCACCAATGCATCCATCCACTTGCCCTCTCTAGACTTGTTCACTAAATGTTAGCAAACCCTTTGCAGAGTTTGGTATTGTGCCTGGGAAGGTATTAATAGATATCGCCGTGAAAGTCACCTGCAGATGTTTGTCTGGTAAATTATGACCTCATTGTGTTTCTTCGTGGAAGTGATGTTTGGCTCTCTGTCCAGGGGCAATAATGCCAAACATGCAGGGAATCTGGTAGTCAGCTCAGAAACCAGTGATGCCAGTGCTGAATCAGACCCTGTGCATGCAAAGGTGTTATTCCAGGGATGAGCCAAATCAGGATCCTCTACTTTGTAGCTCATAGAATAGTGTAAATGAGCATAAGCTGGCACCAGCACTGAAGGATGAGGTACTGTCCCTCTCCTTTGTGCTGGCAGCTGGGGCAGAGTGGCCTGGATCAGAATGGGTCCAGCTGAGAGCTAACCCAGTTAATAAAAAAAAGGGAAAAAAAAAAGAATCCAAACAGTATTAACTCAATTCCCAGGTCAGGTCCTTCCATATGACTTACTTACATCCAGATTTTTGCACTGGCAGAGTGTGATGTCCAAGACTGGAAAAAGCAAGCAAGTGGAGGAAGAGTGGCTGACTGCTGGTGTCACCGTGATCTTGCACCTCCTTGAGAGAGTTTGTCACAGCCCCATAGGAGCATAAATCAATTCACAGAAAAATATTCTCTGTGCAGCTCCACGCCCCACCATTTTAGAAGATTAAAAAGGTCCTTGGATGTGTCCAGAGGAGGTGAAAATAGGGCGCTGCAGGGCACGTCCTGTCAGGAACGGCAGAGGAGTTCTCTTGCTTGGAGAAAAGCAGATTCGGGGGAACCTTGTTCTCGTCAGCTTCCTGGGGAGAGAAGGTGGAAAGGGAGGTGCTGAGATCTTCTCGCTCATATCCAGCGACAGCACATATGTGAATGTTTCAAAGACGCACCAGGGGAGGTTCAGACTGGACAGCAGGAAGCAATTCTTTACTGAGAGGGTGGCCAAAAGCCTGGAACAGGCTTCCTAGAGAGGTGGTTGATGCCCCCAGCCTGGCAGTGTTTAAGAGACATTTGGACAGTGTCCTTAACAGCATGCTTTAACTTTTGGTCAGCCCTGAATTGCACCACAGATGCTTGTTGTAGGTCCCTTCCAATTTAAATAGCTAGTCTATTCAAAGTGTTTTGAATACATACTCAAAGCAGCTTTGCCACTGCTGTTTCCTACGTTTGTTATAGAGTAAAAACAGAGCTAGAATTCAAAACAGAGAAAGTGGCACCTCGTACTTTGCTAGCTGTGTCCTGCTAATTACTTTAGTATTCTAACTTGTTTCTTCTTTTCATTTAAAGGTCAGCAGGAATAACCCACCTGACCAATGCTGCGAATTAAAATCAGGTCCAGAGAACAATGCAAGCCAAGAAGGGAAAACATCTGCAGAGAGCAATTTTTATTTGGAAGACTTGGAGAAATATACCTTTTCTGTGTGGTAAGTGATCTCAGCATCAAAGTTTCACAGCCCAAAAGTTTGCCTTGCCATATGTGCATTACAGAGGCTTCTACATTTAGATGAAAGTTTTTGGACCAAAAAAACCCCAAAAAACAAAACACAAACCCCATGGTATTTTCTTGGACTTCTTAGTATTTATGATTGAAGTTGAATTAGAAAATTTAGAAGCACTTTTTGTCTGAGAATGCAATTTTGGCATTGCTACATTGTTTTGAGAAGCTGTGTCAGGGGAATAAAGGCAAAAAGATTTTCAGCATAATCTTTTCAGCATTTTAGGAGCAATACACTACCTTTTTTGGATGTTACTTTAAATATTATTACTGTTCTCTGTTATAAAATACACATATGGGGAATGACTTAAAATGAACAGATAAATTAAAGTGAAATTAAAAAGACTACATCAAAATGAAATCTTTTCATTTACTTATAATTATATATCCTGGAATATCATCTTCTAGGTAATTGCAAAAGTTGGACAGTTATTGGTAATTAGTAAAAAACAATGAAGACCCAATCCTTTACTAAATGAAATGATCTGATAATCTTTCATATAGCTCCCTACTGTGCTTTGAATATTCAAAATCCAGCTGTAATGTACATTTCTGGAACCCATCATCTTCTCCAAATCAGCCCCTAGAGTTTCAAACTAAGTATCCAGAAAACAAACATCAGAATAGGGTGTATGTCTATGAAAATTTAATTTTAAATCGTTTCCCTATCAAAACATGAGACAGGATTATCTCACCAGCAAGCCAAGCAGCCCTCACCATCTCTAGTGCTGTCTATGCCCTGCTCTCGTTTGCCTTGGTGCCTTTAAAATTGGCAGGAAGTTGGGTAAAGACCTTACAGACACAAATGCATTTTCACTGTGATAATCTGAACTCAGACCTAGAAGTGATTAACCCTGAACATTAGAGAAGGCATAAATCAAGCTGGAGAATAGCACACACTCATATAATTATGCTTTCATAATTCTGCTGGATTAATTATGGTTATTTTGGACAATTAAGGACTCCCCCATCCTGGCCATAATATAAGAATAGATTTTAGAGCAGCAGTGCTCATCCAAATATCCTTGCCAGCTCCCACTGTTTCATTTTACCTACCTCAATTTTCAAATTAAATTAACCAAATTATCATCAATTATCTATCTCAAGTTGCTTGCTTTCTGCAGTGGTGAACTTCACTTTCTCTCTTCCGTGTCTTGCACAGTTACAGTGATAGAATTAATATTTAATTGTATATGCCCTATCCCTGGAAGTGTTCAAGGCCAGCTTGGATGGAGTCCTGGACCTCCTGGTCTGGTGGAATGTATCCCTACCCATGGCAGAGGGTTTGGAACTAGACAGCTTTTAGGGTCCCTGCTAACCCAAACCATTCTGTGATTCTGTCTACCTTTAAAGTTAGCAGTGTTGATCCTTTATTCTTTTCAAAGTTGTTCTGCTTAAAATGTTGGGAGAGGGGCTCAACTCCACCCTTATCAGCCTGGCCCCAGGCTTTGAACTCCATGGCTTTTGAAATTGCACAAGGTATCTGGAGAAGCAGAGGAGAGAGGCACTTGTCTCTGTTGGCATGCACCTCACCTTTTGATTTGGAGCATAAGAGAAAACATCTGCCCTTTCTTCCATTTTGTTTTCTGTTTCTTTTCTTTGTCCTTTCCTAGGGAGCCCAGCTGTCCCTGAGCCCCATGCCTGCAGGGACACTGACTTTGCCAGGATTCCCTGTGCAGGCAGAGTTATATCTGGGCGCAAGAAGTTACAGGGCATGAACCAGATCTTCCTGGTACAAAACAAAAGCAACAAGGCATGTGTTAGGGTGCTGCCTGTCCTAGCTGAGGCCAGTATTTTGTTATTTCAATATGCCATTCTATTTACTGCATCCATCATCCTGTTGGAAATAAGGACCAGTACTTGCTTTATTTACATATTTGTTATGTTCAAGTCCTATGATATTGGAACTAAACAGAATTTAGAGGGAATCTCTTTGCTTTCTGCTTCACTTGTGGTCATCCCATTATTCAGAAGAAAAAAAAATAGGAAAATGGAATTACTCCACTCTTGGTCAAGTAACATAGGTGTTACACATAGCATGTAGTGTAAAGAATGTATAATAATATAATAATGTATTAATAATCTATTTTTTAACTATAGAGTTAATTCAGGTAATCTAATCGGGAATCTGATACCTTGTGAGTTGTTAATTCCATTTGTTACTGTACCAGCATGATGTTTCCATTGCTACTCATTTCTGTCTGTCTCCTCTTTTCCTTCTTTCCTACTTTCTCCATCAAAGGGCATCAACTCCTCTTTGTCTGTTTCCAGACCTTCCTCTCTACTACAATTGCTACCTTTTAAAAAATGCAATGCAAGATAATTAGCTACTACAAAAATTTTTAATAGCACTGTAGATCTGGGGGCAGCTTACATCTCCATAAACTTCAGAGTTTTAGATGCTCCAAGATGCAATCTGAGCAATTTCCTTGATCTTTTATTGCAGCTGGTAAATCATTTATTGGGCTAGGTTATTTTACAAAATCCTCTTTAGAAACAAAATCCCATAAAATGTATTTATCATAAAGTACTGTATGACCAGCAGTCTTCAAAGCTGTACATATCCTGTATTAGTTAAAAGCTAGTGTTGTACTGTGACAAGTTAAAAGTATCCACTGTCTCAGTCTCTCTCTTCCCCCCCACCCCCTGCCTCTCCCAATGATTTTTTTCTCTCTTCTTTTCCTTCTCTCGTACGCTCTTCCCTTTTAAGGCTTGCCAAAGGGGAGATTGGTGAGTAAGAACAAGATATTCTTTTGTGATCACAAATATTTTTCTGATAATTGTGATTTTTTCTTCCATTGCTAGAGCATGCTTGTCCTTTTCCATTCATATTAATTTGACAGTGGTGTCTCACATCCGTAGGCCATAGTCAAACCTCCTTACAGTGGGCATTATACACATATATAATAAAAAGATCATTTTGGCTGCAGAAGCCCACAGGCTTCAGCTTCCATCTCACACGAGTGCCTTTCCCTCTGTGCCCATGTACCGCCTTGCTCTGAGCAGCAGGCTTTTGCTTGGGTCCACTGAGTTGAGGGTGAGGGGGATGAGTCCAAAAGATGAGGTGGGGGCAAAGAGATTAAGACAACAGGCAGGTGTGGTTGCATATTTCAGGTCCATCCCTGCTGCAGTCACAGCCTGGTAGATGCCAGGTGCTCACCAAGCGCTTTGCTGGCCTTCCTAGAGAGCCCAGCCCAGGACCTTGCCTTGCACCACATCATGTCTGAAGCTCCTTTCTCTGAGATTTGTGTTCCTGGAGTTAAAAGCCCATGTAATCTGCAGCAGAACATCTATATTATTTCTGACTATTGTCTAAACAATACGGGTGACATCTGTAACCTTGAGAAAAAAGGAGGAAAGTTTGGAGGAATTTAGACCTTGCAGACCAAAACCTGCTCTCAGAAGCTCTCTAGCTGTCTTCTTCTGTTCCCTGAAAGAAAATTTGAGGAAAAAAATGTTCCTCATGACTGTCACTATAAAGCCAGATTTCCTGAACATGTATAAATAAACAGATGTGAGAAATAATTTTAACATTTCAGTGCTTTAACATTGCTTTTTATGTATAGTTCTAGAGGAGATGTGAAAAAACCCCAGATTTCAAAACCCTTCATTTGTCTTAATAAAAAAAAAAAAAAACCAAAAAAAAAAAACCCACTTTCTGTGACTTTAGGAATCTTCAGGCTTGAGTTTAAATATAAAAACTAGCAGTTTCAATTGCCAACAACTTATCATCAAACACAGCTCTCAAGGGTTAACATTACACACTAATATAAAAGTAACGATCATCCTTTGTCTCCATGCAATTAGCTTTTTAACAACGTGCCTGTAGCTCCTACCCAGGCTAAATGCTGCTTTGAAATATTTTCTGCTCTACTCCAAATGTGTTAAGCTGACTCTGGCCAGCTTCTATAAAACCAATTAATTGTAGGGCACTGCCTTTTGTGGGGGAGTACCCAGTGCCCCACACAGCAGTGCCACGTGCTGCCCATGGTGGCTCAGCTGCAGGCTGGTCAGTGCAACACCAGACAGTATCTTGATGCAGCAGACAAGCTGGTAAATCCTATCTAGAGTCATATTCTTGCAAGTCTGGAATTGCAGGGTCCAATCCCCCTGCAATTCCAGGGCATTGGACCAGCCTTTGGTTCTCACTTGCATCCATCCGGAGCAGATGCAGCCCTTGTTCAAAAGAGGTAGCAAGAGGATGGTGAAGATAAAATGGGCTCTTGGCAGCATGTCACAGCCTGGGTAGGGTGAACAAGGTTGAAGACCCCTTTACAACCCTGCCAATGCACCTGTGGACTTTATGAATTTTATCAATTTTATTTCCAAATTGAGGAGGATACTGAGAGGCAGGAAGAGTTAACTGTAAAGAGCACAATACAGTAAACTTGTTTTTTATATAAAGACAATAAACTTTCCCTTTATAATACACATGTGATTTGACACTGAAATAAATGCAGATGCTTCTTTGCTTGGTGTATTCCCTGTTGTGCTTTCTAAAACACCTTCACATATGGTTTGCCTCATTCCTGTGAAACTGCTTGTTGTTTATGTCATACAAACAGAACAGATTGAACTTACACCAAGTTAGGAGGGTGATGAATCCTACGTTAGGGGAAAATCCTTGCCTGAGTGTTTTGAATTTGTTCAAAATTAGTGTTGCTTGTTAAAAATTGCCCTGGATTGTCCCTTGAGCTTTTCTAAAGATTTCATTAAAATTAAAAAAAAAAAAAAGAATTCTGTGGCTGCCTATAAATGCAACCTTTTATTCAAATATGTAACATTTACCTAAAATCAAAGGTCAGATTTTACCAGTTTTTTATAGCTGTCCTAGTAGGATCTGTTTCATGCACTACATATAAAATACTGCCATTAAGAGCGGACATTCAGCTTCCTTTGTGAAAAGCAGAATAACCCTTTATTGTGTGCTTTAAAAAGTGCTAATCTCTTAAAAATTTCTCAGTAACTTCTGATAGTCCACCTAAACCCTGTTTCATTGTTTCTAATTCCATTTTGATATGTAATTAAAGGCAGGCCAAGCTTGAATTCTTAGCAGTAATCAGAAGTCCCACTGTTTTCTTTGAATGCTTTCAAATCTTTCACACATTATTCTCAAAAAGGCTTAAGCTTTAGTTGTGTGAGCACAATTCCCTGATTCTGAAATATTTGTGGAACTTTTTTTGCAGGCAAGTCTCAGCAGGACACAAGTCATGTTTTTGTTTTGGTGTGGTTTTTTTAACATATTCAGGTATTAGATGGTGTTTATTTTAGTGCATGTACTCAAATCTTGAGGACTGATTTTTTACAGCAGACCAATACATATTTCTGTGGAGTTTTTGCTTTAGTTTTAGTCTCGTGGGAGATTTTTCTGCTACAGGAAAATTTTACTTTTTGGAAAATTATTCTATGGACAAATCATTAAATATGAAAATGGCACTTTTCCTATGCACTCTAATTTTTCTGAAGCTGTCAATTTCTTTTTTATTATATAATTTAATTCATATTTAGGCAAATTCCAATGAACTGCACACATTCAGAGATTTTATTTCTTTTCTCTCTTGTGCAATGAAAGAATTATTTCCCTGTTCTAGTACGTTGTGGCAAATTTTTGATGGTGAAAATTGAATGGGAAATAAAATATTTGGAAAAAAATTTGAAATCAACAAAAAGTATTATTTCAAAATTAATCTAAACTGCTGGGAAAAAAGTAGGAAAAAACCTTTCAAGGACTGAAAATACGTGAAACCTGTAAGGACTCATGAAAATACATGAATCTTTGCTAAGAACTGTTTTCTCTGGGAGTCTTTTGCAAAGCACTCCAATATGTATGCACACTCTTAATTTTGTCAGGATTGGATATTGTTATGGTGAGGGGAAACATGTACTATTGCAGTTACACATGGACCTCAGTGAAATTATACTTGATGATAATTTTACTTGTATGTTCAGGATGATGGAAAGAGTTGGCAGCCAATGAGCTTCCTCCTGCAGGTTACAGACCTGCAGAACTCCATCAGCTGAGAGCTGATCTCTAGCAGCAGAAAAGAGAAATTAGTGGTACAAAGAGTTAGTTAAGAATTGTCAGTGACTAATCAGTCACAATTAATAGGGAGATGTTTGTCTAGTTGGTTGGTGTTCTTTTTTTTTCTTTTGTATTGGCTTTAATGTTCTTGATCAGAAAGGATTAGTGAGCTTTGTTGTGGAGCAACTTTGGTACAGACCCAAATTTTTCCTAGAGATCTTCTCAAGGGAATTGTTTGGTTGACATCCAATTGTGAGTAGTGGAGCTGAAAGAGCAGGGAAAATGCTCCCCAGTGCCATAGCAGTTCACAGTTTGATCTAGACCTCTCCAGGATTGTGTGTTTATAATTCCTTGCCAAAATGCCCTTTTTTTCACTTCCTCCATCTTAGAGAATTCTTATCTGGTGAAAGTGAAAGGATATGGTTCAAATTTGGTAATAGTCGGTGGAAAATTGAGTATGGTTACCATGCAGCTTTTTGACAATAAATTGCTAATTTCTCTTCTTAAATATGGAAAATGTTGAGTCTCCAATAACTGAGCAATGTAGACTCACAAAGTTGTTGGAGCCTTTTCTGTGAGTGCAGTCAAAATATCTTCAAGACAGCACTGCCAACTTTTCTCCCTCACAGGCATTTCACACAATTCAGCTTGGATTCCTGCTCAGCACAAAAGCACTTTCTGAGTTAGCTGAATTGCCCTTTGGTTTGTTCAGAATCATAGGAGAGTAGAAGACTTGGGAAACTGGCTGTGAAACGTGGAGTTGAGAGAGATGTGGTTGTTGTTTGTCATTTAATAAACATTTTGTTTTCATGAGCTAGAAAAGATGACATTACTGATGACTAGTGGAGAAAAGTGAAGCTATAAGTGTGCCATACATGGTCATCTCTAATGAATAGAATGAATAAAAATAATAAGTGCATTACATAGCTAACTGTCACATCTTCAGGGCACTACAGTAAATAAGTGGGAGTTATGCATGTGCATTAGTAGCAAAATGGGCACCACACTTTGGATCCTATTGAGTACAGTGTGGAGAGAAAAATATGATAGATGGCTGCTTTTTATCTGTCACTGCTGTGGCACAGAAGCATAGACCGTATGTATGTAAAATGACTTTGTTATTTCAGTAAATTCTCTAACTCTTTCTGTTGTAGCCTGTAGCAAAATGAATAAGTAGCTGAAGATCCTGGTGGGATAGTTCTGATTTTATCAGAATAAAATACCTCTGCAGAGGCATAATTATTATTAAATATACAGTGATGGGTGAAAAAAAACCAGAGAAGTTAGCAGGGTCTCTACTTTTACAAGTTTTTGGTATAAACTGAGAAGCTTCACAAAGGGTGGGAGCAAGGAGCTGTGGTGGTGAAGCTGAAATGGGCAGAAAAGTTTGGGCAAATGTGGGCCTTGTTAACTGTGACTCTTGTTCCCTGTTTCAGAGGTGATGATAAAACTGTGGATGACAGTCAAAATGTTCCTCCTCAATCACCTAGTGGAACCAATATTTCTTGCCTTCTATTTTGTCCTTCTTTAGGTAGAATACAGTATCTCCTTCTCTGGCAAAGTCGGATTTGGGAAGGAGAGAACAGGGAGGACCTGCTATTTGCCTGGCCTTGGATCTGAACACTCAAACCAAACTGCCAGGTTTGAGACTCTGGTTACAAAATTCTGAATAAAATACAGTCTGTCTGCCCTTTGATTTAAGAGGAAGTCCAGCCAGTGAGGAATTTACAGTGGTCATGCTTAATTCTTACAATGGTGCGATTCACTGTCTTGAGCTTAGTTTTTGAACAACTTGGTAACCCTCTGGTGTACTTTGTAAGATTTTCAGCCTGGTGTCTAAATCTGTCCCAGTTTTTGGTTTAGGTATCTGCTGAAAGCTAATGACTGAAAACATTCCAGACTGTTTTGTGGAATTAACAGTGTTGAATTCCTGGTTCAGCTATTCTTTCTTGCAGCTGTACTGAATGCTATGTCTTTCTCACAACGTGAAGAGATGCTCTTCCTGGCTGTTAATTCTCAGTCTAAACCACTGCAGGGGAAGAGAGTTGGGGATGGAAAAAAAAAACCAATCCCATTCCTTCATCAGTCCCATTACTCGGAAATAGAGGGCAAGCTATTTTACAGAGCTTTTAACTAACTACTAATGTAATTTGTTCTGCATTGTTTGCCCATTAATCCAAAAATTACTTTTCCCTTTGAAGCTTGCTTTATGTAGAGGAAACAATGCCACCTTTAACCATTATGTGTATTATTGTATGCAGGATAACTGGTTTTATTTGCCTTGCATTTTGGTTAAATGTAGAACATGGGGCTTTGAGTGTCTTTGGTTGCTTGGTAAGTTATAGTATTTCAAAGTTGGAATAATTTCCATTTCAAAACATTGTATCATTATCCTCATCTTCTAAAAGACACTTGGATGTATGTTCATACCACAAGTATTCAATTTATCCTTAGATGTGCCAGGAATTTTGAGGAACGAAAGGATTCTCTTGTCTCTTAGAATATGCCTTTCTTTCTCTGGCTTAAAGTACATACATCAGATATAGAGTTTGACCTACAAAATGTCAGAGGGTGAAAGATATGTATTCAGTCTAGTTTATCATGCATTTCACTATCCTGCACAGTGCATGTGGAGAAATACTTCTCTATCAGCACATGCGTTATATACATAAGCACATAAAAACTCTTTACAGTTTTCCTTGAGATAGTTATAAGAAGCCTCATCTCCATGATGGGAATGTCTTTCTTATGTCTCAACTTTCAGGAAAAAAACCTGATCTGATAAGTTGAAGGTTTTAAACCCATAATGCCTATATTTTTTTCCTGAAGGTTAGCACTGAATAAATACCGGATTTTGAGATTTGAGATCTTGAAAGAAAATAAATAACTGATCCTGGAAATCAAATGGTCTTCTAGTGGCTCTAGATGGAAATATGTTTCCTCAGCATTTTTAATCAATCCCTGAGACATATTATGATCATAGCAGGACTGTCCAAACAGTGGCCCAAGGAATGACTCCACTCAGCATCTCAGTACCTCCCAGCAATTCCTTTTGATTGTGTATTCCCAAAAGCTTAACGCCAGCTGTGTGGCAGTCACAGAGATGTGACTGTAGTGTGGAGTCGTGGGAGATTAAAAAGCCTACTCTGGTTCATTTGTAAATTGGCTATTATTTTTAGTTAGTTCCCCAGGTGAACGCATCCATGCTATGCTAATCAGTCTGAATTAATTCTAGGAGACAGTTTCCAAAGCAGGCTGGTGTCCCAGTGGTAGCTTCTCTCCTGTGTATTAGCGTGGAAACATGTTACATTAAAAGCTGTTTATTAGACAATCCTGTTTCTCTAAAGCACTGAGTCTGTTTAACCTACTGTGCTAGTTATTTTCCTAAAGATTGCCAGACCTGCATTTTTCTAATAAAAATTATCACTGAGAGAAAAGATGGGTGGGTGAAAAATTCAATGAGATATGACTTGGACAACATGAGAAATTCTGAAATCAAGTGACAGGAGAAGTAATATTTTAAGTCTGGCCCACAGAAAACTGAGGCCATGTGGAATCTTCCCATTTGCCTTCACTGGGCTTTGGATCAGACCCTGGAGATACCAACAATATTTCAAGGGTTTATGATCATTGCTAACTTTGGAAACAGTGCCAGGCTTCAAGAATAGGGACTGCATTCCACATGCAGCAGGAATAGCCTTTTCCCTACTTTGAGTAATGTTACAGGAACAATAAAAAATTCTTGCTGCTGGGAATGCCAGGCTCTGTGGGACTTGGACAGGACCTGACATTTATACAGTTCATCACTACTGTAGATCAAGGAATGCTACTTTTAGCAAAGAATGCATATTCATTCTTTTTTGTTAACCTTTGCTTCAGTGCATTCATGACATGATTGTATGGGTATGTAGCTGTGTTTTAACAGTTTTTTAATTTCAGTTGTTGCTTGAAGCACTACTCTGGAAATTAGACACTTTTAGTAGTTCAATTATTGTTGATTTATTCATCCCTCTTGTAGATACAGTGAATATAGTTACTATAGTAAGGTTATCTAGTTCTGAATGCCAAATGCCAAGCTTCAGAGCTTACATCTTGGCAACTACAAGACTTATTGGCTTGGAATTTGTCATGCCAGCAGTACTGCCTTGTAGCATTTATTTCACAGATTTTCATTAAATGGGGGAAGATAAGAGAGAATAGTGCTGCTAGTGACATGATGCATCAAACTGTTTACTAACATTACCGGGAAATCAGCTCAAAATAACATAACTCCAGGCTTCATTCTGCCATTTTCCTAGACTTCATTGGAAGAGTAGCAACGATACACTAAACGTAAAACATGTAAAAGTGCTAATTGGAAAAAAATTTTTAGTTAATATTACCCACTTGGAAAAAATCAGAAAGTGTAGAATAGTAAAATAAACTAAAAATACTGTACAATGCTTGGAATTTTCATTAACTTAGTTATAATTTCTCTTTTCGGGGCAATGAGTCAGCAGAAACTTGCTTAAATTCCACCTCCTTTAGCATCTGCTCTGAGTATGTTGCTGGACAACATAACACAGAGGGGCAGATCCTCAGCTGAGGTAAGCTGTTGAAGTGCCATTTTCAGTGAAGTGATAACAATTTGCTTTGACTGAAGCATAAACTTTCATGCTAACCTGCTGTAATGCTTTCCATCACCCTGTAGACTGTCTGCATGTGAAATATAATGCACCTAATGGCATTTAAATTAGCTATCATTGGAGGCATCTGTCATACTATAATCTTTCCCAGTCATTTGTACGGTCTTCTACCACTTAGCCTCCCTCTCCCTCCACTTTTCAGTGGCATCTCTTCTGCCTACTACCACAGATATCAGCTCTCATCTCCCCTTGCCACTACTTCCAGCTTTAACCCATGACTTTTACTCAGAGATTACTCCTCAGGATATTTGTGAAGTTTCTCCTCTAATCCCATACTCCCCAAAAAAGGCAGGTGCATGTCATTAATACCTAGCTGTGCTTGGAGTGGTGATAACCTGAATCTGCTGAGACTAACATGCTGCTGCACAAAAACACAGCCCCATGCATGGCTTTCAGTTTAGGTTTGCGTTTAATCCTCCACTGTGCAGTTTCAGTGCTACACTACAAGCTCTCTGAAGCATGACTTGACAATTTTGTTAGTTCAACCACTGCCTTAGATACTTACAGAATGACAAAACCAGGAATTTGGATTCACCATTTAGCAACAACAGAACTTCAGCTGAAGGTCAGTGTAATTGCACAGATCTGATTTTAATAGTTCAGACAAAATCTGCAGTAAGTGTCTGAGTATAGCTGATACAATCTAATGGACTGATCCATAATCAGCTGATAAATAACATTCTGTACCATAGCTGTTATTTCTGTTTCACTGGCTGTCATCAACTAAAGATTCTGTCTTTGGGATTAAAATGAAAAATCACAGACCTTTTTCCTTAATCCTTAACTCAAACCTTCTCCCCAAATGACCAAATCAAAACTTTCAATTGCAAAAAAGGACTGTAAACTTTACTTCCACTGTAATTTTTTTTCCTAGAGTTTGAGAACAGTATTTTACACTCTCAATGGAGATTTTGCACTGAAGTTTTCTTTCTGTTTCATTCACCAAAATTTGAAGATTTCATCTTTAGAAAAATAACCCCTTTTTCACTGCTTTTTTTTTTCCTCTGGATTAAAAAAAAGGCTTTTTTTTCCCCTTTTTTCTTTTAGGAAACTCAAAATCTAAAAGATATAAAATGGTAATATTCTTTTTGTCCATATTTGCATTTCTCATTGTCTTTGAATCTCTGACCCACTGATTGAATAACTCTTTCTTCTTTACCTGGCTAATTTGTGTGTGTGAAATATTTTTGCTTTCATTGCTGTCCCCTTTCCCTTGTTAGTGGTCCACAGTTTTTCTCAGGCAGTTGGAAAACACATGCTGTTGCAGGATACTTTCTAATCCATGTTTGTCGCTAACTGAATTATACATGGGTGGCATAGCACATATTCAGTCTTTCATCCTTATCAGTTGCTTCATCATTACTTTCAATCTTCAGTGAAAAATGTGACTAACAAGTTGTGTGGTATAAATAGACGCTGCAGTTTGAGATCATTTATGCATGGTTTGAATTTTGATGAAATTTTATACTGCCCTCTGGGCTAAACACTTAACCTAAGTGATTGTCCCAATAATTCTGTTGAATCAAACCTTTTCAGATGGAAGTTTTACCTTTCATTATCTTCTAAACTGTTTACTATAAACCTTTCCAGGAGTGTTAGGAAGCAAATAAAAAAGGACACAGTTGCTGTTTATCAGTGATCCTGTATCTTGTCATTGTAAATGAATGGAAATAGGAAAATAAAATACTTCAGCTCAAAAGACTTTTTTTTTACGTGATCCCAGGTCATCCTCAATATTTTTTTTCTTCTACAGCTACAAAATTTGGAGTTATATGAAATGTGAAAGCATAAGTGTAGATTGATATAAGTATTTGTGTATAAATATATTTGGTTTTGGCACCACTCAATGAGCTAATTTATGTGATTCTTTATTTTAATTTCTTTAGTTTCTAATTAGAAACTTCTAGCTGCCACAGTTTCATGATCTTCCCATATGTATTTACCTGCTACTAAAATGACTCAGCAATATTTCTGTTATTTTTACATATGTTGCTCCTGCTCAATATTTGGGATAATTTTTATTTCAATTACAAACATTGTCTCTATGTAGCTTTATTGGTTTAGATGTTTAAAAGTCTGAAATTAATTTTTATAAGCTGAAAGCAATTGTTGAACACTGACACTTCAAGTATTACAATAATGCAGAAAATCATCATTGGCTCAGTTAAGATGTTTCTATTTCTTGCAAGAACCAATTAAAATACAGTGCTCTTGTTTTTTAACCAGAAAAGGGTCTCCTTTGGTTTTAATCTGAGTATTTTGAAGAGGTTTTCACCGTTTATAAGCATCATGAGTTGTTGTTCAACCACTTCCTTCTTTCCCTTAGCCAGTCTTAGCAGCTCTAATTTGCTAATGAAATTTAGGCATTTCCCCACCCCCTAGAAAACAATATCTTTTTAAGAAAGCTGAAACACCCAGTCCAGAATAATTAAGTGACTTAGTTCAGAGAAGCTGCCACTTGGTTGCATGCCCAGTGTGGCAGAAGCAGGTCCCCCTGTGGTCCCTGTCTTCTGGTCCCCTTGACCAAGGTGGGACGTGAGGGGGTCTCCTACCCTCCCCATCCTCCTGGGTTTCTTTGGCAGAGCACTGAGTGCAGTTGGAGTGGGTGGAGGGTGTAGGGGATGGCACTGAACTGTGATCTCCCCCTGCTCCTTGGAACCCAGGGCTCCTGAGGCAGGCTCTGTGCATGTCCATGTCCAGGGTGGTCTGTCAGCCCTTGCGCTGCATTTTGGTACATTGGACTCTGCTACCCCCAAATGAGGTCATCAGCCAAGAACATCTCACACGGCACTTGTGCTTGTGCAAATGAACAGCTGGTTACTGATTCTGATGAGTGGGACTGCTGGCGCGCAAAAAACTTCTATTTTTCCAGCACCAAAATCTGAACATTTTATCAAGAAAAATTTCCCACAGAAAGGCAGTTTTCTGGCAAGCTCTACTAGTCAGAAGTCTCAGCTCCCCTTCACACAGGAGTCTTGATGGAAAATTTTATAGCTAGCCCTAGCGCAGAGTCTTTCAGAGGTGTTGAGCACCCACTGTGACCATTAATTTAAATAAGCCCATAATGTGGTTTACATTTAATAAAGTTGCAGCCTCCGCATGAACCAGGTTTACTGAGTGTTGCCTTCTTTCCTGCTGGGTCTGAGTCTGCTGGTCTGGCTAGTGTAAAAGTCTTGGGCTCAGAGCACACCTTCACCCCATGTGTTCATTAGGAATATCCAAGAAAAGCCTACAGACTGTGTGTTTTCATCTCCAGTAGAGATGACTTTTATTCAGGGATAAGAATGCACACAAGAAGTGGCAAATAAATAGGTTTGTACTTGGAAGAGCCCTTTCATTGCTTGCCCTACTACTGACATATCAGAATTGATAATTCTGATAAGCAATATATTGCTTTAGTACTTACACAGTGCTAGAAAGATAGCATACTATTAATTCTAAAATCTTCAGAAGTAGTGGCAGAATAAAAAGCATCAAGTGCTTATGAAGAAAATAAGCAAAACGAAAACAGATCAGATACTTCAACAGTGCGAATTAACTTGCAAGTCTGCTGGCTTCAGCAGGGCAGTAATATCAGCTGAGAAACTGAAGTTTAGCTGCACTATTTACAAGAAGAAGTATTGTGCTGTTTACAGAAAGGAAGTGTGAAAAGCAATGTATGTCTGATTTGTTCATATTTACAGTGAACCCAAGTAGCTGTAGCTTGCAGAAGCATTCCTTACCTTTGCAGTCTGAATTTAAATATTCTGGTGGTGGATGCTTTTGTAAGCAAGCTGGTCTCATAGGCTGGCTGCTTATTTTCCCAACATTTTGTCATTCCACTTTGCTTCTAATGAATCTAACTATTTTATTGTTCAACTTTCTGTACCAAGCTCTTGTCTACAATTGAGTCCCAGCTTATTTGCAACTAAGGAGAAAAGGAAGATTTGTGGGAAAAATATTTCAAAAACCCACTGAAGGCAGCTGACCAGAGTTTTCAGTACTTAAACGTTAACTGATTAGACAGATCCCCAATCACCTTTTAGCTGTTCTATTTGTGTGGTGGAAACTTGGGTTTGCCTTTCAGTGGCTTACCGGGGGTAATTTGCCAAGTGTAGAGCTCGCCTCTTCTCCATCTTTGTCAGGGATTTGCCAAGCATTTCCTTCTCCTCCCACACAGCTTGTGGCAGCTCTCTGTCCAAGCCAGAGCACAGCACAGTCTCAGTGTAAGGTCAGTCCCCAGATCACACACAATGGAAGATGACTTCTCACTATGAGTGTAATCTCAGTGCCCGGTATGATCTGTCACAACGTTTGCCAGAACTGTGCCAGAATGGGTGAGACACCAGTATTTTACAGTATTTTGCCAGTATTTGTCTCAACCTACCCACTGAAATGAAGGAACCATGTGACCCCATCGGAATCAAGAATGTGTGGTATTACTGCTGTGGTTAAGAGGTTTTGTTTGACAAAGTGCTTTGCACTGGAAAACTGTGATTTTCAAAAACTGAAATTGTGGGAAAGGATAATTGAAACAAAATTTGCACAATCTTGAAATATTCCATCTTGATATTTTAAAAAGAACATTTGTTTGAAATGACTTTATTCCCCCCGCATTTTAATGTGTAAGATGAGTTAATTTTCTATTGAAAGGGCCAAAATAATTTCAAGCCAGTTTAAATTATCAAAACAGTTCTTTTCACTAACTAAAATATCCATGCACAAACTTTTTTTGTTTTCACCATTTTCATCCCAGTTCTGGATCAGAGTTGTCTTTTGAAAACCTTCAAATGAAGGGGAAGTTACTTCTCATGCATCTCTATTCTGCAATTAAAAACTTCCAAGAGACATTCATGTATTTGTTAAGGTGAGGTCTCATACAGCCTGAAGTAAGGTTTTCTTTGCCTGCATTGGCCATTACCTTGTGTAACTCCCACATCTCAGCAAAAAAAAAAAAAGAATTAGATTTTGCATGAAAGAAGAAAAAATGGGAAATTAGGATATTTCCCCATCTAGCTACTTGCTTGCCTTGTCTTGGAAGATATTCTTATTGTCTGTACCTCAGCATCCTTACTGTATTCTTGTTACAATGTGTGTCACGGAAAAATTTTATAGCTACAGACCTCCATACTCCATACTCATTCTGCATAAGGTGGGTGGTTTCTACATGCCTTTATTCGTGCTTGCAAACTCCCTCTCTGCCATTTCTGCCCATTCTCCTGTGTTTTGCCTGCTTTCTTGTTTCAGTTTCTGTCAAAATCAAGTGTCCGTGCCAGTGATAGCTATGGTATTCCCTGAATTTTTAGTGCTGATTGGTTGGATTATTCAAAAATTATCACATAATAGAAAGACACTTGGAGAAATGTTACTGAATTTTATGTTCGTTTCTCACCCAGCTTCATAGAACCTGGCTTTTACCATATTCTTCCTTTTGGGCCTGTGTGAAAGCTGAAGACTTCCAACATTTGTTAAGATGTCTGGATCTCCGAGAGCTCATGTGGCAATTCCAGATGTATCAATTCGGCTCTACATTCTTGCTCTACAGCTCATAACAAGGGACTCCTCTGTGCCTGAGACATGCTAAGTCTATTGTGTGTGGACTAATAGCCTTCAAATGTGCAAGAAATCTGTTACTCTCAGACTTACTGCACACTTGCAGCTCTGTGGGACAGTACTTCTGAAGTACTTCCTTAACTAACTATTGGATTGAGTCTGTTTATGCTCTGCAGCACGTGCAAATCTGTTTCTTATAAAAAAGCCAAAGGACATGAGTACTCTAAGCAGAATGGCAAAGATTATTTAGAATTATTATAGAATTATTATAGAATGAAAAATATCTTAATGATTTTTAATAATTTCTTTTTTTCTAACAAAATCACAAAGATCTGATATGCTCTTTTGTAGCAATTTTCATTCTGCACAATGAGCAACATTTTCCAGTATGGCTCTGTGTTAGGAGATTTATTGCTATGATATCCTAAAGGGCTAATCTCTGAAACACGTCACTTAATCTATGTATGAAAAACCAGCCCCAAACAAATCACATTGAAATCAGGATTTCTTCAATTTCTGGAATTGTGGCTCAGAGAATTTGTCAATAAGAAGTTCTCAGATGCCGTTTAATTTTGGGAATCCCATGGATTTTTACCCTGGACTACAAACAGCAGATGCAATACATGACCCATGTGCCTTCTCTTTGTTTCCTTTTATTCCTAACTTAATGTAGGAGAGAAACACCAACTGAGAAAATAGCTGCAACAATTACAATGTTCCATTACATAAACTTAGATGAGCTTAATATACACAGTATAACAGTCTTGATCAAAGGATTTGCTGTCAGGCAGAGACTTGACTAACAGGCAAATGATTGGAAACAGCTTTTTTTCCAGCCTGAATTGGGTGATAATAATGTGAAAAGAGTGGAAGCTCTAAAAGGAATGCTCTTTCACTGCCTATGTTGGAGCAAGCATGAAAGCCTGTCGTAGTGTGGTAGAGGCTTCTCTTTCTGAGGCTAGACCATTGCTGGGGAAGAAGAGGCAGAGAGGATCCTGCCTTGCTGAAAGGAGCTCTCACCTAAGTCAAAGCAGTGCATGAGGATATGTAGAAAGGCTGATACGTTTAGGCTTTTTAAAGCTTGTGGGTTTTTTAACCACTGCATGCCCCAGGAAGGATGCATCATTGACACAGAGCCATCACAAAGCTGCAGTCCTGTAGTCTGGGAGGTTAGACCTGATCTGGAGAAAGGTTAAAGCAGCTGGAGTGCATGCATCTCATTTTTCTGGAGACCTTACACCCTTGGCCAGAAAGTATGCTGAGAAAGGCCAAGGAAAGTAATGTTAATTTTCTCTCCCAGAAATTCAGCACAAGATCACTGAGACAAAGAAAGTACGCCAGGGGTAATTTGACAATTGACACATCAAGGCTTAGAGGCTATATTAAAAGAACTATTAGACATGTCAATTAATTTTCCTTTGCCTCATTAATGAGCATCTGAGCTATGCATCTTCTGTTTGAAGCAGCAAGTAATCATTTTTCTAGGTTCCTTCATGCTACGACAAGTCACAGCCCTCTTGAGACATACATGAAACAGGGCATAATAGAGTATGATTATTGTTCCTAATTTCATGAGTGACTCTAAACTTTCAAATTGAAGGGAAATTTAATATTTATTTTGAATGTTAAATGATGCCTCTGAAAAAAAAGAAACCTATGCAATTCAATGTTTTTCAAAGGACCAGCTTGTTCCATATTTTAATTTGATTCTTTAGCAGTAACTGAGTTTATCCACTAACTCTAGTCCCAGATTCCAATGAAAGCTCTAAAAGAAAAAAAAGGGGGAAAAAACCCCAACAACCCATGCCCCAAAACCAAAGTCAGAGCACACTCTTTCTTTTGCTATGGGAACTATGAAGTTGCTGACAACCTTCATTAAATGCCACAGCCAACTTCTGACATGCTCAGCAGTGAGTCTCATGACCCACAAACAGAAAGCAAATCTAAATCATGGAGTGGTTGTATTTGTCTTTTGTGTCTAGAAACCCACTGCTGGAATTTGCTGAGTGCTTCTAAAAATGTAGCAGAAGGTTCACTGTCAAAAAGCATTGTCTTTGTAAATTTTACCTTCAAACCTTGAGCACAGCAAGCAAAAACTATTTAACAAGCAGACAAAAAAACAAATGCAACACAAGAACTAAACTACCAAAACCTTCTGTGTCTCTTTTTCTGTGATGATTTGAAGTCTTTAAGCTGAAAGAATAACATCAAATATGACTTGAATCAATATTCCTTCAGGTTAAAACAGAAGCAAAATAAAAAAAATAGTGAAGTGTTTTAAACAAATGTTAAGGCCACACAACTAAAATATCCCTATCATGATACTAGATTTGAAAATTAAAATTTTAATACAAATGTAAGTATTCTGATGCATTGTGGATCATGTAAGTTTTAGGTTGATCCTTAAGGAAATAAAGGTTATTAAAGCTACATGGTAAGCATGGAAAAGAGGCTACGAAATGCAGAGAACCTGAGAGAGCATTATTGTCTGAACTGAAGAAGAGGCTTTGAGAGTCACCCATATCCTGTAACCACAGTGCTCTTTATAGTTCTAACTTTAGTTTAGCTTGTCTCATTGGTTTAGTTTTTTAGCTAGTTAGTTTTTTAGCTAGTTTAGCTTTTTCTAGTCTCATTTTAACTGCATTTCATCAGCTACATTCTTTTGGTATCTTCGGAAATCTCACTCTGACTGCCCTCAACTTCTTGAGGCTCTTGCATCCATACGTTGCTATCAAATTTATGGGAATTCATAGGAAGGTGAGCAGGCTACTTTGCTGAATAAAATTAAGACTGTATAAATGCACATGGTTATTATGCAATGCTTTGCAATTAAATAAAAAGCTCTAAATAGGAAGGAAGGAGCAATAAGGATCCATCTATAAACACCCTATCAAGAGCTGTAGGAGTGGGAGAGAGCATCAGACCCATAGCGCTGTTAGTCTGTCACCCTGAGTTTTGTCAAGGATAGGTTTTTCCATCTGAGAAAGACATGAAAATTTTGTAGGTGCTTCTATTTGAATGACTTATGAATCACATGGAGTCAAAGGAGAACAGCGTACTACAAGCCAGTGTAATCCTGTCTGAATTCAGACCAGTAGTGGGAAACCTTATGGGTCAATGACAAGGGGATTTTGTCCTCTGGGGTTGTGATTGTTTCTATTGTAGGTAGAAAATTAATAAGCATTATGGACAATGGGCAAACTGATTGCCCCCCAGTTCTTTCCCCAGTAATCCAGCTTTTCAGCAGAGGAAACTAAAGCCTAGATTCAGAACCACCTCTGTGATGACTCCTGAGGGTTATTTAAGTGTTTCTTGTGTTTATTGTCTGGATGAACCTGGCTCTTTGAAAAACTGCACTATGTCTTTGAGGTATTTGGAGTTCTTGGACGAAAAATCTAAGTGTTCCAAGAAAAAGCAGAATCATATCTTTGTAAAAGGTTAAAATAATATTTTCCATGAGTTTAAAAAAACAATAAATCTTTCAACAAAGGACATTAGTTACAAATACCCTTTCAGGGAAATATACACAGGGGAAAAAAAAGCCCAAATCAAACAAACAGAGAAGGTAATTTGCATGGTAAGTTCAATACCTGCCAACTGTTGTTTATCAGAGACAGCAAAATAACAAGCCTTTTGTTCTGCCCAAATGCATTATTCTTCAGTTTTGGAAGCTTTGGTCTAATGCCTCCTGAACACTGGAGTTTATTTCTTAGCCACATATTTTAGCAAGGCAAAGTAGATGCAGTAAGGCTGTCTGTCAGTCTTCCCCAGTAACTTCTGGACCTGTTGGCCAAGAGGGGTAGAAGGGAAGTACCTCAGTTGCTGCCTCCACAGAGAGTGACACTCAGTCCCAACCTACTAGAAAGTGAGCTCCCTTGTTCCTGAAAATCCTTATTTTATGAGTGAAGTCTGAGAACTGAGTGTCTTTTAAACATTTTCTTTTTAGAAATTGTTCATGGGGGTTGATAAGTGGTGTGGTACTTCTTTGTATTTGAATGGAAGGAACAAGCTTAGTGACATCTCTAAATGTGTGCCCCTTCTTTACTCTTGAGCAAATCTGTTTGGGAATGTCAAGTTCAAAATATTCTAGTGCCCATGAAATATTTGATTATTTTATTTTATAAATGCTTCTCTTGGTTGTTTTTTTTTAGTCTGATGAAATTGTAGTTACCAAGGAGCCATATCAAAACCTCTTCAAAACTGCAAAGATTCACGTGAATGTTGCTTAGGTATCAATTTTTACAAGTGTCTTTTCTATGTCTTACTTTTCTGCTCTCTAGTTAGATAAAGCTTTTTCTGGTGGTGCTGATATCTTAGGCCAGCACACTGTGCTATCTCTCTCTCCTCTGTCCGTAGATGCACAAATGTAGCTGGTTTTTTTCATGGGATTTTTTTTTTTGTAGGTCTAGTGTCCTTTCAGTACCCCAGCATCCTTTACTTACCTCTCTGCTTCTTGTTATTCTTTCATACTGTTGTTTCTCATGGTGACACTCTTTTGTGTTCTGGCACAAGCTGGAGTCACTTAGTCCCATCTGGGATAGGAGTTCTGAATGTGTCTGAGAGGAAATGCGCCCAAAGGAAAACATAGACCCAGAGCACATTTTTATCTAAAGCACACAGAAAAATCATAATGAGTTATTATATTGCATTTTTGTTATTGAAAAACAACATTTCTGACTGGAAAAGGATGGCATCTGCCTCATTTGAGCTTGATTTGTTGGTTTTGGGTTTTGTTTTTTTTTAATCCTTTTAGAGATGTGTGTTACTATGGTCCTGTGCAGTAATTAGCAGAAAGTTTTAGAATTTCTTAGCATCAGTCAGAAAGCTTTGCTTCTCATAGCGAATGTCCCCTTTGGGAAGGAAGTTTCAGATGAAGAGCATTTCACTGGATCAATAGATGACACCAACAGAAAAGAAAACTGGCATTTGTCTTGTCATGTCTTACATGCAGCTATAGGCTATAGGGGAAAGTATGTTATCTAGAGATTGCCTCTGATAAGGGGATATCCCTCAAACTCCCAGTGCAGCTAGCAATCACACATTGATTTTTGGGAAACAAGCTGTAGCAATTTTTAAGTTTCTGTTTTAAGCTATGTCTTCACGCTGAAGGAAAATTTGTGAAATTTCTTTCCAAAGGCAGCCAGGCAGCCTACTATAACACTACCTGAACAGCTTAAACACAGCTAGTATCCCTTGTGTCGTACAGTATTACAAGTGGGAAGGAGAGCACTGCACAAGGAATTATACAGTTTTTCTTTTTTCTCTTTTCTTTTCTTTTCTTTTCTTTTCTTTTCTTTTCTTTTCTTTTCTTTTCTTTTCTTTTCTTTTCTTTTCTTTTCTTTTCTTTTCTTTTCTTTTCTTTTCTTTTCTTTTTTCTCTATTTTTTCTTAAAGGCAGAAGACCTGATTTCTGTAAACAACCCCCTAAAGGTACTCCCCCACCAATAGCAGTCCACTGTAAAATGGATAAGGTTCTCATTATGTATCCTCCATGTCTTGATCATAATTTCTTATCATGGTTGACATTCTGGTCCAGTTATATCAGGTACATTCTGTATAAGTCCTTTAGAAGACCGGGATAAAACCCTGCTGAATGCAGGATCATTTTGCCTTGGGCAGAGAGTTAGTCAAAGTGCACATAGTTCAAGGTGGATTTCTAGTCAGATTCTGCAGTACTGGGACATTCTGAAAGAAGTATTTTTGAATTGAACATAGCTCAGAAGGAATTAAATTAGTTCTTTAATGCTTGGTTTTTCTCCAGAGCCATCAACACAAATTACTTTCTAAAATAGGCAGCAAATATAATAATACAGCATTAAACTGAAAAGAAAAAGTTAATACTGTTATTACGTGATGCATTTTGTTTCATTAAATTGTATGGATAATTTCCACCATAATTTCAGTGGGGTTTACAAAGATCTTTTAAAAATATTTTACATTTCCTAAACTGTGTTTTTCATAATGTAATTGAATTTAAGATATCTGTACAGTATCTCAGTTTTCTGACCTAACTGTTTAATGGTGTTTTTTTCTGAGATAACTGGTAAATGGTGTTTTAAATATAATAGTGTCCTAGAGTATTCTGCACATGCACACAAGTCCTTTCTTTTTAAGGGTCTTAAAGATTTTATTAAGATGGCCTAACACAGGTTTACTTCTTTGAGAAAACATGTTGTATTAAAGCAAAAACATTTTTGTAATATGCAGTGTAGTAGCATCAGTCATCTGCACAAACCTAAGATTGTTCTCTTTCATCAAACTGTGAAGAAGAGTTCTTCCAAAATTATTATAGGTATATGTGGAAAATATATGCCTTGTAAATACTCTAAACATTGCAAGCAATTTTCTGTTTGTGAGATGTCTTTTTTTAATGTATTACACTTTGTTGTAGTTTCATGAATTGCCTAGTCTGGCCATGGTTAAATCTACAGGGGTTTATTTTTAAATGTATTCTAATTGGTGTTACCTGGGTCATGTCTTACTTCATTCTCTTCATGGGGGCTATTCCTGAGTCAAACACTTCTGTTCGTGGACCCATTGCTGCACAAAATGATAAAAATCAAAAAGCTTGAATTGATATAGAGTAAAAAAATAGTTTCCAATGTCAAGATTTCTCTAAATACATGCTTCATTTTTCCCACAGACTCCAGCCATTTTTTTTTCTGCCTAGTTCTTCCTTGTAAATTTGCTATGAAAAAGAAAAGGTCATTTTTGTCAGGTCAGTACAGAAGCTTCTGGAGATCTGACTGGAATAACACTAATGGTGTTTTAGAAGCATTTTTATGCACAAGCTTACACTATAAATTAACTTTTTTTTCTTTCTTTTTATCTTTAGACCCACCTATTCCTACGGTGCATAAGAATTATAAATCTGCACAAGAACTGAATGGTGCATTTGGTTTAACAACTGACATCCTAACTCCAGCACTTACATACATACAATTTAATTGTGGCAAGGGAAGCAATGCTTGCAGGAATTCAGTTTTTGTTTCATCCTGTTGCCGTGAACACCTGACAGAAGTCAAAAGGTTTTGACTCGTGGCTTGTCTGTGTTTGTGTAAGATGAAATTTCATTGCTGTATGGCCAGACCTTTAGAAAGAAATGGACGATCAGTTGTGGTGTGCTGTGTGTCTTCTGCCTGCCCTGCCCACAGCAGCCACCAGTCTGTTGATTCTCACTGAAGGAAGGTGGCTGTTTGTCTCCAGCTGTACATGCTCCTAGTGTGATGCTGCTGCTAATTAAGCACAGGATGGAAAAGATCAAAGCTGTGCCTTTCCCTCCCCCCCACCTATTATTCCATTCCACAAGGCTGTTTCTTATTTTGGTATTTCATCTCTCTCTGCTACAATGTTTTTTGGTAATGTCACCTGTTTGCTTGGTGGAGTTTCAGCTGGGGCTGGATTGCCATTTTAACTTGGCAACTTCAGAGTCTTGTTTCCCAATGGCCTGCCAGCTAAATTGGTGTGTTACAGATGAATGCACAGCTCACAGATGGTGTTTGAGTGTTTAGTGGGTCTCAGAAGTAGATATGTATTTGGTCAGGAGGAAGATTGCATTTTTTCTCCAGACAGAGCAAATGTCCTTGGGGAGGTTTTCTGTGTCAAGGTAGAAAACAGTTCCACACATCAGGTACAGGGGACTCTCCTAGCTTAGGCACAAGTACTGCCTACAAATATATATGTATTTATTTTCTTCTGGATGGGGTACAATGCTGCCATTAACATAAACAAGAATTTTTAAATCTTGATTGTCCTGAATGTCTATAAACATTTTATGTCCAGCATTTCACTTCCTGTAGTCTTTAATTTATTTTTTAACTGAGATAAGCTTGAATGTGACCCTGTAAACTTCTTCTCCAGGTCCTAAATACTGTTTTATTGCTCATGCACAAGATTGAGCATTCAGCATTACTTTCTGGGTGAACAGCTTTATAGATAATGCTGGGGTTTTTTTGAGAGCTATACTTCCTCTGACATCTTGCATCCTCGCCTATGTGGTTTGTGCCTTTTTCTCATTCATTCATTGTCATCTTATTCACTTAAAGCAGTCAGAGGGCAATAAGTAGGGGAGAAGTTACATGCCTTCTTTTGCTTCTTGACTGGCCTAGTCATGTCATGAGGATGAATAACAGAGGCTGTCTTCTGCCTTTTGTTCCTTTCTAGAATGAAATAAAAAACAGAGCTGCTTAAAAGTTCTGAAAACTGCACTCGATTTCTTCACTTCATGTTTGTACCCATCCAGAGCTGGAAGCAGCCAGCCTGGAATATTTTAACAAAGTCTGTCCTTGTAAGATTTCCAGACTGTTTTGCCAAGCCACTAAGCTCTTGAAAATGCAGTTAAGCATGAAATAGGCAAAGTTTTAGTTGCTTACCTAAACAGCAGCCATGATGATAATAATTTGGGTTTTTGTAATTTTTGCTTTGTCATTGTCAGATGCTGCTCAAAGCTGAAATGTGCAAAGCTTTGCCAGCTCTCTACAAGGAGCCACACTGTCCTCCAGCACTATTGCCACTCTGCTTAAATTTTGTGATTCTTTTTTTGTCCAATGCTTTCTTGCCCAGCTGGGTAAGAAATCTCTTCTTGTGAATGTCTCAGTTAATTCCCTTAGGAAATTCTTAGTTAGCTAAGGTCAGAAGATGGGCTCCTCCGCCAGCCTAACCCTGTTGGGTAAAGGGACTGCTGAGGACATGAATCTGCTGCTCTTTGCCAATTTTCTGTTGTCATAAACTCTTTTATATTGAAAACTGACTGTCCACCATCTTCAGGCTAGCACAGTTATATCCAGAGCAATATGAATCTGTCAGCACTTTCTTCCCATCCTCTTTAATGAATATTTCTTGGCCCACTGACCCAGAGTGTGCCCCCACCCAGTATAGGAACCAGTATAGTGGTTCCTCCAAGGCTACACCTGTGCCAGCACATAACCCCAGGAGTGTGTTGTGGGAAAAGTTCAGCTGCCATGTTTGTTCTGGCTCTTGGCTATGCATGTAATGCAAACACACCTAAGATGTAGCTGATCCAGAGTTTACTGCTTGCTGGCTGTCTCCCATGAGCTGGCACAGCCTGGACCTTGGGAGGAGAGCAGCCACCATCAGCCTCCTCCTCCCCAGCTCGGTGGGGCAGCACGGGTGTTTACAGGTGCAGTCACGTACCTGTGTCATATTCTTTGCAATAAATGAAAAACAATTACTGCAGTTATTGGATTACTCTTTTTTCCTGTTTCACACAAATGTTTAATTCCTAAAAGCCCTGTTTTTGGATTTTGGATTTTGCTTCTGGCAGTTTCTTTTTCCCACCACAGCTGCACCTGAAAAATAAACGTGCCATGATTTCCAGCATTCCTTCTATATCATGACTTTGGGTTTTTCAGTAAGTAGAAGGTCAAATTCTTCTATGAGCATTTGTATGTTGAGGAGCTACCTAATGTCCCTTCAGGTCTTTTGTCACCTCTCTCTCAGCAGATAGCCCCTAGGTAGGTCTTGTAACTGTTTGCGATACCTGCTTTCTTGGTTGCTTGCAAACTGAAGAACAGGAAGCATAGGTGTGTCCTGGAAAGCGCTAGGACAAAACAGTGCCTCCATCCTTGGCAAATGCTCTCCCTGGTTATATTCACTTTGCATACAAATAAACAAAAAAGTAGTATTTTATTAGGAATCCAGTGGATAGAATAATGGACTGTAACTCAGCAGAGCTCAGTTCGCAGCTCTGCTGTTGGCTTATTGGGCAAAATCATTTGTGTCATCATCATACGGCCTGGGATAAAGACAATTTCTTTGTAATGCAATACAAGCCTTGAAAAGGAAGACTATTATGCAGAGGGAATAATAATAAAGTCCTTCTAACAATAATAAAATTATGTATTTTTTATATGTGTATATGTTGTGCACAGTGGAACAAAGCATATTCTCTTCTGCCTCATGCTTCGTCAGCGGTGCTTTGAACTGGTTTCCATTGAAGGGTTACATGTATTAGTGTACTAATTTTAGATGCGCCTTCAGATACAGGTATGATTTTACCCTGAAAGTGATAACATCTCATTATAGTAACACTGGGCAGCATTTCCTGCATCTTCATTTCTGTTGATAAGCCATAAAGGACTAAGTTTAGGGACCCTGCCATTTAGGGTGGTGGTGGGGAGGGGTATTTTTTATTTGTGAACTGAGTAAACGTGTTGCACTGACACTTGGGCTGTAAGGACTGTGTATGATTCCCTGAAGGTAATTTGCATAAACTAATTTGTGCCTGCATTGGCTCTTTAAATCTTCTCTGTCTGTATGGGTGACAAAGAAACATTTATTTTGCCTTATTTTACACAATGTAAATAATAGATACATTCAGGATAGATCCTGAATACCTCAGTTGGTGAGCACCAGTGTAGCTCTGGAGTAAGCAGGGTTGCATCAGCTGAGGATGTACCCCGCCATCAGCTCTAAGTGCCAGCCTTGCAGTGCATTATACAAATGTTCACTGTAGTTTGTCAGCAACAAAGCTGTCACCCAACAGTACACACTGCCTTCTATCAGCCATTACTTTTCTGTCATCATCATCAAGTGCAGCTTAAGAGAATCTGTGCATCGTTTCTTTCCTTCTGAACAATTTCCATAGAAATAATTGACCTGCTTTTATGGTAATTCGGTCTCTGCTGTTTGTTACTGCAGCATTTCCCAAGGAAAAATGCAAAACTAATGCCCTAGAACAAAAACATTCAGCCAAATTACTTACCAGTAATCCAAGGAATCATGGATAAATCCATTGCTCAAGTGGCTTCTCATTTGGAACTTTATATAGTTTTCACCCAAGGGTTAAGGTTTGGTTTTTTTTTGTGGGTGGAGGGGTTATTTTGTTTTTGAAAGGTAATACTCATGCTTTCTGCCCTACAGCAACTTTATATAAATCTCTTCTGAAGACTGTATCTGCCAGCACTGTCACTCCACCCCCAAGCTTTTACTACTAACACCAGCGAAAATATTTAAAAGGACTGTTTCCACTTGTTTGGTGCATTTCATTTCATGTTTCTGCCTCTTCCTTTCTTCATTTTTCAAAAAAGTCAATAAGAGAGGTCATTTAAGCCTAGTGTTTTGAAGTGGCAACCAGTAAACAGCCTTACAGCATGATTAATGAGTTCTCAAGAACAGTTTCCTGAAACTCACAAGTAAGTTGGGGCCAACTGAATTTGTTTTAAAGTAAATGAAGATATTCCAGTCATGGGCTGGGACTTTCACTGAGTCACTGTGTAGGCTACATTTTCCACCAGTTTCTACCACTGGCTGATGGTGCTCATGTCAAGGTATAACCTTGGGAAATATAACCAAGGTTAGAGCACAGAAATGACATTCAGAATCTGGACTTCCAACAAGATAAACAAATAAGTGCTTAATTTCCATTTAAGAGCAGGAAATTGTGATCAAGGCATTTGATGAAAATCATGAAGTCTTAAAAAGGATAATTGCTGTTACAAAAATAAAAACAAATGTCGTTTGATTCTACCCAATGGACATATTTTTCTGGATTTCTTTGACTTCTAACAAGCTTGGGTTTCTGTGGAGTTTCTAGGCTGCTATTGCTTTTTTCAGAGGAAAGGTGTAACTAAGGAAAGTCATCATAAATGCTGCTCTGCTCATTTAGGAAAGGTCTTTCTGTGGAAGGCTTTTGGGTTTGATATGTGAGCACATTCTGAATTTCTCTACTTTCATTTATAAATTTGTTGAGCAGATGGATTCCCGTGGCTGACAGAGTCAGCATCTCAGCAGGGATGACACCGGGGAAGACATCAGTTCTCTTTTGACCTCTTGGAAGTGGGAGTAGTGTGTGGAGCAATGGAGTGATGGAAGAACATATTATTTTCATTGCTGCCTAAACCTTAGGGAAGTTCCATAGGCACACTTTGTATGGTGTGCTCACACTGTGTACAGAAGCACCTTCCACACAGCGAGTGACAGAGCTGGAGCAAGTGAGTTCATGGAGCTCCTGTGAAAGTACTGATTGCCCTGGGAGGTCATGCTGCAGTGAGCAAGGGCTTTACTCACCTTCCCAACCAATGGTTTTGGTTACCAAGGGTTTTCACTATTCCTCGTGCTCCAGGACTGCCTTGAATGAAAAAGGATTGATTAATTTCAGTGCTCTGAGCTGTGTGCCCTCCTTCTCTGTTTGTGTGTTGGGTTGGAGGAAGGATTTATGTTCTTGAAATGTTTTACAGGTTGTCCATTGAATATTTTGTTCTGGTGTTGCTTATTTAGAGTTAGCTCCAATTAGTAAATTGAGACTACATGACCTAATAGTAGATGATTCTTACATAAAATGAAATGTTGAACTAAATCCAAATTTTTTTTTGAAATATACATGGTTACTTGTGCTCTTGGCACAGAGATGAAGATTGGCAGTGATCCCTGTAGGATGTGGATTTCTGACATGGGTGAGGCTGGATGGAACGTCTATGTAATTCTGCTTGTTTGATGAAGGATGAGTATTATGAGCTGAGAGTATTATTTTTTCTTTTTTTTCTTTCTTTTTTTTTTTACAAATAAACTATTTGGTCTAACTAAAATACAGTGTGGTTAATCCTGCTCTATTAACTTTTCTCAAAGAGTGAATACTTTAAGAGTAAATTTGATGGAAGCTATTAAGGATGACAAAAATTTCTATATATGAAAGGAAGTGTAGTGCAATCTAGCTGCAGAGTTCAGGACATTTAGAATTCCATGGTTATTGTAGTATAATACCACAGTCAATTATATTTCTCATTTTACATTTTTCTTTGTCTCTTTCTCACACAAGCCTAGACTATGAATTCATAATGTTAATGAAAAGTGTTGTGATGTTCCTGCAGGCTGCTGTGGGAAAATAATTACAACATGAGGAAGGTTATCCATGATGTGGCCCTTCTCTAAAGCAGGACTTTGTGGCTGATTAGGACATAAGCAAAATGGACTACATAACTTGAAAAAACCTTCAAAACCCCTGACAGATCAACCTACAGTCACTGCAAGAATCAGCTTTCTCAGCCTAAGCAGATCTTTCTGTGAGAAGTTATAGTTATTTGTGCTTGAGGCCGTTAGTGACCCAAATCCTGCTTTTTGGTGCTGTGCCCCTGACAACTTCTCGTCCTCTCCTTCTCCAACCATGTAACTAAAGCCTGAACCTTCTCATGAGTAAAGGGGCTGGCTGACAGCCTGCCATCTCCTCCACATGCATCCTGCTCAACACTGAGGATCAGGAGTAACATGATGCCAAGGCTGGTCTCAAAATCCAGCCTTATGGCTGGCAGATTTGGGCGGGTTTGTTTCTCCTTCTCATTCAAACCTAGACTAAATATAGAAACCTTTTAAGTTTCTTCTCTATTGCTATTCACAGTTCTTTTTGTGACTGCTGGAGAAAGAGATGTACACAGCTACTTAAGAAATATGTGTAGACAGGAATGTTCTTAAAAACAGCATGAAATACAGTGCAAGTACATCTGCTGCTTCTTCTTCAGTCACATGCTACAGTTTAAAAAGCCAGCATGTTTTCTTCCACAAAAAGACCTTTCTATTTCTGAACTTTCAGAAGCCTTAATCAATTTAAATAAGAGTTTGAGCATGATGACATCATATTAAGTCCTAGAGTTGTGCATCTCAGCTGCTTAGTCATTTAAATCAGTGGAAATAAGCATAGCAGTTAGAAGTTTTAAAAGGTCAAAGAAGCTACTGTCTTTTCAGCTTTGAATCAGCTGAGAGACTCCTGTTTCTGAGAAACATAATGCAAAGGCTGCATCTTGGCATCTCATTTCCTCCCTCCACCTCCTTTGAAGCACTACAGTAATTAGCTTAAAGGGAAAATCACACCACACTCAGCGGCAGAATCCTTTACAGTGAAAGTTCCTTTCTATTTTCTCTTTTACCTGAAACTAAAGAGAAGTTTTACCCCACATTGTGTCCTGAAATATTTTGACTGAAGTGCTCTTACCAAATGCCAAAAAGCTGTTCACAGGTTTTCAGTAAAATTAATACTTTTCAGTACAAATATGACAAGTTCTTTTACCATTTTCTCAGAAGGAAAACAAGAGATAAAGTGTTCCTCAGAGAACAATTTGTGAAAAAAATTAAAATAAAAATGAAATCAAAAGGCTTTTAAAACCTTTGTTTTAAATGTGATTTGTTGTCCTTTTAAAAGTGGTGGCGTGATTTCTGGGAGGAAGCCACCTCTCACCTAGACTGCCGTGAAAAAAAACTTTTTTTTTTTGTTTTTAATGTCAGGTGCATTGTTTAATCAAAGTTGCTATCAGAACCTGTGCTTCATTATCTGAGCCTGTACAGCAGGACTCTGCAACTGCTTCTTCTTATGTGCTTTTAGGAATGACTCTTTGTTTTGTTTCCATGCATCTCTAGCTGCCGCTCTGCTGCTGCTGCTGATGTGAAGCTGTCCAGGCAGGCTGTGGAGAGTGTCCATTTTGTGGTGTACGTGGCCTTTTCAGAGCTGGGAGCTACACGCTGGCGCTCCAGGGACTTCTGGCTGCTTGCACTGCTGGTGGTTGTGCTTTGGTTCCTGAGACTTTACCTGCATTATTTGAGCCAGTGGCTCTTCCTTTGGGCCATCTCAGTTCCTGTTGCAAAGTAAGTCCTGCTGCCCTCTTTTCTCTGTAAGGATATTTCTCCAAATAACTTGATTCAAAGCAGGTCGTTTGTGCTATGAGGAGAACTGATGGCTAAGGCTCATGCTGAGAGCTCAACATGCAAGCTCTGATAGGAGCCCCTGCAGAAACTAATAGAACAAGGACTGCGTCCAGAGTCCAGTGATCTGATATTCAAATGTGCATATCAGGTGAAGGTGTTAGTAATGTAAACTTTAAACATAGAACATGACGTGTCCATTTGTGAATCTTGTGTCATGCCTACCTCTCTCCCATCTGAGATACTCAGCAGATTATGTATCTTCCAGAAGATTAATTTATCACTTTGGATAAAGTATTTCAAAGTGCCTAAGGAGTGCACAAAACTGAAGAAGCATTTAAATCATATTTCATGCTACCAAAGTGATCTATGAGTAAAATACTTATAAGAATTTAACTTTGATATATCAGTTTTACTGTGAGTACTGCAATGAGTTGACATATTTTAACTGTATAATACATTAACTTTAGCTCAGGAATTAGATCTCTCTAGAGTGTTGCAGGAAAATCATTGCTTGTCATTACCTGGCATGAAAAAACCCAAAGATGGAGTACAAGTCCACTAGGTGATAAATACCTGACTCTATTAATGTTTCTGTATGGTAGAGAAGGGTTTTACAGAGCAAAAAGGTTCCATCATGCTTAGGAAAGGAAATATTTCTCTGATAGAAACCTTTTTTTTTCTTTTATTCACCTTAAAGGATCACATAAACCTGAATCAGTCAGTGTGAGCCAGTAACATGTAACTCTGACCTATGTCTGGTGTGGTAGTGGTATTGATTATTGGCTGAAATTTGAACAAGGTGTCTGAGCAAACTCTGGAAGTACTGGGTATTGTTAAGGTTGTCTTCTAGATCTTAATGCAAAGCCAGCCATCTCTCACTTCTGGCCTTGCACAGCCCCTGTCAACTTAGCCAGCTGGCGCTAAAACTTCTGGGAGGCCAAGCATCGAGAGTCTGTGAAAACAAAGGGAACTCAACAGAAGGAAGCAATGCATGAGAGAGTGGTGGTCATGTTCAAAGCCACTAGTCACAGCTGTCCCAGGCAGTCAGCTAGATAAAGGATAATGGTCTCAAGCCAAAATGCCCTGGATCAGCATCCCAGTCTGTAACTGTGTGCCTGAACAATGAGATTGAGCGAAGCACTCTCTAGTCCTACCAAATGTAGTGGTGGCACTCACAAGTAGGGAACAGAGTGAGAATCAAACCACTTCACCTTTAGTTAGGAGCAGAATTTAAGCCATTTCAATAGGGCTGAAATTTTTGCCTCAAATTTCATCATCTGTGTGTAGCTCACAATGCCATGCTGTTCCTGTCTCTTACAGTGCCAGCAACCTTGCTCATGGTATGAGCTTTGCAAATCCCACCATCTCATGGTGGTGAGAGGGACATTTCCAATCACTTTAGGCATGCTAACTTTTAGCTATGTCTTCTACAGCACATTTGCTGCTTTGTGCAGTGCCCAAAGGTGCTGCTGTGCAGAGATGGGTGAGCTCCTGGGGCCTGTGCTCATGTTGGTGGGTCAGGGAGGTAACGCCTTCCTATACCCTTTCCTGAACAATTCCTAGAGCCTGGATGTAAACTGAGAGTCAGAGGGGGTCCAAGGATGCAGAGACAGGAGGAGGAGGAGAAAGGTTTTCTTTTCTGACTAGCTTCATAGAGTTTTTGGTCAGAGTGTTGTGACCCAGATAAGAATGCAACTTTGCAATGCAACACGCCTGATCCTACCTCCTTTCAATGGCTTGCTCAGGAGCACAGACAAATGCTCTCCTTTTGCTTGTTTACAGATTCCAGCTCTTCCCTCACACTGTTGAATTGTGCTACCAGAACTCCTTGCTGCACACCAGTGAAGAGTTGGCCATGGTTGTGGTGGGACCCCTAACCCTGAACGCAGCGCTGCTTCTCATGGTCCTGATGAGTTGGGGCTGTCAGCAGCTGTTTGACTCATTCCCTTCCTTCTTGTCAAAGTTTATCATAGCTATGGGACTATGGACAATGCTAGACCCCTTGGCGGTGTTTGTAGTGGATTCATTCCTGGGGGTGAGTCACTTAAAATAACTTGGACATGAGAACTTGACGTAGAAGTTTGTTTTATTCAGTGAATCACTGAAAAATATGAAAATCCACCCCTGGCAATGGAACATGAAAGTTAAAAAGAAATTAAATAATAATGTTATACATTACCTTTTTATTAACAAAATTCTCATCTAATGGACTCACTGTGTTTCTGCATAAAATTAAGAGCACTGTACAAGCCATATTTGGAGATAAGAAAGTAAATCCACTGCTGGAGTGATTGCATCTGCTTTGAAAAGAATTACTGCAATTTTGGATGTTAATGGGCATGGTTTAATGAGCAATCCTGATTATTAACGCTTCAGATTTTTCTAAGCATTGAAACAGACAAAATGAAAAATATGGAGGTTATCATGCACTTCTCTGACATGCAAGGTAGTTAATATAATTTACTGGCTCACCTAAAAAGATTTGTGAGATTGAAAGATTGACATCTTTCAGGAGAGAGTTTCATCATATGTAAAAACAGGAGAGCAAAGTTCCCAACTCTATCTGTGCCTGTGTATGGGCTGAGTAGGCCAGCTGTTCTTGGGTGGCTGCAGACTTTTATCACATCAAAGATAAAGCCCAGTATCTCAGACCACAAATTTCAAATTTGGGTCTCACTGTGTATGTGACACAGGCTCCTTTCAATGGTTGCGGGATGCTGAGAGCTTTTCTGGGTTGTGGTATTGCTCCTCTTCTGCTCCTGCTGGTCTTTCAAAGTCATCTATATTTCTGATACTCACTCCAGATGAAGCACTGATCTACAGGTGTTTTGTGGATCAGGTTTTCTCAGGTCTCTTAGCTCTTCATTGTCTAACCTGTGCTCTGCAGGTGATTTTTCACTCTTTACACAATATTTTCCATTGCAGTGGTTTTGAAAATTAAAATTCAGCTCTTCAAGAAATTTAATTTGTGCTCACTTGAGAGGTAATTGCAATACTTTAAGCATGTGGCAACATTCTCTAGTTTTCACTTGGGCAGCCTGCATTTATTTATTTATTTTTAAATTCCATGATGTAAAATTTGCACAGTATTGAATTTTAATTGTAATTATTCAGATTAAGATTTTTTTTTTTTTCCTAAAAGAAAAAGATTAATTTCCTCAACAACCAGGCGAGGAATGCTGAAATTTTTAAATGGATTTTTTATCCCCTCTAATACCGGTGTATTAATAAAAACTGGAAGAGAGGACGAGGTCTGCCTTATCTTTCCCACACTTGCATTGAAAAAATCGTTGCCATTGACTTCAGTGGAATTATCCTCAGTTCTACACAGACTGGATTACTTATCAATTTCAAATAGCACTTGGTTGGGGGAAACGTGAGATACAAGTAAAATAACTTAGTTTTTCATTAAAGTGTTAAAAATGCACACACTTCTCTGTACTTCATATTGAAAATTTGGCAGTCTTACCCACCAAGATTATCTTTGGTAGAAACTCATTTGTTCAAATATTACACAATATACTGTATGCATCCTTTCCAAAATGAAACTATATCTCTTACATGTGTTTTCATTATTGCATTTGTAATATTTTTTCTCTTGGCATTCTTTCAGCTGCTATTTCAGATTTGCTTGCCAATCTATTTTAGATCAAGCCTTTTTAAAATACTGTATTGTGGTAATATGAGTTATTTTAGTGCTAGAATGTATTTTAGTATTCAAAATGGCCTTAATACTTATGAAAGATGACAGATAGCCCTGGAGACAAAGGTTTCTGTGTTTACTAACTAATGTTTTCTATTGTTAAGGAAAGGCTAGAGAGCAGTTGCATATTTGGGGGGTTTCAAGTCATCATCCAAAATGCTGTGTCAAAAGTGTTATTTCAAATTTCATTTACTGTCAGCTTGTAGAAGGATGTTTCAGGGATAAGAAACATTCCCATGCAGTTCAAGTTCGTGTTTTGTCAGAGCTTTCCTGGGACCTCACTCACTTTGTCTGTCTGTGGCTTCCAAAATGCAGAAAACAATAACACCTCCTTGGCCACATGGATGTGTGTCATTGTGAAAAACAGGAGTCACTGCAAAAGGCTCACATGACCACCACATGTGGTGGTGTGATGAGTACCTGAGAGAGATGTTGACAAATATTGTTTAAGCTATTTAAAATGAAGACACCTTTCTTGAATCATGTCTTTGAGGACCACAGAAGGTATACACATTGACAGAGTACCTTTGTTGGAAAAAAGTAGAGAGAAGTAAAGTTCTCCCACGCCCCTTTTGCTTGCCAGAGAGAATTTCTTGGATAAGAGAGAAATTGATTCTTATTTGCCATTCAGCCTTTTGCCTCTCTGGAGGAATGTCAGGACGTGACTGTTGTGCAGAGGATTTTCCTTGGTAGACAGTTGCTTCAGTAAGAAAGCAGCAGCAGCAGCCAACTTCGTTTTTTTTACTTTTTTTTTCCCAAGAAGAGAAGATGGGACAGGGAGATAGAAGAGAACCAGAGTATTAAATTCTTTTTGTAATAAATATGTGACTTGTCTTTATATGTCATTACCGCTCTCCTGGGAACTTCAATTTCCCTGACAGAAACGTAGTAGCATTGCAAATGGTAAAGAGAGAACAAAAATATACTCAAGAATCACAGTCCTTCAATAGCTGGACTTGTAGCTGTCCTTCCTTTACTATGCACATCCTTGCCAAGGCAGTCAGAAAAGTGCAGAAAGTTATGACACTTCCTAAGGGTTAATCTGGCCAAGTTGCTCAGAAAGGTGCAGATTTCTTGAAGCCTAAAGGTCACAGATCCTCTCTAAATGATGGACTCTGGATGCTTTGGTGGTGCAGTTTCACATCCTTTCAAAATGTGTCAACACGATCTAATATGGATATGGCTGTCACTGTGTGACTTTAAAAAGGCAAAAGTGGAGAGAAGAATTTATTTTAGTTCTGAGCAGTAGAAGACCCATGATATGTAGTTGAATTCTTCTAAATTGATCCAGCAGAGGGCAATAATATGTCAATACAGTAGGTAGTTCTTAAGAACTAGATATGAAGGAAAAAAGATAAAAAAAGGAAAATAATAGATTTTTGGAAAATAAGTAATTCAATATTATACCTCCTTGGTCACTGCATGAAGGCAAATTTCAGCCTTCTGCCCTGCCACTTGTCCTGAAATACACTGAGAGATTTCACTTCAAGCATTTTCACTGTGACATGAGTTTTGCTCAATAAGCCATCTCTATATGGTAGATTTTAATTGTACTAAAATAAGCTAGAAAATAGCTTATTTTGCATCCTGTGTTTAATTTCAAATTCTATCTAGCAGACTCCTAAGTTTCAGACTGTGTGCCCCACAAATTACATTTAAATCCTTATTGTACAGAGATTCATGTTCTAATCAGGTGTGACATTTTCTTATGTTGATTTTTTCTCCATGACAGCGATTTGGGAACAGTGTAGAGACACCCATTGCTGATGCTGCAAAACTCTCCTGGGTGTTTCTAAGAGCAGGGGAGTCAGGAGTTCCTGGTGCCTTAATCACTGTGATGCTTTATATCATCCTGTTTATGATCTCATCAACAGTGTTGTACCTGTATTTTTTAAGGTACGTCTCTTAATCTCATTATTCCCTTAGGAACTTAGGTTCATGCCTCTTTTCCTGTTAGATAAAATAAGGTGACATCAAAAAAGATGTATCAGTGTCACACACCCGGAAGAGACCAGAACTGCAGATAATCAAGGAGGGGTTTCCTCCTGCTTAACTTTTAATGCACTGGGATTGATGGGTACAGCAAGTCAGAGAGAGAGTCACTTATTTCCCAACAGGAACACAATTGATATAATGATTTTTCATAGATTCTAGAAGCCTCTGCTTCTTTGGCTTCAGACAATTGTGCCTATGAAAGGGCTTAAGCTGTAAAGTGTTTGTACCTTTCATTTAGGTACTTTGGAAGATGTTGTCTTTACCTTACAAGAAGGGGGTTTGTGAGAAATAGGAACAATTTCAGAAAGATACATATGATAGGAAGTGCAAATCTCTGAATCAGCAGTGTCTTCCAGAGCCTTACAGGCTTTTGATGATACAGGATTTTTGACTTGTGACTGAGTCATCATGACAAGATTTAATCCAAATAATGTTTCCATGACATAAACTCATTTTCTAAACTCAGTTCCTCATGATATTTGGCCAACTACCTTTCTTGCCAGCTTTCTAGGAGAACCATTAGCTGTGCAGTCAATAGGGACAGGTGTGGGACACTGAAAATTATTTAGATAGATTGTCAAATATATTGAATGAAAAAGTGTATATTTTTTATAAGTGGATTGTTTATAATGCCGCAGGGATTTTGTGATGCCTTCAATTCACCCAGTGATGAACATTGGCAAGCACCAACAAAAAGCCACGTGCAAAGGCAAGATGCAGGCAGGTGTAAGAACAGAAAATCTCACATATGCCCTCCACCTTACTGTATCATCCCTCGGTCCCCCTGCCACAAACTCTGTTGCAGCAGGCAGAAAAAGATAAATGGCAATCTAAATTTCTGCGAAGTATTTCAGAGCTCCTACATTCCTGGGAGCTGTACACAACTCCAATGTACTGGCAGTCTAGTTAATTAGTTTTTGAGACGTTAATGCCTTCTTAATCATTGACTTAATAGTTTTGAATAGCTTTGTAAGTTTTAGCTGCTGTCGTTTATTACTCAGGAAAATTAATTTAAATTAAAACATTTGTAAGGCAGGTTTTTATGAGAATATTACCAACATCTTCATTGTCTGGGGAACAGGTGCAAGATCATCAAAGGTATCTTTCCTTCTGGATCAATTTTCCTGTAATGTTTTCCAATAAAGGGGTGGGGGAATAATGTTACTAGGGGGAAAAAAGTTGTCTTAGCACAACACATTTTAAAAATGATTCATAGCAAAGTACAAAAGCAAAGGGAAGATAACAAAATCTGTTACAGTGCATAAGGTCTTTGAAGTTATTTGCTTGATAACAAAAGGAAACATTTTGAATACTGGAGTCTGTGCTGAGTAAAATTATAAAATGAGCTTCTGCAATTGTATCAAGTTTCTCTTCCTTGAACATCTACAGCCAACACCATGGCAAACTTGGACCTAGGTAGGACTCTTGAGCAGCACACTGTCAGCCTAATAAAGACAGAATTAAAACATTTAAAAATGCTTTTAAGGACAACACCTCTGCATTTCATAATACTATTTCCTGAATTTGGACATAACAGCATTTGTTTTCAAAAGAGAATAAGTAATACTACACTGCCAGGGCAGTAGCATCCCTTTGTGTGAATATTTCTCAGATGCCATATCTCAAATACATTCAAGTGGAATGTTGCTCAGCACAGAAAACATATATTTTTAAATAAGCATCCACCACATTTTGCTCTTGGAAGGTAAGCCAATATAAATATTGAGGGATACCTTCTCTGCCTGAAGACTCCAATCTACAGGGGAGACTTTGGCTGTTGGATGGAGGAGGTGCTGTTTATTGGATTACTCAGCAGTTTACCATTAAACTGAAGGGTTTTGACAGTGTGTAAAAGAAAGGATAAGAACACTGAAGCCACAATACCACCAAAGCAAGCAGGGGAAGTGTCTGTTTCTGCCACAGCTAGAAAACTTCATGGCAGCACTGGTGAACAGCCAGGAAGCTAATGAAATAATGGGCAGGGGTTAAATAGTATCTACTTGTGTCTTTATAAACCAAAATACCTCAATAAATCTGATTCCCCATGCTTGTCTTGGGAGTCTGTAGTACAAATAGCATGGAGAGATATTCTAATTACTTTTTTGAACCATGAAGAGGCATTGGTTGCAATTTCTTCCTTTTAATTCTATCAGATATTAGAAACAGACAGGAGTTTGTTGGTGAAATGTTTTCTGCACTGTGAGAAAATGCAGACCCATCTGAACGAAAAGTGTCTGTGGAAAGCATCTGAATTTCCTGGTATTGAAACATTTTTCAGGGAAAAGCTTCAGAAATCTACATGTTTCAGTGTTAATAGCAAAGCTGGTTTTGTGTTTTCAATGGTGGTTTTCCAAAAAAGGATGAGAAAGGCTCAAGCTAAGATGTAATAAATTGTTTTAAACCACTAAAACTACCCTTTAATTTTTGGTTTATGTAATTCTTTGAAAAGCCCATTTTTTAATCAGACTCTTGGTAGGAAATAATTTCAATGTTTTCTGCTTTTTCTGATAGGTAAATAAATGAACCTGTAGACTATTATACTGGTTCTCATATGTCTAGAAAACATAATCTGTGTTTTGTTTCTTCTCTTGTATTAGCAATAAAAATAACTACTCTCATGCTTATAACAAAATATGTTAAGATATAAGAAGTGTTTTATGAGTTTTCATGCCAAAGAAAAGAAATTAAAGCAGGTAACAGGAGCAGGCTGAGTACTTTTGGACAAAAGGAACAAAGCTGAAAGACAGGCTTCATGATTCTTAATTAATTCAAAGTTAATTATAGTGTTTATAACCATGTGGTTAAAATCTTCATATAGAAAATGTTTATGGCAGCAAATAGACAGTAATTTAACTGCATTAAATTTTACTTAATTTGAAATAAGAATGTTGCATTAAGTGAGCTTAAATAAATGGCAAGGTTCTTTCTCTTGTTTAGCAAGACAAGTGGCAAACAATTTAAACTACTGACCTGGAATGTCAAACACAAACACTATAGAGTAATATTGCTTCAACATAAGCAGAGGGTCATAAAGTCCACCAGCTTAATTGCTAGTTTTTCAACCAAGCACAAGATAATTCTAAATTATGAGTCAGTTCTTCCAAAAATATATCTATTGCATTGAAAGAATATCTGATGTTGATCCAGAGATTAAGAGAAAAACTTTTTATTTAAAAATACTGTGGAGCTTGGTAAATTATTACATAAAGGATATTAGTTATTTATAAAAAATAATCTCTTCTGTAGTGTGTTACTACTTTAGTATCCTACTCTGCTTTAGCACTGATTTGTATTTCACACATTTAGAGCATTTTCTATTATTTCTTGATAGCCAGTTTGTTTATATTCCCAGACTACCTACATCTTGATTAAATGATCTTCCACCTGCTGTCCCCTTTTGATAAGAGAATCCCAAAATGGCATCTTGGAAACTACAGCAAATTTAGGGCTGCAGCTTCAAAAAGGAATGTTTCAAAAAAGAAGGGTAGGGAAAAAAGTACAGAGAGAACCTTTGCAGCAAAGCCTGAGATATAAATTCTTAATCTGATGTTGAGTCAGGCTGCCAGATTTTGGGATCAGAATAGCTACTTCATCACAGAAACTCTTGGATATGGTCCTTGACCCTGAGGTACACATTCCCCTTTGAAGAGAGAGCTAAAGCTCCTCCGGAGATCAAGTTGAAAAATCGTCTGTTGGTGCATCTCCTTATTTCTGTTCCATGCTAAATCTCAACTGTGGGTGAAATTGTACTAAGCAACTAACTTGTTGAGTGTGCTGCTCTGCACTTTCTGTGAGCACTGTAAGGTGTGATGTAGAGCTGATGTAAACGTGAACTTCATTCTGGGTTAGCTGAGCAACCTTCTGCCTCTGCCAGGCACACACATTGTTCACCACATACAGGCCAACACAAAACCCCAGGATAAGGACCAGCTACAAGAACTGTCACTGGTGCTGCTGTACATGAGAAAGGTGAGAATTCAGAGGGTCTAAAGACTTATGCCTGTGCTTCATCTCCCACCTGCCAAGAAATGAAGGACCTAAACAACTCCACAGAAATCCAGGCATTTTGTTGGTTCCAGTGCCACAGCAATCCATGCACTTCTCATGATTACCCAGCCAGTCTATGGGAAGGACGAAAATATTGAAATTGGCACCAAGAAACAGCTGAATTGGAGTAAAGTATTATCTCGGGAAATGGTGCAAAAGAAAAGACCTCTGTTCAATATCCAAAACTCAGATTCCAGACTTTCTGATTTCTATTTTCTGAATCCTTGTGTTCGGAATAAAAGTAGAATGAGAAAGAGATTAATTGAAGAGGATCCATTAGAATCAAACAGCACTGTTTTGATGTTTTATAGTTCAATTTAGGCTAAAAATGTGACACCAGGCTTTTCCAAAAGCCCCACAATATTTCTTGGTTTCACCTACATCAAGAAATGCCACACAGCAAGCCTTTCTTGTGGCACAAAATTTTACTGCGTAGTGCTTTGTCAATTCCTTGCCACAGAACAGAAATGTCATAGAAAAACAAAGCCAACAAATGAAATGAACTTTTCTAACATCAAGAGACGTTTAGATTGTATAGGCTTTAGGCCTGGGGTTGAAAAAAAGGGTTCCCTTCTATATGATGTGGTTTGCCCATTATTGAACCCTGGCACAGCAGGACTTCCATTCATGTCTAACCATGCTACTGGAACTAGTTACCCAGCCCAGTGCTGAGGACAGACATTAGACATTTCTGAAGGGAAGGAAGATCAGGATCTTTTTGTGAAGTCAATATCTTTAAATAATTAAATTAAATTGCTGCTTACATTTATGTGCTTTGATTCAGGTACTGTAAATTCTCCAGAGGGCTGTGGAGGGCTGTATGTTGGAGAACTTCTTACTCTTATTATGGGCAGAGACCATAGTCATGAAGGGAAAACCAAAACATAAGTCTAAAAAAGAGTGACTTTTTTTTTTTCCATTAAGAGTCTTTTCAAAGATGAACCAAATATATAATTTCTATCTTTAGGCTACATAGTGAAGGTTGGCTGTTGGATGTATTTCGACGCATTCATGGTGAGGAAGGCACGTTCTTTGTTCCACTGGACTTGGAGATTTCCAGTCAGGAGCTGAGCTACATTATGAAAAGGGCTGAGCAGTGGAGAGGAATCAATGGTGAAAGACGGATGGTGAGTGGTGAACAGATTCTCCAAAAAGAGTGGTCCAAATTAATGCTTTGGATGTCTTAGTGTTATTCAAAAGAATCTAGATATTAGAAAATTATTCTTAGGGTGCTTCATTGAATGGAGAAGCTAAGAAGCAGCATGTTCAGGAGAATTTTGTGATGTTGCACATTGCATGTACGTTGCCTGAACATCCTGAGAGGTTACAATCTGCTTAGTAACCAAAGGCTTAGAGGCATCACTGATGTCATAAAGTTTTCTGTGCTGTCTGATGGTTCTTGACTGGCTCTTAGAGACTTCCTACTGGTTTAAATATCAGTATCATCCCAGATAATTTCTCAGTCAGTTCAGCAAACTGAGTATTTCCATGAACAAGTAGAACTCATTCCTTAAGAGGGCATGGGTGAGGCTGGCCTGAGAAGGGGGTGTGAGTTTGGTCTGTCAGATATAGAGCCATGCTTTTCTCCCTGGCCCTTTTCCTCCTGGATTGTCCAGAACAGTGGGCTAAGCTGGAAATCTGCAGGGAAAGGTACTCTGCTTTGGTTATCAAAATAGTTCCTCTTTCTTTTCCATTAAGCCATAGCCTCTAGTCCCATATAAAGACCTTAACCTGTGATGTATAGGAGATACATTCTGTGTTTGCAAAGTGTCCAGTGGGGGGGACGTCATCCACAGATGAGGCTTCTGGTCATAATTGCTTTCAGAGAATTGAAAATAGAAGAAGTAATGTGGTCAGTAGTCTCTGAGGGACATTGTCCTCCTTCCTTCCTTGCTTTCTGGCTTTGCTTCAGTGTTATTAATCCCCATAGGACTAATTTACAAACCAGCTCTTGGACAATTGGTAAAGTGCTCATCTCTTTGATCTATATATCTGTGAATGCCTCTGTGTACAATGCTTTGTTTGGTAACTCTCCTGCTTCAATATAAGAAAGAACAGATTCCCCAATAGGAAGGAAATTAGTCCACTTAAGCCTGTATGAGTTGTTTTGTTTTTCTTTTCTAACCCTCTGGAACAAGGGACTTAAGATTAGGGTCTGTAGGTTTTTCAAATCTCTATAACTACCTCTGAAAGATCAGCAGTTTATATAAATATATAGCCTCAGTTGTCACTGTTATAAACATCTGCCACAGCTGTAATTATTTTCCACTTTTTTTTTCCCCTATGATGACAGTTTGGACCCTGAAAGGAAAAACTGAATGAAAAAGCAGATACTCAGTAAGCTTAATTTTTGTGGGAAAGTGCAAAGCAGCACATGGTGTTTCAGCAGAGGGGAGGGAAAAGGTTTGAAAGAGTGAACGTGCTTCCACAACCACCTGCCTCAGACATTCCCACTTTTTGTAGATATAGAACTTATTTTGTCTTTCCCAGTAAGGAAAAGAACTTTTTTTTTTTTCACTTCAAAACTTTCTGCAATAATTCAAAGTATTACCACTGATAATTGGTTTCTGTTATCTTTGTTACAAATTAAGTAAGGTCAAACAAAGAATACATGTAGTGGACCTTATTTTGCATGCCAGGACCACCAATTTGGAAAAAGTGGCAGATAAGGAAACAGCAAACAACTGCATTTCTAAGTACTGAATAAATTTTTAATGATCTTTCCATCATATAATTTCTTGCAGCAGAACAGAAAGGGTTGGATAAGGTGAACAAAAAAGAAAAACAAAAAAAGAAGGGTAGGAGGAAAGGAGGAATTGTCGGGGTAAAGACAAATGGAAATGAATGGAAAAAAAAATTACTTCTCTGAATACAGGTAGTCTGTACGTGAATGGAGGAAACCTGAATGGGTTGTCCACTCCTACAGTAAGACATAATTCAAGGGACAGAACACTGAAAGGCATGACCCATAGCTGTAGAAACGTGTAAGTGCCTAGTTTTACTCCCAGTATGCAGACTAGCATGTGTGAAAGGCCACATTGAAATGTGAAATCTTAGTCTGAGATCCTTTAAAATGGGCCCAGCCTCAGCTGGATTCAGCACCTCAGATGGTGCAGTCAGAGTAGAGGGAAAAATCCCAATGCCTCACAGGGAGCAGCACACATTTCGTTCAACAAAGGAAAGTGATGCACAGTTTTGTCTTTACTAAACCCCTAAGTTTCTGGTTCCTATTCTTTCTACATCTGCATGAATTTCATGCCTTTTCCTTGATGTCATCCCTAACCAAAAGCCAGGCTGTGACAGTGTTAAACATTCCTGTTCTCTGGGGGACACACTGGTGCAGACTGTATGAAGTAAGAAGATTTAAGCAATGTGGAAGGAGCAGAGGAATTTGCCTCACTGGCATCTCCAGAGATGATCTCTACCATTTACTTCAGTGGTCACAAGATCTGCCTCACAATGGGGAAAATTTGTGAGTGGAGACTAGTATTCAAAAGTCCTGAATTATTGGTAAAAAACACAAATACTGTGAAAAAAGAACCACTCTTCAAAAATCAAAATCTTTCCCATCTCATCCTCCCCTTTTTTTTTTTTTTTGGTATTATTTTGATGAAAAGGGGAACCATCAAAGGAAGTGTTGTTAGCTCTTTACGAATCTAGTTTTACAATAAAAAATTTTCTCCATTCTACAAATAAGTTCTCCACATGGAGCATCTCCCTGCAAGAGTGGGAGCTGTATTTGCAGGTCTTTTTATGCTCCTAGGCATTGCAGATACTGAAAGACCCTTTTTTCTGCCATAGATTTGCATAAGGTATTTATCTTGTCCCTTTCTTTTTGTATGTCTAATTGTACAAAGTAATCAGTATGGAAGACACATCACTAGGTCTTATTGCGTGCATTATTAATGTGTTAATTTTTAAATAAAATACGAAATTAACTGTGAACAATTTTTATAAAGGGAAGCATGAGACTGCCATATCTTACATCACTCCACATAAAAAATATGTTTTAAATGGAGGTCATTCAAGTAAATAGTCAGTCAAACCTTCTGGAAAAAATAGGTCCACATTTTTGCAATATTTTCTTGCTATTAACCATGTGCTTCTCATTTTTATTCGCTGGATTAAAAATTGCCCCATAAATGGGTATTTTATAATATGCTTAATTTCCTTTTATTAAATTGATAAATGCAGCAGCAGAGGACACATTTACAATATGATGAGAATTTAAGGTTATTGCATTTTATAATTTTTATATTGTTCAGAGGAGTGATTTGTCATTTGTGGAATGATATCGACATCCTGCCATCATTTCAAAGTATTTTCAGTCTTTCTTTTGATAGGAGAAAGGTCACTTTCTGTAGACCAGGAAGACATCAGTCTATTAAACTAATTTGCCTACATGCAAATTTTGTCATTTTTACCTCATTAACTATTTATCATAGAGTAAAAAAATATATATATTCATGAAGGGGCAGCTAACAGCCTGATGGAGCTGGAACTAATATTTTGCAACTCTAATGATTTTTTGCATCCTTAATTAGATAGCATAAGGTTGATATGATTAGGTCAGGATGTAGTGTTTTTCATTAAAATACATTTTAGAAGCTGTATTCATAATCTGCCCTTGCAATTAAATAATGAGCCTATGAGTTTAATATTATCGACCCAATTATTATCCCACGGAAAAGTATACCTTTAATAAATTTGTGCCGTAGGACCTTCATTAGCAACAAAACGAATTATATTTCCAGGTACACAGATTACACGGCCACAATCACATTTATGTAGTGGTTGGGAAGGCACTGTGCAGGCAGAGCCACCGTAACCCTGTACCTCACAGAAAGGCCCTTGATTATTCTGGAAAAAGCCATTTACAACGCCTTTAATGAGGAAAGATGCAAAGAAGTAAAAATGCCACCTACAGAGGCAGGCAGAATCATTTCTAGAAAGAAACGTGCTGAAGCAGCATTCTGTGCAGCAGTGCTAGGAGGAAGCCTGGGCCCCCATTCCTCCATTCCTGTTACAAACATGAATATTAGCTGATCTTTTATTAGAGGCAGTCACGTGATAAATGTGTGTCAGATTCTAGAATTGGTAAAATCAGGACCGGTGGCAGACTGGAATATTTTAGTCTGCTATTGTTAGCAGATCAGTGATGAGGGCAGGACCCTGGATTTTAGCCAAGAATTTCCTTTTCTTTCTAGAACTAATAAAAGTGGCAATGTCTTTCTGTCCTCACCGAGTAATTGCTTTTTGTTAAGTAATAGTTTAGAGCCAAGGTATGAGGTGGAATTTTCTTTTGTCTAAACAAATAAGAATTAAAAAAACCCAAACAAACAAAACAAAAAGAGGGGGGGAAGTATTTCTAGTAAAACAGCTGACCAGAGATGGCCTTTTAAGTGGTATCTGTTGTGATCTGGTTGTTAGGGGCGCATCAGTTTGGTCATGTCTAAAGCCGCTGAACTATTTCTCAGGTCAGTTGCTATTAGCAGGAATAAAAAGGAATAAATATGGCCCTTAGAGATTGTTACTGGACTCAGCCCTCAAAGTGCCACCCCTGCTTGCAGAGGGACTTTTTATGTAGTAATACTAAAGATGAGAAAAGTTGTGCAATAGTAAGCTGAAACAAAACTGCATACCAAGCACAGGCCCAAAATATTGGCACATGAGGAGGTTTTCTGGGAAAAAAAATGCAAGGTCTGTAGGCAAGAAGATAATGTGAAACTTACACTTGAAATAAAGCCTGATGCACTGCAAAATTATTTTAATGAGACTAGGGCTAATTTTCTAATTTTAAAATGATATTATAGCAAACCATAAAAAATTACCCGGCAGTAGATTTTTGAAAGGAAAATATATTTGTAATTATCTTGAACACACAAGATTACTTCAGGGCCTATTATCGACACAATTTTTGGTACCACTTTACACTAATTTGCATTTATTACTCTCAGGCCAACTATTAATATGTTAATAAATAAGTCATTAATACTTGTTATTTAATTGCTATCTATTTATTCCTGTTCGATGATGCATTAATTACTTGTGAATAGTTGAGGGCAAAATTCTGCCCTTGCTAGTGGAATCAACACTGGTAGGAGAGGAAACTGATGTTGCATGTGGCAGCATTGCTGGAGAGCAAGTCTTTTAACTCATTTGGCACAAGGGGGTTAATTTTGATTTTGTCTTAGAGGAGGCTTCATGAGCCTCCAAGCTGTGCTGCAGCAAAGCTGCTGGACCACCAGTGGAGGCTGATGAAGGCAGGTGGTACCACACCTGAGGTTGCTGCAGTTTGTCTCTTATGATCCTGGTCTTGCTCCAACACTGGAGTTTGGAGTTGCTTGCACATATAGGCTGATGGATAAAGAGAAGGGAGGGGCAAAAATTGAAGCAATCTGAAAGCCAGCTCTACGCGGGGGAAAGGGTGGCACATAGTGTGTAGTGAGAAATGGAAATAGGCATATTGCTTTCTTGCTGTTGGATATTAGAAAGAGAAAAACTAGAATCCCCAACTGTGCTCTAATTCAAAATCCCAGATTCGTGCTCTCCAGATCCCCTTGTATAATTTGACTGTAGTGTAGATCAAAAAAGGCTGAAAAATATACTGACATAATAATTGATATATTTTCTGTTTGAAGGTTTAGCACTACTCTGAATGTGATTTCTTGACTATTTTTGATGAACAAAATGGTGAGACCAGGCCAAATTTTGAACAAGAACACCAGCCTGTTTTTGTGACTAACAGATCTGTTAATCTTAAATTTGATCTTTTTGGAGTTGTAGGGTGAATTTTTCCCATGAACACAAACACAAATTTTGTTGTTGCTTTTCAGGAAGACCAATTTCCAAAAGACAGGTAAAAAAAGTTGCAGGGATATTTTGACTTAAAATAAACAAATGATTGAGGAAATGTGCTGGAAGGGATAATACCCTAGTACAGATTGTGGAGGCCTGAAGGAAAAGTCAGAAAGCACAAGGTAGTAATAGGAGAAAAGAAACAGAAGTGGTTCAGGAATTTGTGCAGAAGACAGAATCATGCCAAAGAAAATAGAAAGAAACTGAGAGAAATGCAAGGTAAGAGAAATTGATTGGAAAGTACAGCTATACAAGATAACTATAATCAAGGTTCTGTAGAAGAACTCTTCTCAAATTGCTAATTAAGATACCTGTCTGCAAATGCAGACAGGGAGACATGTTGAGAAAGCAGAAGTATACAAAATGTAAATTTCTTTTTTACTCATTCACTCTTCTATTTCCAAACTTTTTTTTACTTTGAGCTATACCTTATATATAAAAATATCTCATGTACACTGTATTGTATGTTTAAGAAATAGCAAATGGCTGATATCACTCAAGCTGCTGCTCATAAGGCCTTATAATTTTGATCTGTGGTTTCCTTTCCCCAAACTACTTTCAGTGATCTTTTAGAAAACTAGCGTGTTGCAGGTTTACAATTAGATTTCTTCGTCCTGACCTTAATCCATACTGCAAAAATTTTTGGAGCTGCTAACTGGAGCTCTCACTACAACATCTCCCACGGTTTAGATTGTATGAAGAATAAAAACTTCTATGCTGTAAGTGTAGCATAGGAGAGTAAAAAGCAGTAGCAAAGCTGATTATGAGCCTATCTAGAAAAATTAGCAGTAATATAGAATTTAATTCCTTGCATGCCAGTATGGATAAATCACTGCGTTGATCTGGGGTAATGCACAGTTGTTAAGCCAGTACAAGCAAACTACCCTGCTAGTGCAGAACAATGCAGCTCAGCACGTTAAGGTGACATGTAATCACCTGTCTGCTACAGAAATTGCAGGAGGAGAACCTCGACCCCTTGCAGTCAACAGCAAAATTTGCACTGACTTTATTAGGGCCAGAATTTCCATCTATCTGTGTGAGCAAAGGGGAGGGGAGGAAATAGGGCCACGTCTCACTGAAATTCTTCGTAATCCATGTGTGTAAGGTCAGATTCTCATTTGGGATAAATTATTGAAGGCAGGGTCTGTATTTTTTATAAAGATTAAATAGAGATTGAAAGTCAGAGATGAGCAGAGGGGAAGCTCAGCCCAGTAATGGGATGTTGCAGAAAACAGAGCAAAATGTAAGGTCAGAAAAGAGGGTAGCACTCTCTTGTCTCTTAGATTTAAACCAAAATGATTTCTATATGAAAAGACGAGGCCTTGAACTGTATAAGATTGAAATGGCCATATGGTTCTGAAACACTTTGCTCTCTATTCCTTTAGAGTATTTAGTCCACAGGGAGTGGTGGGTGAAAAGAAGAAAAGGGGGGAAATGCAGATGCTCGGAAACATCTGGAATAGCCAAATATGCTGACCATACCCAGGCATGCCATTAAACTTCACAACTGTTGATTAGTAATTCATCAGAAAGTGCAAGCTTTGGAAAACATGGTAATGCAGTCTAGGTAAAGGAAAACCTTCTTTTGCCTGTGTGGATAGGTCTAACTAGTGGAACTGCTTAAACAGATGTGCACACAAAAAGAGGCCTTGTAATAAATTATAACAATGGTGGAACAGATATAATCAACAAGTAAACTAATGGAAACAGCATTAGAAATTGAGCTGTTAGAGTAACACTGCACAACACTTGCTTGATTCCATGTTGTACCCCATCTTAAAGAGAAAAAATAATTAAAAAAAGGAGAAAATGGGGATTAAAACCGCCACATCTATGAAAGCTTCTCAGAATCTGAAAGTGGCATGACAATAAGTTAATAGATTAAAACAGATAAAAAGAAAAGCAAGTTATGCAAGCTATGCGGATGCAAATACTATGAGCTACTTCTTTTTTCTGGTTGGCCTGTTCATGGTAAGTCTATAAATTGAAAACAAAATTATTTAGTCAGACTCCATGGAATTTACTTAGAGAGGTAGTAAACCTCACCTTGCGTTTAGAAAACATGTATTTTATTTCCCCTTTCAATTTGTATTTTGTTTCCCTTTTAAATTAGAACTGATTTATTCAAGTGTCCTTTACTACCCCCATTATATGCACAATATAGTGTGAGTGGTAAATGGTAACAAATCATTTTAATCCTAAAATCAATAAATTAATTATATAAAGGCATTAGTGAAGATGAACCAAACTAACAGTCTGCAGACATCCTTCTGATTATACACTGGCAGAAAGGTGTTAATTTCTCTAATACTTCAACAGACATCCAAACTCTTTTGTCAGAGATGTTGGACAGTGATGGAGGAGGAGTACACTTAACTGTAATTTTTGTAGTAATTCATGGGAAGCCTCATTGACATGTGCTAATGGCACTTGATTGCCCTCAAGATGTTTTCACAACAGAACTCTGCAAGTGCCACATCAAGGTTTGCTCAGTCAAATAGTTTTTTCTCCTTGCATCTAGATAATTTGTGACCACAGGCAAACTTTTGAAAATCCAAGGTGGTTTGCAACACTCCGTTGGGGTGAATCTGTCATCAGCCGGCTGGTACAGATCGGTGCACTAATGAAGAGCAAGCTCTTTGGGTTTTTTGTCATTTCTGTGCAAGCAATCCATTTTGTTTCTCCTCAGTGGCAGGGTATGTTATACATCTCATCCTGTATAATCTGACTTACATTATAATTTGATTCATACACAGCCTTTCCACAGAGATTAATTAGCATCAGGCTTGAAGTTTGCAAGTGAAAATATGATAATTAGTTTTCTTGGAACGTTAACATTTCAACACTTCAGGTTCTCTCCATCTTTGTCTTCAATGAAGCTGCAGTAAACGAGCACTATTTCTCTTCTAAATCAGACTCTTGTGAGGTTTGAAATACAGACATTTTCATCAAGCTGGATAATTTCCATAGAAAATTTACTAGCTCATGAAATATTGCAGGAGTAATTCATACAATGACTCCCTTCTCCCCTTGGTAGGTTGAAGTATGATGTGAGCAGTTCTGAAAACCCTCAGGACAGTCGCTTATTTAACAATGGTGATTCCTACTCTTTGTAGCAAAAATCAGCTGACTCTTCATTTTTTTGCACAAAACAGAATAAGCCAATAGGTCTCTCCTGTGGTTGTCGGGTAGTGCTGTAAACAAGGTTACATTAGTGGTGTAAACAAGGTTACTCCCTGCACTCTTTTGTTCTCTTGGAGTATTTAATATAGGTAACTCATTTGGCATATACAACATCTCAGGAACAGTAACTTAGAAGGATTCTGAAAAAAATAGTAATAGATCTGAGTAATGAGAACATTCAACATTACAATAGTGAGTAAAAATGTTATATGAAATATCAACCCTGATGATTTAGGGACACAATGTAATTGCTAACATATGGGGCTTAAGAAGAAACTCACATTATGGAAAAGTTATTGTGTTGTTGTCCATTATGGGTGTGTGTAGCTGTTTAAAAACTAGTACTTGCTTAAAAATTTCTGATTTATACTCCCTGGTGTTAAACAATTTCCTTTTACCAAGGATATGGATGTTTTAAAACATTTCAGCCTTCTCTAATTATGAAATTCCCTATTTAAGATGTAATTAATCTTATTACAACTCTGGCATCAGACATCCACTGAGCTTGGTCAGGGTACTGTTGATGCCCATTGATTTAGTCATGTTAGGGGTAAGCGAAATTCTTAACCAAGGTAGAATCTAAATTACCAGGTGGTTGTGAGCTTGCATATGCAAAAGCATGAAGTTCATGTGTCAATTGTGTATATAACTGCAAGAATGATTTTGCAGATCAGGCTCTTTTTTTTCTTCTTTTAAAGAAAATTAAATTTAATTGTCACACATAAGGCTGCTGACAAAGACTGAATTACTTTAGATGCACTAGAGAGCACTTAAACAATGTTATAAAACTGAAGCCTCAGTAGCTTGTTTTCTTGTAATGACCTTTAAATATTCTGGGAACTAATAATATCTAAATGTAAAATTCCACACACTGACAGCAGAGACTACTGAAGACACTTGCACAGGGCAGAGCAAAATCTCTTTGCCCACTGACTGGGACAGGTCCATTCTGTCATTCTGTTTTCTGTCTTAACCTGACCTCATAAGGCAAAGTAAACTGTGTCTGAGCCTACAGGTGAGCTTTGCCTACAGGTGAGCTAAAACGAAGTGCAGGCAGAATGAATGTAGGTCATAGGACTCAGCGAGGATACCTGTCCTTCCTGCTATAGATATGCTAAAACTTCTGGTCTCAGTGGGCTGCAAACCCCAGCTGTGGATTTGAAGAAGCTACCCTTGGAAGCTTAGAAATAGGGGATGGATTAGACTTCCTCTGCTGAAGCCTGAAAGCACTGTCCAAAGCTTATATGCTGAAGTTTTCTGAAAGGGTCACAATTTTCACCCTGACGTATTTGTCAGGGCACAAATGTGCTCTCACCATGCTTCCCATCTACATAGTTTTTCCTATCTTAGCAATAATCAGGGCATCTAAACGAACAGTAATTTCCTGGGTCTGTCTGAAACCTGGTGTGAGCGTCTCTGAGGCCGGCCAGTGAGACTTTGTTGTTGAACAGAGCCTTGTTTTCTCCTGATCGACAAAGGGGGAGAGGAAGACATGCCCCAGGGAGGTGAGGTTGTAAGGAATTCCTTCCAACAACAAAAAAGAGAAGGAGGCAAATTGACTGTTTTATTAGGAACATGATCTGTAGTGTTTTTCATCTGGAGAGGGGATTGTTGCATGCTGATGAATAACGGGTATCGTATCACAAGAGTGCTAAAATGCCCCTGAGCAAGTTTGTTCCTTCAGCTCTCCTTCAGCAGCTCCTGCTATCCCAGCCACTGACCTGTGAAATGTGGTCGCGTGCTCTGGATTTTTTCCCGTATTTTGAAAGCTGTTCTTTTCATCTTTCAAATTATTAGCCTAAACAGTTCAATGGGAGTTGCATTTGTAAGGGTTTGTATATTAATATTAATGGAAAATCTGACAGGTTGGGTGGCCAGAGAGGAATAATCATGCCTTTCAGGTGACACGTAAGTATACAGCAGGTTATATTGATTTATTGTTTTGAAACTTAGTTTTGTCAAAAACAGAATGGCCTTCTAAAAATCCATATTTTTGGAATAAAATACTATGGTTCTAGAGAAGAATGTCTAGAAATGATCAAGGGAGAAAATTGGCTCCATCTTCATCAGAGCATGCCAAAGTTAGAAGCTGCCAAACTTTGAGTCTCATGCCACCTTGATAGAAATGGGCACTGTTCAGACAATCTACTTTCCACATGAATCCTAGGGCCTTCCTTCTCTCCTGTTGGCTTTGAATACTTCTCACTGTTCCTAACATAACGATCACCTTGACAGTTCTGAGGTTTTTATCTCCTCTGCTTGTTGGGTGCAGGGACTTATTTGCACATCAGGCTCCCTGATTATAGACCCAAAATGCATAACTTACCCAGTGACACTAGAATCAGCATACTGATATAACATTTCAGTGCTACCATCAGGCACTAGGACTGAATTCCTGTTCCCTCAAAAGAAGAGAGGAAAAAGGAAAGGGCAAAGCTAGGCAGTGCCTTAGGGAGCTGTGCTCCTCCTGAATCTTGCCTAGGCTACAGCAGTGGGAGCAGCTCATCCGGTTTTGCAGGGCATTTGTCTGGCTAGTGTAACCACGAAAGGTTATTTAAAAATAGGAAAATTGCACCTGGTCATTTAAAACATTTCAGAAGGGGTTGTTGCGCCTGTCAGATGAACGGCCATTGAAATTGGCACGTTGGCCATGACATGAGTAATTCTTCAATGAATCAGTCTTTTTGCATAGAAAATTATCCCATCAGAAACACTCTGAGTAGCACTAGCCTGCAGGCTTGAAGCTTAAGCTCAGTCACGGCATAAAAACCTCCCCAGCCTTGTTTTCTTTTGCAGCTGAGATTACCCATTTAGAACTCGTAATTTAGACTTTTCTCAGATAAACCCCCTTTTGTATTAATGAGTCTTGCCTGAGAGAGCAAGCCTGCCAACTGGATCCTTACTTCACTAGTTCACAAAGAAGGATGCTTATTTTAGCCTTATGAAACACACTTGGGCTATGCATTGCCATTTAACAAGTGGGAAATAATGTAGTAAAGGTAGAAAGCTGGTTTCTGTCTCTTTCAAAGTCAATATATGCAGAGAAAAAAACCATACATGATAGTGCCTTGTTAAGCTTTTTAGGATTACTCTTCTCTTTACCTTGATTATTTACTCTTTGCTGAAGTCTGATGGGCTTCAAATATACTGAAGGCTTGTGAACCTGGGAGCCTAAGCCCTCCTCCTGCTAGGGAAAGGTTTATAGACTAGTTCCTTTCATTATCGCTTTATAAATGGCATTGTTTGAAGCAGTGTGCACTGCAGCTTGAATAACAACTTGGAGGGTGTTAGTTAATTTGCTGTTTGCAAACTAGTGTCTTTTCAAGTGGTGTTTGTGGGGTTCAGGTAGTTGTTAGTATTTGGGACCGATGGGAAATATTTTATTGGCAAAAGTTATCCCACCTCATGCTTAAGTCTGGGCAGCACCCATTGGATGTATGCAGGGCTTCAGGGCTACAGATAGCTGTGGGTGCCTTTGGCTCAGTAGGTAGGTGTGACACTGACATAAGCCCTGCTTATTTCATCAGGCCTTTGCACAGGATGAGGGAGTCAGAACCTCCATCAGCACACAACAGACCTCTGTGGGTCACTCCTTCCTTCAAACAGCAGTGCCAGGATTGGAGCAATGTATTTGGACACAGCCCTGTTCAGCCACAATTCCCTCCCCAATGGGGTGATCTTCTATTGCTTGGTACTGTCAGCATCCCACATTTCAGAATAGCTGAGTCTGTGGTGTCCACAACACCAAATTGTTTGCTCTAGTGACAGAAAAAGAACTTCGGATTGTTAAAAGGTCTGGAATGTCTGACTTTTAAAGTGCCTTCCCGAAAGCTTTGCTCTTTCTGTCATAGCCCCATCCATTCTTGTCTTCCTCTCCGAACTTCACAGAATCATAGAATCAAAGAATACGCTGATTTGGAAGTGACACAGAAGGATCATCTTCTGATGAGTCCAGCTTCTGATCCTGCACAGAACAGCCCCAGAAGTCACACCATGTCCCCAAGAGCACTGTCTGAAATCTTAAATTCTGTCAGGCATGGTGCTATGACCACTTTCCTGGGGAGCCTAACCATCCTTTGGGTGAAGGACCTTTTTCTAATATCCAGCCTAAATCTCTCCTGACACAACTTCAGGCCATTCCTTCAGGTCCTATAACTGATCACCAGAGAGAAGAGATCAGTGTCTGCCCCTCCTCTTCCCCTCATAAGGAAATTGTAGACCAAAATGACATCTCCCCTCAGTCTTCTTCAGGCTGAACAGACCAAGTGACCTCAGCTGCCCCTCATATGGCTTCCCCTCAAGGCTCTTCATCATCTTCCTCACCCTCCTTTGGATACTCTTTAAGAGCTTAATATCTTTCTAATATTGCAGTGCCTGAAAGTGCACACAGCACTTGAGGTGAGGCCTCCTCAGGGCAGAGCAGAGCTGGACAATCCTCTCCCTTGACTGGCCATCCTGTGCCTGATGCTCCCCAGAACACGATTGGCTAATCCAGAGTCTTCTTTCTTGGTACCATGGCTTCCTTGTGTTTGCCTGACTATTTCTGCCATCCCTTGGTCCCCCACCTCTGTGAAAAGTAGGGGCCAGGATAACCTTTTTGGCTCTGTACCTGAACAAGTGGGTCCTGACCACTGTGGTGGTGCCAGCCCAGCATGGGTGTGCAGAGGAAGACAGTTTTAGGATTTGAGATGCATTCTGCAAAGAAAACAGATGTTCAATCAAGTATCTGAAGGATGTTGACCACCCACTGTGGCACAGACATACTGCTCATCTGAAAAGCACTGCAAGTTTTGTGATGTCTTTAAACTGACCAGATGTCCAGCCAGTGACTAAGAAGGTCCTTTAGCCTGAATGGGGAGAGCAGAAACCTATTGCAGACATTCCTACCATGTTGAAATACCCCCTTTTCATCACTTTTCATTACTCTTCATCCAAGGATGGAGATCCTTAGCTGTGCTGGGTCAGGGACCAAGGTACCATGGCTCCTTGTACACAGAATGCTTCATGGCTGGAGTGGCCTGGACTGTGGAGGTGCTTGCAAAGAAACTCAAGGCATGCAGTTAGATGTTGCACAGAGTGACAAAAAGAAAAGGAGGCCCAGCAATAGTAAAGTATACAAAATATTTTGTTGATCAGTTTTTGCAAGTAGAAGTATAAACATATGTGCATGAGTGAGAATGATATGACAACGGATTATGACTGTTTTTGAGTCTTTACCCTCAATTTCCTCTTGCTTACACTCTGAAAAGCATGCATGTCAACTGTCGACCAGGATTGATGTCACTCATATACATCCGTCTTGAGTAGCTATAAACAGCTTTAGACATCACAAAAGCAGTTTCTACATTGATTTCAATGTCTCATTGGTGTTAATTTATTTGTATGTGATACTAAATACTTGAAATCAAGCCTTTGGATAGCTTCCAAATGAGTACCCTGTGATGAAAAATAAAAGCAAATGGAATGGGCTTTTGGGGGAACAAAGAGGGAGAAAAACACCAAAAATGGCAAATGACAAAAAAAAAAGCCTCAAAACCAAAACAAAATACTGGAATCTTTTAGTAAACACAAAATCATTCTGCACTTTTTACAGTTTACACTCCAAATGCTGAGGTACAGCAGAGGGTAAGCAATCAAGAGTGAAGCAATATTTCTATCATTATTATTTACTATAAATGCCTGCTGAATTTTTATTTATTGTCAAGCTGAATGCAAAACACCATGAAAATAAGTGAGTCAAATTTTCCAGGAAATAAAAACACCTTTGTTTTTGCACTGGTGATGGGGCAAGTAGTGGTGTCTGTTGTAAGTGTCTGAGGTCTGACTCTCCTATATGCTCTGACATCTCGACAAAGCTCTAGCTTAGGCATAAATGCATGCCAGAGCTGTGTGAAAAGGCTGAGCAGTGTACAAAGAGACAGGGATTTATGATTTTCGAACCTGACAGTGCCCTTTAGGCCAACCATGGAGGAGCTCTGCTTGGTCTGCCATATATAGCCTCATCTTGGGTCAGTTAGTGTTACTTATTGTCATTTGTTGAATGTGTAATAGGATTTAGAGATGGATTAAGCGAAGTGTTTTGGCTTTAAAAGATTCTTTTGCTTTGTTTTTCTTTAGTTTCATGTAACAAACCTCTTTTCTGCCTGCACAAGAAAGGTTGAACAGTTTAAACAAAACCTAATGAAAATTCTTGAATAAGGCAAAGATGCTGCTGTTCAAATACGTTCATTCTGTTTTTGTGGTGATGTGGCATCATCATGAGTAGAGTTTGTTGTTTGTTTTTCTGACTGATGTGCAGCCAGGCAGAGATTCTAACTTAAAAGCTTAGGATGCAGATTCTCAGCCCAGACATTTTTGGAGAATCATTATCACTGCAATTGAGCAAGGAGATGTTTTACGGAATAAACAAGCCAAAAAAAATAAACAGAGAGCTCACAGAATTTTTTCATGTTTGCAACCCCGTAACATTTTGTTTTTCATATCTGTATTAAGCATGTGATGTTGAAAGTTACCAAAGGTCAAAGACTTTTTTCTTATTTGCTGAAGGATTCTAATACTCCATTTTCTTTTTCTTTCATAAGGGGGTAAAAGCTGTTTCAGAGCACAAACAACCGTTTTCATAACTTCCCTAAATTCAGAGAAATAATGATACAATATATTCATTGGATTGCTGAAGCATATTTACTGTGACATTAATCCTGTTCTAATACAGTTCTTTCAACTGAAAGTTTTTTTCTCTAGTCTGGGCTGAATTTTGCTTATTCTAGAACTTGGCTGTGTCTGAGGAAGAGAGAGAAGGGGCATTTCTTCATTCAAAAGATCATGTACATGCACATAATTTACTTGTGCCAGGAAGCTGATCCCTCTGCTCTGAGTTCCTGCTGCTTTGCCATCACCCACAGCACCTTTTCTGATCCTTTCAGTGCCAGGAGTGGCCCTAGCATGTATGTTTGTTCCCAGACTGGCAAGGTGCTGTGACCTGTGCCTGCCACATGATTTGTCAGATCAGACAAATGATTCCTGTATCTGTGCCTCTGTTACCTCTGGAAGGCATTTTCATCTTGCACACAATCCTGGGAGTTGTTGCATTTAGACTGAAACAATCACAGAAAATATAAACCAGAACCATATCACCACACTGCATTATTCAAATGAGAGGTCAAATTACCCCCACTGATGTAAGCAGGGTTGCCAAGGTCTAAACGAAGACACAACTTGGCCAAAGGTCTGTTTCTAATGTGAGGTTTGAAGGCTGGTAGGTCTTGACTCTAATATCAAACAGCTGCAAGTCAGTACCAGGTCCATTGAAAAATACACATTTCCCAAAAAAACCCTCCATAAACAAAAACATAAAACTCAACAACCCTGAATCTTGATATATTATTTAAACTTTGCCAGTGTTAAACTATGGTTGCTCATTGTTGCCTACTATTTTAGTTTGAGTTCCCTGTGTGAGACTATTTAGGTGCATTAAAGCATGCTAAAATATTTCAGTATAATGCTCATACTGCTTCTCCTCCCTGCTCTCTCTCTCACACACACAACCCCCCTGAAAGCCCTATACTAAAGCGGAATCCCGCTTCTTGTATCATTTGTACCTCTGTAGATCTGTGGCAGCTTCTCTTCATTTGCATTTAATAGCAGAAAGCTAATTCTGGATGTGAATTTAGTGAACTGGTAGCGTGAGCATGGAGGGAGGTCATTTATTAATCCTTACTTTCATTTTGCCGTGCAGCTTTTGGTGTCCTAAGATTACATGAGAAGACACTGTTATAAGTATAATCACTCAGGAACTCAACTACAGACATATATAAAAAATGTATACATTGCTCAGAAATTGTTAATGGCCAGCAAAGTATTCTTTTTCTGAATTACTGCCAAGTTTCAAAACTGCATGTGTCATCTTATCACGTACTATACATTAAGTGTTGGTCATGTAAGTCAGATCTGCCCTATGGGTATTTTAAATTGCAAACATAACTTTTTGAAACTCTATTGTAAGGGTTTTTATTTGGCTTGGTTTCTAAATCAACATAGTTTGTTCATACTACTTCAATTGCTTTTCCTTATTCTTTGCCACTCCTAAATCCTTTATCTGAACAAGATACAAAGATCAAGTAATTTGTTTGGTAGGTGAGCATCTAATGCTGCCTAAACTCTCAATAAAATATGTAGTAAATTTATGGTATGTACCTTTTTTTTTTTCATATGTAACCAGTTTAGAAGTGGAATCAAAACAGCATAGAAGTTAGTCATGAAAGAAGCATGTTCTTTTTTTATTTTTCCATCAATTTTTGGCAATAATAAACTTAAACCATTAAAGATAATAATGATCTCAAAACATTTGAGTTTAGGCATCTTTCCTCTGCTGTACAGTTGTAGTTTTACAGTTCACCTGAAACCCTCCTGCTGTATAACACAGCTCTTAGTTTGGATGTAGTTTCTTGTACTTGGGGTTTCAACCCATTGCACATCTTCCCTCCTGCCTGAGACCAACTGGACTGTACAATGTCCAATGCTTATTTTGGTTTCTTTTTCTCTTGCCACATAGTGGCTGACACTTTAAGCAGTTGTTCTTGAAATTCCAAAACCAACAAGAAGAATGAGAACATGAGGTTGCAGGGTGCACCAGAACCTAAGTGGGTTGCTTCTACCTTGGATGCTATCTGTCCTTTTGAGAGCATTTTAGGTAGAAATTCTTTACTGTGAGGGTGGTGAGTCACTGGCATATGTCGTCCAGAAAAGTTGTGGATGCCCCATCACTGGAGCTCTTCAGGGTTGGGTTGGATGGGGCATTAAGAAACCTGGTCTATTGGAAGGTGTCCCTACCCACAGCAGAGGGGCTGAAACTAGATAGTCTTTAAGGTCCCTTTAAGGTCCCTTCCAACCCAAACAGTTCCATGATTCTGTAATTCCATGGTTTTTATTCTGTCATCTTTCTGAGTAGAAAAAAGCAGAAGATACTGATGTGCAGATGAAAGCTTTGAAGGGAAATAGATAGAACTGTCTCTAAGAGTTACAGGTGGATAAATGGATCAGTAAAGAGTTATATATTACGTGCTGATATATCTGTGAAGTATGAACAAACTGTGAGGAAAACACAAGTCTAGAAAATGGAACTGCAACATCTCAAGGCAGAGAAGGTAAAGTAGTTCTTCCAAAGTAGCCATTCTATTTCAATGGATTATTTTAGATATAAATGCATTTATGCTGGAAGTTGGAGAGGCCATTTGTTTCACAAATACTAGTGTTATGCCAGGAAATAGAAATGGGATTCTGAAATCAGTTATTAAAGACCACACTTTAGTGATTAAGATAGCTTGAGTTCCAAGGGGCTGCACACGATCTAATTCTGGGAGTCAAATTAGCATTCTGTTGAAATGGCTTTTGCCAGACAGGACACTACAGCACTTGGCTGCTTTTAGCTAAATCCAGAAGAAAAAATCCTATTCTCATCAGTCCTTGTCCACAGCATCTCAAATTCAAGGTTTCTTTGCAGCACAAGTAAAATGGGATGCTGCTACCACAGGGACAGGGTGGCTTTGGCTGCTGCATCACAGTTATGATGGAGACTCCCAAGTTACCTTTGGTATTGGTGTCTCTAGAGGAGCAGCCAGTTTGGGGATCTTCCCTGGCTGCAGCAGCAGGCATCTGTCTTGCTGCTGAGACACTGCTGCTGGCAAAAGAGATGGAGAAGAAAACCTCATGTCCGAGGCATCTGCCTGCTTTAGTTATGCCTGGAGCTGGTCCTGCTTCAAAAAAGCAGATAGTCTGGGCAAACAGAAGAGTGCTTTTCATGGGTGATTGCATACTAACATAGCCTGATCTTCAATCTGTAATCTTAACTAGAAATGCAAGTTACAGTTGGCTAGAAACCGCTTAAATAAGAGCAGAGTCAAGCAGGACTGGTGATCCTCTTGCAATGACGGAAAATATGCCTTTAATATGAAAGAAAAAACAAATCATAAATACCCTTTTCCAGATTAACTCCCAGAAAAGATCTTGGAATATTTTTCTCATTATTTTTTCTCAAAATACATTTTAGCTTGAGAAAAAGATGGAGCACCGCCATTTTCTATGTGCTAAGACTTTGGAAGTCAACAGCCTTTTGGAAGTATTTCTCTAAAACCAAACCATCAAAATGTGCTTGGAGTAAGAGATATGTTGAGTATTTTCTGATTTACTTTGAATGGGGTTCACTCCTTCCCACAAGAGATCCCATTCTCATGTAATGAGAAAAGGAACCAGCAAAGGGCTGAGAAATGGTGTTCTGATTGGAAACTCACACTTCTACATGTACCATAAAACTGAGGTGGACAGTTAAATCAATCTAAAGTAATTTCAGTACCCAGAAACCAGCTCCTGGTGCTTTCAATCCTTGAAAAATATCAGCCAAGTTTTTGATAATTTTGCCAACTTCAGAAGGCATTACACTACTCTTGGGCACATTTGCCCCTTTTCTTCTCAAATAATACACTAATTTGATTGATTTTTTTCTATGCTTATCATTCTGTGGATTGATATGTTTTTCTTTGACAATGCGGAAATGTTCTGGTTACAGTTAAATAACATAAAATGTATGGGTGTGATACATTCCTGTGCTGCTGTCCCTTACTCTAATTTTACTTGATCAAAATATCTACAACAGCATAAAAGCACCAGAGATGCTGTGAATCAAGCACACATGCAAAGCAGAAAACATATTTTTTAATGAAATATGAAGTTACTTCAGTGTATTATCTAACTATGATACACTGTGTTTTCCACTGAAATTAAAGATTTATACAATGTGATACAAATCTCACTGTAAGACATATTAGAATAAATGGTGAAAAGACATCAGATCTATATTTTTAAAGATCTATTGTTAATTTTACAAATAATTTTCTCAAAATTTGCCCTTTTGAAAGTAAATGTGTCACTTATGGGTGCTATTTTTTTGTATTCCATGTAGCATAAACTCAGTCAGCTTTACTCAGACCAAAGTAATTTTCAATGTTCACCTGTTTTTATATCTTTATTATGTAACAAAAATCTAGTACAAAATAAGAACATCTTTCATTAGTTCTGTGAGTGGATAAGAAACCTGTGCTATATTAAGCAATCAGATATGAAGCAAAATCACTAGGGAGTAAACAGTCATCTTCCTGCTCAGTGCCCACTGACTGATGTAATGAGGATGGTGAACTGCTTGCATCCCTTACATGATTTGTGGAAGGAGTTACTATCCTAGCAGAGCAAAAAATAGATTCTGGTATAAAACTTTGTTAAAATTTAGTCTTCCAGATCTGTTTGGTTTGCCAACCCAGAATCCTGGAGTTTGGTCTCTTTGCAATTATGGTCTTCTACCCAGACTTAGCTGCCTTTTAATGTATCAGTTGAGACTAACTTAATTTATTTGGGTTTCTTTTCCACACTTTACCATTTGTAACTTGTGATATACCTCTTGTGGCAATATATGAGTGAACTATAAGGTGCTTTCATGCAGGAGAGAGATATTACCTCCCACCTCTTGTGGACTGAGGGCTCAAGTTATGCCCTCCCAGACTGTGCCTTTCCCATTGCTCCCTTCCCTTGACCCAGTGCAAGCACTGCTTGACACTGCTCCCAGGGGATTTCATCTGGCCTCCAACCTCGCTGCTGTAAGCGCCTCAGTGGCCCCCAGGAGAGAGGACAGTATGCAGTCCTTCTCTGCAAGTGGGACCAGTGGCATTGTCCTCCTACCAGAAAACATTGTCACCAAACTAGAAGCTGTGGGAGAAAAATGGGGGAATGACTATTTCTGAAACTTATTAAGATGCTATGTTCGGGCAAAATACATTTTATTATAACTGGATTTTACTATGAGTAATATTTCCTAATTAACCACAGGGATTCATGAGCTTTGCAGACTGAAAGACTGAGCATAGGAAATGTCCCAGGTCTGGTTTTAATCAAGTTTATGTCCTTATGAATTGCTTGCTTTTGCAAAAAGTTTCAGGAGTAGCTAGTCTGAGGAATTACCCAGGGGGTGTAATAATACTTCTACTTACATACTTGAAACATCTCTGGAGTTTTACCTGCCTGAGTTAGAAAAGAATTATCTCTACAGAGCTAGAGCACACTTCTGAGTGGACATGGGAATGGTGGATGATCTCATTGCCTCTATCCTCCTTAGATCTATTTCAAACCATTTCAAGCTCCTTGGGGACTGTCTTCCAGTCCTTGGTGGGTCATGAATCTGCAAGCTGGACTTTTGCACACAGAGGATGATGGACTTGCCATAATGGAAACCTTCAGCTCTCAAAAATGGTTGGGTTTTTTTAAGAATTCCTTAATAGAAAATACTTTTTTTCTGGTGTGGATCAGGCTGATTCTGACTGTGCACACACATACCAGTGAAGGACTGGGGGGCTATCAGAATATGCTGTGTGTTAAAAATGTGGCAGAAATAGCTGTGTAGATAAGTACTGGGGGACCCTGTGCTCATACAGATGACAGTATTAAGGAGGGAAGAGGAAGAAGAAATTGCAGCATGGATACCAAATTTACCCTGGGTTACACTGGGCCTATGTGTCACTCAATGTCACAGCCTTCCCTACACAGAATAAAAAAAGGCAGCATTTATCAGAGCTAATGCACAAGAAGGTGTGACTGGAGTACACACTTTGGCAACTTTCTTTTTCATGGCAAATTTGTGTAAAGAAACCCATTACAGCTAGGAGATGTATAATGTTTTCTGGCTTGTGGCTATTCTCCAGCCAGGAATGTACTGCTTATGAAAATTAGTGTGTGGCTACTTCAGATAAAATTATCATAATCAGAAACTTAAAAAAAATTGTGCTGGATTTTTTCTTCTCAAAACCAAACCAGAACAAGAAAAAAATAGCCCTAGAAAAATGATTTTTTGGTTGCTTACTTCTCTGTTGGGGCGAACTAGTGATCCAAGTGCACTGTTACGATCCTATTGTGGAGTCACTGATGGCACCAGAAGTCAAAGTGTCTATGTTTATGTGGCTGTGCCAGTGCACCAGTGTTGTGAGGAGCTCCGTGTAGTGGGCACCTGCTGAGCCAAAGATTTGAGATGAATAGCACCCATATTGATTTGCCTATAATGGAGTGGAAAAGAAAAATGTTCAGGTTTTGTTGCAGGTATTTTCATGGGGTATTAAATTGGTGGATTAGTTGCAAACAGCAGTACTGATAAAGTCTCCTGTCCATCTTGATGGTTGGGCCTTTCTATTAAAATGACACATAAATAACCTATTATGTCCCCCACCCATGGAAATTCAAATGCACCTGTCAAGTTGATAAAGCACTTGCCTGGAGGGAAGCATTGTTTACATTTTCACTCCATTCTTCAGAAAAAGTGAGATTCTAATTATTTTTCCCACTGTAAATTAATGCTGACTATGATGGTTAGCATATCTCTGTATTGTTATATCTATGCAAAAGTTAAATAATAGAACTGATCCATCATGTATTATGCAATGTGCATTTTTATGACAGGCTTCCCTCTGATCTTATTATGCCTTTCTTCACAAATACTTACTTTTTTTTTCCCCTAGCAGCTGGGGGAATCTTTGTTGACTGCTGGTTCAGAAGTTGAAATCTGTCCTGTGTGAAAAGAAAAATGGAATTTACATGTTTATCGGATGCTGAACTCTGCTATCTTCTGAGAAGAAAAAAATAAGGATATAAGAGTATACTCCATTAATAATAAGCTTTATTATAATAGACAATTGGTCACAGTAGACTAAACCATTTTTCTACAAATCAAGCACATCAAATTCAGTAATACAATGCAATTGTTTCTGGATATCTCAGACAGTAACTTTTAATTCAGGAAAAGTAAACTAGTTAAGGTAAAATCAAATGCGAACAGTATCTTTCTTGCATGCATAAAATCATGCCACACCTTTGCACAAAACTTTAAGCCATACCATAAACCATTTCTAAGGGTTGCTAGCAGTCATTTCTGCTTTGTTTATAAATTATTTTTTTGTACATTTTATGGTTTTTGCTTGAACTGAAGACAAAACTGCTGCAATACCACAAAGGGACCGTTTTTGCAATAGTGTGCCAGAAGTGGAAAAAATTGTGAGAATTCTTGTTATCTGGTTTCTTAACTGAAACAGGGAAAAAGGCATTGCTGAGAGGCTCTTGGTACACTCAGAGAGCTTTGGGAGACAGCCTGATCTTGCAAGTTACTTTTGCAAGTGTGGCAGACCCAATTGGTTTGCATACCCTGTTGAAGGCTCATGCAAACTTCTCTGAGCCTTTAACTCTTTATCTCTACTTGCTACTTGCTCTAGGATTTCCATTCCCAGATTTCTAGAGAAGCATCAATTCCAGGCATGGTTAAACTGTTTGCAAGAGTCAAAAACAAAACCCTGGTGCAGGAAAAAGAAAGAGTAAACTGACAACGAAATACCTTAGCAATTGAGGCACATTGGGTTTAGTTTCTGATGAGCTTGTAATTAGGATGCTGGCCCTATGGAGGCAGAAAAAACATCCTTGGAGTGAAGAAGGCAGAGGGGATGACATGAGAATGGTGAGTGTCAATCTTAATCACAAAGGAATACCCAAACCTCTGCCATCTTAATTTTCTTCCTTCCCTTCTTTTCCATAATGAAACCAGCATTTACTTTAGCACCAGAGCTTACAAAAATATGCCAGGCCCTTCTACTACTCTTTCACAAACACCTTGCCAGGGAAGTGTTTGTGAAACCTTTTTTTTTCAGTTCTTCCTCCATGGCCTATTTCTGCAGTGATGTCTGCAAGAAAGAATCTGATTGCTGGTGGTTATCTGGAAAATCAGATGAGATAATTTATGGGCAGTTAAAGCAAGTAGCCACATAAATGTCCTCTGATCTCAACACAGGCTGCTAATTCCTTGTTCTGCCAGCAGCCCATTTCTACCTGTCCCTACAGTGCTGAAGCAATGGGGCTGCAGTGTGAGTGAGAGGTTCTAGATACTTCTGCGGTAAATGTTTGCTAATAATTAACATCTCTGCTGGAGCAGGCAGTGTACTTATTAGGGTTACTGAAAGATCAGAGCAAAATTACAGTATTTCTATAGGAAGACAACCACCCTTCACAGATGTTCACATATGTTTTACTAAAAGTGTTTAAATTTTTGTTTCGCTTTCATTTTCCTAGCCTCCTTCCATCTGCTTCAAAAGAAAGCTGGATCTAAACAGGCAAACTAGGAACATTTTGGTACTTAGTAAAACTTTACAGCAATTTTGCTATTGTTTGAATTAAAAAAAGGAATATATAAACTAAAATTCCAAAGGCCCCTTCCACAAGAGCACCGTTTTTCAACCCCACTAGCACAGGGATACATTATGCCACTGCCTGCATAGGAGGAAATTTTCTGAAGCTGAAGAAGATGCAAATAGAAACCACTAGTCTAATGTATTTTAATTTTAAGTTCTCAGCTGATTTACTGTCCATGTAATGACACAGGTTTAAAAATATTTATCTGCCAGGAAAAGATCTGTCCATCTGATGTCAGTTACAGGTGAATAAAAGCCTGTCTCATTCCCAGACACACATCTTGAATTCACAAGCACAAATTGAAAGAAATCTGTTAACATGGACTTGTTTCTTTTAACTATCTTTTCTCTGCATTTAATCAGTTCCAAACAGTAAAAATAAAATGCTTATTGCCAACAAATTAATTGACAAACTTAGCTCCTTTGTTTTCTGTTTACACACTAGTTTTGAACTGCATTGTTACTTACAGATCTGTCTGGGTTATTTTCACAAATTTTTCACAGAATGTCTTCTGTGGGCAAACTTTATCCCATAAGATGAACTGCTCCATGGATCTATTTACTATTTGTTGTTTCTGGTGTATTTTTGGTCACCAAAATCATATAGTATTATTTCTGCTTTCTGACTGCATTACATTTGTAAACACACGAGTAATGAATAACAAATGTTGATGAGCAGATAATGAATAGCAGACACTCTTATTTACACAGATATGCCCTTTTGTGCATTAAAATCCTGACTTCCATAGGGAAAATAACTTTTCCTAAACACTTTTGTATATAAAATCCTGTCTGTCTGAAGTTACTGAAGATGCTTTCTTAAGTAACTGATTCCAGCATCCCTTGTAAAATTTGGGAAATGAGGCATGGAGAGAGATTTCTCTTGCCCATCTGAACCAAATCCACTCTGGGCTTGGAATATAGCAGGATTCTCTGGAGGAGGAAGGGAATGTATTTTATCTCCTTTCCTTAGGGCAAATCAATGGACAAAGACACTGCTATGCACAAGGAAATGCAAGAAAGCTGTGGCCTTTAATTTTTACTCACTAAGGTTTTTGCTGCATTTAATATCAGTTTTCCTTGAATTAATTCTTGAGATTACTTTTTCCCCCACAGATTTATTATTGTTTGGAAGAGAATATTTCTACATTTGTATTTTTTTAATGGGTGACTGAAGTGTGGACACTTAAAACCAGAAAAGACTTAGATCTGAAAAAATGCAACGGTGAGCAGCAGACTACACAAGTAACGTGTGCAGTGTAGCTAAAGAAAATGTGGCTGCACTTTGTAATATCTAAAAGCAGGCAATGAAAATCATTCCCTAGAAAAGATCTGCATGGCTGCTTACTGGACATATCCATAAATAGGATGCTATTGCAAATCACAAACAAAAAGACCCGCTGCTGTTTCCTAGTGCTATGGTGCTAAGCGGCTTTCCATAAATCTATTCTGGGATTTCTCCTTAGTCATTTACAAAGAGGTTGTTCTCTGTATATGCCTTTTTTTTCACCATTTAGTCTGTCCATGTTTGTTTGTTAAATAAATCAGGGAAGACTGTAACAACAATGCTTCAGGCATTCATAATTTGATTGAAACTAACAATTCCCGGATACTACTGGTCCCTTATGCTGGTCCATTATATTGATAAATAGGATGATCTAGAAACAAGGTATCTCTCTGCAGAGTTACCAGGAGCCCACAAAAGCCTTTGCTAACATGAAACACTCACATGGCTCATTATTGCCCCAGGAGCAAGAGCACAAGCTGCTGTCCCACCAAAGCATGCTGCACTTGCATAAATGTGTGTGAGTGCTTTGTGCACGTAAGGGTTAAACATGAGGAGTGTCGGTGTGGCTTTCTCGTGGTGGTATGATTTTTGGCAATCCTAATGGCTTTTCTTGTTCGTGCCTTTGCTTGCCATTTCTCCAATTTCATGATTTATTCAAACTGAGTTGATTTTCATGACTTGTAAAATGCCCCATCCTTCCTACAGTGGCTTGGAAACTTTCCCTACTGTCACATCTGATTCCGACCGAGGTCCAGTGACAGCCTCACTGGAACCTGGACACCACCAAGGTGCCTTTGACACAGACAGGAGGGATGTTTTTAGATATTTCCATGTAAATTCTTCTTTTACCAGAGTTGCTGGCAAGGTTTTTAGCAACAGTTTGTCAGAAATGGGGTTTGCAATGCTTAAGGGGTGCTGTGCTTCCCTCAGAGGTTAGCAGTAGCCAGCTTTTGTTTTTTTAATTGTACAGCTACGCTGGTTTAACAAAGATTGCCTCCAGGACAGTAATTCCCATATTTACGACTCTTACCACAGAAAATGCATTTACCATGTTTATGAAAGTTACTTGAAGTAAATACAGCACCCGCGACTTTTGATGTCTTTTCCCCCCCCCCCCCATCATTTCAACACTCTTTTGGCCTTTTGACTAAGTTAACAGCTTGTAACTTTTGCTAATTATTTGTCATGACCAGCGTTCAGTTCCACCCATTCTCAATTGGTTGATTTGGTCCATTTTACTCATTTTATGCATTTTCATTGAATGCTGTTTTCAAAAAGGTTTTCTTATACATTTTGCAATGCATGAGCCTGGAATTGATTCACATGATGTTGCTAATAATAATGCTGCTGCAAAGAGTTAAGAATCAGTACTAATCATAATCAAGTGTTTGGACACACATGTATATTTCTCAACTTTTTAAAACAGCTTTTTCATGCTGCTTTATTTTTTTTAAGACACTAGAAGTCAGTCTTCCTCTCATTCTCACTGCAGCTCAGAAAATCTGAGGAAATATTCTTTCTTCTTTCACAAAAGCTGCCAAACAATAGAAAACATCATAGTACCTTTACACACTAGCATGGCATTTTCTGTACCCTGACCTCAGAAATATTGGTAACTATAGTTGGCTGTGCCTCAGTTGTGTAATATATTTATAAATATGCATTTATCAAAATATATTTGTGTTTAAAATGTGTTGTACTTCAATAACGTATTTCTCTAAACTTGGTGTGGCATAATACATTTATACAACAAAATACATTTGTATTTGTACTTACAAATGTATTTTTGTCTTTTTTCTAGGTTATGCACTGTAATTTCCAAAGCGTTGACATAATTTACCTTTTTTGTAGAAGAAACGTTTTCCATTCTCTTAAAAACCTTCATTTTCATTTTTACGTCACGCTAAAGGTGTATGCTAAAGGAGCAGTGATTGAAATAATTGTTGTCAAGGAAGAATGTATTAAAATTATTAATAAGACTTAAACCCACATGAGACTTACTGAATCATCTGGTCTGACCTAAATTCATGACCCTTCCTCCCAGTTCTTCCCTTCTCATACCTGCACAAAAATAGGAAGACCAAAAGGAGAAAAAACTGCCAACATAATAAAGGCCCATGAAAACTGTACATTTGCATTACGTCGACATAACATTTTATAATTATAATAATAAAAACAAACTATAAGGGCATGAACATCAGACCTCATTTCAAGCTGAACTATTATAAAGCGATTAACAGCCTCACAGTCCCGCTTTAATTAAGTTATGTTGTGAAATATTCAGCATTTGAACCTGTTCTGGCCTGCCTCTTTTATCATTGAATTACCATCCTTAATGTGTTTTTCTTCTGAAAGATGAATTTCATTTAAGGATTACTGTACATTGCTCTGGCATTTTGTGGTTTCTTGTCAGCCCTTGTGAATCTAGATCATTGCTAACTTCAGTTTCTCTGACATGTCCTATATGCACAGTCTCTTGACTAGCCTGTCTCTATGGATTTATTAACTCATATTGTATTCCTGTAGAAATGAATGGACATTTTTGATTAACTTAATGATAGAAATTTCAGATGACAGTACAGTTTACTTTTGGAGCTTACTTCTGGTTATGTAGGCCACAGCAGCTCTCTAGAGACCTATCACTTCACAGAAATGTGTTTTGAGAGTTTCAAGGCAGTGGACATCTGTCTGCCAAATACTTTCAGATGGTGCAAGCAAGGAGGGAATTGAAAGGGGTCTTTAAATCCACAGCCACAAACAGAGCTGTTCCCCCTTCTTGAAAGTGGTATTCAAATGTTATATTGCTCCTTCCTTCCTACATATTGAAGAGCCTGTCTTCAGGAAAACTCACACTACCAGGTGACTTTAAGGAAGAGTTAATGAGTGGTGCTCCAGTGAAGGGTCCTCTTTCCTTCCTTTCTAGTGCCCACCCCAGACCAAGGCTATGCGACTCACCACAGCACCATCAGTTTTGGCAGTGCCTTTTCTCTTTCAGTTGTCAGATGATCAGTCTGTGCTTTTGTTTTGTTTTTTTTTGGGAGGGGTCTGACAGGGGGGGTGGGAGGAGGACATGCAGAACAATATTATCATGTTCTCATGTTCTTTTGGCTAGTCACATAAATGTCCTCAGAGGGAGTTCACCAGATCTTGAAATGTGACAACAGATCAGATGAGTTTGTTTACTCCCACTATCCTGCAGAACTGTCTGCTCTTAGGGAGGAAGACAAGGACTTCTGATGCCATATCTGGTCCCATATGGATATGGTGTCCTGGGAATGGCACCTAGAGTCAAGAACTTCCAAAGAAGATCTTTGCCCTGGCAAGGTGAAGATTTGTTCACACACAAAGGTTTGAGTAACATGGCTTGGGCTTCCCCACATTACCATCTGAGTGTTGTAAATTACACTCAGATCTGGCACTGATTGAAAAAATAGGTGAGAATTTATTTGTGTGAAAGTAGTGGAAGGTCCATGCTCTTCCCTGTGCTGGACAAGTACAGAATGCATATTTTTGCCCCCAGAGCTCACAGCTCAAACAGGCCAAACAGAGCTGAAAAGAAGGATGTGGTGTTCATATCCGTGGCTTGCAAAACACACAGTAAATAAGCCCTCTGTTAGTTGATAGGGACAAGCACAAGAGAAGGACAAGCAGATTCAGTAAACGTGAGATAAGATTAAAGTCAGACAAGAAGCAGGGGAAAGCATGGGACTGATTCAGGAGGGAAGAAAATTTTGAAGAAAGGAAGCTAGCAATGCAGAGAAAAATGCATCTAGCATAAAAGGAGGATTACGACAGAAATCATCCTGTTTGCTGTGTTTCCTGTAGACTGAGGTTCTGAGCTAGCTCTCTCAACCTCTTATCTTACCATAGATCAGGGAGGAGACACGAGGCCAGGAAAGCCTTGGTGCTCTTGAATTGGACAGGTTAGAAGTTCTGGTAGTGAGACACTGGGATGAGAGAGGAGGGTAACTACTGCAGGGGATGTGGTGTGGCAGCTCTTGCAGCTGCTCCTCTGTGATCACTTTGTACCAATGGAAATTGCCTTCCCGCTTTCTTGAAACCACTGGCCACGTTAATTCTTATGGAACACTGTGTAATGCAGGGATGGGTCTTGTGTGCTAGACAGAAGAAAATACAGGCCTTGTCCTGTCCTTGTTGCTGCTGTATGTTCCTAATATGTTGTCCTGAATGAAAGCCTTTGAATCCTAGAGACTTTGGTGTGGAAAATTCAGACTGTCTTTATTTTACCTTAAATTTCAGATGACCTTTCCTTTTTTTTAAATGTAAAAAAAATTTATTAGGGCTGATGTAAATGGAAGCTGGTGCTAAAATGAAGCATCCTATTGTTCTGTCATTCCTGGAAAAGAGTTGGAGATAATTTCCTATATGTGTTCTTGCTTTCTTAATACCTAAAACAAATCCTCTCCTAAGGCAGTGTCCCATAATAGGAGCACGCACGTCAGGATTGTGGCATTGGCACACTGTGCTAGTTTTGGGATTCCTCATAATGCGTAAGAACAGCTGAGGAAATGTGAACTGGAACACAAGCAAACTGAGCTAAATCTAACTTTTCCCAAGTGAGGGGAAAAATTTGTATCTGGTTTTTGCAGTCTATTGTAAGAATCTGACCTCTTCATTTCAGCAAAAACTAAAAGCAAGACTATGCAGAAGAAGGTTTTGATGTACTGATCTTAAGTGAGAGCTTTTCTTTAGCTAGCTTTCTGAGTAAGTTCCAATCATTTCTGCCAGTGTAATACACATTCTTGAAAGAAAAAGCATGTGCTAGGCCAGCAAAAGTGGTATTTTGTCTACATTAAATAGAAGTGTTAGGGAAGAGCATGCTGATGTATTGTAAGGATGTAGCAATATCACCAATCCCTTCCTTCCACAAACAAGAGTAGCATCTCATGGGAGAAAATGAACGACGAAAAGGTCTTGCAAAAGTGAGGGTTAAAAAGCTTATGTTTGCACTTCAGGGGAAGTATAAAAATAATGTTTCTCATCATCATTTCTAGTTAAGGATAAAGGGTGCTTAAGCCTTGTGCCATGATCTGTCTGAGGTCTTGAATTCTGCTCAGCCTGTGTAAAGAATTAACAGGAAAAAGGCTAAATGGAAATTCGGACTGATGTAGGGAGATACAAAACCTACCAAAGCAAACATGTTTTGAGCAAACTAGGAAGGTAGGTAACTGTTAATAAACTAGCTTTACACAATGCCCTAAAATACACCTAATTTACTCTGCCTCATCTACAATTCAGTTAGCAGTACAAGGTTATTTTAATATAATACAGAGATCAGAGACTAAAAAGTGCTTGTGGGTACAGGAGCAAAGGCTTCTCAAAGAGAGAGAAATACAAATACTCGCTCACAAAATTCTTGGGAAGGTTTTCTTTTTTTTTTAATCAGCATTGCCATTTTATTGTTTAACCTACCCTGCTTGATCTCCCTACTTTTGGTTAATACGGGAGTCAATTACAGCTTCATCTGTGCAGAATTAACTTTATAGAATATACACTGGGGATTTGTCTATCTCCTCTATTTAGATCTATGTCATAAAAAAATATGTAGTAGAGAACTGTGTGCAAGCGCTGCATATGGTACAGGCTTTGCAGATTTATTGTAAAATCATTTTAAATCGGTTAAGCTCTTGCCAGAAGTTAATTAAATATGTTCCTTTGGTGGGGGGCGGGGGGCCTCTGTGTGTGTGCTGTGTCCGGGGGGCGGGGGGCTCTCTTTCACTAGGTGGCAGTGTCTGATTACATCTGGAAGGACCACGCCAGCCGGCCTGGTGGCTCCAGCTGTGACCTCCAGCACCAGGATGAAATCCCTGACGCTGCAGCCAGCTGGGAAGGTAGCACCACTGTTCACGTCTGTGTCTACACGGTTCACCTCAGCGGCTTCCAGGAGCTCTACAGGCGCTTCCTCAGGCTGCCTGATGGGGCTATCATCGAGGTAGGTCCGAGCAGGCTCCTTGCTGCCAGATTTTGAAGGCAAAGGGGTGCATTTCAGAGCTAGGCACAGTCAAAAGAGGAAAATAGGCCGTGCCTGACCCTGCCTGAAATACACACTGAAAGCTGCAGGAAGACCTCACTCCTGAACAGAAGTGTATAATCAATGAGTTAATGCTTTTGCAGTGCAAAGTAGCAATTTTGGATTGTTTATAGAGCCACTTAAAGGCAATTATGTAAGATACACATTGAAACTACACACATAGAGATTATTTATAAATATATATCACTTAGAACCACATAAGGTCATTCTGTACAGGAATTATTATATATCTATATAGATATACAAGGTAAGAACTGTGCACATTGAACGGGCAGTAATTACTACGAGTATGGCCATTCACTTAGTTTGTACTCAGATACACAGAGCTAAGGCACAGTTAGATTACCTACTGGCATCTTGTATGTTTTAGATTGAATCTTGGATATTGTCAGCATTTCAGCAGCTTGTGCACTAAAATACAATACAAGATGTTATTAAAGAGATGTATCACCCATTACTTGTTTCATGGGCTGCATTTTGTTCATTGCTTTGCCGTTTTTGTTCTAAGTGCTTTGAAGAAGAACATTTCCTTTTTGCCTTTGGTCTTGTGTTGAGAGACTCTTAAAAAAAGATTGGCATTTAAGAGAAAGTAGAGTCAAAGAATATTACCTTGCCTACCCAGATAAGGAGTGGGAGCATCATCACAGAGATCTTGGCACAAGTGATGATGAAACACAATGTTTTCATCTGTGCACTTCTAAGGTGAAGGTTCGAGTACATCTTTCCAGCGTGAGGCAAACATTGCTTCTGCTCCTTTGGTTAATGGTTCAAGGCTGTTTTCTTCATTAAAGATTTTGTTCTTAATGTCTTTGCCCTACTTGGCTTTTTAAAGAACATTTAATTTAAAGGAAACTGTCCTCAAGGATTTCAAACATAATTTTCTGCCTGGGGAACTTGTGATTCACCAGAGTGAAGACACCAGAGTCTTCAAGCTGGCCAAAGAAAACAAGAGAAGGCATGTGGCCTACATGAAGTAGAACCCAATTACTGGAACAAAGAAACTGGCAAATCCAGGTCCATGCCCAAATCTGTTGAAGAAACTCCTCATGTGAATAATTGCCTAGTCTTTTACTAAAACACCTTTTCCATGTTGGAGGTCAACCAGGCAGCCCAACTCCTATTTTCTGCCTGTTACAAATGTACCTTTTTGTAGAATGGTTTTTCTCCATTATGTTCTTCTCAGCTTTTCAGTGGTGATATTTAATTTAGCTTCCCCTAGCCATTGGAAGGAGGGTCTTTGAACACCCAAGGCAATCTTTATCCAGTGCACTGTTTCAGTTCATTAATCGGTTTTGTTCTTCTGAGAGAGAAGAAATGTGTTCTCATATGATGTAGCTTTATCTTCCCAGGTGAGCTTTTGAGAAGCTTCCAGCATCCACAAAATAAGCAATGTATAATGTGGATAGCTGAAGCCACTTCTCCTTAGTTTCCCACACCAGATCATAACATAGCCTATCCCAAAAATCCATGACTGAGTCTTACCTCATTGTCTTGAAAGCTGCACATCTAATTTAGGAGATCAATGCGTGCTTTACAGAATTTTTACTTGTGGATCTAAATGCAATTACATGTAAGAAATGTGGTTAACTAATAATTGCAGTAAAGCCCATATACAGATCTTACCTTTAGCTGATAACAGATGTAATTATACATTTGTGTGTTTTATAGGTCAGGGCTTTCTACTTCAGTTCCAAATTAGGAATATTTAATGAATTTTAAAACTATACACTGACAAGTGAAAAGTTTGCTGCCACAGGGAAAAATACACCTGAGCTTTACTACTTGGTGCTGTTGTCGCCCCTCAGGAACATTTTTTTTTCTCCCCTTTGCTGCAGCTAGACAAGCAGGGGTACTTGAGTGGGGCTAGAAAATTGTTTTGGAGCTGAAGGGTGCATTGCAATGTTATGTACAGTCCTTAAGAGTGTAGGAGATGAAAGGCAGCTGGGGTTCTTGGAATAATCTTTTCAGTTTGCTCCCTCTGTTGACAATTCATTGTGTATAAGCATTTTCAGTTTGGCTATCTAGAGCTAGTTCTAAAGACTCAGGTGATTTAGTTTACCTAACCCTGGTCTGTCATAGGGTTAGGTAAACTAAATTTTGCTCCCAGTGACTCAATGGAAAGATTTTTCTGGATCGTTATGGTCTGTTTCGTCAGAAGTCTCCTCTTATGCTAAATTTAATCAGCTTCCATTGGATCACTCATTGGTGTAAATAAGATTTCCCTTTACTGGAAATCTACCTACATAATATAATTTCATAGTCTTACCTGTTTTATTCTGGAATGGGTACAACACCTCACCAAAAGAAACAAGATGAGTTTGCATTTTGCTTTTCATTCCTCTTCTCACTTTTCCAGCAGTGGTGAAGGAGGGAAGGCTTTTGTTCCACATTGGTGAGGGCAGACAGTAAGCATACTGTCTATTCTCTTTCCCTGTCATAGGAGACAGGGAGACAGGGAGATTTCTAGGACATTCTGTCATAGAAATGACAGCTGCCTTTCTTCTTTCTTCATGATCAGCAAGCCTCTTTCTCCTCACCAGAGACTAGATATTTGTATGAAATGTTGTGTTGGGACTGTAGGAACATGACCTGTAAGAACAGGGATGGTCTCTGGCAATTGTGATGTGCGCAACCTTTGCATATACATCTACCTGGTCTGCAGTGTCCACAGACTAAGAAAACAATCAATTTTCACTTATTTTGTTCTTCTGGATGGGCCAGTGCTCTTGTACAACTGCAGAATGCAAAGAGAAATTCAACAGCATCTAGGAACTGGGGTTACATGTACCTTCTTCCTGTGAAACAATCCTCCTTTTTATTACAGTGACATATCAAAGATGAAAATGTAATTATTTCAGTGTAAAGTTTTGTTTGTTTGTTCACTTTTATTGAGGAACTCTGAAGGCATGTAACTCTGAAGACAGCAAAATGAAAAGACTTTGACTTCTAATTTCTGTAAGTTTCAGGAATCACACCTGAAAGAGCCATAACATTTGTTCCTAAATACTACAATGGAACCTCAGGAATTTAGGCATTTGGGGACTAAAATCTGTCCATCGGCTATTTAATGCTTTGTGCCATTTACAGCATGATGAGTAGGTGGGTTTTGGTGGGTGTTCTTCAAAAATAATATGTTTAATAGGAGGAAATTAGTGATTTGGCAGAAAACAACACAGGAAATATAATAACTTTGAAAAAGTATGTGCGAATATAGGCATTGTTCAGAGGGCACCACCAGCATAAGCAGTAGATTCTTGCATTCAGCTAACTGAGGGGTTTGTGCAGGCTGGTGAGCTGTGGAGCAGTGTTTCTCTTTTCAAACACAGGAACATGAGAAGAGCACTGAAATCACCAGGCCAAATTCTACCTCAGATTCATGTGTTCAACTCTTGGTGACGTTAACTTCAGATATGTTTCTGTATCTGCAGATATTCTTTGACGGGTATAAGAGGAATTTTGCATGATCTTGCTGTGAAGTCCTTGGATGCTTGTAAGGAACTCACTTCATATTTACAGCCTCATCCTACTCTTTTATTCTTCAGTAAAAGCAAGATTCAAGATTTTCTCATAGCCTCATAGCCCTAATTCAGCAAATCACTTCAACGTGAACCTAATTTTATCCAAGGAGCCAAAACTCACTTTAATAATAATTACCTTTCTCTCTTTTTTTTTTTTTTTTTTCCCCAGCAAGCAAAGCCAGTTTCTAAGTGCTGTGTGCAGAAGTACACTAGCTAGGAATAAATGTCCTCTAAGTAATAGCTTCTTTAAAATACTTCTTTCTTTTTGCGTGGTATTGCCATTAGAGGTCCAGATTTCCTGGTATAGCTAGAAATTTCATGTCTGGTACGAAAAGTAGTTTTATAGATTTCATAGGGTTGAGGTAAAACTAACTGTTTTAAAAGGAGCATTAAGTACAAGGTGACATGTATAAATTGCCCTAGAAATGTTAAATAAAAAGATTTTTTTTGAAATGTGCAACATAAAAATTATAGAGGTTAAACTTGTAGGTGCAGTCTTTTTATCATAAGCATTGTAAAACTCACAGAATTCACGTGCAGTAAAAACCATTTTCCTTTTTACCTATAATATATTTCCCCTTTATAGTAATTCAATTTAACTGTTGGCTAACCAAGGAATGACCTTCCCAAAATAAATCACTTTTCATGCTTTTTGGTATTCACTAATCTGATGTTATTGTAATATAAAGGAAATTATTGAATTTTAACATTTTAAACATATTTGAAATCCATGCACAGAAAAGTTAATGGTAGTGGTACATATTTGTTGTCTACGTGGTGATAACACCAACTTGGTGATTTTTATCTCGACTTTTGCTGACTGGAGTTGATTTCTTATTAAAAGGGCAAAGATAAGTCACTTTAACTCAACAAAAAAATCAGTTTCTTATTATAGGCCTAGTAAACCTCAGCATTGTAGGGAAAGTTTTTGCATAGTATGATTTTATCTATCAAATAAGCCTTCACAAATGTCAAAGATTCATCCAATTTAAACTTACTGGATAAAAGAGATCTGTTTTCCCTAATTACTTGAAAAGTACCTAGCAGTAATAGGATAAGACAGCGTAGGTGACTAGCCAATTACTTAGTTTAAGCTATTTACATCAATCCATATGCTATAAATTATGTCTAAACCCTCCTGCACTTCTGGAAAAGTGAATAAAATCATATAAGTTTATTTTGAATACAAGATCAGATATGGTATGCTGAGTGACACTTAAAAAGAATGAAACTGTAACCGTAGCTTATTTTCTGAAGCAATCTTGACACTAATGCTAAATTACAGCTTGGAAACATCTAGCATTTTTACCTTTATGAGAAAAGGCTTTTTACATATTTAACATAATTCTAGGGAAAATATACTGGAATTATGTATAAAGATATGTACACTGTAACCAAAGGGCATTTATAGTCCCCAGTAGAATACTTACAACAATTTTATTGCCATTTGGTGTCATTTTCTAACAGATATAAAATAGAGCCAGTAAACAAACTAGACTTTAGATTTAAGCTGACAGCTGTTCCTTCAGAAGCAATATTCAGATATTTAATCTTAAGAATACTGAATATTTTACAATTGTTTGAGCAAACTATACTTTTAGTATGTGAAGGAACTGCATGCTTTTATATACAGTTCTTGGATGTGATAATGACACTAAAAAACAACCTTAGAATAGTCTACACATTTGTTGCTCTCTTATATTCCCTGGGCAAATCAACAAATTGCCTCATGTTTTATTCTTAATTCCACAAATTCTTTTTTTTATACACAGTGTTGCTATGAATATTGGGCCCTATTTTTTTCCCTGTGTGTGCATAAGCCATGCAGTTGACTCCAGCACAGTTTATACATGGACGTGAGTGCAGCTTTTTCTGGCCCTAATTTCATTAAAGGAAATTTGCTGAGTTTACTGCAAAAGCCTCATGTGCTGTTTTCATGAAGAGTCTCATTTCAGTGGTCACTAGAGGTCTATGGAGGAGAGAAAGAGAGAGGATTGCTCCAGATCAGTACCTGAGGTTGGTGCTCTTCCTCATGACTTCATGCTCATCTCACCAGACACTGGGAGGGAACAGCACAGCTCTGGCTTTTGTGTAAGGATGTTCTGGCTGAGAGAGAGGCTGGGCAAAAGTAATTACTTGGTGTAAACTGACCCACTTTAGCTGGCTTCAGCAGCTTCATGCCAGGTCATCCACAAACATGGCCAATTCAAACCAACCATGAGTTGATTTCCTGGGAATCTCTGTAAAAGCAGGGATTAACAGGAGAGGTTTGTCCTACAGAAGAATGATTAATGCATGTAGATGTGTACATACTTGTGGGGTGAATAGGCTTTACCACATGCAGCCTGCCTAATTCTGAGATTTAATCTTGTCCTGTTAAAAATGTAATATATCTTGCAACTACATTCAATGGGAGCATGATCTCTCAACATGCATTGGGGTTGAGTTGGGAATCATACATTTTACCAGCTCAGCTAAGGGATACTTCCATGGACAAAGGCAGTTGGATCAGTACACCCTGCAAACTTACAGCCCTTTTGTTCAGGGTTGTGGCAGTATAGCAAGTTTCACCTCAAATAAGAAGCAAACCAGACTGTTCTAAGTTATTGTTACCAGTATATATTTCTCCTTTAATGTTATAATTTAATTTAAGGTAATCATTTTAAAGAAGAAATTAGTTGTCCAGGCAGCTCTTTTCATACCACTGAAAAGATGAGAACAAGGAAAAGAGATTTCCTGGAGAAATCTTGTGCTTCTATGCTTTGTTCTTAAACTGATCCAGCTTATCTCACATGTGACATGTAAACCCCATCCTGAAATGGACCCAGTCTGTTGCTCCTCGCCCTTGTGGTGGGTAAGCCAATCCCTCTGCTGCAGGTGAAGTGTATGAGCATGTGTCTCAGCTGAGCAGGAGTTATTTCTCCATATCTTCTGTCTCAGGTTGTTTTCCCTGTGAAGTAAAAGATCAGGTCCTTGCCTTTTTTCAGTAAATTGTGGTATAGTTTTAAATGGAAGCTGTGTCTGTTAACTGAGAATCTGCGGTCAAGACTATGTTGCAACAGGATAGAAATGCAGGAGGCAGCCTTGCAGCATGTGGTCATTTCCACTCTCCCTGGTGTTCTACAAATCTCAGATTTTATATACTCTGTACCCCAGAAAGTCATAGAATCATGTGGGAAAAAATTTCTTTCCTCCAAGTGGCTGTGTCCTGCTTATCCATGCTGCTGTCTGTGCTCTGATAGGAGGACCAGGAAAAGAATTAAACAGGTTCACTGCTGGACATATTTAGCAGGACTCATTGGCTTTCAGAGAACTAAAAAATTACTGAAATACCAGAACTACAGCATTATAGCCTTGTTCTGTATATGAATATTCAATTTTAAATCATACTGGCATCTTTTTTGCTTGCAGAGAATGTGGGGTGAGGCGCAAGGGTTGCCTACCTAATCAGCACATACACAAATACATTGTGTTAATGGAAATTTTAATTCTTTTTTCTTGGGGTTCTGAAGAGTTAGAACTCTTTCCCTCAGTTGCAGAAGGAGTGGAAGCAAGTTCAAGCACACCCATTCAGTCTAAGCCAGTGCTCAAGGGAAAAATGCTGCCATAGCTCTCTAGTTGTATTATATAACAAACAGCAGTGAGGATAATTAAGGGGTACTTTAAAAGTGTTATTTTGTATTAAAAAATACATCTTTCAGTTTCAACTCACTTTAAACGCCAAGATTTGCTGTATATTCAGTGATTTTCAGAACAATTTTATGCTGAAAGGGCAGAGCCACTGATTGTTGCAGAAGGTATTTTGTACTTTTAAACACTTATAATCTTTATTCATCTATCACAGTTTTACCTGAATCAGCAGTAAAATCTCTGAAGTCAAAGGATAATTGCCAAAACAGCATTAACTTACTTTATCTGAATAAAAAAAATAACCTTTGAAAAAGTACCTTGCAGCTACACGGATTGACAAAATGCATCAATTATATTTTTGCTCACTTTATAATTACACTGCAGTAGGTGCACAGTGAACTTTACTACATGGTTGATTAACCATAAGGTTACTGCTATTAAGTCACTCTCAGAAACAACAAGTTGGACTTTAATTTAAGAACATAACTCTGCACACCATCTGATCAAGTTAAAAAATCTGACATATCTATACAAGCTTCAATTTAAAGTTCACAAGTAAATGATAGCACCTTAATTGTAGCAAAGGGTTCTTCCTATTGCTTCAGTCAGACGTGCTGGGTATGTGAACAATCAGGTTTGGAAGAGCTCTTGGTATGTGTTAAGCAGCACCAAAGGAAAGGCTTTTCCACTGAACTCTGAATATCCCCTCTATCCTTGTTTTTCTTGCATAGAAACAAGTCTTATGAAGAGCAGAGGAGGGAGCTGGGGTTGTGTAGCCTGGAGAAAAAGAGAAAAGGGGTGATCTTATCACACTACAACTGCTTGAAAGGAGGTTGTGGCCAGGTGGGGGTTGGTTTCTTCTGCCAAGTAACAAGCAACAGGACAAGAGGAAATGGATTGGATATTTGGAAAAATTTCTGGAAGGGTTTTCAAGCACTGGAAAAGTCTGTCCAGAAAAATGGTTAAGTCCCTAGAGGCATTTAAAAATCATGTGAATGTGGCACTTGAGAAGATGGTTTATGGTGGACTTGGCAGTATTAGATTTATGGCTGTAGCCAATGATCTTGAAGGTCTTTTCCAAATCTACTTAACTGATTCTAAAAAATGAAGTTCCAGCTTCTGGGGAATTAGGGTTGCAACTCCAGGTATACACTGATGATATTTCTGCATATTTTTTCAGATTATTGCTGAATATTTCTGTTTCTGTTAGCTCACTGACACTGTAGGCCCCCTTTATATCTCCTGTCTTCTTGACTCGGTATAATGCAAAAGTGTTGCTATGAAGTCCTACCATGGTCTTGTATCTCTTTTTGACCTGCCCTGATGATTGTTTATGCCGTGAGAGAAACAGCTTTGGACAACCTAATACTGGACTATCAGCTAGTTTGAAAGAACAAAACTTAAAATAAAGTAGCATTTGTTCTGTGTGAGAAGGTGAGAAGAAAGTATAGCCTGGTACAGAGAAACTTGCCTGGGATGTAGGATCCACAAGACCAGTCCAGTATTTAGTCTCAACTAAATGAGGTGGGGCATATTTACTTTGTTGCCTGTTTCCCTCTGTTCCTGGGGCACTTCCTACCTTCACAGTGTATTAAAACCAGAAGTACAACAAAGACTCTAAGATGCTTCAACAGACAGAAAATAAGAATATGCAAAAAATACAATAGAAATTACAGATTATTCCCTTACATGTATCTGTGTTTGGAAAATTTATTACAGTTGTGCTAAACTAGATTGAGAAAAGGAAAATTCTTTAAAATATTACTTTATTACTGCCTCAATATGCTTTTTCATGCTAACATTTGAGTAACAGCAGCTAGACAGAGCTGAGCTCAGTTACTTCTCAGTATCTGAAATTTGATTTCTGCTCAAATTCATCAGACCAAAATTTCTCTTATATGGGCACTCCAAAATATGAAAACAATTGGAGTCAGGGTTTTCTTGTGCAAAATCCCACCCACATGACACAAGCTGAGGATCTGACATGTGGTGTGGTAAATACTAATGAACTGCGCTGAGTCTGATGCAGTGCATCGCTTTCTAACCAATTTCCAGTCCTAGCCCATCTCCTTCTCATGGCCATGATTTCCTTCTTTGAGTGTATATTCTTTATTCATTCAAATCTTCTCCATGTGTCAAGAACATCATAAGGAGAAATGATGAAAAGCAACGAGTGTAAAAATCCCCATTCCACTGCTTTACTAAAGCATTTAGAGTGAGAAAAAAATAGGTGAATTCACATTTCACATGTGTTTAAATTGTTAATCTCTATCTGCTCTATCTGTATTAGTGAATACATTTACAGTAAGTTTTACTTTATAATATTTTGGCAGAACTGTTAGAAAAATTGTTATAAGCCCAGGAGTGGAACTGAACCATGAAAGCTAAACTGTAAGCTTCTGCAAAGCTGGGTTATTAGTATGACAGAATAAAATTTCACACACACAAAAGCTTCTAAGCTGTGATATTTTGAAAGCAAGAAGAGAGGGGTGGGGAAGGGTAATCAAAGTCATCTATGTTCTCTCTGATACTTCACTGAATGCTGCTGTAATAATATGTTGGTTTTGTCTGTTCTGTTTTTCAGGCATTTGGTGATGTTGGTGAGGAAAGTCTTTTGTGTAAAGTGAGCACAGACCAGGAGTGTAAAAGGGAAAAGGACAGTGTGCTGTCTGCATCTACATGTATCAAGCTGAGGGAGAGGAAAAAGAGTACAGCAAGGTGGAAAGGTATTATTTTCAGTTTTTATACCTAGATGAAAAACCTAACAATCCTGATACCAAAGCATAAAATGATGGGAGGGATAGAAAAAAGAAAATAATTTTAGAACAGTTTCTTTTGGGAAGTCTAGGGTGTGATCAATGACAACTGAAATTTCATAGTTGTGTTTTCTAATGTGTCTTCATCCCTGGGTAGTTTCATCAGCTGTTGCAAGAATCCTGAAGACCGAAGTGCTGTCCTTTACCCAAACACTGTCACACTTGTCATTCAGAATCCTAATACAGTAATGCAATACAGAGTGATCTAACTTAGGCAAGCATTTAAATTATGTTGAGGGCAGGCTTAAATCAGTTATTGTATATATATTTATTTAGGTATGTGTCCAGACATATTGGTCTAAGTGCAAAAGTCCAAATCTCTCAGACTTGTATTGTGTTTTCCACTGTGTTGAGAGCCACTGGCCCCCTCACTGTGCCTAGGGAAGTACATGCAGAGTGGAACATCTGTGTCAACTTTCCAGTGAAGTTGCTCCTGACCAAAGGTAGTTTCAGGGCTTTTGATGACAGAGTGCTACGGAATGTGCTGGGTGTCCTTAGGCATCGCTGTTATTATGAGATATCAATTTCCTCTTGTTGCTTATCAAAGCTCGTTGTAGCTGGCTCCACAAGCGAGTCCTATCACTGTCAGTTTTCCAACGCCCTCTAAGGAGTAAAATTCAGTTAAGAGCACCTTCTGTTACTTTTAAATTTACAGTAATCTTGTCTGCTAACAGAGAAACCTTGGAAAGTTCACATGAGCACAAAAGACACATTTTTTTAAGGAAACCTGGTAAATTTAGTGTATGGGCTCTTGCTCTATACCCCTTTTGTTTGGGGAGGGAGGTCATACATTGTTGCTGGTGTATTTGCATCATGTCTTTCTCTACATCCTTTATTCTAATCTTCAGGAAATCGCATTGTCTCTGACAAGAGCTAGTTCCTGCAGTAACATATGGCCTGTGGAGCTGTTTACATCGTGATCCACATCCATGGTATGGCTACTGTCTGATAGGATTTACGTTTCTGATGGCTGCATCTCTGCCCTGCATCTCTGCATCTCTCATGCAGTGTTGTCCTGCAAATGCTCCCTTCGTAGCTCTTCTGTGGCTTCAACAAGCTTTGCAGTGTGGTGAATTCACAGGATCAGATCACAGACTGGGTCATGAAAACATAATTATTTCATGTGACTTTTTCTCCCTTCACAGTTGTGGGACATTGCTAGATTTCTCAGGTTTGCTTGTTTCTGCTTTTTCAGCTTTGCTTGTGCATGTTAGCTGTGGTGGGAAAAATGTTGCTGATTTGTCTTTCAGGTTTCATGACTAAAACATTGACAGTTTTCAGTAATTATTCAAAGCACAATGCTATTGTAATTGCAAGACTGTGAGAACACCCAGAAGAGGAGCAATTATGACTTCATCCACCAGTTAGCCAAATCCCAACATGCTGCAAAATTTACAAGATCTGAGAAACCATTTTTTCTGAAGCTTTTGTGGTGGCCATATTCTGCTTTCCTGTGGGCTACAGCAGCTTAAAGCAACCTGGAGGTTATGTTCATGCTTTCTTAGAAGTATTAGAGTTAGAACCAGTCAATTCTCTTTAATTAGAACCAGTCGGTGCCTATTCTATTTGGCTCCATACAAATGTATCAGAAATTGTCCATGCCTCAAAGGCAAGAACTATGAGAGACAACAGAAGAAGATGGGAAGGGGAACACAGGCAAGAAAGGTGAAATAATTTGTGCAAGGCCATCTAAGTCAGAGGCAAATGGAGAAATACAGGGCAAACTGCCAGCATTCATTCTTCCCTTTTTGTCCTGAAAATGAAGCTAGAAATTGGAAGAAACTTACCTTACTGCTATTTTGAATTGTTTATGTAGAATTCTGTAGTCATCAAGGTAGTAATCAGTGACATTTTTCTAGCATGTTAAGATTTTCTGGTGTCTCCTTGTTCACACTGCTATGGTAAAAGTTTTTCAGATGCATTTATCTTTGTAAGATCTTACTCAGTATCTTTAGCATCATTGATTAATAGCATTACTTAAATCTATAGTTCTCATCCACCTGCATAAACATTAAATTACATTAGGTAGTAACCTAAAGGTTTAAATGTCACTTCTGAGCACAGTTTTAGTTTGGGAATACAAGGTTTGGTTTCCACCTTGTTACTTGTTTTTTTTTTTTTTTCTTTTTTTCCAGTTTATTTGTGTGGGTGTGCATATATTTGTGGATATTTTATGGCTTATGCTCAGGCAGAAATGGTGTTAAAAAACTTCTGAATATCTATAAGAATTGATGTGATTTTTTGTGGGTTTTATTGCATAAGATATTACTTGGATTACGTCTCTCTGTCATAACTGGAATAAAATTGCCTTTTAATGTTTGCTTTGCCTGTTGACACTTTAAACTTTTCTACATATCTTTAGAAAAGAACCTAACTGAAGAGAAACCACCCAGTAACCTATTGCAGTTTCTGGGTGACAGTACCAAGATGCTTTGGGCAGTATCTTCCTATGTGCATCTTCCTGGCCTCGGTTTTGCCTTTCTGCATGATTGACTATAATGGTAAAATCCCTTTGGCCAATATTATACCCTGAGTTTCTCACCACTGAGTTAAGATATTCCAGTCTGGTTCTGTGAGATTTTAACTTTGGTGTTGGTAATACAGTGTTGGAATTTAGTCTGATGGTGGGACTGACTTTATATGTGGAACCACCATAGCTTAAATTCTGATAGGACTGTGTTGATTTTTCTGACAAATGTGGATCTAGTACTGAAACTTTGTTCAGCATGAAGGACTTGACTGACAACTTTTATTCCTCCAATTATATTGGAATGTCTCCATTGACTTTCATTTGATATAGGATGTACAATTCTGTACATTACATATTTGTGAAAGTTGAATTTAAAGTATGTTTAAATTATTAAGCAAATTTTTTTTTTAATGTAGCATCCTACCTATTAATTTTGATTACTTGAATCTTATGAGTTCCCCTGTTTGTTGGTCAATGTGCAGTGGGTGGCATTGCCTTTGAAATTGTTTTCTGAAGTGCTCTTATCAGCAGCATCATCCATAATGCTCAGTTATAGTTGGATAGTAATTGCCTGTCTATGCAGTGTTCCTTTGCAACAATTTTCTCCTGTGTAGCTATATATATGTAGTCATTACTGAAAAGTGTAAATAAAGAATCCTTTTAGTGGTGTAGTTTCCCTGGGTACCTACTGTGCTCTTATTATCTAAAACATACTCCCCATCTGTAGTTCTGTTCTATTAAAGGATAAAGACATAACTATGAATTAAAAATTAAAATGCTTGTTGTAGATTGGAGAGCAGGATCTATTAGAATATATCTGGCGCTAGGCTTCCAGTACAGTAGATAGATTACACTAAGCACCAGTTAAGCAAGGGGATGAAAAATGAGTGATTTTCATCATTCAGTTAAATATAGTGCTAAGTGGTATGTGCTAGCATTAAAAGCAAATTACTTAGCACTTCACCAATCACAGCATGAGAGCATTCCATTGGAAACAGTATTTTCAGTGATGCTCAGTCCTCAGTTTTATTAAATAAATCCACTGTTAATGCTTAAAGAAGCAGTAGAAGACGTATTGCTATGATAATAAAAAGATTGAAAATGTAAAAATAAAGAGAAGCAGTACCTCATTTTAATAAATGTACTAAGAAATCCTCCCTCTCTCTTAACAACAAAACTCCAAAGTGCTGGTAGATCTATAATTTCCTGTATTTTCTTTAGGTCTCTTCCTTTCTTCCTAATGAATATGACCTTTCCTTTTTTTTTCCTTCTTTATAATGACATCTTTTTTTCTCATAAATCTGCTGCCATGTCACTGAACATTTTGATGAGCTTCTCTGATTCCCTCTTATATCTCCTTGATAGGATATTATTATCCAGTAATCTAAAGATGGGAAGCCTGATCCTCAGCAAAAGTACTTTTTGGCTGCTCAGTTAAAGACAGTGGAGATGTGAGAATTTACAGCACAAGAGTATTTGACATGGTTTTTGGCTGCCTTTATATCACGTAGCAACATTATTTCCTCCACAGCAAAGGGCATTGGAAGATGCACAAATCTGTTGTCTGAACGCATGGAAGATGTTAATAGTCACAAACCTTTCTGAGTCTCAAACCATTCCTAAGCCACTGCCACCTCCTAAACAGGAGTCAGGAGCTACACTAAAAATTCTTGGGAATGATACACACAGGAGATGGTCCAAGGTCTGAGCCACAGATTGATCTTCACCAGCTAGATCACATGTTAGAAGGACATAAAATTGCAGTTCAGCTGTAAAAATTACAAGATCAATGAGCCTACGCATGAAGCTATTTTGAGTTCTTCATTTCCCCTGTAGCATCCTCTTTGGGGAATCCTGTTCTGAGTTTTCTCTTATGACTAGGTTTGAGGGCTGTATTCTTTGTGTTTGGCTGACATGGAGTCCATTTCCTCGTGGCAGTCCTCACAGTGCTGTTCTTTGCACGGGCAGCTGGAAAGGTGCTGCTGCCATGCCGGTGCTATGGCCATTGCTGGGGCACGCTCACACTCTTTCTCCAACATCCTCCTCCTCACCTGCAGGCTGGGCATAGGCAACAAATTGGGCAGGGACATAACCAAGACAGCTGACTCCAAGAGACCAAAAGGATATTCCAGATATTCCATACCATATGGAGCCTGCTCAGCAATAACAGCTAACAGAAAGCAGGACAAAAGGGCAGCATTCAGTATTTATGACATTTGTGTTTTGGAGCAACCACTGCAAATACCAAAGTTCTGCTTCCTGAGAAGTGGCCAAATGTTGCCTGCTGATGGGAAGTAGGGAATAAAATCTCTTGTTTTCCTTTGCTGACAATTTATCAAGCTGCCTTTATCTTGACCCATGAGGCTTTTTTCTGTCTTATCTTCTCCCCATCCTGCTCCCCGCTATGGAGAAGAATGATAAAGCAGCTTGGTGGGCATCTGATGTCCAGTCAAGGTCAACTCACCGATAAACATGTAGGAAGTGATGTAGTTCATCTATTTTAGTACAAATGTTGAGTTTTCTTGTGGCCCTAAATTTCTGGGGCTCTGTGGAAATTATGGGATCTTCTCAAAACAGGTACTCTTTCCACTGTTGCTTAATGTGTGCTTAATATTTTAGTAAAATCGGTGTATTCTTATACATCAGAAGTCTTTTAATTGATAGTGTAGGATAATGATATTAGACCTGAAAGAAATATTTTGCAAAATCTAGACCTATTTCAAAAAGTTTCCTTGTGAAAAATAAAATGTTTCCTTTTTAAAAAATATATATTTTAAAAAGTAAGGCATTTAAGCAATGCTTTCTTCCTTTAATGCAGTAGACTTTTTATTCTCATTTCCCTGTCTTTTTCTACTTAAATATACACTCCAAAATTGCCCTTTTTTCCCCCCATTTTACTAGAGCTTTATTCAAAGTACTTCATTAAGCCTTAGCAGATTTTTTTTTTTTTACCAATAGAACCTTTCATTTTCAAAATATTTGAGAACGTGATATTTAACATAGATTTCAAAACATAGAATTGCTTTTTTTCATTTTCCTGGCTGGCATATAATGGTTCTGATGCATCTTTCCTGGGTATACCAATCCTGTCATATACACTAATGTGAAATAATGACACAAGGTTGACTTAACTAGACATAATAGGGCATTTTTCTAAAACATGCTGTATGGGAGGTATATGCACAGACCTTGCTACTTGCTAATGAAATTGGAAAATTTCTTCATCTGAACTATGACAAATATTTAAAATAGCCTTCTACTCCAAAGGCATGGAGCCTTTACACAATAAAATAATAAAAATTTAAAAAAGAAAGTTTTTTTTTTTCTCTTATGTTTACAATGAATTTTAAAACTTCACCATTCACAGTGAATTTGGAGAAGCAGCAGCTATGATTGTGTCTCAAATCAGTGCAAGAATATGCTTGTATATGTGGGCTCATGCACAGAATGAGAACAGGACAGATTTCAGTGGCAAGGCTCTGTATTTTAGACTTTTCCAAACTTTTTTCTGTTGTTGATGCTGTTTCAGTCTTTATTTCCTATTGTGAATTCAAAAAATCGCTGTTTGAAGGCTTTCTTTTTTTTACAGACATTATCTGTGAATTTATTAGAGAGGCTCTGAATTACAGGGAACCTGCTTTACTTTTTTCATAATATATTTCAGATTAGAGATGAAAAAAATAAAAAATTTTTGATGGTCTCATCATCTCATCATCATGATTTTTTTCACTAACAAGTGGTGGACAGGAATGGGTTGTGGCCCTTGATTGCCCTCTGCTCCCCTTCCTCCCCCTGCTCTTTTTTAAGCACTGAAAAACTTACCATGTTACAATGACCCACCAACATCTCTTAAATGCTGATTTTCCTTATGAAACAATGACCTCATGCATGTGTATCTACCTTATCAGGGACACAACATTTTATCTGAGTATAAGCTAAGGGCTTGTCTCTGCCCCTCTGACAGCCTGAAGGATTTTAGAAGGGATGTCCAAAGAGCCAATACAGGTATGGCTATGTCCAAAAAGAAAATAGTGAGCCCAAACAAAGATGTTTTATTCAGGTTGCCAATTTCTGGCTTTCCTCTTCTATCCTTGCTATTGTTGTGGACCTCTCTCCTTTGAGCGCAGCTGTGCACCTGAAGAGATCATCTACAGCTGCTTTTTCATGCAGGAGAATCTCCCACGGGAGCTTTCCCTCACCCATTTCAGATTGAGCAGCAAAAACCTTCTGCTTCAGCTGCTCAAACCTCACAGGACCATGTTTAGCCAAAGCAGGTGAGAAAGCATTCACATGAACAACACTTCTAGCTGTTCTGAATGCAGTCATCTCTGGGAGAAAGATGATGAGGACAGGTGGGAGTGATGCTATTGTTCCCTCATCCAATACAACTGAGACTGAAGTGGATTTCTGACCTCTTTGTGTGTGTGTGTCAGGTTGAAAGGTTTATTTGGAAGTCCTATGTTTCTTATTTGATTATGAATGTTGTGAGTCCTTGAGGTAGGAGTCCTTACCAGCAGCCTACTGGCTGGGGATGAAACAAGGACTTTAGGACACATATTAGACAGAGATGAAACAGAAAGCAGGAAGTGTGTGCATATTAAATTATATAAAATGTAATTGATGAGGTTTTTTATTATTATTATCATTATACTTTCAATTATATACTCTGCTGCTGAGAAACTCAACTTGTGCTTAATTTACCACCCACATACCTTGGAGTAAGAATAGCACTAAAATGGGAGTTGCCAACCAGCTTCAGACTTAACAACACTGAAGAAGGATGGGAAGCCTGAGTATGTTCCCTGAACACAGTGGACATCAGCCTTAAGAAGCAAATAGGATAATGGTTTGCTATTTAGAGTGCCAGCAGCTCTGTGAAGCTGTGCAAAATTCTGTGTGCTGGATAAGGAGTCGCATTCACCCTGCAGGCTGCAGACTTCCACCTTCCAAAGCCCACTCGACCAGGCCACACACAGTCCCAGATTTTATACTCCTGAGTAGGATGAAATAAAAAGATGCTGAGATAGATACTGGTTTGAGTGAGGGACCCAGTGAGAGAACTTCTCAAGGCTTCTGATCAGATGGGACATGAAGAGGAGAGAAAAGGAGCTTCCTACAAGGTCAGAGCTTTGTCAGCGAATGCTGCAGTGTTTCCACTAGCTCTCCAGAAAGGAGAGTGATTTGCCTGGGTAATTAGGTCAGGATTGTAGTAGTTTGGCCTCCTTTTATCCTTGTTATGTGGATAACTCGGATTTACTTTTTCTTCTCCATGGACTCAGCACTACAATTTCAAAATTGACATGGTGCTTATCAGAAGTTAGTAATTGGATAGTGCAACCCATTTGTTTGATAAAGCTGAACTGTTCATTTTTGGCTTCTAAAAGCTAATAGGCATTGTTCCTTCTTTGACATTTGATTTTAATGGCTGTAATGTTGCTCCTGTCTCAACAGCTATATGTCTGGGTATTTTCCTTGACTCCATGCTTCCTCTGCAGGCTTCAGGAGACTGTTTTTAACACTTTAGCTTCCAGAGTAGTTTCCTTACTCCTCCATACGCTGCTGTATCCTGTAGACCTGGCAAAGGCAAAGTGCTAGGATTCAGGAGTGAATTAAAGCTGAAGGCAGAGGTACAGGTTTTCCCAGGCCTGCATTGCTCTAGTCTATTTAGAAATGGTGTATTGATTAAAAATCCCCAAACCCCAAACATTCTCCATTATTGTTTTGCACCAGCATGATCCTAGGAAAGATGGTTAGGTTAGGCAAAACCTTGATACAAAAGGAATGTGTAAAACTCCTCTGACTCATTTGGCACTGAATGGACTTTTGTGAGGTATCACTTTTGTTACTGTAGGACTGGGATATTGCAGCTCCTTTTTCTTCGGCCTTCGAGCAAAATCAATTCATGAACTATGCAACGCTGCTTCAAGGCTCTTTTTATGAGACTAGACTAATCTACATATGGCATTGTCCCTACTTTATAGTCTTTTAATTGGCTACAAGCAGCTTACCATATTGATTGAAAAATTCTTCTTGTTACATTTAGGGCTATGGCTAATTATGATCTTTCTCCTCTCCTTGTCTTCTTGATTTGTAGTTCACATCTCCTTCGCAGGAGCTCACTCCTTTCTCTTTCAGCTTGGAGTCTCCTCTACTGGGTGTCATTCCCTCCCTGGTTTCATAAAACCTCTTGGCTAAGCTGCTGGTGTTAGAAAGATACTGAATAAGATGAACCCAGGACTCAATGGCAAATTCTGCTTTCAAATAAATACTGGAAAGCTCTTGGTACTTCATTATGTTGTCTAAGATTGGCTTCAGAGAATATTTCAGTAGCAAGCAAGAAAATATAAATTAAAAAAAAATCAACCCTAAATATTTTGTTTATGGGGGCTAAAAGAGAAGTGCAGAGAAAAGGTCAGTTGCTAAATAAAATGCATATTTCCTTCCAGTGAAATACAGTAGAATCCTTACTCAAAGGGCTTTTAAAAACAATTGTCATTCTTGATAAATGTAAATGTGTAGCAAAGATAATTCATTCACTTATTGTTATGGAAGGAATACCAAAAGAAAATGCTATGATGAAGTATTATTTTCCAGAAATCTGACTGTAGTAATTTCTCCTAGATGATGATCCAATGATCCATGAACTTATAACTCCTGCAAAAAATAAAAAGTGTTAAATATTGTGGAATATCCATCTTATTTTTAATGCTGTTGCATCAAATTGCTCTACAATACTCACTACTGATGTAATCAGTGGGGAATCCTTCTAAGCAAGAAAAATGTGAATGGCATGGAACACTGTCATGAGTAGAGCTGATTGAAAAATTCTACTTGACACCCTGTGTCATAAACGGAGCACAGAAGTTTTAGCACAATTCAGGAACTCAAAAGAGAATTATTCCAAGACCTGGAAAATGTCATCACTCTCTTTGGAGTAAAATGTGTGAATTACTTTTATTGTTGCATTTCTTAGCATCCATATTTCCTTCTTCTGCACCTTATTTTACACATTTAATTTAAATGAGAGCAAATGTGTTCTTGCTGAATGTCATATACATGTTGTATATAACAGAACTATGATTAACTGTATGAATAATTACCAGTTGCAACTAAACAATTCAGATGGATAGTTTCATTAAGAAAACAACATGGGGTCATTATAAGGTTCTGGTTGCTGCCCCCAATCTTAGAAAAAAAAATATAGTTCTCTGAACTACCAATCTGAACTGGTGATAAAATATCCCAAGAAGGCTCACATTAAGCTGTATAATATGCAGGCTGCTTGATTTGTATTGAATATGTGTCTGGTGGCTGGAACCCACTGTAATGAACTAGCCCACAAATCACAGCTTAATGGGAATCTACTTATACATATTGCTTAATTAAAAGTTGTGAGCTTATTAACATGTGTCTTTGGCACTGAGCTTTGGGGATGTAATCTCTGTGCAAATAAGACTAGGTTGTAAAAGTTTTATAGATTGACAATGATATTAAATTCCATACCTTAATAACCCATCATTTTCTCAAAGTGTGGCTACTATTCTGTATTTATTCAAAGCTGTGACAAATTGTTTGTAATCCTTTACTGTGTAGGACTTTGTGTGCTTGCTTTATCTCAAAAATAGTACTGCAAATGTCTCATCTACTTCTGTCAATTTTTTTTTTTGGGTGTTGCTAGCTTTTCTGGCTGGCATACAAGCTCAGAGACTCTATTTTTATTATAGAGGCACCCCATGGCACAACACTTTAGTTAGAATTGTGCCAGTGTTTCCATTATAAACCTCTGTTTTTGTGGGTTTATAACTTTACTGTAAAAATTTGCTCCAGGCTCAAACTTGGACTAGGAGTTCCAAGAGTGGGAGGGAACATTTTTTAACAATTAGAACAAAAATCTGCAGTATGTTGCTCTTGGTTACATGACTTTCTTCATTTCTGTATGGCTAGTTTCAGAAACCCTTTTGTCCAACATTTTGTTCAAATTTTTTTTTGGCTGAATCACATTTAGCTCAGCAAATTCCATTTCATGTTCATTACTAAATTGATAGTACTTGAAAAAAAAGAATAGAGCAATCTCTTGTAATGCTTTAAAAACATGACTTCCTTCTCTATGGAAATATTTATTCAACCTACTTGACACCTTCCCATAGACTTGGCAATTTGATGATGCTATATGGGGGAGAAGAAGGGAGAAAACTGGTAAATGGAGATAGATGAGCTTTCAGAGGCTGTTGCAAGATTCTAGTGGTTTTCATGAATATCGCATGTGCCACAGCTGTCCTTTCAGAAGATAATCACACCTTTTTGCATTACACCCTCTGAATCACAGATCTGTTAAAGAGCAAAGAAAATATAGCTCTATTCTCTTTAGTTTTGGTGTCTTCCTCTTTGGGAACTCAGCTTGGGAAGAGTCTTGCTCCCCATCCCCTCACCTCAATGTCCCACAGAGAGCAGACAAGGTTTTCCCCAGCTGACCTCTTTGCCAAAAAAGGGTTAGGAGCCATTTCAAACAGATGTGCTTCTTCATGCAAGAAAGTTGTCTTCCTTGCCAGAATCAAAATGGAACCTTTTCTCCTTAAAGCACTTGAAAGTGAGAGGTGAGACCTTGAGTCTCCATGGAAAACAGGAACGTGGGAGGTGAGATCAGTCTGAGGGAGCTGCTTTAAGCCTCATGATGTTTACCAGAGGTCTACACAGTTATTCTACCCTTGAGGAGACAGGAGGATGTGTGGTATACCTTTGTCTCTATCCTTTACTATCATGCTGTCCCTAAAAACATACCTGGGGGACAAAGATGGATGGTTGTTCAAACAAGCAAGTGGATGGGCAGGATTCTGGTATGGCCAATGTGTCATATCTGACAGTCTGGGATCTGTGCATCTGTGTCTAGCCTGAGGTTTTTCTGCAGCAGCATTAAAACTGAGCAGTGCTGTCATATCTCTTCCACAGTGTAGTGTCACCAAACCAGGATAGTTACCAATCCTTGGAGATTGACACTGAGAATCTTACATTTGAAATGCCCTACAAGAAGGCATCTCCTCCACCCTGGAATTCAGCTTGTGTTCAGTTACTGTCTGTCATGAGGCCAGATGCTGTTGTGCCTTCTAAAGCTTTGGGCTGAGAGCTTTGGGGTAGATCATTACCAGGAGCCTACTGCTAAGAGAGGTTTTTACTGAGGAAAAGGAGGGAAAGAAAGGTCTGTCTCTGGAGCGGATTTGTAAATGGCCTGGATCTAGTTTTTACTCCAGTCTTTTGTAACATGCTGGAAAATCCCATTGCAACAAACTGAGACCCAGCAGCCAGCAGATCTGGACCAGGCTGTGACGTCTCACAATCCTGATTTGTACAGGTGGTCCCTGTGGGAGATTTTACAGTGAGCATTCTACAATTATGAGGGATTAGTCACAAGTGACTAGCAACTAGATAGTTCTTTCTCGAACAGGATGCAGGTGAATATGTCCTAGTTGAAGTAATAAGTATTGTTTTCAATATACGTGCTGAAATAAACGTTATAGTTACTCTGCATTCACAGCAGTTAACACAAGGGCATGTGACAACTGAATAAGCAAAGTTATAATAGAATATTCCTGAAAGATTTTCTATTTGTAGCCCCACAAATTTTGAGTTCTGTGCACAAACTACTTTTATTCCAGTTCCTTCCTTTTTTGTGTTCATCAGCAGTTCTGACAGCTCAAAGAACAATTATTTCAGTTTGGCACAAAACTCTGTTATTTTGAACAATTGATTAGAAAAGAATCAAGTCAGATGTGGTTTTGATTTCACACTTCACAACTGTATAGCAAAAAGGAATTCTCAAACAAATGATTGTTTCAGCCTGAATTGTCAAAACATTTAATTACAAAATGAATGCACTGACAGTGCTGAATTTCTTGAAGGAAATTATTTTGACAAGAAGTTCAGCAACATGTCCATATTTTCATAAATCCATTTGATGGCACCTTTTTGTCTAACAAAAATTTTCCCTGCTTTAATCTGAAAGCCAAACTATTAGGACCTGACCCAAGAAAACAATTAAATATCACTGAAGCCTGGAACTTCAGTGAGCCTGAGAAAGCATTTGAAGTATTGAACATGCTTGGTTTCTGGCCTGATTCCTTCTGAAACTCATTCTTTAGAAATCTACTCCCTCTTAATTAATTTGATTAAGTAGCATTTTATCTGAGACACCCTACATTGTGAAGAAAAGGAAAGTAAGAAGAGCTGGCTGGCAGTTAGACTAACGAGAAAATGATAATTTCTCTAATACCCTGCCAGGGTCCAGTAAAATACTACTCGCATTAAAATAAAAGTTATATTTCCCTAATCTTTTAGAGATCTGTGATTCTTTCAAAATTATATTAAAATAAAAGATTTATTACTGTCCCAAGCCTCAGCCCATTTGTTCTAAGAGGTATGTTTGAATTACAGGGAAGAAAAGGGAGAATTAATTGCAAATCTGTCTTACATGCTTTTGAATTGTCTTTTCACAATTTCATATTATTTTATTTTTATAATAAAATTGAACCTATGTATGTCTTTTGAATGCATGAATATCCTCATGCATTAGGCAGCCAAAGGTTGCTTGATTGTGGTAGAAAGAAATACTTGTGTGTGTTCTTTTACCTGGGTAGGAGACTCAGAGGCAATAACCCCAACCTTTGCTGTGAAACAAGACAGCTGAGAAATTAACCCATGAGCATCCTCACTGACCCTCACTCCTCATGCACATGTTGGTTGTGAGAAAGCCTCACAAAGGGTGTCCAGAGACACAGCCAAGTCGATTCTAGGCTGCAAGGAGAGTAAGGGGCAGCCAGTGAGGGTGGTGCCATGTGGGATGTGTCCAGGGATTCTGGTGGTGCAGCACAGATTGCCCGACTGCTATCATGGGGGTGATGGCAGTGGCTGCCATGGCAGTGCTTAATGGCAGTGGTGGAGACACCAGTGGTGACAATGCTGCACAGAGTCACAGAATCTCTTGCATGCAGCTGGCCACGTGCCTTCCTGCCTTTGGAGCCATCCTCATCCTCCCATATCTTCCATGCTCACTGACTCCTTGAGGCTTTGGAGGAACATGTGCTGGTCAAACAGAGGGACTGTACTAATTCTGCAGCATCTGGGCTACAAGTGACCACAAAATGGGAAAGCCCTGAAAATCCAGATAAAAATCAAGCTGAAAATCAAGACCTAAAATAAAGCTATTGGCGCAGCTCCTTTGGCAGATTTTTAGCTACCGCTCCTTCCATAGTCCAGCAGTCAAGCACAAAGTGACCTGCCAAAACCAGGGGAAAATCCAGAGCTAACTGAGGTTCGCAGGCACTCCTGAGCCTTTACATAGGTCCCACCTAAACAAAGACAAGCTGAAACCATTCACTCCACTCTTTTTGGATCCTCTGCATATGTGACTCAGACTGTCTCCAACACAGCTCACAAGTATGCTTTCTCAAAGCTCTAATTGATATTCAGACATAACTTTCTTCATATTAATGGAATTCACAGTTAATCTTCAGGGAAAAAAATCAGCATTTTTATGTGAAATTAGGTGTATATTGCTTAATCAAGGCTTTTCTGAATTAATTCACTAACAATAAGTATTCATGCTGGTTCTCTTTCAAAAGTCTTTGTTTCAGTACAGCTAATAATTTTTAAACAGTTACAGCTAATTATCAAAGAAAAACTAATGAGGGTGTTCATGACATAGTACAAGAGCAATTCCTGTTGAAATATTATACTTTTTTATTGTTGAAATGCTCATACTTTTTTTTAGATTATTCTATAATGTAGATATCCCAGGAACAAATTATGTTTTATCTGCTGCCCCAGAATGCCATTGAACAGAATTTAATTTTCCACCAAAAAAGCCTCAGTGCTTTACAGAAAGAGGAGTCAAATCCTTCCTGCAGCAGTACCAGATCAGCTTTCTGCCCGGACACTGGACCTGACAGAAAATATGCAATGCAATCCAGACTACAAAATCAAGAACATAAATGCAAGAGGAGCAAGGCCCAAGAGAGGTGAGATCTAGAGAGACATGAGTAAGGGTACAGGGCCTTAGGGCCAAAGTTGCCTTTGACCAGGCTCACCTTTACAGAGTGCTAAGTATAGAAACTTATTTCAAACAGCAGAGTAACAAATGTCCACAGAGCCTGACATCAGGATGTGCATTTCACTGTAAGCCCTTGGATGAAACCCATCTCACTTCCAGCTGGAACTTTGCCCACCTACACCAGGGAGCCGGCATGAATGCTACACAGCAACCAAAGGAAAGGGTATGACAGTATTGTAGGATGTGATCCCCTTCACTCAGGAAAATAATCAGTGATTACTCAAGCAACTGAGGCAGAGATAAACTTCTTAGGTGATTAAGACAAACAAGATAGGGCTGCTGGTGTAATATTCTGAGAAAAGCCATTTGTTCTCCAAATCCCATGAGAAAGTAAAAAAAAAAAAGAGACAGAGGATAACTATTCTCTGGCTGTGTGAGTTCCTAGATGAAAAATGGGAACCTGTTTGTGCCATCCAAACTTCTTGAGCTTACTGAGCAGGAACTGAAGGAATAAGAGGTAATAATTTTCATTTATTCAATCATGGTCAGGGAGGAAGTCAGTGCAGTGAAGAGATAAATGAAAATGTTCTTCAGTTGTTTAAGAAAAACAAAAAAGAAATTTATTCTGACCTTAAACAGAATAATAAAAAGATCACTGTCTCTAATTTTAAAATAAATCCACATAACCATCGAGGCATATGTAGAACACTTGCTGAAGATTCTACATTATAATGCCAAAGATTTCATTGTTTTTTCTCCGCTCTCATGAACATACCCAAAAATGAAAGGACTTTCTTCATCCACCATGCAAATACAGCTTAAATATTATCAATGCAGGCTTTTCTGTCTTGTCCTACTAATCTATGCATCCTTAAAGGTAGGATGAGAACTCATTATTTTTTCCTAGAGCACTCTGGACTGTAACACTAAATGGGAGAAAGACTGTGTGTCCTAATTCTGAGGAATGAGAATAAAAATACCAGTATTTTTTGACCAGTATCATTGACCACTAGGTAATCATCAAACAGTAAAAACACCCAGAGCTAACACAGTGACCAGAGCAGACAGAAGGAATTAGCTTCAGCTGTGTTCTTTTTTGCTCTTGGCCTAGTTTTTATCAGCAAAACCAACAAAAGATGTATCTGTGCTGCAATAGGTATATCCCTTCTGAAGCAACTACTCAAAATTTTTCCACAGATATTTGTATGTTATAACTTTAATTAAAGCCCTGTGTTACAATAACTTATTGTGCTCAAAACCTATCTTAAATATACAATAAACAAAGTATTAGTCCATTTTGGTAAACATGGCAAGTGACTTCCACGGCTCAAAGTCTACTTAAAATGATGAAAAACTTCTCGCCAAATTGTTAGGTAGGGATTGCAAGCAAAATATTAAGAACACCTACCATTAAATCCAGTGACTTAACCTTTCTAAAAACAAATATAAATTCTTGGGTAAGTACTTTGTTCTTTTCTAACCTAGATATGCCAAGTGATAGGGGAAGAATTGCTTATTTTTTGTGTAGATATTTTTTTGTTGTTGTTGCCTTTTTAAAATTTGTTTATGCCTTTTCTTTCTCTGTTTTGACAGTTTTTTGTTTGTTTGTTTGTTTGTTTTTCAATTTGAGCTCAGTTGAGAAACACAAATCTTGGATTGTCACACCTGATATTTGCTGTATTTCCTATGTAACAATGTTGTATTAGAAGGCTTGAATAAGCATCGTAACACCTGAGATTTTCTAATTGCTAGCTATAATGAACACCTGATGCCCCAAGATAATACAATTTCTTTTCACTTTTCCCTTATGAGGACATATTGTGCTGTGTTTCTCCATGCTGAACAGAAGAGTGACTACTGGTGTCAGATGAAATAAAATCAAGATATCTCCCAATAATTTGAGAGCCAATATATGTCACTGTTCTATCTCCCTCTGCTCTTGACATCATTTAAGGATTTCTGTGTGAACCCACCTGGGAATGAGAGAGACAGACAGCAATCAAGGCAGTCCTTCTAGAAGAAACAACTGTAAATCTGACAGAGAATGAGTTTATTTACTCCTTTTCTTCTTCAGACCTTCACAAAGCCATTTGGGAATTACACTGGGATGGATATGGGAATATGACCACTGTGAACTCTGCTTACTGGGAGAAATCTCTTACAATTCTTATTGCACCCAATCAGTACATGAAACTTTCTTGGCAATACACACACACAATATCAGGAATTTTACCTCTAGACATCTCAAAAAGTAATAAAACCAACACTTTCTGATAAGGAGAAACTTAAAATTAGGCAATGTGTTCTCTTGGTGCTGCTGACTCTGCATTTCTAAATTGTGGGATCTGAAACCACCTGCTTTATGAGGAAGCAAAGCCTGGACTGGATAAAAATTGCATGGTCTTCCCCAGGCTGCTCTCTATCCTTTCTTAATTTGTGAGATCAGCTGTGCTTTAGAGAGAGAATCCCTTCTGCCTTCCCTTAGTCTGCATTCATATCTGCTATCAGAGGTCTTGATTTAAGAATTACCAGCACTGAAATGAATCTCATTGCAGTTCAGGAATGTTGGTAAGATTGAGTGTATGTCTTTTCACATGTGATTGCATTCAGCAGTGCTGAACATCCTTGGATGTAACCCATCGAGGAAATAACTTGTTATATTGGGCAACGACCAGCTGCAGATTCCGAGGCTTCAAGCAGCAGACTGAGATTTATACACGGGATTGGAGGCAGTGTCTGTCTCCACACCATTGCAGGAGCAATCCAGCTCCAGTCTGAGAGCACATATATAAATGGCATATATAAATATATTGTGGCTTTGACTCCACCATCCTTTTCTTGTTTAGAGCTACATTCGCATGAAGACTGAGTAAGTCACTGCTCAGTCTAAGAATGGGTGGATCCATACACCTGCACATGCTTAACTCCTGGGGCAAGGCTTATTATGGCTTTTGTCTGCTGATATTTTGTTAACTTTCTTTTGTGCATGTGTGTGAATTTATTCTAGCATTTAGACTTTGTGTTTAGCACACTGCTATTTACTGCCTCTTATTGAATGATGGTGGGAGAACACTTTTTCTGATTTTTAACCATTTTTGAACTCTATTTCCACTAGCATTTTAGTTTACAACACTGGGATCAAAAGCAGTTATAACTGTGGTACAAGTAACTGTGTGGTTTTGGTTTCTACATAGTTAAGCCTTAGTTAAGACTGTACATGTGAAATGCTGGAACAGTTTCCAATTACTCCTTGGGGTTTGGCCATTTACTTCTGTATCTCAAGCTTTCAACTCATGTGAAAAGTAAAATTCATTATAAATTTATCTATATTGTCACAATTTTAAAATTTAATTGGAATTGCTTTTAGCAAAAGCAGTGTGTTCAAGCAGCAGCAATGTTAGATTTCTGGGAGAGAAGAAGGGATAAGCTCATACTTTCACTGTGATAACTGTTATATATCTTAAAAACTTGGTATTGATAAGAATCAAAACACTTCCTACAAAATAAAAAAGATCTGATTTCTTCGATTCCTAAGAAAGCACACAAATCCCATGTTAAATATTTTTTCTCTCAGGTCAGTGCTGCTTTCTTTCTCTGGTTCTTCTCTTACCATTCCTTTTACTCAATAAAGGCTCCGGTTCTTGATTCTCTCTCTCTGTTTGTTTCTGAGTGCTGTCAGAATGGACACAGACTCATCTCCTTTTCTTCTGCTACTGACTCCCACTGCTACCTCACCTCTTTAGACCTGTTTCCTTCTACCTCAAAATACCAGCTCCTCTCCTTCTCTTCTGCATCTGAAGTGTCTCAGATCTGCTCTAAAGTCCCCAAGGCTCTCATTCTCTTCATTTTCCACATGCAGCATATCTCTGTGCTTCTTGCCACTGCTGCCCACCCTCCAGGGCATTGTCTCACTCCCTCCTGAGCCTTGCAGATACACAACTCTTCATCTTGGAGAGGGTGCTGCTTTCTCAGAGCCTGTCCAAAGCAATCTAACCACCTTGGTAAACAGCTGGAAGGCCACCCCAAGGAGAAGTCATTTGTCAGTTGCTTTGGCTGTGTACTGCTCTCCAGTTATCTCTTCCACATTCACCATAACTTCTGCACCAAGTGGTTATGTTGGCTTCTATACACCCCAATCACCACCCCTTCCTTTTTTTTTTTTTTTGCAGTGCTCAAAAACGCTATTGCTTTTTTTCACAATTCATTCACAACCCTGCCTCATAACTTTCCTTTAAATTCCTTCTGCAAGCTTCTAGTTTACTGTGCTGCAAAAAAATTATTGGGCTTCTTCCAAATGCTCAGGAAGAATCTGATAGTAATTTACTGTTATTCTGCAAAAAAATATTATTTCATTTTTCCTCTGTGCTCCCCCATCTGTCTGACTGTCTGACTTTATCTCTTGTGTCTATCAGTTGCATTCAGAGCCCACATGCAAGTTTTCTCTGTCAGAGTCTGTACCGTTTTTTCTACGGATACATATCCTCCAGCAGAAAAACCTGATCCTAGGAAATGCTGAGCCAGCAGCAGAAGATGATGTTTGGCTAAAGATTTTTGCAGTTTTTTTTCCCTGTTTTTTTTTTCTATTTTTTCCTGGAGGTTCTTAGGGTTTTGTTTCTTTCTTTTGTGTTGTTTCCTTTTAAATTTGATTTCTTTTTTATGCATCTGGCTAAGAATGGCTTTGAACAACAGTGATGGATACCAGTCTAGCTCTTGAAAAGCAGCTGTCTGTAGATAGATTATTGAAATGGAGGAAAGTAAGAGTGCTACACAGCAGAGGTAATCCTAACATTGACATCACTGAGTGCTCCTTAGTTGGCAGAATAAACCCTAATAAAGTAACCAATACTGTCATGCAATATTTACATTTAAACTTAAATCAGGACATACATATGGAGAAACTATATATGATGACATTGAGGATTGCCTTTTTTCAAATAGGTCCTTCAGGCTAGCAGCTGGATTGGTTTTCAGATAGGAGCTTCTTAATCCAGGCAGATGTAGCTCTCATCAGAAGTTAATTTGCAGAGATATTCACATATGCAAATCATGTCACAATGGTGAAATGCAACCACATAATGACTGGAAAATGTTATACCCATAAATCATACTACCACGATCATCAAAATTTCCACTCAGCCAGGACAAATTCAACAGCATTTATGTCTTTCCAGCTTTTAGCCCATAAAAAATCTGTGTTTTTGGAGACTGTGTTACACTGGTGATCTTAAAACTCCCAAGTCTGGTATAATGAGTCCTCAAGTGCGTTATAACTTACCAGTAATTACATTTCAACATTTCTGCTTTCAGCAGTTAGTGTTTTATTCATAAACATTTAAACATTGAATTAGGCATAAAATAAGAATGTTGGCAACAACTGGGCTTAATTTCATTAACTATTAGGTAAACGTAGTATTGCTTCTTCAAATAATCCTTGGTTTGAATGCTAAAGATGTAATGAACTTCATGGTTCATAGCATCTGACATTGCTTAATTAATGGGTGCATTTATAGTACATAGGCCTCGGTAATTGATTTATATGCATGATTTGCACATACAGCTGTTAGTTCCTGTAGGAAAGTCATAATTCAAATGTATGCATATATTCAAGATAGGGGGAAAGGGGAGAAAAATCCACCTCACAAACTTGTCGAGTTCCCAATAACAAACTAATAGCATAAGAAATATAAATAGCATCAGAAAAAAAACTACCAGAAGAAACATTAATGTGATCACTTTGAGTTTCCACGGCTCACACTTTTCAAGTGGAAAACATGACAAAATGCTTCTCAGCATTTTTTTCCTCTTTACAGTAGATGTGGTTAAGTCTATATATGCCCACACACCTCTGTGAGTCTGTTCATATTACAACATATATAGGGTGAATGGAGTCCACATTTTCCATGCCCATTTGAGTACCTCTCCGTCACTCAAATACACATAAACTCACCCAAGGTATACATAATTTAGATTTAGGAGCAAGAACAATAAAACTAAGAAAAGGTTACGCTTAATATTACACATGTTCAGTCTTGGGGCAAATCTTCTCCTAACCAAAGCCAAACATTGGAGGCGAGGGAATTCAGCACAGGTTTTCTAGCCTGTCCAACAGATTACTTGTGAAAGCCAAAGTGGTGTGTTGAGAAGTCGATGCTGAAGAATAACTGAGCTCTGAGTGGAAAGAGGTCTCCTGTGGCAGTTTAAAAATGTTGAGGAAGAGAAACAGCTATTTCTGGATTATCCATTACCTTGCAGCTAAGACTGCATCCTTCGTAGTACTTTCCTTGCTCTTTGGTGTATCCCAAGTGGCAGTCCCACGTGCTGAAGGAAATGTCCCCATTCCAGCATGCAGTTCCAATTCCCTCATTTTCTCCCTTACACTGACAACTATCCCATATTAGCAGCAATCCTTATTTCAAGGGTTCTTCCAGGAAGCGCTTGCCATTTTAGGGTTTTTGGTTTCGGTTATCAAAGCATTTCATTGTACATTAAGGAATGCAGAGCTCAGGCAGCTTGATGGCTTTCACAACCCTGGCTCCATTTCCTGGTGCTCTGAGGCAACACTTAGCTTTTCACTCTCCAGACCCTTATACACCCTACATCTGCTATTCTAATGCCTGCATTCATCAGTAGACTGGCAATAATAAATTTTCTTCTTTCCTTTCTCTTTTTTTTCCAAAGGCTCTCCCTTGTACACACGTTTGTCATTTCTTCACTATTGACTGCTGACTGGCCAAACCTCCATGAACAATAATTCCATTATAATGTAAGCCAGAGGCATGGCTGGCTTTATGGTTTGACTGGAGGCAGGTGAAAGGGTGGAAAGGAGATTATTTTAAACTCTTAATCATCACTCATCTTTTTTCAATATTCATTGACAAGCTGTAGTGGAAACTATATTTTTTCATGTGAACCCAGGCACTCTTCCAGACTCTTATTCCTCAGTATTAGCCCAGTGCTTTCCTTCTGAGAGTTTTACTGCAGTCTTCTGAAATCCAAGCTTTCCCACAGTGTTAGTGACTATGCCCTTACAGTCTGAAAAGGCCTAGCACCCAAACTGGTGGTCTAAAATAATTTATATCACCGAGACCTAAGAGGTGTGAAGAACAAGAGTTGAGGGCCTGAACACAAGCCTAGTCCCCACATAGAGCAGATGAGTTTGTGCTGTGTAGATTCAAAGTCTTGTACCCCAGCTATCTCTTAAGAAATGCTGCTGAGAAATGCTGAGTTATTCCATTTGATTCAGAACGTAGATAGCTGAAAATACAGATGGTGGTGTAAGGCAACATCTCCTTTTCTCCTTGTTGTAGAAGTAGAGGCAGTTTAGAAAGCTGTGGAGTGCGAAGGACCAGCTCAGCTTAACATCTCCAATGCAGCCTTGATGGGCACAGTGGAGCTGTCACAGAAGAACTTAATCACAGAAAAAATTGGCTGTGGGGATATGGTGCATGTCAGGAGTGAGCTCAGAGCCAAACTTTATGACCATATAAATATCTCAATGTTCACTTCAGTGATATGTCCTTTCTACTGCCTCTACGTGAAACACACACAATGCTCCAGTTTTCTTGGAAATGAACAGTAGCCAGGATTTAGTCCACGGACTGAATTGCTATAGCTGCTGCTAACTTTTATAGCAGAGGAAACTGAAAGGCAGACACTTGAGCTATGTTTAGGAGACATTATGTTAATATTGCCTGATTTATATAATATGCATGAAAAAAAGACCTAATTTGAAATCCTAAATCTAAAGAAAACAAATGTAGGAGAGGAAAAGAGAAAAAATGTATAGCGGTTTTTGAGTCAGATGCTTAAATGACTTCTCCCCTTGTCCTCCTCAGCCTGATTTTACTGATCTGACACACTGTTTGGAAGTATTTAAATAATGGGTTTAGATTTTCAGAGGGGGTGACCTCTGAAATTATCCTGAAATCATTACATATTTTTCAGAGCAGCAGAATGAGTTTCTCGGAAGATGTAGGCAGAAATGGTGATTATCTAAGATAAAAAATACTATGTAAACATTTTCTGCTAATGCTTCCTCGTCTCCAATGTATAATCCAGTTCTCATTGATTTCAAAAGCAGTTGGGTTTCATCTGATCACTAGTTATTAAACAGCTTCTAATGCTATAAAAAAACTCCAAAGCTTTGCTAGAAATAATCTTTGTTTTCTTGCCAGACTGTAACAATAATAACAATTATATATAAACATGCATATACACACATTTCCTTTCCATTTTTATATCTTCAATCATCTGGAGTTCTTCAAGCATTTTATGCAGGTGAGTAAAAAATAATTATCTTTGTTTTGCAGGCACAAAGGGAACGTATGGTTGAAGTTGTCAGAAAAAGGAATAATATTGTGAATTTTCCACCAAGATTAAAAAAGATCACATTTATATGAAAACTGCAATGGGTTTCTTTGACCAAATAGGCTATTTAGTATTTTTTACCCTTTCCTTTAATTCTCCCAGCCTTCCAAGCTGAGACATCCTTGAGACAAGGTTTGAAGTCTTACATCAGTCTTGGCAACATTCTTGACATAAATTCAGAGAATTGTTAGAGCATGTTCTCCTTCTGTTTGGATAGGACCACTGTTAGGTCTGCCATTTCTGAGTCTGATTCTGGTCCCTGTGCTTTCATTTGGTGTGCTTTTTCACACCACATCGGGTGCCAGCTGGCACTGCCAGCAGTGCCAGTCCCTGGCTACCCATACCTGTCCTATACCCATACCCATACCTATCCTACCCATACCTGTGCCAACAAGCAGCATTCCTATGCAAGGGCAAGCAGAAGTGGAACACTGGGGCATGCCATGCCCAGGAGATTGCTATTGTTTTGTTGGGTTTTTTTTTTGGCTACAAGCCAAAAAAGCCCTATCAGTTGCCCATAGGGCACACATCCTTCTCATCATGCTGCTGAGCAGGGACTGCTCATCTGCAGCAAGGTGACCACAGTCCTTCCCCCACCCAAGTCTGTCCTTACCCATGCAGAATCAGCAGTATCTGCAGGGATAATGGTAGATGAGGAAACAGGCAAGACTGAAGGTGTTAAATGATTTATTAATGTGGCAGGATGCTGTTTACTTTACATCAGATAGCACTGAAACAACTGATTTTTCAATCAGTATTAGTGTTTCTTGCTGGAGGGGTGAATCTTGCTGTGTGACATGTCCTCCTGACTGGTTTTAGAACATGTTCATTCCCATGCAATGGTTTCAAAGTTTGTGGGTGTTTGCACAGTGGGGAAACATGCTCAAAGCTGCTGTAGTCTCATTTGAACTATGTAAAAGCATATGGATGTGATCTTGTGATTAAAAATGAAGTTTCCTCTAAACAGGTTCCTGGGGAAGTATTCGTCTGTTCTGCAAAGGGATTGCAGTTAATTCTAACTAAGGAACACTTTAAAACTATTAGGAGAGAGTAATTTTAGCAGTTCTACACATGATTAAAAAGTCATTTTCTAAAATATTCTCACTGGAGAGTTTTTTTTCTTTTCTTAAAGAAAACATTTAATTGCTCCAATCAACCATAGCTACTTTCTGCTCATGATGTAATTTGTATACAAGGTATATGGTAATTTTTCATATTTGATTAGGAATGTATCCCCTATAGTTCCTATCATTCACCTTTAATTGACTATAACTCACTCCTCATTAAAGAAAGAAGGATTACAGTAAGATGGAGAAGGGGAGCACTCTGGTTTTGCAGTAACATGACCTGGCACACTTGGTGATGTCCCTCTGATAGAAACTGCCTCTATTATTTTTCCATTCCTGTGGCACCAGCAGTGGAAGTCCCACCTCACAGATAGGTGAGACCAGTTTTGATTTTAGTTCCAGAATTTGCATTGGCATCACCCACTTGCATACTACAAAACCAGTCTCTCTGATATGCAGAAGAAATTCTGGCCAGCAAATGCCACCAACACTTGACAACACTTGAAGTACTGAATAGTTTAAGTGGTTGAAGAGTGTGACTCTTCTTTCCATCCTTGATGCTGAAGTGAGGCATCCCTACCACGTAGCAAAGAAAGCTGTTTCCAACACTCCACTCCTTGAAGATGTGGCATGGTAAGTAACAATAGAGCCCACGTATTTTAATGTGTTTCTAACGCCCTGTCTAAGCCCTCAGTTCTTCCTGATAACGTATCTTCAGGTCTTAGGTGAGTAGTGACACAGACAAATAAGTATCCAGCCAATGTGCAGCATGCTGGCACCCTTGCTGGTCTTTAGATTCTGCTCGTGCAATAAATCCAGCAAGTTATATGGCAGTGGATATGGGTGAGTGGTGTACATGGAAGGACAGCTAGGCTCCCACCTCTATGTAGCTTCCTCTTGGGATAAACATCTTCTTTTCATTATGAAAAGCAATCCCAGCAAGCAAGTGCCACCCTGGAACTTTGAGGTTCATTCAGTATCAGGAGTCTGTATTACCTTGTGTCTCATCCATGGCAGACGCCATTCAGTGGTGTCTTACCATCCATTGCTTTATGCTTAATTTTGTGAATTGTTTCCTCACTAGAATATACCCAGGCACATTTTCTGTGGTATAACTCTGAATCCTCTTTTTTTTTTTTTTTCTTGAGGGAATTGTTGTGTCTTAAGGACCACAGTAGTAGCACTGAGCTGCCCATGGTGGAGCAGTTCCATAAATGTCATGGTACTTGGTACATCTGTTGCTGTGAAGAAATAGCTGCCAGTGACATAATCACTAGGACAAAACTCTAACATTATTTTTTTTTCAAGCACTTAAATCCCAGCTTTCTCTTTTCAACATTTTGAATTTTTAGACCTTGTATGATAGCGCACTAAAACCCAAAACTTCAGTATGTTTTCCCCAAGAGTTTTCTCAGAAGTTTTGAAAGCTGAAGCATTTTTATTTTCTTTAAAATTGTTCCTAGGAGCACCTGTCAAGGACTGGGTATTCTGATATCATAAAAACACGAAACAGCAGAGTATCTGTAAGCAAAAACAGCCACAGTTCAGAGCAGCAGAGCACTGGCAGTGACTTGTTTGACTCTCCCTGTTCACACTGGTGGTGCCCAAAATGCTTTGGTTAGGCTTTGAACTAGGGAAAAAAGAGACCTGATGCTGCCCAGATTATTCCACGGCATGCCTGGCCTTGCCAAGCACAGACTACAGCTTCCCCTAGACTTGTAACCTTGGGCTGGAAGCAGTCACAGTGTTCCTGCTGATGTCTCAAACTCCATCCACCTTCCCAGATTTCTTGAACTCTTTCCCTACATGCAGCAACCTGTCTATTCTCCAGGTGGTTCCCTAAGAGGAGCAGTGTCCCCACCTGTGTGGCTGTGTCCGTGGCTGAGCTTCTGCTGACTCAAGCAACATTATCTTTCGAGTCACCACAGAAAACTGACCTCACCCAGGATGACTTGTAGCTTTAGCAGCCAGAGGACTCATTGCTAATGAGAAGTTTGTCCTTTTTTTTCACCTTCTGGCCTAGCACACCACAGTCTGATGGTCTACAGGAAAGAGTGAGGGGGCTAATCAGGACACCCTATTATTAGTCCTTTTCCCAGTCTTTATATTTCTGTTCCTCTGACCCACCCTTTTTCCAAAACACTGTGGCTTTCAGCATGTCCTAATAGAGAATGCTCCATCCAAAAAAGATCAACACTAAGGAAACCATTACATTGTCCTCTTTGTTCTGTAATATTCTGGTAATTTGTTCTGACAAATAGTTCATTTGTATAAGTACTTAGTAGTTCCATTTTTCTCCCTGAAAACCAAATACTTAATTTCATGATCCTCTAGTTCCTGTGTTTGCTGAATCTACACCATTCCCCAAACTTCCATCAAGTCATGGTCCCTTGATATCCCTTCCATGTGACCTCACCAAACAGTCATGATGCCCCTTGCCCCTGGACATCTATTGTTCTTCACATCAGTTCATTTTGCCCTCACAGGAGTTGCAGACACATACCTGTCCACATATAGTCCTATGGAAAAGAAAGAGCAGAATTTAATGGGGTGATAGTTGCCTCTAACACAGGTTATGCTATCTGTGACCAAGGCTCTGTGTAGCTGTCCTGAGATGGTAATTTTCTGCCTGTTTTCTCATCTTTGAAACCTCCTTTGCAGAGGCTCCTTGAGCCCTTTACCTGAGTAATCTTTCCTGAAAACCCAGTATTACAGTAGCTAAAAAAAAAAATTACTTTTAAGGAATGGAGGGCTGCCTGGCCAGAGTGAGGTGAGTCCTGGCTGAGTCCTGAGCAAGCACTGCAGAGGAGTGAGGAGAAAGGAAGGATGCCCCAGACACCTGTGTTTTGTTGAGACCCACCTGAGAGATGGCCTCTGGTAGATATAGCATAGAACCTCTGCTGACAAGTGTCATCTGCCTTCTAGATGGCCCTGTAAGTAAGGACATACAAATGGATATTGATAATTATTTTGTCCCTTTTTTGCTTTTTCAGACTTTTGTTTTATCAGGAACATTAATAAATCCTTCCAGTACATTACATACAGCTATCTGTTTTCTACAATCATGAATCCAAACAACTCTTAAAATAATCTGTTAAAATCTATCCCAGGGAAATGTGCTAAACCAATCTTGCAATTAAAAAAAAATCTCAAAATGTAACATATTATGTTACATTTCATAGGTATTAACTCATTTTGTTCCCAGGATTGGGGATGGGAGTTGGTTTGTTTAGTAATCTCAAAACCCAATTTTTTTCAGATTTGTGCCAAGCTATACACTTTTCATTTCTCTTAACCTAGCACTCAACATCATGTCCAACAAAAGGCTGTGTGCAGCCAGAAACTGCTCTGACTTTGCAGGTGGTGGCTCTGGCTGTCTTTACAGTTGTTTATGTGAGTGCAGGCCTGGGAGTAAAGGCATTATGTCAGCTGGACCCTCTGCCTTTTCCAGAAAGGCTGAGGGTGGACACAGCTTCTGATACCAATCTGTCTCAAATGATGCAATCACTAAGAAATCCCAGAAGGCAGCAGTGTCCTGAGAGGAGCCCCCTTGCCATGCTCCAAACCACTGCTGGGGTTCTATCTTGATTAAGGAAGTGAATTGGAGTAGAAAGATTTTGGCTCTCTGGTGATGCATTTTCACACTGAATCTCCCGGGGTTTCCAGCTCTCTGGATTTTTGTTGTACTTCACAGAAAACATCAGGTTCAACAAAAAAGAAAGCTGTGTTATAGCAAGAGTGGAAAAAGACAGGTCAGGTAATGAAACAGAAATAAAATTGAAAACAATTTCAGTTAAAAAAGTTTAAATGCTTCCACACATCTCAGCCTCACTGTGGAAACTTGACAGTCAAACATTAAACAGTACACCATCTCACTGAATTTTATGTCATTATAGTAACAATATTATTAAACTTGATATAGTTTTCTTTTAAATTTCATTAAAACATATTTCCTGATCTTTTCACAAAAATGACCTTTGGGAACCATAGAAATCTAGACATTTCTTTATTTATGCTGCTGCATCAGCTAATACTTCCAGTCAGAAGCTATATTGGAAAGCATATGAAAGCCCTTATATGATACAGTAATATTGCCAACAAAATGTTGCATTAGAAAATTTTAAACTAACAAGTAGAAAGCTTTCTTCTATGAAATTACTTGATGTGTTTCTGAGAACAAGGTAGTGCCAGTGGATCTGTAATATTTTGCAAATATTTCTCTATACTCTTCATTCTATTCTGGAATTTTAAACTCTTTCTTTCTGTCTTACAAACTTTCTTTTTTTAATATATCTTTTTTACAAAGTAAAAGAAAGGCACATATATACATATAGTCTAAATATGCCATTATTCATCTCTAAAAAAAAGCAGGCAGGCAAAACATTTTTAATGGCTCTCCATTGTGTATAGTAACAAAAAATATTACTATAAATATGACTATAATATATTACTGTATGGATTTTCACTGTTTATTGAATTTTATGGATAGCTACATTTTCTGAGAACTGTCCAATAGGCAGGAAGTTCTAGTGAAGTTCTGAATGAATCAGGAAGTCTCAAAGCCTCGGCTTAATCCCATCTTCCCACTGACTTCCTTCAAACAAAATAGCTTTAAAAAAAATCAGTAAGGAGTTAATGAGGAGAATAAGCCTAAAGGACACCAAAAGCCTTGTTTGGCATCTTTGTGAATGATCTGAATATTTCAAAATCAAGTAGTATTTGAAAATCTAAACTGGATTCACAAATGACAAAGTCTCCAAAAATCACAGGCAACGTCTGAGAAAATGGACTTTAAAATGCTCGTCCTTAAATCCTTTTCACATCACATCTTAAAAGAAACCCAGCCTAGTATTCAGAAAGTTGGGAAAATTGAAAATCATGAGAAAAAAAAAAATTGTCTTACTGTCAAATATTCATCAAGGGAGGAGAAGAAAACATTAGAAAAGAGAAAAGAAATTATCACATCCATACAGATTTTAAAGCAGGTCAGGAGCAACAGAGAGATTGCATTCTGTATGAAGCATTGTAGTATGGATTAGAAATAGAAATATATAACACCATAAATATATAAAAAATAAACTTTTTTTCATAATTGATCTAATAATTTTGAATAAATATGCACTGCAGAAGTTACTTTCTAACTTTCCAAGTGGCAGAACAACTAGGAACAGTACTGACTAAAATTAATGTATGACTCCTGAATTTGTTTACTGCATTTTAGAATTCAGTGAAATTTAGTATTGAGATAAATCTAACATACATTTCTGACAGGATCAAGGAAATAATTGACTTGTTGCTAGAATTTTCCTTCATTATTGTCTTGAATTGTATCAGTGACCAGAAATGGAATGTACTCTGCTGGACTTGTGACTAGAAAACTGAATTTTTTAGAAGAAGATAGAAAAGAACAATTTTTTCCTTCACTTATATTCCAGGATTTCCTCAGATCATGGTTCTTTGTTTACAACCTCAGATACATCAGTGTAATAAAAGGAAGAGTTATATGTACAGTATTTTCCACAATATATTTTGTCATCATTATGTAATTTTTAGTCTGGATCTTTGTTAGCACAAAAAAGGTAATTCATTTCACAGACAGCAGCATAGTGCTTTGATTAAATCTTATTTAACAGCAAATCATTATCTTATTGCTGACTTAAGCTCACTGTGAGAGTCAGGTCAAGCAAGGAATTTGGAGATCTGAGGTATATAAACAGTTGTAAATATAATTCTGCAGAAATATGTATGAATATGTAAACCAAACCACAATTTTTAGATAACACTAAGCACGTATCACTGTGTGTCAGACCCATCCAAAATTAAGCTCTTGGATCAAAAAGATTCACACCTGCTTACCTGGGAATTAACTTTAGGGCAGGACATCAATTAGAGTAGGCAGTGCTGGTGTTTGACTCTGCTAATGAGGAAATGAAATGCTGAGTATTGCCCCATTTTTTAACAGAATCGGCCAAATGCTGCCCTTGGTTACATTCCCAAGCCTCAGATAACATGAGTATAATTGAAAGCAGTTTTGGTTCAATATTTCTTGTATTTTAGAAGGTATGGAGCAATCAAGCAATATGACCTTTTAGTGGTCCACCAAAGAATCAAGTTCTGTTCTATATGGGATCCAGACTAATCAATATCCTATTACAACCGCAGTCTGTTTGGTTTTGTTTTTTTTTTTACAACTGAGACACATTGGAAATAGCTTGGACAAAACATTTCTCCCTGCAACAGCTGAGACTTGGCAGATTCACAAACTATTAGCGAGTTAAATCTATGCTTTTCAATAAAATTACATGAGTGTTTAAGCTGTATTTAACAACGTAGTGCAAACATACCCAGACTTAATTCATTCAAGCACTCCTCATTAAGCCAAATTTCCAAACAACATCCACAGCGTTAATAAATACTTAAAGATAGCAAGCTCGTATTAACTGGTCAGGTATAGCAGAGTTTTAATAATCAGAAGCGTAGGATAAAGTCCTTATTGGTACAAGGTCTAATTTTTCTCTTGGATGAGAGAAGGCAGAATTGACTGAAGGAAAACTCTGAACCACACAAAGAGACAAAAATATTCCAATGAGTCAGGATATCATCCACCATTTTCAAGCACAGGGATGACTGATAACTTCTTTGACTTGCAGAAATACGGAGTGAGACCTGGGGTGAGGGTCTTACCCTGCCATTCCATGGCATCTCTCCAGCTCTTCAGCATGTTCAGACTTCCACTGGTGAAATCAGTGCAAAATAAAGATGGCACTACAGGTGTGCCTGAGCACACATATTGCATACATGTTGATGAGTAGAAGGAAAAAAAAGCACTGGGCCTGTTCTTATTTCACAAGACTGTCTCAAAGGAAGTAAAGCCAGACTGTCTCCATGTGCACTTGTCTGTATTTCAGACCAGAAATAAGGAGGAAAAAGTACAGCCCCCACCTAACCCTATATTTTTCCTTCGGAATGGGTTTGTTTTCTTAAAACAAAATAGCCATAGCCCTATTATTAAAATCAATAATGGACTAAAGTCAGGTCATAGTTGTCCTTTGGTTTTTAGGATGAACATTTCTGAGGAATAAGTCTAGTGGACTTGCAGGTCAGAATAACACAGCAGTTTCACTTGTTTGCATTCACCTCCCAGTAAGGCTTGCCTGTGTGTATTTTATTGCTTAAAATTATTACACTGGCCATCATGGGAACAGTGGGGTGAACAATAAGAATGCTGTAGCCTCCAGGTTGTTTTTCAGTGAAGGGGATGTGGGCAGGGGTCCTGCATTGCCACATTCCTGCAGCAACATGATGATGCATGGGGGACACACACCATTGTGGAACTGAAGCCTGTTGTCACCCAATGAGTCCATCCCTCTTGGATTTGAGTTTCTGTGCTGTGCCTACAGCAGGCCATGAAGAAAAAAAATGGTAGGTAAAGCACCTTTATTGAAACTTCATACTGCACAATATTTAATATGCCTTTCCCTGGATACTTGTTTGAAAGAAAGAAGGAACCTCTAGAGTCTCTCAAACTCCTATTTGAACTTGGTAATGTGCTAAAGTAAATGTATGAAACAGTATTTTTATTATTTATTTATTTTTACACACATATGCAAGCAGGCCAGAAAATCTGTAGTATATCATTCCATATTCTGCATCTACTTGATCTCTCCTTACTATGCTAATGAGAAACTAATGGCATTTGACTTTCCTGTTTGCAGGAGGAAAGAGTCCTTTCTATAAAAGTGAGCAGAATTTTTAAAAAATGCTTTAACTCCTTTTGGAGTCAAAACCATGTGTCCCTGAGGCCATGGCCTGAGACCTGGTAAGGCATGAGCAACACATGCATCCTTAAAACTGAAATAATGGAGGTCTGTAACTGTTGTGGCATGAACACATTGGCTCTAAGTATCTAAATGAAGCTGACCTTTTACATACTAATGTTCCATTGCTGCTAATAAAAAGAATCCTACTTTTTTCAGAGGCAGGAGTAGAAAGAAATATTACTAATACTTTAGTAAGATCTATGTATTATTTCTAGAATGAAATGAGAAAGGTCAAATTTCCTCTCCCATTCCTTTTTTCTTTTTGTATTCTCTAACTTCTCACCCATCTTTGTTGTACTAATGAAATTAAGATATCCTTCATGATATAACTGTGAGCTAGGGGGATCTAAATTACCTTCATCTGGCATCATTCCAGTATACTATAAATGAAGTAATTGTCCTTGACTATAAAATTTGCATTTTCAAGACTTAATTGCTATCATTACATCTTTTTGTAATTCTATTAATTTAACTGAATGGAGCATTTGGTTTTATGGTAAAAAATTTGCATTAAAACATTGTACATCTAAATAGAATTTTAATATTTGTGTCAAAAGCTCAGTACAGTTGTCCCACAGGACCTAAACAATTTCACAAGAGGAGAACAGGAAGCAGTCGCACTTTAGGTCAACAAACAGGTTTCCCTTTGTTGAATATTAATAGAACTTGCTGTAACTGGCTTCATGTGATGAAGATCACTCCTGCCTGATCTCTACAAAAGTTTTGTTAATCTATGAATTCCATACCATAATTCTTAACAGGAAATGTATTTGCCCAGATACAGAATAGGTAGGATGTATGTTTGTTTTGTCAGGAAACAGCTCTTTTATTTTTCTTCCTTTCTTCATTCTTTTCTGACAGAACAAAGCACTTTGGTCAAAGACCATGGACAAATGGCTAAAGCAGTGTGAGGACTCTGAACTGGCTGAATACACTGCAATTGCAGATGCCCTGGGCACCTTTTTATACATGGGGCACACTGGTAAGCTAGGACTATGTTACCAAGTACACACAATTTGAAACTAGGTCCATCTTCTTGCAGTGAATTTCTGTGTTACCTGGGGACTATGACCTCTCATTAGGTCTTTGGAGGTATTTAAGCCACTGAAGCCCTTGGGAAGTAGGTACCCTGTTAGTTTGGAGTCCCACTCAGGCAGCACTACAGGCAGTCACTCCAGGCACTACAAGAAACAACTGACATGTAGATGAGTAAACTGTGTTTCATGTTGATCAGAAAAGTCTATGGTATTTTCCATTTTGTGTTAACAAACACCATCGAGTTGTATAACATATTATTTATGCAAGTAATCAAGATGGATTGGCTTCACAATGAATCGGTGTGGGTTTTTTTGTTTGTTTGGTTGGTTTTTTAAAATTGTTTTTTTAACATATGAGTAATATTTCACAAGAGTTAGTGACAGAAATCTCATTAACTGCTCTTAATATATGTTGTATTTACTGGACTTCATAATCATTGTGTAATTAAGCTTCACAACTGGCTTGTGAAGCAGAAAAGATGAAAGATGCCTCCATGAAAGCAATTTATGGGATGGTGAAATTAAAGACAGATTTCTGAAAGTGTATAGGTACCACTTCTTGTTAGTTTTGGTGCCTAAATACCTCTGAGGGCCCAAAGCTCTTGCAAAGCTGTGCAGTGAGACACTGGTACCAGACTAGACCAAAACCTGGGAGCACAGGATGAAGCCTCTATTTGAGATCATGGCTTTTGGGCAAGTGCCACAGTGGCTCTGCCTTCTGCCCTTGTCTTTTGAATGGGAATCACATTTACTTACTTTGTAGACTGTGTGATGATTCAGGGTAAGCTGGAAATGCAATATGAAAGTCATAAGAGCAGGTAACATGATTCTTCTACAGCCATCTATATATGCATCATTTCTAGTGGGGTGTTGGCCTTTATTAGAAAAACGTCAGCATCACAGATGGGGGGTGAAGGACAGACAAGAGTTTTAGTTCAGTGCTGAATCTCCCAGACCTACAAATATCAGTTCTACTGTGCTATTTGAGTCTGCTCTGTTGTTGTAGGCATGTGCACAGGGTACAAAGGCTCACAGGGGATCTGCTGTACACAAAGACTGAATTTTTTCCACTTCAGGGAGGACCCTGTGTATGTTCTTTCTTAACGGGTGAATTTCATTTGATGTGAACATTATGTTAAGGCTGAATTTCTAGGCAGATTATATGATAGTGCATTAGAAGAAAAAAACCCAACCCACTCCACCACCAACAAAAAAACCCAAATCCAAAACAAAACACATATTCTTTTGAAAAATCCAGGTCTAGCTGTTAGCATCAATTACTTCAAACACCTACTGACTTTTCTGGCGCATCTATCTCATTGAATCTTGGAAGTGATTTTATGTGCTTTAAGCATTTGATCACATAATCAGCTTCTGCATAGCAATGCAAAGGATCCTGAGCATTGTCCTGGCAGATAGTCAAGTCAAACCTGACACAGAAACAAACATACGGGAACAATTGTTGTCAAAACACATTGCATCACTTTGCTTGCTAAAGCATTTGCTCTGGTAATCCACCATGCTGACGTGTCCCTCTGCTGATGCCATCTGAGCAGGGACTATATCCTTAAAGTTGACATGTGCATCACATTACAGCAGTGATTTTGTTATATATCATCGGCATAATGGATATTCAGAAGAGATTCATAATCTTGAAAGGTGGCTTGAATCCAAAGATCTCATCCATGTTCTGGTGACTCAGAGCATTTTGGAAACACATTTTATAACATCTCACGCTGGCTTGGGCAAAGGCAAAGTAAACAGTCGCCTAGGGCAGCACACTTGGGAGAGAGGCAGTCCAGGTCCCCTTTCCTACTTGCTCTCTGCTGACAACAACAGGAATACAATCCTTTAACCTGCCTCTCCACTGTCCTTCCCACTCCCCTTTCCAATTTAATTTTAATGGAAATCTAAAGACATCTTTTTGCCTTCTCCCTGTCTCTTTTTCTTATTCAATCTCTCTCTAAAACTCCTACTGGTTTCTCCTAGGTTTTCCCTTCCATGGAAAATCCACTGCCTCCTTTTTGGGCAATTCCAGTCCTGTGAGAGGGTTCCAAGCCTCACATTTCTTTCTGCAAACAGCTATTTGCTATTTATTATTTGCCACCTTTGCTGAACAGCCTCAACCGTCCTGAGGTTTATGGCAGAATGAGCTATGTGAATAATACAACACTGTGAAAAAGTACACCAGATCATTTCCCTGTTGACAGCCATTGCTTTAAAAGAGCTTTTTGATATTGGGGAAAAATCCAGATAGCTGTAGAAAATTTTGCTGTATTGCTTATGACTTATGAGATTAAATGAGACAAAAGTAAGATGGTGTCAGCATGTTACTGAATCCCTGGAAAGGTGGGGCTTGCTCTGACGGTAATGCTAGTCACGCAACATAAAATTAGATTGCAGAATTCATCGCCATGGGATGTTATAGAAGCCAAAAGGCATAATCGTCTTCAAAGGGGAATTAGGAAAATTGTTCCATCAATGACTGTCAAATGCAGTTATCTAGATGCAGCACCAAGCACAGGAAACCCCTAAAACACAGGTTGCTGGAAGCTATTTGGCTGTAGCCATGCAAGGATCACCCTCTCCATGGGTGAGAACAGTTCCTGTTTGAGCTGTGTTAAGACTGATCTTTCAGTCTCTCTCATTAATACATGCCTCATGGTTAAGGTGAACTGCTCTGGACTTAGTCATCTGAAAATTAATGTCATTTGAAAGTGAAGTTTAGAGGAAGTCTGTTCCAAGTGGCAGCTACTCCTGTCTGTGTTGAAAACACTAAAGGATGAGATAAATTACCTAGATTAAGTGTCCTGTACTTATGACTTGTACTTTTGTCCATTAAGCTTAAAGGCTTTGTCTGTAAAAATGAACAGAGTTCAGAAGGAGTTTGTTTTTCCAAGCAAGAAAGCAAGACCTCAGATAGTCTGTGTGGGTGTTGTTTATGCCTGTACTGTGTCCTTCCACATAGATTTATTTTTGCTCTGTCTCAAAGCTTTGGATTGCCTTAACTTGCTCAACTTGGCCAATTCCACCTTCTTCTGGCATACATAACATGTAGTCATTCCCTCAACCTACACTGAAAGAAGCTCAGAGGTGTGCCACCTTTCTAAAATGACAAAGCAGCAACCATCCTTTGGGAGTAGTACAAGTTTCTGAAATCAGTAATTTGACAAGCTGTGGCAATTTGACAAGCTGTGACAGAAGTCTCTGGAAGCTTCTTGCACATCAGTGTATACACAGCTACCACACATAAGAGAGCAGCAGATCCTTCACTCATTTGGCTCATTATTTTTGCCTTAGGAAATAGAGCTCACATATGTAGGCATGTATTTGTTAGGGTTTCTTGCTACACTCATTGCCTCAGATCCCTACTGGCAATGGTTGTTATCGAGACAATCTTGTGAAGGGAAGCAAGGAACTGTGATTAATTTGCAAAGTGTGAGGCCAGACATTATGGTTTTTGCTTACTGCTCTCAATGTCTTAATTAGTACAATACTTACACTAAGCATGGAGTTCTCTTCAGGAGTCAAAAAGGTGGCGCTGGTGGTGCCTTGGCAGAGGGTTTAAAAAGGAAGGGGAAAAGCTTGCAAGGTGACAGATAATACACTGACAGATGGCAATGACTATGTTCTGTGCTCTTTTAATGCTCTTCAGGTAGATCTCAAGGATGCTCAGTAAAAGTATGACAGAGGATAAAACTGCGCCCTGCTGTCACTAGAGTTAATAACAGCTTGATAGTGTCTTCTAGGCACAAGGAGGCATTTGAACCACACATGCCAGTGGGGTTCTAGCAGGACTTTTGCTTGGGGCTCAGGAGGTTCAACCACGGTTCAAGGTTCGAGCAGACAAGGCTGCAGGCAACATAAATGGTACAAAGAAGCATTACCTCTTTTTGACATCCAGAACCTAATTGTGCTCACTCTTTCTGGGAAGAGTACATTTTTTACTGTTCAGTCTGAGACTTCAGTGGGATTGGGGTCTCATATCCTTCTTTCTTAGTCTGTTCTCTGTTCAATTAAGTAGAAATCAGACTCCATATTTATTTTTATTTAAGAAATGAATATCTGTGGATACACATCTCTAAAATAAACATCCAAACATTAGAAAGCTTATTTTTCATGAATTTTATGTATATATATATATATATATATATATATATTTGTATGTATGTATATATGTCTATGTTTTTTCTGTTACTTTCTAATCTCTTAAAAATTTTTCTTATAGAAAAGTGACAGGGTTTTAGCTGATAATTCATCAGGTAATGAATTTGACTTTGACAGAGACTCAGCAAAGAGCCTCTGGATGTAAAAATGAAACTGCTGGTGTGAAAATACTATCTGTAGTAACCACTGGAAGTAAACTGCAAAAATCCAGGTCGCTGAGCAATGTCTATTTTGCAAAGTAAGAACATAGTCAAGTACAAGCCCTGTGGTCCAAGTGCCTTCTCTCCCTCTTGGAGTCTGCTAACTGCTGTAGCTGAGATTTAGATCAATTACACTTTATATTGCTGAGATCATGTGTTTTGCTGACAGACAGGCTTGTATCCTACTCACTGTCATCCATCTCAGTCACATTAGCAGCTTCAAAGGTATTAAGGAGTGAGCAAGCCTGACCTTCTTCATAGCCCCAAATGACCTTGGGGAATTTTTTTTTTCGGTGTTTGTGTGTGGACAACAGACAGCAGGTGAGTCTATGTAGGCACTATTAGTAAAGCTGTATGGCTCTGCAACAAGGCATTTTATATGAGAAAGAAGAATTTCTGAGAAGGTGTTTGTAGGTGTGCACTTTTCAGTCCTTGATATTGACCTCCAGAGTTAAGCTTCTCATGAGTCAGTTTAGTAGTTGTGGAAATGGTTAGGCTCAAAGAGAATTAATGCATCCATTTTTTATTTTCTCATTATGTGCTTAATCTGAAACTGTTTTTAAACTAAACTTTTTGTATTTAATGTAATTTTCTTAATACTCTCTTCACATACCATTTTGGTTTAACAGCTAAGGCAGAAAATTGACACACATTTAATATTGTTAATTTAAAAAAAATTCATTTTAAGTTGTAGAAACACCAAACTATTTTTTAAATCCATTTATGGCTTAGCCCCATTTCCTGAAGTTTTCCTCCCATGTATTCTGGAGTTTTTTTCCATCTCTCACTGTGCTCTGTTTATTATTCTTACAGCTTAGAATTTTCTTCTTCCTCAGCTACCAGTTTGTCAGTTATGATCAAGTGTCAAAATGAAAGCAAGGATAAGCATCAATTACCAAAAATTACATAGTCAGTTTACATATTCATTAGAAGAACGGATTTTTCTCTCAATGCATACCGGATGTGAACTGTAACTAGGCACATGAGTTGTCTACACACTCATTTTCACATCTGAAATCTAACAGCTAGATTGGGTAATCCAGTATTCACCTGCCAGGCATGAAGTTCTTGTGGTATAGGAGCAATACCTTTAAATCTTTTAATACTGGAGGTTATTCAAAGTATTTCAAGTACCATCTTTTCTGCAGGAACAACTTTTTAGTCTCTTCTCCATAGGAAGACTGCAATCTCAGGTTACACAATCTTCTACTTAAAATTCTTTTGCATTTTGTTCTCTCCCTCTCCCTCACTTTATTTTTTCCTGAACAAAATGATGGGTATTCTACAAAATTAAAGTTAAAAAAATAGAAGCAGGACTGTAATTACTTTTAATGTTACTACCATGAAAAAAAGTCCTTTATTATGGGAAAAAAATGAAACCTTTGATACTTTAGAATTTCCTTTTCACTTAACAGTTAGGTGAAATTTTTGCAATTCATAAGTTTTTTCAGTGTATAATTTGATTTTCCTTTTTGGTATGAAAATGAATTATAGACAAGCATATACTCGCCATTAGAAACAGAAAAAGTGAGTGGGGTAAACTGGCAGTTCTCAAGGTTTTTTAAGTCACTACACAGATTTCTATTTGTCCCCCACTAATTTGTACAGTATACACTGCGGACGTCCTTGCTGCAAATCATTCTTAACCCACTCTGGAAATGTGAGGTTTCCTTTATGTTGAAATGTACTGGAATTTTTAAGAACTATATTTAAAGTGCTTCTTCTGCAGTGTGTTTGGCCCATTTGATGCCAGTTGGGTCTGCCTAGTACAGATTGGTCTGCTGACATGGGAGAAAAATCAAGCAAAATCCCAGAGTTTTGTACCCATGGGTTGTTCATTTCCATCTTGGCCTCTCTGACAACCTTCAGCTGCTCGTTGTGCAGGCTGAAGTAGATCCCTGAGCTCATAACAAGACTTTGGAAAGTCCTTTGTGGCTGCTTCAGCATAAAAGCACAACTCTGTGGATCTGGTGGCAGGAATGTGGGTTTATGCTGGTTTGGGCGATGATGCTGTTATTCTTTCACTTGGTGAGCGGTGACTGAAATCATAAACTAATGCTTTCCACATAGACGATAGGGAGAACAGCTGCTGCCTTGAGGAAAAATCAAAACATTTCACTTCTAAAATATATTTATAAAGCCATATAAATGTATTTTTCATTTTGTGTACCTGGGAATAGCTAAGCCCAAGCATAGTTAGGGGTAGACTTGCTGAAATATTGCAGTGAGAGTTGTCATCAAGCCCTTCCTAGTGTTTGGGTCACTTTGGCACCTGCAGTCTTATGACTTTGAAGCTTGCAAATGCAACTCAAACTCAGACTAAATGCATTGTGAGCATATTCCTTTAGAGATTTGTACCTCTGACATGCAGCTCTGTTGAGACTGGCAGCAAGCCTGCTAATTTTTACCAGTTGTGGCAGACCGTTTCAATGTCTTTTACCCTTCATATAAAGACAATCTGCTCAAATGTCTGTATTTTTGTGTTTAAAACCATTGAACCTTTCCTAACTGGTAAAATCATGTATTCTCTTTACTTTTCTTAAATGTTTCCAGAACACACAATTGGACTGCAGCTCTGTACATATTTCTAATTTCTGCCTGAAAGCAATAGAGATGTCCTGCAATGCTTTTCCCTGCCTCTGAAATGTCTAGAGCACTTCTTGATGTCATCAGTGGGCTCAGTTTCATATTTCTCTGTTTGTAGAAGGAGTGGATTGACTCCTGGGTGTGGACAAGTGTGAGAGCAGAATTTTGGCAATCCCTGGCTGGCCACTGGTCCTTTGGGATACTGTCACCATCCCATGCCATCCAGAGCAGCCTGTAATAACTCCTGCCTGTTTTGGGCACAAAGGCAGAAGAAAGGGAATATATGACTTTCTTCCATAACTTACTGCCCTGTAAAAGGATTTTAAAGAATCTTTGGGGAAAAATTTAGGCCTCAGATGCACACATGGATCTCATTGAGCTCGCAGAATGCCATGCGAGTGCATGCATTAACAGACAAAATATGGCTTTTGATCTTTAAGAGAAATTAATATAAAATATGTAATTGCGCTACTGTGTAATAGGATATTTTTTAATACTTTGTTAAAAATACTCCCCAAACTGAAATACAAAACAACAAAACATCCCAGGCCTTGGTCTTTTAATGGCCCATCTTCACCTATGCATATCTCACCTTTGATGTGGTTTGTAAATGTGCTTTTGTGCTTTGAAATTCAGTAAAATATTTGTACTTAATGAAATAACAAGCCAAGCACCTTCCTGTCCTCATGTCTGTCCATGTTTGAGAATGGCATTATATTTGGAAGTGAAACATGCATACTTGTCCCGGCCATCTGCAGGGCCTCCCCTGTGACCAGGCCTTTTCTTCTGCCACACAAAACCCAACTGTGATGGCTCAGCACTCATTCCATGAGCTTGCAAGCACAGAGACTTCCAGCATGTGCTTACATACATGAGCCTGCAGGTTTCCCAGCACCTCTTGTAGCTATTCCCTGAAAGAGTGCGATGGACTAAAAACCTCTGCTGACATAGACCTCTCAGGGGTATGCAAGACTGACAGCTTGGAGGTGGCTCCCCAGGGTCTATTGACACCTTGAAACTGCTGCAGTTGCATCAACCTGTGAGTGGGTGGTAATGAAAGGCAATGAACCTCAACCAGAGGCATCTTGGCTTTCATTTTACCTGCCTGAAATCCTCGGTGTGTTCGTCTGACTTAAATGTTCACTGAAATCTGAAGCAGCTTCTGCCTGGAAAGGTTCCCACAAACAGAAAAACAAGTACAAGGGTGAGCAAGTGGTATTGAGCAGAGTCTACCTGAGACAAGTTCTTAGGAGGAACAGCAAACTCTCCTATTTCTTCAACAGGGAAATAGCACAATCTAATTTTTGAAGAAGAAACCATTCAGGTCTCTATTGTTCTGTCAAATTGCAAATAAAAGAGAGATAAACTGTAGGAGCCACTTCATCAAGGTAACAGTCTCAGGTGAGTAGGATCGTTGTGTCATCTCAGAACAAGCATTTACATGTTTCCATTGAAATCAGGTGTGGTCTTGTTCCCTGTTCTCCAGTCTGTTGGTTACACAAGAGACCTTTCTCCTGAAAGGTTTCCTTAAGTCTTCCCAGTTGTAAGACTGGATTTGCTCCCCATTTTGTACTGGAGCATCTCTATTTTTTGGCTGAAGTGTTTAGTAAGTATTCACCTTTAGGCAGAAACTGAGGCTAGAACTTTTCCACCTGGTCCTTTAGCTGAGATTTTATGAAGTCATGAACAATGAAGGGAAGGGTAACAATAGAAACATACATGCAGCCCTTACCATAAAAAGAACTTGTATTTTAGCAATAACAAAATATGTATTTTTTACAGTATTTCTATTTTGTTGATTCTCAAAGTCTAATAGACTGAATTTTTTTGCTATTAAGCTTCATAGATTACAGCTGAAGTCATAAAATTCTATGAAAAGCCATCTTAATGAGTTTTGATTGGAATTTTATTGTTAGTTCATTGCATCAGATGCTGTTTATTCCATTCAGATCCACAAGTAAAAAACATTTATTATTATTTTTGGTGACACTAATTTTGTGTGCAAAATGATGGTTTTGGTCCCCTGCCCATCTCTTTAAAGAGTACTGACTAAAATTTTGCTCAAAAAATAAAGCAGCAGAGAAATAACAAACAAACAAAAAACCCCAGGACCTACAAACAAACAACTAAAATGACAAAAAACACCCTGGAAACCAAAAATCTGGTTTTTTCATGCCTTGTTAGACTATTAGAAAACACTTATTTGCAGCAAATTGCTACAGAGGGGGAAGTGAGGAACAGAATGCTGTAGCTTATAGAAAAGTATTGACATAGCTGGAGATCAGGTACATTCCTTATCACCCATCCCCTGTCCTCTTTGGAGTGGGAGATATTCCTGCAGTGCTTTGGAGATGAGAGAAGCTGAAACCAAAGAACTCTCTACATAATGCTGTATTACAATGAACCTTTTCAATGAGTTAATACAGTAAAATCCCCGTTATCTGAATTCCATATTCTTCAATTACCGTAGCTTGTGATTCAGGTAAATGGGAATCACCAAGATATAAGCTTGCACTGTATATTAACTCACTGGATATTAATCTCTTTCTTACATTATTTATATAAACTGCAGCATGATTTGGCACATAAACACAGTAGGTTTAGTTTATTTTAGAAATTCAGTGCAAATTATATCTTGCACCAAAAAATGCATTCAAGTTATATCTCAAGGTATAAATCTGAATTAATATTAGCCAGGCTTTGTGTGTTCAATCTTGTAAGCATACACTAGCAGATTCATCAGAAAGAAGGCTAGTCAGTACAGATGAAAAATAAGAAATTATTATCTGTGTTGCAGCACACAAAGAAGTGAAGATAGGATCTACTTTCATTTTTTTCCAGCTGCTGGAAGATTTGAGATAGTATTTTGGATTGCTTCTTTCTTCTATTTGTATTAGAGAATGGAGTAGAGAAAGTCTTGGGGCAACTGAAGCCCTATGGTAAATTGATTGAAGTAGATGCAGGTAGATAATTTGTGAATTTTGTTCCTGGCACTACAACAAGTGACAATGCTGAAGGTAGCTTTTCTGAACATCAGAAGTGCAGATAAAGTTTATTGTTTTGTGGGATGGTTTAGTTGGATGTAGTGCTGCTCTTTAAAGATTAGGCCAGCCTCATTAAACATGGGTGTACATTAACCACTTCGATCTACACCTTCTGCCTGTCTTCATGGTTAGCATTTGGTTGCTAATGCTTATTTTATTTTTAGGTTTAGCTTGTTCATGCAGCTGAAGTTTATCTAAGCTTGGCTTTTTTTTCTGAAAGAAAACACGCACACTAGGAGTCCAGAATACCTCATCCTCTTTTGAAGCTGTGCTATCTCCTTGCTGACTGTCAAGGATGGGAAGGGCCATAGGTATTGCCCCCTGTAGAATGGGTGAATCGGGTGTGTTTGGTTTTGAGGTGGGTAAAAAGTGCCATCCAATCCTGGTACTCATTTTGATGCTCAAAGATGACATAAAAGCTGCACACCAGGAAGGAATGCCCACTGAGGAGGAAGAAAGCAGCCCTGCACTCCTCCGTGATTGGGACTGACTGTGTTGTTGCTGGGTGGAACAGCATAATGCTGCTGCTGCTCCTGCTCCAGCACTGTGATGTTTCTGTTCCAGATTGTGCTGACTCACATCCAAGAAAATATGATACACAGACATAATGCACTGTAACTCTTTTCCTTCCCCCCCGTAACCTCGGTAAGTGTTTGGTTTCTTTTCCTCTCTTTGGCTAGCGTTGTGCTAATATAGCTTTACTGTTGGAATTAATAGGAGGGGGAAAGGCAACCTTGTAAACAAACTGGTAGCAGACAGATTAATCTTGGAGAGGGCATTTAAATGCAACCTGCTGTTTGCGGTACGTCCACCTCCCTTTAAAGCTGATCAATCCTGATAACTTGCCCATCTCTACAAACGACACTTGTTAGAGCTGTGTTCTTAAATGGGAGAAGTGCTTACAATGCCCATTTACAACTGTATTCTGTTTAATTAGTCAGCACAGCCGGTGCTGCAGGGATAGATCACTTGCCTTTAAAGATTTGAGAATGTTAATAGTACAGTATATCATTTTAATTATTATTGGATTAATGTTGTGTCTCGAAGAACATCTAATGCAAATCACAAGAAATGGCCTGAAGTGACCCAAGGGTTGTGCTTTATTAGAAAAGTAATAGGTCCATTGCCTAAATATAAAAAGAGGTTCTTTCTTCAAATGTCACTCTACACTAGGCTTCTCTGTGTGTGTATGTGAAAATGAAATCCTTTTACTTCCACTTTGTCCACAGAAAGTTTCTGTAGCTAATGCATTAAATGGCTGAGAGAGCAGCTGTAATATCAAGAGATGAAGAGGAGATCCAAAACAGCAGTGATGATGAAGACAGTTTTCCTACTCAAGTTGCTGTAACAGCATCCCCTGGTTGCTCTGGCTGCCCTTCACTAGACAGCCTTGATGAAGACAAGGGAAGCTCAGCAGAGCCAGAAAGACTGTCTGTCCTCTCCAGCAGGGCAGTGGCCCAGCTAAAAGCCCCAACTGGCCCAGAGATGGTTTGTGGTGGCCAGGCACAGAGGACAGTCCCTGGGCTGGCTGAGCATCCTCTGGCAGCTGTAGATGCATCCTTAGGTGCCTCCTCATGCCCTGCAGCAGTTGATAACCTGCTGCCTGTGCACCTTGCCTCCCTGTACGCCAAAAGGCTCTGCTGTGATGGCAAACTGAATTCAGAGGTGCTGCAGGTCCCGAGGGTGCCTGGTGAGGCCCAGCAGTCAGGGACTGACACCCAGCAGGCAGGGAGCAGCACCCAGAGCAGCATGGCCTCCTGCAGTTTGGACCATGTGATTTGGATGAAGACCACAACAGTAATGGAGACCTTAGAAAATAAGAAGAAGGAGGAAAAGGAGAAGTACCGGCTCCAGCTAGCAATGTACCGACGGCTCCTGCTGCTGCGCTCCATCAGGAGTTTGCATAGGCAGCTGGAGCAGCAGCAGGCCAGGCTGCAGCAATGCTATGGCATGGTGATAAATACAAAGAAAGAAGTGTTGAAACACATTTGCCCAACCTCGCCCTCACTTTCGCCGTAATCATGTTGCTGCCTGCAGAAATGAGCTTTGCAACGCCACCCGAGCCGCCTTGCATGCCATAGGGGTGCTGTCCTCGTGTGCGCTGAGAGGAGAGGGAAAAGCAGCAGCAGTTCAAGAAGAGAGGAGGGAAGGTACAGCCTTGGTCCCTGAATTTATCTGGAGGGAAAAAGAGCAAGGGTGAAGCTGTGGAAGAAGCTGACCCCTGATTCCCATTCAAAGCCTCAAGGTGAAAAAGGATTTTTTTGGCAGATAGGTTTGTAAAAAGAAAAAAATCACCACAAACTGGGAACCTAGTTTGTCACCTGACCCATAGAGGCGGCTGGATGCAAGGTTGCTGCCTGCTGAATATGTGTTATGGTACATCTCCCTTCTACTTTCAGAGCCAACAAAATTTGAACAGAATTAGGGTTTATTTGTCTGCAAGAATACCTGAATTTAAAAAAAACAGGATATTCGAAACACTTAGGCTAAGGCTTGATTATATCTACCTAGCTGCCTGTTTTTCACAAAACTGCTAAGGACACTGTATGTTTGCAACCTCTACTTTCCTTTAAAATTTATTCAGATTGATCAGAAATTATTGTGGAAAGGTAGGACAGCCAAACACACACAGGGAAAGAGTGCAAATGCCTAAGCCTGATTTCCTCAGGAAAGTAATGTAAAAACAAGGACCTTGTAGTCTGATGTTGCACTGGAAACCCAGGCTGGCAGTGCCAGGGGAATGTTCAAGGTCTGCACAATTATTAATCTGCTGCTAATTCCCATTGGTACTAGCATCTGCAAATCAAGCATATTTTGTGCCTTACTGCTGTCATTTAATGGAAGTTGGTGACAATTAGCACTTCTTATCCAGGTGTATCAGACATGTGGAAAACCCTGGAGCGCTGTTTCTCCAATTGCAAGGTTAGGATGCCTGCAGGGAATTTGATGTCAGTATGCAACAAACACACAGGGAAAATGAAAACAAAAAGATGCAACTTTCTTGTATGCATTTAAAAGGTAATGTGAGTCACTCTTATTGAACAGCAAATTGAATAGTTGAATGAGCTGTTTTAGGATTGGAAGAAAAATATGATTCAAGAAGAAAAGCTACAGAAAAATTTCCTATTCTAGGATTTCAAGGGATACGGAAAAATCACTTTTTTTCCAGATATTTATTTCTGATCATGCCAGCTTTCCTTTTCCCTGCCTTTCCTTGTTTTTCATTTTTTTTTTTATATAATTGATTTTGATTATCTTGATGAACAATCAAACATGTTTTAGTGTGGGTTTTTTTCTGCATAAAAAGGCAGGTCTGCTTTTAATCATCCTTTATGAAAATAATGTGCTATATAGAGGAAAAATTTTATTCTCACTTTTTTTTGATACATATACAAGGAGAGGGGTATGCAGGTACACACACCTCCCTGTATTCAAGAAGCTATGAAAGGCTGATGCTTCTTTTCCTGTAGCAGCAGTAGGAATAATCTCTCAAAATAATCTGTGCTGTCTACGAGGAATTTGTTTGATTAGATTCACATGCACACATCTGTGAGCAAGGTATTGAAGTAATTCAACAAATGAAGTGCAGCACAACATTGTCATTATTCCGTCTTTGTATTTCTGTGCACCCAAAAATTATGGAAGCCCCCTGGGTATGCACAACCTTAGATAGGTTCATTCATTTCCTTGGGCCCTTGTGTAGCCTCTCATGCAACACGAACCAGTAACTTTGAATGCAGAATTACCATAGAAATATCCTTGGCATCAAGGAGATATTTGAAGGAGCATCCTCTACTGCCTCATTTGGGGAATTCAGGTTGCCAGAGGCCTTTAGTGGCCTACGGAAGAGAGCTGCTGGTCACATGTGACTGGGAAACAGTACTCCTGGGCTCTGATCCCATCTCACTCTCTGCTCAGCCTTGGGAAAGCTGTTCTCTCTCAGCAATGCAGGTTTCCTAAAGAATGCTTAAATACTAAACTTGCCTCAAAGGTAACCTGTTCTTTCTTCACGTGCCTCTCAAGAAGGATTCAAGGGGTTGATCATGGCTGAGAGTGTTACACAAAGATTTTTTTAATTTCTTTTCCCCCATATTTCTTGAAATAGAAAAGCCTTTTTGTCATTGTTAAGTATTATGTTTACCAAACACAAGCAAATCACTATGACATCACCTCCCTTGGGCAAAGATATATTGGAGAAGGGTCACATCTCAAAAATATTGCTGCATTTTGAAACCAAATGTCAAATTTTTACCTTTAGGAAGACAGTCAAAATGAATATTTTTGTTAATGTTAGCCAACTTTTCTTTTGAACTGAAAAAGAATTATCTTTTAAGGTGTATTCAGGTTGACTAATACTATCATGTAACTTTCCACTGAGATATAATAGATAAATGAAAACATCACCCCACCAAAATACAAAAAACCGCTGCTAAAACCAAGTAACTGTTTTGCCTCAGTAGCTGCTGAAGTAGAGCACTGTTCTGCATTTGCTGCAAGAGTGCCCTACATTACTGCACAGAGCTACCTATAGTGTCATATTTGCATTAAGGAGTGACTAGAATAAGATTAAGAAATACATTTCACATAACTACTAGTGCAGAAATAGTTAGTCTGTCAGTCTGTCCAACTATAAATTCTTTGTGGCAGAACAGTGATAATCTTTGTTTTGTACAACAACTCATAAAATATCTTGATCCTAACTGGGATCAGTAGATGCTTCTGCTTTATGAATATTAAATACTGAAAGATTTGTGCATGGGCAATGCTGTCTGATAGCTGGCAGGAAAATGAAGCCAGAAGTTATTCTGTATGTGCACACTCCTTCCATGTAGTACTTCTATGGATACAAGCAAAATAAATATTAACTGAGGAAACAACTTCAATCTTTGCAAGAATTTGCTTTTCAGCCAGCGCTTCTAGTGGTTACTAATAAGTGGAGTTGGACAAAACAGTTAAAGGCAATATGATTTTTTAAATTAGTTTATTTTAGAAGCTTGGAAAATGTGGCTTAGCAGCTATGGGTTTTTTCCTTGTATGTTTTAGTGTATTTTGGAAGTTGAAGGTCAGTGAGAAATTCCCATAATGCCATGGATTACTCTCGGAGGTGTTTTCAAGCATATCAAACTGAGCAGCAGTCTCAGGTTGAATAAAAGTGTTTCCTCTCATATAGTTTGACCTCTTCATGGTCCTAAGAGCTTTGGTGCTTTGTGTGAGGTCCAATGAAATTTCTTAAAATTTGTATTTTTATCTGAACTCAACTCTCAGCCCTGACAGGAACTGGGGTAATGATGACAAAATGAGCAGTTTCAGTAGGACCTTTCTCCGCATTGTCTTTACTGAACTTCCAGAGCCTGCCAAACTAATGATCTGTGGGAGAAATATTCCATGCACCCCAACATCTTGTGTACTTTTACAGCAAAGGTTGAAGGTAAATTATGCTGCCTCACCTGTAAGGTCCTGCTGCTCACCTGTTTCTGAAATGGCAGAAAATAATCCTGGGTTTACTGTGAAAGAGAGGAATATTTAAAACGGGTCAGCCCTCTTGTAACAGTTGCTAATACTAAAAAAGTTGTAGTTTCTGCCAACCTAAAGCCAGAAATATTCAAGAACAGAATGGAGTTATAATACACTTGAGTGACAAAATGCATTACTGAGACGTTCTTCTACACAAGTTCTTCTCTTCTGCATCCCCAGCATTTCAGTCAGCTGAACTGCTGCCCTAGAGACTGGTCAGAACTGTGTTTTTGTTGTTTCTGTTGTTGAAGCCCACCTTAACACGTTCACTTATTACCTTTTGTGACATAGCTCTGTGAGGGATTTGTTCTGTTCCTCCTTCCTGAGATTTTCCTATGTGCCAATCACTTTTTAATTAGGACAGTGACAATTTTATGGATTTATAGTAAATTAGTGATGTGCTAAACTTATGAGCCATGTACTGCTAAACGTAGATCACCCTGCATTGTTGGAACTGTGAAAATTATGAACTCTGGTCATGACATAAGCATACAAAAGATAGATTTAAAGATGAAGTTGTTTAAATCTTGCCTGGATGATGAGTAGACTAGGAGAGACCCTTTAGAATCTTTGTCACAGTTTATTTCTTCAAATGTTATGAATCTAGAATATAAATGCATTGTAGAGGCCCTTTTGCTTGTGACTACTGAAAGCAGTAATGCAAAGATGGGTTTGGGATATGCTTGAGTGGGACTGTACTCCAAATGCACTCAGCAAGGAGTAAGAGTTCCTCAGTTTTAAAACTCAGGCATTCAGGGCATGATAGCCAAAACCCTGGATGGTGGATGGAGGAGTGGACCTACAAGAGAGGTTTCAGGGTGTGAATTTTAATTCAGCATGCAGGACCTCACACTAAACAGTTTCTTTTTTCAGTTAAGGATACCTTTTACTTCTTCTCACTCCTGAAAAAGCTCTTTTGGATCATTAGGCTGGATGCATTCTAGTGGTTGTTTGTGCAGTGTGCAAATTGGTACCCATTTCTGAACTCAAGTGACAATAGATATTGCTGCCAAAATTTATACATACAACTTAGTCCCCTAAACTGGGCTGCCACCTAAATTGTAATATGTTGAAGTTGAGTGTCCTGCTGATTTTAAATGTCATTTTAATCTGTGCCAGGACTTTGAGGTATGCCTTGTTCATGTTCCTTCTTAATTTTGATGCATTTCTACTTCTTAGTATCTTCAAACAGCTACAAATGTCTTGTATGGCACCAATCTTTGTCTCTCTGGCTTTTCTATATTTGGAGGCCTTCCCATATGTCCTTTGTGCTATTAAAGAAAAGGAAGTTAGTTTGTTTTGTTTTGTTTTGTTTTGTTTTTAATTTAGTGAAAACTTGAAGCATGGGAGAGGGTTCTGTGAAAACATTTTTAGAGGTTTTACTTAAATGTCTTGAAAATAACAGAGGTTCTTACAGCTGCAAATAAGTTCCCCTAATTGTATTGATCATCTTCTCACACAATTTTAGCAAGTCTACAAAACAAATGAAAAAGTTGTCTCTATCTTTGGCAAATGAAGTCTCTATGTCCGCAGCCCAAAGTCACTTCTGTGTGCATGAGAAACAAGAAATTCTTGAGAATCTCAATAAAAGTTACATTTTCCCTTTGATGAGTGGGGGTTGGAAAGGAAAGGGAATGTGTGACCATTCATCACAGCACCAGGCTCGTTAGTACCCAGGAACTTTCTACTCTAAATGACAAAGAGTTTCACTGTCACCAAAGAGAAATTGCTGCTGACCTTAGACCTCTTTTTGGAAAGTAAAATAATGGAGCACAGGAGCAGAGTTTGATATTTGACCGAATTCTACACAATTATCATGCATGTGTATATAATAAAATTAATTCTGTGTCTCTGCATTGTAGCCTCAGGCAAGCAGCATACAATCAGTTTTGTATGTATAATAGATCACAGAGTTGTTCATGAATAATACAAATGCATTGAGCAGATACTAGTGAGTGAGGATGTTTGTCTTTGCATGGAATCGAAGTGAACATGTAATATTGTGATAATATATATTTGATGAATTCGGGTCTGACTTGCCTTTGCCATAGCCTGCTAATTCCCTGACAAGGGTTGCCACAATAATTGAGTTTCCAATAACATTATGATTATTTCCACATGATAATTTAATTGTAGGTATTTTTTAATATTGTAATAATGTAGATTTGTGATTATTATGCATTTGCATGCAGATTTTCATGGTGTCTTGGAGCACATCCCTACATTTATAACTTAATTTCCTCTATTATTGCATATATATTTTGGGATGAACTCATTAATGCAAACTAAAAAAAAGTAGGTCTTTTTGGTCATTTTGCCTTTATTATAAATGGTTGAAATCTTTGCTCATTTTTTTAGACCAGCCTAAACAAGTGAATAAACAAAAGACACTGTAATTCATGGATGGATTAATTTAAAATAATAATGTAATTACAAATCATGGCAGATTTGTCTGGGATAATTGGGATGTAGACTGGTACAAATTTTGCTTTACTGAAACAAAGCTTGTTTAAATTAATCCCCAAGTTTAGTAGAGGCTGTTTTCCATTCTTCCAATTCCCCAATATAACATGATAGCAAAGTAACACTGGCTCAAAATTTGTGGATGCCTGTGCAAATGGGTATAACAACATGGAACCTGGAACTTCTGTACCTACCTAGATATTATTTTGTCAAGCAAAATGACCAGTAAGAATAGCATTCCAAATACAGAGTCAAAACACCAGCAGGGATTTCAATCAGTTAATTTGTCCACTCTGGAAAGAGGCTGGTGGCTTGTGTTATAACAACCTTCAAACTGTGTTAGAAAATCTGGCCTGAAACTTAGTGGGACAAAGGGAAATAGAAATAAACTTTGTTCCCATTATTGGAGCAGACAGTTGTGCAATCCTGTGAGCATTCTGCTTCAAATAGGAGAGCTCTCTACCGGGCCTATCAGAAATTCAAAGAAAATGAGGGGGAAATGTCTTTAGCTAAATACATCTGTTTTGAAAAGAAACTTCCCAGAGAAAATGACCTGGGCTTTGGGTGTTTGTTTTTCTGGTACCTGTAGTTGTACGACTGTCCTCTTCTTATCTGTAAAATCTCAGCTCTGCAAATTGAACTGGGGTCACAGCAGTGTTCTTGGTCTCTTTCAGGTTATGCATAGCTGACATGTTTGTTTTCCATTGCTTGCATGGTAGGAACATGCAGCAGGAACTAGAAGAACAGGCCTGGTCCAAAACTTCAGAAATGAAAGTTTAAAACTAGGTGCTGGAATATCTAATTTACTGCTCTCCCTTCACATTGCTCTTTAGTGCACATCAGTGCTGTTTCTAGTGTAGATTGGTGCCTGCTTTCTCCTTTCAAACTCCTCTAAATTATTCCTCTCAATTAACCACAGACAAGACACAATGAGATTGTCCCTTTCTTTCATTTTTCCTTGCTCTGTGGACCTAAGTGTTGAACAGAAAAGCTGATGCCTGATTTAGGCAATGAGGAGAACAGCCATGATTCTGCAGTACAAGAAGGTCTCTCTGGGTTTTCCAGCAGAACAACTACTTGTATAGGTTAGATTCTCTCCTGAAATCCATTAATCCTTTTTTAAACTCCAGATCTAAGTAAGTACCTGGCTGGTAACTGGCTTCTCTTGAAGCTGTAAAAGTATCAAAACATGAAAGTAGCCCCATTGGCAAAAGTTTATAAATCTGTACCCATGCTTTGGTGAGATCAAGAGATGATTCAAAATGGGATCTGGGAAGTCAGTCTATCTGTTATTTTGTTTTATAATGGCCTACCAGCATAAAATTAAGGATGTCTTTTATCCTGTGGCATTAGAGCTAAAAATGATCTCAGGTGTCGTCATACGTGAAGTACCACGGAATATGAACGTATCATTCTCTCCGTAAGTCTTGGATGCATTTTATAATTCTTCCTTGTTGTGAAGAAATTCGACATTGTGCCAGATAACAAATTCTTTATAATTGGATGATTGTCTTCATTACTATATATTTCTGATGTTACTTACGCAGATATAATAGGTGTGTGCACATAACATTAGGAGAAAGCCTGTTGAAAAGCACTGATTTCTGTCATTTTCATGAGTAATTTTCTCTGATGAAAGAAATTGATACTAAAAATTTATAATGCAGAGTAGGTAGCTGCCCTGGCCTCTCAACCCTTTCAGCAACACAGAGCTTAGAATTTGGAAGAGCTTAGGTCCTTTTCTACCTTTACCTGATGGGTTTTGAACTTAAGTCACCCATTTGCTCAGAGATGTCAGAATTTCTTTGATATTTTAAACTGGGGAAAGTGGAGCCCCTCAGCCTTGCCTATTTGTGCTGCTTCTCACTGTATAAAAAAAGTTGAATGATCTTTAAGGTCCTTTCCAACTGAAACCATTCTATGCTTCTGTGTCCATTACTTTGCTCACAATGTGTGACAAGGAAACATTTAATTTCAGGTCACTTGGAAGAAAAGCTTCTTTTTACACAAAATCATTTGCTGTTGATGCTTTTTTCCTTCAGTTGAATGGAAAAAACCCAACAAAACACCTTCAGTTTTCTTGCAGTAATTTTTTTCCATTTGTAGTTGTCTCTGAAGCAGTGGGACTATGTCATTTCTGCACGAGGCAGGGATATCTTTTCTTGTGCACAGACCAACACTTCCCAGTTTATTCTTAAGAAAAGCATTCCTCAAAAATAAGGAGGTATTTATGTATTGCCCATCTTCTCTATTGCTTGAAACATGCATGATTCATGGCCACTGGTTGTTCTTCTCATAGTGGGGAAGGTTTATTGGCCATAATCCTGGAAGTCTGGAAGTCCCCTGTGTGTTAAATGATCACTGATTGTATTGGAAAAGGATGGTTCAGTGACAGCAGGCAGCCCCTGGGCAGAAAGACGTGTCCCTTGTCCCTGAGCAATAACCTGTATGGATGATTGAGACTTGTTGATAGACCTCCATGGAAGTCTCACCTAGTAGTCAGGGTTTAGCAGTGTCTGGCTAGTGAAGGATCCCTCAGTACAGGATGCTTGAACTTGATTTGTTGCTCTCATCAAGGAGGGCATAAAGGTAGGCAAGAACTGAACATGCCTTGAGGCCCAGGCAGATGCAGTTTTGCCACAGCCTCTGTCTTACTGGAGAGAGAGAAAGAAAGAAAAGGCTGCTAGAATTTACAAAATATAGTTATTGACTAATTTCTTCATCAGCAAGAGCAGTAAGAAATCAGTGAGATCTCTCCTGAGAGATCACGGGTGTCACCTCACATGTCCTCAGGGTGCCAAATGGTATAAAACACTCACTTTGAAAGTACTGTGCCGTGATAAGCTTCAAGTCCCAAGGGATGCATTGTGTGTACATTTTGTTATATGTAATGACACACTGAAAGGGCAGTGAAGCTGTTAAGGGAATGCTGCATGTCTAAAAAGAACTTATTTTTCTTTCAACCAATAAAAGAAAGAAAGAGTCTTTCAAAAAAGCAGTTAAAATAATATCATTCAAATGGAGGAAGTGATAAAATACTAGAGAGAATTCACCTTCAGATGAAGAAATATAAAACATGAGATCTTCTCTGTAATATAAATGCTTCAAATTGGAGCATTTTCCATGTAAAGCAAGAACCTTCTGCAAAAACCTTTTAAAATAGTTGATATATGTACAAAATTTTAAAGCTGACACAACCAGCATAATGGCAGCAATTATTTAAAACAGTAAATTTGAAGAATAAAGAACAAATTGCAGTAATTTCATGTAGTCATTCCAGACAATGTATAGAGGTTGTGAGTCTCAACAAGACCAAAGTTGGATGTGAGACTCTGGGAGTTTCTCAGCAAAGGTGATTTTGTAGAAAAACCAGTCAGTGCATATAAAAAATACCCCTAGAGGTGACTACAATGCTAACAACAATATTTTGAAATGAAGCTGAAAAAGACTCATGTTCCCTTCAACATAATTCCACATGGACACATTCAAGAATTCTGTATGGCCTCAGTGTGCCAGGGCCCATTTTCCAGCAGAAACACATTTGCCTACAAAATATATGGAAATGTATGTGAAGGTTTTCATGTATTTCCAAAGCAAAAGTAGTTGCCCTCCTTAAACCTGACACAAAATGAAATCTGACTATAGGAATTCTCAGTCAGCAAAACGACAAAACAATTGGGCAAATGCATTACTGATGAACTTTAAATGTGAAATTATAATTGGAAAAATAATTCATTTTATATCATTCAGAAATAAACAAGGACTCGTAAAAAATAGAAAAATGAATTGGATGGAATTGGGCAGTTTTATCTACTATTACTTCAGTACTAACCATCAATCACTGTCAGTTAATTATCATTAAGATTGCATAAAAATAGGTCCCTGTGGGAGTTGGATAGGCTTTGAGTTTCATTCTTTCATTAAAAACAAGACAAACAATATAAGCCTTGTTTTAATTTTTGCTTTTATTTGTTTTATTTTGATTTGGTTTCGTTTGTTTTTATTCATTTGAATCTTTTTGTATTCAAAGAAATTATGTGAAAAGGTGAATATTGAATAATTGGTCTGAGAGTTACCATATGGATTGCAAAGGCAAGGAAATAGAACAAGGGATTCAAAATTAAAGATGTTATTTGTCAGGAAAAGTTTAAAGATTTTTAATTTCTTTCTTTTGTTTTTTCCTTACAAAATCCAATTAAATTGCTTTTCAAAGTAGGAAAACTTGCTGGATTTTTTTTAAATGCTTGCTTTTTAATTAACTGTACAGTTTTTAAGTCCCCAGGGTTTATACATCCAGTTTGTAAACCTTCTTTTTAAAAAAAGAGTCTGAAAACTAAAGTTAGGTGACTCCAAAAATTGATTCTTTAGCAGAACACAAACTATCATGAAACCCCATAAAGATACAACACACAGAGATTTCTGCAGCTTATGAACTGATCTGTGAGGCTCACGAGCACATAGTTAAGGACAGAAGCAGGAATGCAGCTGTGGGCAGGAGCAGCTGCTGTTTCCACGGTGCATCCCTGCCCTGCTGGGTGCCCATTCACACTCTGAAAAGTGTCAAGGTTTATCGACAGTGTTCACCAGCATCATAAACAGAGGCTGGTACCTGAGCTTGTGCAATTCCTGCCCAGCATATAACTCTGGCTCTGTCAGCTGCTGCTTGCTCAGCCTGAGGATCACAAGGCTCTCCTAGACAGGCACTCTCTGCAGAAGGAGGCTATAGAGATTAAACTAAGCTAAACTGTGATTTTATTTATTTATATAAATGGATATAACTGTAATCTTTAGATAACATATTATAATTATATCTTACTATATAACATTAAAGTTATAAATTATGTATTTGTTTATGAAGGTCTTATACGTATCTATAGCTATATAAATTGATACAAATTTATATAAATTTATATAACTAAACTAACACAAATTTTCCACATCTTTGAGTAACTGCTTACCATAGTAAAATATTTGTGTTATAGGAAGAATCGTTTGTCTGTTTGTTAGGATTTCAGTTTGGTTTTCTAAGTGAGGCTTCCTTGTTAACTTTTTTTCCTCTCAAATGACAGAAGGGCCTTATGAGCAAAAAGAATTTAAGGTCTGGAGCCTTCAGGGCCAAAGGCCTCTCTGTTCAGCAAAAGAATAGTTAAAAAGCCCGAACCCTTGCTCTTGGAATTAACCAGGTATTTGGTCAGTTACTCAAAGAAACCTCAGAGCTGGAGATGTAAATGCAAATGTTCCCACACAGATGTCAAAGAGGAAAAAGGCCTGTAAAACAACTTGAAACCAAAATGAAGTCTTTAGCACTGCTGAGCAATGGTTTCTAATGAGGACAAATGACTGACTCAAACTAGAGCAGACCTGTCCCATTTAGGGCTCTTCAGGCTGAATGCAGCCCATCAGGACAATTCATCTGCTCCTTGTCACCCCCTCCTCTTGGGAAAGCCTCTTTTCCCATACCCAAAATGCAGGGACCACTTAGGGAGTGATGGTCAGCCAAATGGACACAAAATAGAGACCCATGTTTGGATCAGGTCAGGAAATTCACATTGGCCATGCATCCCATTTTATTTTATTGGGTATATTCTGATGTGTCAGGAAAGGTTATACTTTGGCATAAAAGCACAACAAGTTTGTTTCTATTCTCCTATCTTTTCTCCATCATGTGTGGAGTTTCAAGCCTCTTATTTAGATATTGAAGAAGGAAGATCCTCAAGTGCCAATTTTATTTTGCAAGGTTGGGTCAATGTTAGCATGTCTGTAAACTAGTAGAAAGGGAAATTAGGCTATAGCAGAAAGGGACGGTGCATCTTGAAAGAAAACTAAGATGGAAACCCTAACCTCTTCTAATTTACATATGGTGACATTTTGCAGAAATATTGTAACATTAGCAGTGGCATAATGAAATTCTGCCTATCAGCCGTGGAAGGAATAATGTTACTGTAAAGGTAACCTGTCCACAGTTTGTTATCAAGAAAATATTCATGGCAAGAAACATACATTTACCAATGAGTGTTAAGAATAGTAGTGTTCCCTTATAGTTTTTCCTCATGGGCTATCCATCTTCCCCTCCAGATTTACTGCATGATCACTCCCTTTACATGCTAATTATATGCTGCTCTGGTGAATTTGTTAGTAGTGACACTTTGGGCACCCAGTGGGACTGCAACTCATTATGTGGCAATGTCCAGATATATCAGATATTATTAGCTGTCATTAATCTGCTGTGGAAGCATTGAGTGCACAGCCAGAAGAGAGACCAGGAAATAGAGCAAAAATGAAGTCTGCAGCCACCCTGGCCCCCAGAAGGTCAGAGGGCAAATCAGCAGGGGAGAAGAATACACCTTAAAATGGCCAGTGCTTAGCAGCAGATTTTTAACCCATTATAAACCAGCATTCCTTACAAGAGGAAAGGCAAAAAGAAACTATACTGTTTATATGGTCTGTCTGACTATGCCTTATTGGAGGAAATAGGAATACAGTATCTCAAACTATTTCTTTTATAAACTGTCTTGTAAACTGAATCAAAACAATAAAAGTGTGTGAATTTGAAGAGTGAGCAACACACAGTGTCCATCTGAATGTGGACAGCACTCAGGCATAATGCTTTGAAATTAGGCAGATGCAACTTGAAATAGGATTAGTCCTACCCCTCCATTTGAAGGTTGTATTTTATAGAACTGGACCAGGCAGTAGAGAAAATCCTGCAGAAATGAAGATAGTGTTCTTACTGTCCATCCATTCCTGTAATTTGCCTGTGTACAAGGTTTGCCTCTAGACTGTGAATTCTGTGCTGATCAGCCTCTGCTATGCAGCTTAAAAACACAAATCACAATGGATTGCATTTTTGCTATAGATTCTGAAAACTAGTCACATATAAGAGTTATGCATATCTGTGTTTGTGCAGAATTTATTACATCTGTTTGGAGTGTGGAAATAAAAGCTGAAGAAACATTCTTCCCAGAAAAATCCACAGTCTTTCCAATCTCCAAGATGACTTGTAGGGTACAGTCCAGGATTGTAAGAAGAAGGATTTTCTTTCTTTACATCAGCTACTAAGGCTGGAAGAAACCAGTCAGGCTTTAAGGCAAGCAGAGTCTTCTCTTGTCTGAAACTAAACAAAAACCAGCAAAGCAGAAGTTAGAAATCTTTGAGGTTGGTGGTGATGTATTATCTAGACAATTTTCAGAGCAGGGGGAAGGTAATAGTTTGGTTACTTACAAGCACCTTTTGTTACTGTCAAAGGGCAACGTGAAAACTCAGGGACCTTAAAACAGAAGGATGAGATAGGGAGAATTAAGATAGGAAAAACTGCATTGTATTGTGGAAAATAAAAATAAACTTTTGTTTCCAAGATTGCAGGGACCTATGCTCCCTTATTTAGAAGTTACAGTGCTTTAGTTAGAAAGTTTATACAAAGACTAGAGGAAAGAAATCACCCTAAAATTCTTCAATAAATGAAAAATGCTTGTTTGAGAAGCTGGCATGAAGTTCATTTTCCACCAAGCCACTCATCTGAGTTTACTGAAGGAATTTGGGGAGTACTGGTTTTATTCCCATGTAAGGGGTCTAATCTAATGCTTCACAATTTTTCACATACTCAGACCTTTCTATGCTCTTAATGAGGGTAATAACAGGAAGAATAAAAAAGACCTGATGTTTTATTTATAGAACTGTCTTCACTTAGACAGCCTCTGATAAACCCATGCAAAAACAACCACCATGGGCTAAGTCTAAGGCTGTCTTGAATTCTGCACAATCCCATGAAATAGAAAGCAATGTTAGTATTTGGTTGAATGGCTCCCATTAAGACTTTCCTAAACTAATAGCCATTCATGAACTCAGGTTCTAGAAAAAGATTTGAAAATGATTTTGGTGTAATTCCAGGGTTTGGAGAAATACCCTGAAATGCTAGTGTTAGCAATGGGGCAGATGGAGAGTATCCAGGGAAATAATGAAGTTTCATCATTGGTCTTGAACCTTTGCAGTCTTGGTTTTCAGGAGAATTGGTTTACACATATGAGAACGATGAAATATGAAAGTAGAGTTACAGTCCAATGGTGTTAATGTGGACAAAAAAAAAAAAAAGAAAATGGAATGCTGTATGAACATATTCAATGTCATTCATAGTTTCTTTTTTAGTCTTTTTTTAGTGTTTATGAAATTTTGCACATATGGCATGGCTTGCCCTTTTTCCAGGGAAATGGAATAAAAATTCATTCCAGTTTTCCTTTGAGTTCTTCGAATAACTGAATATGAGGTGAATGCTGTTTTAGTGGTAGGTTAATGAGTTACAGGTCAGGCTTACAGTGGAAAAACTACAGTTAGCCTACATGGTTCTGTTTGCCAAATTTGCACTGATGAAATTATTATGGCAGGCTCACTTTTTTTTTTATTTTCATGGAGGAACTGTGCTGTGATTTGCCCATCAAGATTATGCTGTCTTTTCAGGGCCTGTGCTGCTCTTTAAGTTCCTGCAGGCACTTATTTTCACATTTAACATGACACGCATGAGTAACCCTCTCTCAACTGGTGAAACTAGTCAGGTGTAAAACTCTGATGAATACACTCTTTAGGGCTGAGGCCTGAGCAAATTCCACAGAACAAAAAAGTGTGTTAAGCTTTGCAGCTCTCTGGATCATTTCATGTCCCATTGTTTGCAATAAGATGAATAGTTAGGTCTTATCTAGAGAAACCTGTATCAGCAATGCTAACAGATATCTGTACAGCTGTCGTTGTTATTTATTGTACTGAAAATGCTGTGTTAGGTATTAGATTCAGTCTTAAAAAAGGTGATCAATATTTGTACTCTTTCATATACATACCCAGAATTGTTTTCAAAGTAAAATCCTAGGAATAGGTTTAAAATGATTGTAAGTTGTAACATAATGGCAGGAGAAGGCCATCATCTTGAATTTGGATTGTAGAGAGTGCTGGAATGCTCTTTTCCTTGTGGTTCAGACCCCTAGCAGCAGTTTTACCTTCCTGGACAAGCATGAACACTTTTAGGAATATTCCACTGCACTTGATTTTTTTCATTATCTGCTTTGTAAAAGCTAATAATAGTTAGAGATTTATAGTGTTTGAAGTGTGCACGGTTAGTTGAAATTAAGACTATATTCATCTTCCTGAAAGTTAAAATCAGTATCAGCTCTGAACGAATATATTTTATTTGCCCAGGAATTGCTTAGCCTGTGAGCCGTTAGATCAGTGGCAAATACTTTCAGAGGCTGTGGAAGAGCCTTTCCTCCCAAATTTTAGGATCATGACATGAGCATCTGATTCTGCAGCTCCTTTGCAAATGTCTGCAAGTGGCAGGGCTCTGTCACAATTCTGCTCCTCTTACCTCATGCAGCACTTTATAGCAACAGTGACTACACAGTAAGTGGTCAAGTGCCATAAATTACCCCATCTCAGGTCAGGGGAAATTGATACCTGGGGTCATTCACTGTTTTTGTGATGTTTGTTAGGAAAAATTTTAAGGAGAAATGAGTCAAAGTTTAGAGTCACTGCAGTTTTCTGGTATACCTGGTCATTTACTCATTATGATAATCATTCATTTAGGTGATTTAGGGTCTTGCAGAATGAGGTACTGGTTAGCCTGAGTGAAGAGGGGTGGATCTGAGCTGAAATTAGGGCTGTGAATTGTCATTAATATTTTTTTTAAAGGATTCTGGTGCAACTGAGAGAGGAACAAGAAAATGCAACCAGAGCAGTGATGCAACCACCAAAGCTCAGGACAATGTTTCAAGACTATTTCTTGAAAAAGCAAAAGATTTTCACTATATTTTCCAAAGTCACAGATGGTTTTTTTATAATTCCCAGTACTTGTATTTTGTTAGCACCAAAAGAATGGAAATCAGAGTCCTCTTGCTCTTCTTCTATGTAGAAAAAAGGTAGGAGTGTTTTGAAGCACAGAAAAATAAAATTTAAATGGATAAAGCAGATTAAAGAGACTGTTTAAAGGTGTAGAACTAAGAACATTTGAGAATTCATGATTTGCTGCCAAAAATCATTGCAGAAATTGTGTTGCACATGTCTGTGCATGTGTCTGTGTGTTTATATGTGCTGAAAATACATATCACTGGATCAAGAGTGAATAACAACTTCATAAGCCTCCACCAGACAGTTGTAACTGTTCCTTTCAGATAAGAACAAATTATTTCACAACCAAATATGGAAAAAACCAGATCTTAAATTCACTTTAATTTCTTCTAGTGAGGGGTTACATTATGCAGTACCAAAACATAATAATTTCCTAGATTTATTGTAATATGTTTTTAACACATCAGGTCTTTACCGAGGTTTTGTTTCCTTAGAAGCATTGTGGCTATGCATTCAACTTTTGAACCTTGTTCTGCGATGTTGTAGAACCAACTGCCTCTGGAAAAAAAAAAAGAAAGAAAGAAACAAACAAACAAATTCCCCCAAAGCAGCAACAGACAAACAAACACAAACCAGAAACTCCAAAATAAACAAACAAAAAACACTGCTGAAATTTTGTCAGGATAAAAAGATTTAGAAGTTTGCAGGAATTGTTCTATTCCTCTTAACAAAGCCAAGGTTCGGCCCTGGTGGTCCGGACCTGGATCTAGCATAATACTGTGTCAGGTGGGTGCCTCCTCTGAATGTGTTAAAGATCTTAGTGATCTCTCTCACTCTCTTCCTCCTCTGTGCACCCAAACCTACCCTTGTTTTGACAGCATCCCTTTTTGAACAGCTTTATATGATTGCTTCCATCCACAGGTTACTTTACTCGAGTCAATTTGCCACAGAACCCTCGCCCATTAGCAAACTCGTCTGTAGCCTGCTTTAAAATCTGCTTATGGTTATGTCCAGATAAAAGCATGTGAGGTCAGTTTGGTAGAGCAGAGACAAAATGCTTTAACATAAGGTTTTCTATTCTGTGCAGGCAGCTAATAAAAGTGCCCGCAGGTGTTGAGAATTATCCTTCTCTAGGAGATTTCTTTACAATCTGAACCTAATCTTGGCGAAAGCTTTGGCACGGATATCTGGCACATTAATTAAGTGACTTTCCCTTCCCCACAGGTCTTAGGCTGTAACTTTGATTAACCACCTCTGTGCCCGGGAAACAAACTGCTGGATAGGCATTATCAGTTTTTCAGGTGTATGGATGTTAGAGATAACTTGGGATTCCTCCTTTATCTGGATAGATGCTCCTTCCTCTTTCAACACTACACAGCTTTTCCCTTAGCTACTGCTACAGGGATCCTGCAGGCATATTATGAGATTTTAGTATGAAGACGTTTTATTCAGTGTGTATCTCTGGATGGCCTCTGCTGAGAAGTTTCAGATCCTTAGGGGAAAATGCCTAAATAACTCCTCCAAAGCTCCCCCTCTATTTAAATGGCTTTTCCTTGCTGCAGTACCACAGCTGTGACACATCAAAGCTAGTAGCTGGTGTGGCAGGACATGCATTCCCAAATCAGCCTCAGTGACGAAAGGTGATTTGCAGTGACAGGTTTCATATCTTACTGTGTCATTTTCATGAATGGCTTGGTTAATTAAATTTAATGTGGAACAAGAGCTTGCTTACATTCTGCCAGGCTTAAGATGTTCTTACTCACACCTTACTTAAAGAACAATTCCTACTCTTAAATAAGGGCTCCAGAATTTAGCCTTCTGTTAGCAGTCTTCCATAAACCCTTTGTTTTCCTAACATGTTAAAAACCAAGGCTTAATGGGTTCATGATGACATCAGTTATCAAGATTTGTGTGGTGTTGGCAGATGTTGAATTTTCAGTGGAAAACCATTAAGCAGATTTGAGTCAGGGCAAGTTTCACAACATGCAGGTATTATACCAGTGGTTACATGTGTTGACTTCAGCTTTATTTATTACAAAGGAAAACAGGCCTGTACTTATACAACAACAGCAATGAGAAATTAACCTTCCCAATAGGAAAATCAGTCTTGTCTTGTTAAAGGTACTCAGAATTTCTTGTTGAGCATGCTGAGCTTGCAAAAACAATGCCTGTAACTTTCAGATTCAATAAATCTAAAATTAAATATTTAAAATAAATATAAGAAAAAAAAATTTGGTTACCTAGGCCATTTTTGGTATCAAGTGTAAAGAAAGCAGTATTTCAGAAAGTGTTGAATGTCCATTTTTTCACAACCTTTCTTTCCAAAATTTCTCCAGTTTATTTTCCTCTCTGATTAGATTTGTTACTTTTGAATACTCATTGCCTGTCAGCTCACAATGAACCAATTCTGTACTAGTTCTTCAAGATTAAAATTGAAATTCTTCAACATTAAAAAGTTCCTTTTTCTCATATGAGTACAAAGTTTGGCCAGTGTTATTGTCTAGCCCAAGACCTACATGTGGTGTGCTTTGTGTGTAATAAATATATGCCAAAAACTGAAACCAAATACACTGGGAGAAATGATTCTTCAGATAAAAGCAAGGTCTCTCATGTAGGAGGAAAAAAAGTGAAATCCCACAACAAACCAAGGTGATAAGAAAAATTAAAGCAACAAAAATTAAAGGAGAGCACTTTCAATTTTGTGTACCTAGTAATTTGAAATTAGATGGATTTAGTTGTTGCAATATTTGGTTCATTAGGACCAAATTAATTAGGACTTCAGTTTGCAGATTTACTGGTGCAGTGTACTAAAGTAAAAATCTCTTATGTCTGCTTTTCTATTCAACTGTAAACATGTTGGTGACTGTATTTTTTTGGAAACTAAACTTCACACAGTTCACACACAATTCACACAGGATTACTTCAAATTCTGCTTATGCAACAGGAGGCATCTAATCTTAGTCCCTTTGTTTTACCAGTAAAGGTGCTCTTACAACTCACCTTTTCATACCTGAAGGTTTTCTTGAGTCTCTGACTGTTGATACTGCTAAGGCATGAGCTTTTCTGAATGCCAAAATTCATACTGATGGTAACTAGAAGGTTTCAAGGGGTCCATCAATATTTTTCACTTTTATGGAGCACTACATAGAGAATCATTAGAACATCAAGGAGATTTCACTTCTGTGTGTTTAAAAGTAATTAAAACAGAAAAGGGGAACCTAAAATTCTGTCTTATGAAAAAGGATCTAAGTTTCTATTTTTTTAGACCATTTGTGGAAACTTTGCTTTTCGATATGCTGATTTATAAAAATTAAAAGTCTTTCCAATGTAGCTTTTATTCAGAAAATATTAAAAATAACTTCATATTGAAGTGTTGCTTTGATATTGTGGGATTCAAAAAGATTTTTAATTTTTGTCAGCTTTTCAGTTTGTTTTATTCCCATTTGTGTTATTTAACATTATAGATGCATAAAATAAGATCAATGTATTTTGAACAAGTAATGGAATTTTCCTTCACTATTCTTTCCACTATTTAAGTTTAGCTCCAGGTTAGAATCATGTCAATTTTTTCTATCTTGCAGCCCTGTATAAAAGAAACTTTAACTTCTGTGGAGGGCTATTTTTCATCAGGCAAACAAACAAAAAAGTCCCTTATTGGGTCCATGTAAAACCACAGTTTCTTCATCAGCACAACTTTTCCTGTATGTGAAACTAGTCACCTGATAAAAAGGTTATGGCAGATGATAAGCTTTGCATTAGGACTTCAGTTTTACCTAGCTAAAGAACAAATGATCATCCACAGATGTGAATGTGCAAAAGAAAAACCTTCTTTCCCAAACTTTTCAAGTAAAAAAACAAATGATGAAATGTTGGATAATTATAATTTCATGAGTTATGTGATCTCCTATTTATTACAAATGGGTAAATACAAAGACTGATTATTTACTCTGCTGACCTGCCCCAGGTTTATGGCATTTATTATAGTCAGTAATGTTTATAGCAATTTTTTTCTTAACAATAACATTAATAATATTTTAATGTGTGTGTATGAAGGGAAATAGTAGATGAAAGAATTTCAGTGCAAATAAACCTAAACCGTTTTTCATTTGGAACTCCTCTGTATTATTTTAGGACCTCAGTTCTCAAAACAGTTATGGTTAACTTTATTCACACAATTCCAATGGGACAACTCATATGTAGAAAGCTAAGTCTTAAGTGTTTTCTTGTATCCTTTCCCATCCCACCCTTCACTTCCTGATGTGCGTGTGTTGGGGTAGGTATGTCTAAACATATTCCTGAGCATACTCTTCCTTCTCTGGAGCACATAATTTTAATTAAATAAATATATAGGATCTGTGGATGAATGTACAGATATTTGCACAAGTATTAATTAATTTATTCCATGGGTATCAAGTAATTATCTATTTTGCTGCAAGGGCAATTTGCTGCCATACTAAGCAGAAGGCATTCTTTCCCCAAACAAAACAAGCACAGCACCACTTTCAGCGATGTGCTGAAATGTGTGATCAGTATTGTAATGTGTTAAGCATGGCATCATTATTCTAAAGCCAGCAACAGAGATATAAAATGCACTGTGAGACTGCAAACTGAGCACAGTTTGATTGTAGGACACCCGGGTAGAGGGGTTTTGTATTAGAATATACATTGCATTTATAATGCCTTCTTCTCTAAAATGTAATTAGGTTTTTTTATGAACTGGTAAAATATAGTAAATAAAGGACTCAGGGGATTTCCATATAACCACATTTATTCCCACATGTCTTTCCAAATCATAAATGGTTGTCTTCCTTAGAAATGGATTAAGACAAATTGCATTAGGACACGATCATGAATCTGATTAAGGTGGAACCATGATCAGGTTTTTTCTTTTGGGCAACCATGTTTTCTTATAACAACCAGAAGACAAAAAAGCCTTTGGCAAGATGTTTCAAAAGGCCTTTCTCATATGCACATAAAAGCAGTTTTCATGCTAATTCAAAAATTGGTCCACACCTATAATTTCTTTATATATCCAAGACAAAGCTTTGGGCAAAATTTTTCAGTAGTATATATTTTCAGATACAGACTTGTGGTTTCCTTGAAAGCTCCTAAAAAGGAATTTCCATGCATAATTTCCTTAAGGAGAACACTCTGAAGGCAAGCTGCAAGAGAGGCAGAAGATCAGGCATTGATTCCAAATTGGTTCAGGGAGAGGAATGCTGAGAACAAAAACATCCCCAGTGGAAAACTGATGTAATATACAGAATAAACACCTTTTATGAACACACTGTCACAAAGGTCCCAGCTCCTTCTCTTCCTGTGTTAGCAAGCAACCCAAACTGAGCACATTATGTGACATTATTTGACAAAGAAGGAAACTACCACGGATGTGTCTTTTGATACACAGAAATACAAATGTGTTGAAAATTTCTATCTCGGCAAAAAAAAAGCCTGTCACTTTCTTCTCCATTCTCCCACCCATTTATCTTTTTTTTTTTTTTTAAACAGTAGTTTCAACTCTATACAGCTAAAGGGAACTTAATTTCAGTGTTGTTATCTCTGTGTCATAGTCAAATCTGAGATGACTTGAAGGGTCTGGGAAGGACATCTTCATTCACCCCCTTGGGGCTCCATGGCATATGAGCCTTTGGTCTCTCACACTAACATGTAGGATTCAGCTAAGAAGAAGAACTCCACTTTAAGTCTATAGAAGTCTATACAAAAAAATGAAGTTCCCTGTCTACAAGGACGAGTGCTTGTCGTATGAAAATAAATAGATGGGTCTAATGGGTAAGTTCTGGAAGCTAAAGGAGCTCCATAATCTTTGTGCTTACTATTGTAATGTTACACTGCTCAAGTAACTCTATCCATCTGCTTTATGGTTAGTCTTACTGGCTTTTACTTGTTTGGGTTTTTTTTCCAGTTTAGACCAAGATTCAGGGATTTTTATTTCAAATTGTTCATCTTTTACTCTATATTAGCCTTGTTATGGCAAATGTAGGTAAGAATCTGAATTCTTCATTGTGTTTCATGCAGGCAGAGACCAGACAACAAAAATTCAGATCTGCACTCTGGCCCAAATTTCAGAGTGCACCCATCTGAACTAGGTTTTTCCTCAGGCTGGAAAACATCTAGCTGTCTCTTGTACATCGTTCTTGGCAACTTGCTCTGGTTTCATCCAGAAGCTGAGGGCCTGATGTGAATGTGAGTGGAAGCTGGAGCCAGTGAACCAGCATGTGAATCCTCGCTATTTTTCCAGGCTGACAGTCCTTAGTCCTTAGGTTCTCCACCAAACTTTTTGTGTTTATACAAACTGGGTGTCTAAAAGCATCTTGAATCAGTAACATTAATTCTTAGTCTGGTGTGATAATGACCTGAGAAATGCAAAACCCCTTTTTTGTCTCTCACTTCCCCTGGCATTTCCAAATGGATTTGCTCACAGCTGGGACTTTCAACACAGCTAGGGGAAGGTCCTGTTCAGTCTGACTGAAACCAGCAGTGATGGGGCACATTTCTGGATTTCTTGGCCAAGCTGGGACTGAGTTCTGAAATAAAAAATATGCATGTTCTCACTCGGGCTCTTCAAAGCAGAGGTTCAGCTACATTTCACAACAATAATTTTCAGCTGAAACAGGAAAGGTGCAAAAGCCCTACCCTGATGTTCCCCAAACCTTCTGTTTGACAACACCCTGTACAAGAGAACATGCTGGCTCATGTTCATAGAGTCATGACTTGTACAGTTCAGGCCTTAGCAAAATTGTTAGAAAACTCAAGGTCAAAAATAATTATGGCGAATTGGGAAATAATTGTGTTAAATGGAAAAAAAAAAAAACCAAACTAAAATGGGAGAAAGAAAAGGTCAGTCAAAACAGACATACCAAATTTTCCTATCTATTTTAGTTTGTCTCAGGTTTGTTCCTCTAGTTTATATAAATACATGAAAAGAGAGTGAACAAGACATAGATAGGCACACACACTTATGTGTATATAAAGAAGAAAATGTTGAGGTCAAAAATCCAAAATCCAAAATTAAATTATTACAGGATATAAGAGACAGAACCCATTTGATAAATTGTTTAGATAGATAGCCCGATCTATAAGAACAGATTATTATTTTCAGAAAATGTAGTCTCTTTTTCTCAGTAACAATTAGCCTGTCTAGTGCAAATTTTACTTTGTAGAAATTTAAATATTTCTGTGGAATGTAGAGCTGGTTGGGAAGTCAGATAAATTTCCATGAAAACAATTTCTTTATGTGTATTTAAAAGTATGTCCAGACATCTTCAGGATCTTCCCAACTCTAAAGCTAACTGAGCTATGTACTAAAAAGGGTAAAATTTTCACATTGTCTTTGTTCCAATTATTTTTCTTGACCATTTTAGCTTTTGTTTTAAATTGACAATGGACCATTCCAATAGAATTGAGGGGTTTTTTTCTTAAAATGGAATTTTATGTCTAAAATGTTAAATGAAAATATTTCAATTACATGTCATGTAAACAGTGTTCATATTTGATTTTCCCATAGATTCTCTGCTTGGAAAGTTCCTTTGAAAATTAAATAGTTCATACAGTCTATCAGAACAGTCATCTCAATCATGCAATCTTCTTATTTTCTCTGATTGGGTAAGGTTTTATAAACTACTTTCACTTCTGCCTGAAGAAAGGTTTATTTGTTTCACAAAAGTATTTTCATTTCATGAATGAATTAATCTCAGTTGCAGACATAAAAATTCATTCTCTTGACATGTGTTCACATTAATACTTGTGAGACTCAACAAAGATGAAGCAAAATTCAATGTTTCTTAAAAGCGTCATGTTTATTTTTGTTGTTAATTCACTGGTACCTTGCAGCTTGACCATCACTGCAAATCTGTTCTTTAATTTCTCTAAAATAGAGGTAAATTAGTCACCAGAAGGCCCTGCAATTAAAAGTATGTATGGAAAGTGATTGGAAGACTTGGGCTCCTGGTTGTAATTATACATATGATTTACCTGCAGTCACGTCACTTTTATGGCACTAAAAGATATGTTATATCTATTTATTTAGCTAATTTTCCAATCAATTTCTGTGACAATATACTTAAATCCAATAGGGTTGGGTGCTCCCTTCTTAGCTACCTTAAAGCTTTATGGAGTTATGTCAGATGGAAAATCTGGCCAAGGAAAAGGTGGAAATGGAACAGACCAGAATAATCCCCGAGACCTTTTTTCTCTTTATATTATTCCAGTTATATTTAAAATAATTTCTAATGAAGAGATGTACTGGAAAGACTATCAGAGTACTAGAATAATTGTGTCTGGAAGGAATTTAGAAGGTCATCCAGTCCAAGTCTTCTGTAGAGCTTCAATCTTTGGCCCATCCAAATGGGAAAGTCACTTCAGTGAGACCCTCTCCAGTTTGTCCCTGTCTTTCTTGTACTGAAGGGACAAAAAATACAGACAGTAAGACATGTCCTTTTTAAAATACAGACATAAGACATGTCCTTTTTAAAGCTGTTATTTGCCATCTCTGACAGCTACTGTAACATGAAGTTATTTTGGTTAGGTTTTTTCCATACTACTGAATTTAGACCATCTGAACATTTTGAGACTGGAAAAATTTCCAAAGTTTTCTCCGATTTCCAGCTAAACATCAATTATCTGTAATATTGGAGAATTCTTTCTCTGTAGATAGGTGTTTATGTAAACAAATATAGTTGCCATATGCCCTCTAGATATGTCATACATGCACAATCCTGCCTCTTTGACTCAAAGAGATCACAGGTGTCAAGAAGGAAAACAAAACTCTATAAAAAGGAGGCTGTGAAAAAAAATTTTGGATCAAGGCAATTAGGGTAGCAGCATTCTGCTTGGAATGAGTGATGGGTATGGCCTGTCTGACCTGATACACAAGCCAAGCCAATCCATGAATTCATGAATACATAACCCACTGTTCCCCCCTGCTACCACATCAGCCTCACTGCTAAGGAATTCTTACACTCTCAGCATCCAAAGCTCTTAATAAGTTCTGTGGCAACATCCAGTATGTGCGTCTACACAACAGCAGATCTGGTACATCCACTGAAATTAGGAATAGACCAAGACAAAACATCTTGGAAAGAAAACAAGGTCACAACAGAAGACCCTCAGATGGTTGATCTGCAGACTTTGAAAGTGACTGGGAAGAAGTCATTCCGCTAAATGGCCAAACGAAGGCACACACAAGTACATAATAATGTGTGTGTATACATGTGGATGCATATCTGTGCTCACAAAAATAAAAGTAGATTTTTTCTTCCCTATTTCAACAGCTTTTTTCAAATACCACAGAAATTTAGATTATCAAGTCGTTAATGTGGGGTCAGGCTGATATTAAGAATAAGAATTCAACTGAAGGAGTTCACATAATGTCTTACAGCTACATATGGTTAGAAACTGGAGTTTTCTGACAAAACTGTTACGGAATAATTATGGGATTAAAAAGCTGGAATAAGGTTATTTTAAAAAAATGGTGTAAGGTAATGTGAGCCAGAACTCTCAAAGTCCCTTAATAGCTGTTCTTAACTCAGTGTTAATACTTTATTTAACATAATGCGCTCTGCACTCTTTAAATTGTTAGCCTGGAACAGATGATTTATGTTGCTCTTGCATCCAAACAAGAATTAATGCCCTGATCCTATTTGACTGGAATTGTTAAGCACTTTTGTTTTCAGGCTTGTATCAGAATGATAATAAAAACATAAAATCAGCAAGCTTTTTAATGAATGTGGGGTTAATTTGAAGTGCCCTGATTTACAGATATTAGAGCAATGCTCTTTCAAGTATTTACTGAGGTGTTAGAAAGTTTGTGTTCGCATTCATCTAAAACATTTAGTGTACTGCAGTTTCTTTGTTTCCAAAATATTAGAAGGTTGCAGTTAAGAAAGCTATTGGAACTCAGTATCTTTTTTAATTTTTTTTTTTTACAAACAGAGATATCTTTCATCATATTTTGAAGGAATCACAAGTGAATGCCAGAGGTAGTTCTTTTGATCCTGTTCAGATCTTGATTTTGTAGGCTTCTGTTGTTTTCCAGGTATTGTTTTTCCTTCCCCTCCAATATTTTAATTTTATGTATTTCATGCCTGCATAATGTTTTTCTCATCTGCTTTAATTAGTCTTATTTATTAATCTTGGTACAAATGGATGTTTCTAGTGTAAAAGGCAATCAGTGCAAGCACGGTTACTGATGCAGTGACTTGCCAGGATTTCACTACAGGTGTGCAATATTATAGTCAACTGTAAGGACGACTTTCACTCCAGTTCTTTTTGGTTTAACTACTGAAAAAAATGGAAGCACTGCCTTTTCTTTGCTGATTATTGTGCCTGTGGAGTTTTGCTGGCAAGAGCGGCGGACAGTCCCCTGTCCTGGTGCTGGTGATTAGAGCTGTTGAAAGGAACTAACAAATAGGTTCACCACAAACTTAGTACCATTTCCAACTTTTATCAGAAAACCTTATGACCAGAATGTTCAGAGAAGCTAAGCTGTTTTTATGATCTAGTGTGTAAAGCAAGGGTTATTTTCACCTTGGCATAGTTTTGACTTAATAGAACATCTTACGAGGTGTACGTAGAGTATTTAAGTGATTACATGCTTATGTGTGTTCTGTCTAAACAGAAATAAAAAGAAGGAAAGAAACATATATTCTTTCTAGAAAGAAAGAAAAAGAAGGGAAAAATGTTTGCTAATGTGCACACAACTGAAACGAAGAAGGTGGAAATAAAAGTTCAAGCCATGCTAATGAGAAATGACATTTTCTATGGGCACAGTAAAATGCAGAGCTCACCCATGGAAAATTTCAGTGAGAACCCTAAGTGGCATTGCTGAAACTGTCCTGAGAAAAGAATAAGAGGATTTCTAAAGCTGGTGGGATGAACATCTACAGAGAGTCTGATGTTTTTCCAAGGTCTGTTAGAGCACTTCAACTACCCATGCTCCACCAAACTTGTCTGAATATTCATTATAATGTGATTTCTTAGGATTCTGAAGGTTGCCCATGAGTAAGAGTGAGATTGGTGACAATAAAGAGGACCTATGCACTATACTTAGATATCCTACAATAGTGAATTTAGCAGATTAGCAGAACTTTGGTCTGTTTGAACTTATAGTCTGATATAGTCCTTCCTATCTGGATTGATCCTTTCAGTCCTAAAATATGTACTATTTATTTAACACTGCAAGAGAATGAGATTGCAGCTGGCAATTTAACGTTAATATCTGGGTTTGAGACGGTGTTTCTTATAAAACAATGTAAATTGCTAGCAAATCTACAAAGCCCTTGATACATACAGTATATGCATAAAATATTTCACTTCACTCCCTCCAAGTATGAAGTTCTTCATATTGCTCAGTGGTTATCTCCTTACTTCTTCCACAACCATTCAAAAATAGCTAGAACTCTGTCTTGAGAGCTGAGAAATAAGAGAGAGATGAAACACCTGCTTTTCACTTTTGTGTGTTCTTCAGTCATTAAATGCTTTATGTCATGTGATGGGAAGAAATTATTTGGGAAAAGATTTGATATTTTAGAACTACTATGTCTCTTACTGACTTAATCTGGGTGATTTAGTTGTCTCAAACTGGGCTTTGAAAACTCTGGCAGTCCATAAACCCAAAGTTTCGTCACAGAAGTCCTGGAACAGCTAACAAATCATGCTATATGTATGTTACATCAAACTGCTCTGAAGCCCTGAAAGGATCAAGATCCAGAGACTCCATAAAGTCCCTTGAGACTTTTACTTTTGCTATTGGTTGTACATGCAAAACAGTCATATACTCTGGAGATGAGAAGTAGAATGAAAGCCTGAGGAAATAGCATCCATTTCTGAAAATGTTACAATAAGTGACTTTGCCAAGGTCGTGTGGGAAATGGGAGTCAGACTATATAAATCTAAAGTTTTTAGTCATGGCCCTCCAAACCAGACTTTCTTTTTTTTCTTTTTTCTCTTTTTTCTCTTTCATCTGGAGCTGCCACAACCCACATTTATATTCTAGATATTGTCTAAAAGAAATGAGAAATGAATTTTCAAATTTTCTTTCTGTTGCACTGTCTGTTTATTACAGTGTTTTTGCACATAATGCCTGGATGTAAAATGATTCAGGGACTAATGTCTTCAGTCATAACGTGGGAAAACAGAGAAGGATAGTTGGATAGTAATTTCTCAGACTGTTCTGCCATGGCAGCTGGATAGTAATTTCTCACACTGTTCTGCCATGGCAGTTCTTTCTGCTGTGATTTAAGAAAGTGCAGGCAGTGGAAAAGGTTCCCTTTGAAAGTGTTTTAAATGTCAAATATAAGATTCATTTCTATACTGCTTTAATCCAAATGCCAAACCTCTGAGCTAATCTATCAATCTGACCAGGACTTCATGTGTTTTGCCTATCCACACAGCTATCTCTTAAACTGCAAGTCCTGCTAACACAAATTCATAATACTAGCATATTTTTTAAGAAAAGACTACCTTAATTTCTTTGTGAATGTGTGCTGTGGCATCCTTAGGCTCTTTTACTAGGGCTGTATGTGGCAGACAGGGCCTTGGATATAACTTGGTAGTAGCTGTGTTGTGCCCGGTTGTTATACACTGGAACAATAGGCTGGGGAGACAGGAATGTGGGAGGGAAGAAACCCCAGAACTACTCCTGCAGTGGAAGTAAATGAGCAGTGCTAAGGATATTTAATACAGAGATGCTAAGATCTGATCGCTGCACTGATCACATCAGATACAGCCTCTGCCACAGGGACCCTGGAGCTGGCCTGAGTGCATAATCATCTGCTGATGCTCTGCTTGAAAGAGCAAGTCTCAGAAACTCGGTCAGCTCTGCCTGTGAGAGTGGATCAGCTGTTATTGAACAGTCTCTGTTGAGTCATTGCAAAGGAATATATACACTCCTGAAAAATACATGCTCTCCTTCAGCTCAAAGTAAAACTATTCCCAGCTTTTAGCCAGGAATTTAGCCAGCTAATTTCCCTTTTAGATACTAGGTCTTTTCCTCCAGAAGAAATTTACAGTCTTCTTCCATTTTTGGTCTTATTTTTTAGTCCTTTATTTATGTGATTCTTCTAAATTTTTCCAACTATTTGACTCATTTTTTTATGTATGCACATCAAAGTGCATACATAAAGTATACATTACATTCATACATTCATACATACATACATTCCAGTAGTACTTCTCTCATTACCAGATGCAGAGTTAATATTACTTATTTGCTTCTCCACAATGCCATCCTCTCTGGGCCATCAAGTTAGCACAGTTAGCCACTGCACTACACTTAGTTTCCCCTCTCTGGGGTGTTTAGCATCTTTTTTTCTGGGCTGCTGTTTTCCTATATCATGTAAGGTCTAAAGTCTACCTTCTTTGATAGAAATTTCCTTAAAGAGGTTTCTGTGATTTTTTATTGACTTGGCACATATATATATTTTTTTTCCAAGACAGATAATTGAATACTTTTTAGATTTCAATAGAGTGGAATTTTCCACAGGAGGACAATACCTTTCTGATCTGTGAAGAGTTTTGGGGCAAAGAACTCAACAGCATGCAGTGGCTCAACCACAGAAATTGCTGTCTGACACTTAATTCTACTAAAGCTTAAAGGCTGTGCTACAGGGAGTCCATGTTTTCTAATACAAAATAGAAAGATCTCAAATCACTGGAAAAGCTTTTCAGATATACAGCGATCACTTACCTGATTTTTTTTTAAACCAAAAAATGACACAACCTTATGATTTACCTAATTCATGAGCAGATTATGGTTATTCAGCCACTCTCCTTCCAGGAAGGGCTGCTCACTGGTTTTCTGTTGCAGGAATGTAATTATGTTTTGTGGGAACCAAATTTTGAGTCACCAGCATGGTGATGGTAAGGAAGGATCTCAGTTGCATCTCACTGCACCAGTCTGTCTCAGTGCCTTTACTGTGTCAGCTGTTTCTTAGTATCCATCTTCAGGCATGGATATCCAGGTGTGATTGTTTCTAGAAATGCTGTCAGATAACAGGAATTCCCTAAGGCTACGTTTGTTAGAGCAGGCCATGTAAAGCAAGCACTAACAGTGGTTTCAGGAGTGACCTTGACAGTGCTCACTTTCTCCCATTTACTTCACAGATGTGTTCTGTTCTCCCAGACATCTTGCTCATCAACCCCAAAGCTCTTGCAGTTGGTGTGGGGATTATTTCCACATAGGCCAATTTGTTTCAGGTAAGCCAAGTTGTTAAAGTAATGGTTAATGAAGACTGAGGTGAGTCACTCAGACTGAAATTACATGGATCACTTATGAGCTATGCCTTAGTTAAATTAAAAGAGTTTAAAACCCAAACTAGTGAAGTTAAAGTAGTTTAAAATGGGGTCTATAGGGACTTCCATCCAAATATCAAGATCAGGCTCTCTTTTTGAAGAAGTCAGTGAGACCAGAGACCAAATAACACTCTAGTCAGGAGAGGATGAGCTATGTATGAACCTCTGGAGGCAAAATGAAAGAACTTTTTCTTCAACAGGACCATGCATGTAAAACTACTCTTGGACAACTAATACCTTAGGTATTTGTTATTTTTTACAAGTGAAATCAAATAAAAAATTAATTAAAGGTTCCCCTCATCAAGATTTTTTTAACAAGCAAACCAAGTCCTTTTTCAAAAGTTCTATGTAGGCATGGTTAGAAGAGGAAGGGAGGGATCACATTATTGCACAAGCTGATTGAAGTTTTCTTTTGACCACAATTAAAGTCAAAGAGCCAATCTGAGTTTTATGTAGCAATTTTTCTTCATGGGAGATGTGTCATCCTTAAAAAGTAGGATGTGAAATACTGATCCTGTTAAATAACCTGGAACACTTCAGATGACTCAGGAAGGTCAAATATTCATCCTGAGCACCTAGAGTCATATTATAATGTCTCTAGTACAAAATCCAAGATTAGGCATTTGTTAAAGTACTCATTTTTGCCAGTTAGGTTTGGCACTTGGGTTTGGAAGGGAGTGTAATATGGAGACCAATATTTATGTGGGTTTTGGAGTAGGAATAGGAGTAGTTTTCTTTTCGTTGTCCTTGTTATTTTTTAATCAATGTCAAAAAGGAGAACAGAGAGTTTTTAGAGTTCTACAGTCATTTTCCCTTGCTGCTGAGAATGATATCTTACAGAAATGCTTACCCGGGTTTGAAACAAAATCACCAATAATCCAAAGATTGTCAGTTTTGAGCAAGTATTAAGATTGTCAGTGTTGAGAAACCATTAAGATTTGTCTACTATCCTAGCTATCTAGTTTGAAAAGGCTTTTCTTTTTTTCTTTTCTTTTTTTACTATTTTTTAAACAAGGAGCTCTGTAAAACTAAATAGTAAGTGTAATTCTTGCGGTCAACAAAAATTAAGACTTGAAGCATATGAAATCTGGCAAGATGCAGCATTCTGGTTGGATTTTTGTGTTTGGTTGGTTGGTTTGGGTTTTTTTGCTGTTGCTGTTTTCTCTTAATGTGTAGTTTAAATGCAATATGATGTTTGGAGAGCCAGCTCTTCTTCTGGGAAATCTATGCAAATAGAAAGCACAGCTGCATCTAAAATAGGATTTTTGGGGAAAAAGAGATGATCCTATTCATGACTTTGGAAAGGTAAAGAAGCAATCAGAAATACTTGATTTTTTTTTTTCAGAGAAATTCTCTCAACGAAAAGCTAAACAAAATAGAATGGGTGAGTTTAAGGACCCAGGCCCTACCTGGTTGTATTTACTCACTTAAATATCTTCATTGAGTAGGGCACATACAATATGTCTAAATGGGCTCCTTTAGGGAGTGTGGTCCTATTAGTAAGCAGTATAATCTTAGGCAATTGCAGGAGGAGTCCAAATTTCGTTTTTAACAGACAGGTTAATCAGTAGTAATTAAGAAGCAAAGTAGCAGACTAATAAAGTATACTTGTCACCAGTTGTCATCTTAGTGATCAATTCACACCTCTACAACAATAACATCGACCCTTCAATGCTCTAATGACCCTGAATCCCCAAAGTGACAAAAGGATTAGGGCAAAGATAATGTGCTGGAAAGGTGCTAATGAAGTGGTGGGATTACAAGATGAGTTTCACCCTTGATAGACAGCAAAAGGGAGTGTTCAGTCCCACTCCAGCTATGAGATTCACATGGATAACCTCTCATTGACTTCCACTTCCAGTCAGGATCAGGACCTTAATTTAATTAATTAGGGTTTTTAATTTCTTAGTTAAATTTGAAACATGCATCTTTGTGTTTTCTGAAAGTAGCAGACATTTTTTCGGAAATTAAGTTTACTCTCATGTTGTATGTTGCAGACATTTGTGTTTGTATAATTTTAATTTTTTTGCAATTAGTTTTACAGAGATTTTTTTTGTGTGTAGAATGTACACAAGTGCTTTTTCATGTTTTAAAAAATGAGAAACAGTATGTTATTTGAGTGCATAAAAATGGTGTCACCTTCTTGCTCAGCATTACAGGTGAATAGATAGACAGACAGAAAGACAGATAGATAATGTATGGTAATAACATTTTGAGATGCTAATAGAGAAATGGTGTTCTAGAAGATGCTGTTGAAAACACATATTTTAAAATGATCAGAATGTTTAACATATAATCAAAATAATAAATAAACATCTTCATTAAATGCCACCTGTCTCTTGAACTATATCTGTAACCCATTTCAAAATAATAGGTTGATATTAAAGATGGGGAAAAGGGTACAACAGGCATTTATGGTATTTTAAGCCTCAGCCTTCATTAGATGTTACTCAGTACTTCGTTGTAGCTAATTAACTTGTATATTGAAAACCCTTTAGAATGATTTGATACAGGGAGATGTGGGAATACATCGTGCTGGGATTAACACATTTATATTGCTGTAGCTGTGTGCCTGCTGTTTGGGTGCAGGGGGAGATAACCATTTGCAAATTTAGCTGTATTAGGACCATTTTCAAGTGGTATAAATTCTATTGCTGACAATTTGAACAAAATCTGCTTGACTTCAGTGGGAGATGTACAGATAGTTTGCTGCTGCAGATTCCAGTGCCAGATTCTGCCTTGAAAGTTTAGTCTTGAGAAGCTTTATTTGTTTTAGTTATTTTGTGATTTGTGTGTGTGGGGGGAGAAATAAAGAAGTTTCAAAATTCTGACATTAGAAAGTTGTATTTTGAAACAAGATGTTGTAACTTCCTTGATAATCAAAATGAAATTTTAAATATGTCCGTGTCGTGCCCTCTGTTTCTCTCAAAATTTTGAATTTCCTGGTTTTTAGCTTTACAGTTAAGCACTCAAAAACTAGCTGACCATGCTAGAACAACTTTTCTTATTGGGTACTTTACACCATACAGTACTATTCTTAAGTCTGTAAAATACTGCACATGTGCTAATTAATAACTCTTCATAGAAAGCTTAACTTTGTGTGGCAAATTGGCTCAAAACTGAGTTTTTTCCCAAATTTCAGGAGTAAAAAATGAAAACTGATTGTAATGCAGAGCACAGGCGTGGACTTCCCTTGTCTGAACACAAGCCAAGGAACATGGCTCAGGCATTTATGAAAAAAGTCATGCCTGATGTGTTTCAGCACCAGTAGTGCATCCATGAAGTAGCATGAACCAGGAATGAACAGGAATGAATGACATCTTCTAGCATGTCATATGACACTTCTTTTTAATTACCTAAATGACTTTACAATGCATTTAGACTTATTCATAAAAACAAAGTAATTTCTGTTCCCGACCTTAGCCTAAGCTTGTAGTATTAACATTAAGGCAGTTGCCATGATGTGTCATTTCCTTACACCTTGGGAGAGAAATGGAGTCACAAGACATGTTCTGTACAAGCTGCAAAAGAGTTCCTGGAGAGAATTGACTTTTTGCCATTGTGAGCCAGGGACAGAAGAGAGCTGATGGTCCAGCCTAGGAGATGAAGGCAGTATCTCCTTGTCAATTCCTATCCACACATCAACACACCCTTAGGAGAAGTTAATCCTGAACTGCAGGAGTTTACTGTGGGCTTTTTTGTTCAAAGGTGAGATCAGATCCTATAATTTGAGTTCATTATATGCCAAATATGAGATAGGCAGCATATAAAGGTGAATATCTTTATTGCAGAAATATGGTCTGAATTTAATATTCTATATCCGTACATGTGGACCCTGTAATTTTGTGTTACAAGACAGTTTTGATCTTTCTTTACAGTTGCAGTGCATTGGGGTAGAGGTACATTTAATTTCACTTTGATATAGCAGGGTGACCCATTTTTCAAACAATATGTTAAGTCAGTCTTTTATTTATTATTTCTTTTTATGCTTAACAGATTGCCTATTCAAAATGGAAGAGCATGAGCACTGTTGCCTCATCAGTCACCTTGCTGTGAAGTTGTAATGTAGCAAATGGCTAATGTATGCATACATGTGGGCACTGTTTTAACCCACATTTCACACTGCCGTAATCGATTTGTTGGTTTTGAGGAACAAAACAAAAACAACCTCCCTTGCCCAGCTGCAGCAGGCGAGTGTTAGGACATATGCTGGAGTGAAAGGGGGAGTCGAGCTGGAGACCCCCGCCGAAAACACCAGAACAAAGGGAGTGCAATCGTCTTGGCAAGGCATGGGATGACTTAAATACCCCATTGTATGAAATATGAATAGGTTGGCATTGTGCATTGCAGCGTGGGGGGCTGCTCTGTGCTGCCGATTAGCCACACGATTACGCAGATTACACGGGGGAGCAGCTAAGGTAAATAAGGCCAGCCTTCTGCCACCTCCTCTGCAGGGCCAGCAGCAGGCTGGCCCAACCCTGCCCAGCTTCTGGGAGCTGGAAGGGGCAGAGATAGAGGAGAAGGTGAGTGAAGATTCAGATAAATCCCGTGGATAACAAAAATAAGGATTTCAAGGATTTCAAGGATAACAGTGTTTAAGTGTCTTTCTAGTCAAGTGATGTATGGGCATTGTTCCCTGCTACCATGCAATGTACAAGGAAACTGCTTAGTCAAAAAGAGACCTTGTATCCTCTCTGTTGTCACTCTCTCCTCTCAGGTTAAGGGACAGCCACTGGGTGATGATCACAAAGACTGTTGCAGGAGCAATTTGTGTCCTACAATCTTCTCTCCTCTCCACAATCTTTTGCACAGATTGGTTCTCACTTTCCTTCTCACCATGCAGCTCTTACAGCCATGGGGTAGCACTGTGAAAATCGTGTTTATCCAAACCAGGGCAATTCAAGGAGAGATTATTTCCCTATGCTGGAGTTTTAAGGTGCATATAATCAGCTGTGATTCAAAATAAATTCACATATATATTATCTCAGCCTCAAATGAGACTCAATGTGTACATGTTCACAGTATGAACTGTATAATGTGAAATATGTGTGCTATGTTATGGATTTCAGGGTGTCCAGCAGTCCCATTTGTTACTGAATCACAGAATTATAGATTATGCTGAGCTGGAAGGGATCCAAAAGGACCATCGAATTCGGCTCCTGGCCCTGCATAGCACCATGCCCCAGAGTCACACCACGTGCCCAAGAGCATTGTCCACTTTCAGGCTTGGTGCTGTGACTACTTCCCTGGGGAGCCTGCTCCGGTGCCCAAACACCCTATGGGGGAAGAACCTCTTTACTATATCCAACCTAACCCTTCCCTGACACAACTCCAGGCCATTCTCTTGTCACTGGTCACCACAGAGAAGAGATCAGTGCCTGCCCCTCCTCTTCCCCTCACTAGTAAGTTGTAACTGCAATGAGGTCTTCCCTCAGTTTCCTCTTCTCCAGGCTGAACAGATCAAGTGACCTCAGCTGCTCCTCATATGGTTTTCTCTCAAGGCCATTCACCATGTGGGTTGCCCTCCTTTGGATGCTCTCAAGTAGCTTAATATCTTTTTCATATTTTGCCTTCCAAAACTGCCCCCAGCACTGGAGGTGAGGCTGCCCCAGCTCAGAGCAGAGCAGGACAATCCCCTCCCTTGCCTGCCTGGCCATGCTGTGCCTGATGCCCCCCAGGACAGGGTTGGCCCTCCTGGCTGCCAGGGCACCACTGGCTCATGTTCAGCTTGCCATTGACCAGGACCCTCAGGTCCCCTTCCATGGGGCTGCTTTCCAGCCTCTCATTCACCAGTCCGTCTGTACAGCCAGGGTTGTTTTGCCCTAGGTGCAGAATCCAGCACTTTCCCTTGTTGAATTTCATGCAGTTGGGGATGACCCATCTTTCAAAGTCTCTCATCTCTGCCTTCGAGGGAGTCAACAGCTCCTCTCAGTTTTGTATTATCTGTGAACATTGTCCCTTCCAGTCCTGCATTCAAATAATTTATGAAGATGTTGAAGAGCCCTGTGGAATCCCACTAGTGACAGATCCCCAGTTTGATGTCACCCCATTCACCATAACTCCTTGTGCCTGACCCATGAGCCAGTTGCTATACAAGTAGACTTAAAAGTCTTAAATGGTTGCAAAAATGAAGATATTTTTGTCTTAAAGAAGCTGTATCTTATTCTAATTTCTCAGTTGAAGAGGCTTCTAATGTTTGTGTGTTTTGTAACATCTTTTACAATAGTAATCTCCATTCCTTTTCCTGAATCATAGAATTGCTAAATTGGAAAAAATTACCAAGTCTAACATTAACCCAGCACCATCATGTTCACCATTAAACCATATCTCTGAGTGCCACATCCACACATCTTTTGAACACTTCCAAGGATGGTGATACCACCACTTCCCTGGGCAGCCCATTTCAGTGCCTGATCATCCCTTCACTAAAAAAAAAGTCTGTAATATCCAATCTAAGCCTCCCTTGGTGGAACTTGAGGCTATTTCCTCTTGTCCTGTCACTTGTTACCTGAGATAACAGACCAGTCCCCATCTTGCTACAACCTCCTTTTGGGTAGTTGTAGAGTGCAATAAAGTTCCCCCTATCCTCCAGAGAATTTAACTGGAGATGTGGAGATGCTGCAGGATCTCCCAGCTCATAGTAAAGGTACTGTCTGTGTGTAAACGAAGACACAACATCCTTGCAGGGAGGAGCCTTTGCACCAGGAGCTCTTTGACGCAAATGATGTTCTCACCTGCAAGGCAATAAAAAAACATCAGGGCTCCCAAAGGAGACCACAGCTCCCTGGGTGTTTTTGAGGAAATTTTAGTGTCTATAAGTCACAGTTGTTCAGAAAGTATTTAAGTGGGTTAAATTGAGACCTGCTTTTCCCTAGAATGGAAAAGAATCAGTTTGAGGCAATAACTAGAAAGATTGTTTAAAATGAGGGGAAAGGGGCGGTTTGACTTTTTTGATTTTCTTTTTTAGTTTCAGGTGACCTACTAACAAAATTCAGCACAAGTTTATGCATAGTTTGTCTTGTCCCAAATTTGCATTCTTCCCTAAATAAAACAGCTGGAAATTTTTTCCCAAGACTAACTTATATTACTACATTGAGATTATCAGTTAACGGCAATACAGATTAAGAAACCTATTGAATGAGAAAGGTAAGTCTTTGGTATTTAATGGATTTTTATTCATATATATGCAAATAGTTATGAAAATATTCACAAATCTTAATAGATTGCAGAGAAAAAGGTGCAACATTCCCTTTTGCTTTGATACACAGTTGGAACTATAAAATAAATTTCATATCTTGCCTTCTTGCCTCACTGCTGCAGAGATCAAACAATTGAAATAGGAAGAAAAACCCCAAACCCAAAGTAAGAAAAACACTCTGGCAGAACTTAAAAAAAGAAAAACTTAGGTGAAGATGTACTTCTTTAGAAGTGCATATTTTAAGTCATTATATTTCTAAATGTTGGACAACCCCCCCCCCCGCCCAAAAAAAAAATATAATCTCACAAAATTTATTCCCTGACCATCAAATATAGTGCTTGTTGTACTTTGCCAAAAGTCCTGGGGACTGTGAGGTCCTTGCCCTTTCTGTGCTGCAAGCCAATTTGGCTAATTGCACCATTTTATATAATTTAAATATCTCATATTTTTCCACTTCATGCCATAATCTTCTGAGAATTTTGACTTTGTCTAGTTATATGGTATTTGTGTTTAACTCAGGGTTGGGTTTGTACCTGTGTATGTGCTTTGTTCTAAAGGTGCAACATCTCAGAGAACTTCTAATGCTATATTTCCTTACATTTTGGATTTGAAAAGATATCTTGAATGTACTGAACTTTATTGATGGTTTCTGGTGAAGTCAAATGAAAAGTGCCTGTTTTACAGCCATTTTTTATTTGAAGATAATTTTTTTCTTTCTTCATAGCTGTGTCTATTTGCAATCTCTGGATGTCTAGAGCTTTGGGTATGGGCACTTATTGTTACCTTTATCAAATTCAATCAGAACAGTTCAGTGGGACAGAATGGTTTGTAAAAGCTTTATGTTGCCTAAAAATGGTGCAGTTTTTTATCACATCCTTAATTTTAATTTAATTTGATTTTTATATTGTGAAATTCTGCATGCACTTCTGGTTTAAGATATAGTTCCACCAGTTATCCAAAGACCTGCACTGTTATTGGACCTATAAGCTCAGTTCAGATATTCCTGTTGTCTTAAAATCCAATCCTCTACAGTATTGTTTTGACTATTTGACTATTGGGTTTGTGTGCTCAGGAGGGGCCCGGCAAGCCAACCATATGTAGGTAGAATGCCAAATAATAGCTGAGAAACTTCCTAGGCAGGTTTCTTTCCAGTGACCTGTTTGTTGTTTAGGACATGCAGAGATTATTGATTGAACAGCAAGAAGGAAGGATGAATTGATCTGATAGTGAAATTATGCATTTTTTGCTGAGCAGGGGATTTTTCTGGTGGAGAAGGAACAAATTGACTTATTGCTTAATTGAAGGAGAGAATTGACTGGGAGCAGCAGTGAGAATTTGACGAATGTCAGCTGCACGAAAGAAGGATTCTTCAAATATATATATGCATAAATATTTATTTATTTCCCCATTTGTCTGCCTTTTACTTGGTGTGTAATAGAGATGGGTAGCTTTACTTTGACTCTTTTTGACCAGATGGGTAGGCTGATTTTGTGCAAAACCTTTTCTCTTTTTAAAGATGACTGGAAATGCTCCTTCATTGAAGTCTGCTAAAGTTTGTTGCTGCTGGTTTTTTCCTAAAGTTGTGCCTTCTGCTTCAGTTTATTAAGTCTGTCAGTGTATGTGTACATTCTTTTTCACCAGCTGCAGTTTGCCTCATACTGGCCTGGGTTTTAAAGCATGTTAGGCGCCTAATTTCTATGGGAAACAATATGAATGAATGATTTTTTAATGATTTTTTTTTCCCTTTAAAAAGTCTACCAGATTTCACTAGGCAACTCTCTGTATTGGTAGGTAGGACCAAAACTGCTCCCATAAGTATGGTTGTTGGTTTTTTACCTTTTGGAGAGGGGACCATGTTTTGTTCTGTTTTGCTGGTACAGCAGTGGTCTTATCTATAGTGAGGGCTTTTAAGTGCCACAGTAATTAAAAAAAATAATAAAAGTGATACTAACAACACTCTTACTAGGAGCAATAAATAGTTATATATCAGTGCTACTTACATATTAATTAATCCAATGCTTAATTTAACTTCTAATTAATTTAGAATTAATTTCCTAATTTCTCTCTGGATGAGATTGCTATAATCTTCATATGGTGCCTTTAGGAGACCAGAAATGCTTTCATTCCCATTTTACAGGAATGGCATTGAAGACATTCAAAACTGTCTTCTGAGGACTCTAAACTCATAGAATGTCCTCAAAGAAGTTTCTGTCCTCTGCTTGGGAAGACTGTGTTTGTAATGGGGTTAGGGAAGGAACCTATTCAGGAAATTTTCTGTGTTGTGGGGCAGCAATGGCAGAGTCCTCAGGGATCAGTGTGGTTATTGGAACTCAATGTTGCAATGTTACAATAATTTCCCTCTTGCAATGATATCACCATGGGGATTGTGGGGAAACTGAAGGCTAGGTACTGATCTGACTTGTGAAGAAACTGTGTCTTTCCTCCTCCTCCTCCTCCTCCTCCTCCTCCTCCTCTCTGTACCCTTCACTAGGAAAGATTCAGCTGCATTTACAGCAGGGATATTGTAGTAACAAGCTCTGTGAAGAAATAATAGTAGAGATTTTAAACTCCCAAGAGGAGAAGGAAGGACCTTTAATTAGCAAATAATAGGTTTAGCCACAAACTACTCACAAAAATAAAAAAAAAAGTACCAGGCATCAGAAAGGAAAGGGCTAAGTCTTCAAATAATTTACACATAAAAAGAATTCTTGTTTCTCTCTGAGACATTGCTGTATTTTAAAATACATTTGCTATTTTAAAAGATATAGAAACAGCTTTGTTTGTAGTCACTCATCCCAGACAGTGACACTTAACACTTGTATGTTGTTGAAGAAAAAACAGAAGTAGGTAACTTGGGGGAAGGGTGTTTGGGGAAGTTTTTGCAGCTGGAAAATATTCTCAAATTTGAATTCTTAATGGGAAACTTATAAACATACCAGAGCTGAACAAATATTTCAGCTTGAATAATTTATATGACAATACCCCTCATAAAAGCAGACTGCTGCAGCTCTGTGGGATGGCCAGCACTGATTGACTGACGGAGGAGGAGAGGTGTCACCATCACACGATAACCCTTGCTCTGTCTTGCACCAGCTGGGATATCACCTTGAAGGGAGCCAATCCATCATTCTGCTAAAGAAAATATAACTGGCTGGCTTTTTCCATAATACAAAGGAGTTTGATTGAAGGATGCTTTTCTCCATTTTCCTCCTTTATAACTTAGAAAGTTTTCCCTTGTAGAAAGTGGAACCTTAGAAATTTTCCCGCAGAATCAAAAGCTTGGCTACAGATTGGCTGTTAAATGTGCACTGCACCTTTGTCAGAGATGCTCTAAGTGGTGCTGAAGCTGATGGGACACAAGCAGGAGCTGACAGACTCACTCCAGTTTCAGCTGATTAAAGGCTGCAGGGGCCTGGGGCCCCCATCTCAGAAAGAGAACCTCTGCAAATTCACCAGAGTAATTCCAGTCTGCATGTTTTGCATCAGCTGGCTCAGAGTAGGCCAGCTATTGCACTCAGTAATCAACTTCTGCCTCCAGTTTTGGAGTGTTTGAGAACAGAAGAAAAGAAGTTTAAAATGTAAATGAGGATTACATTATATTATGTATGTACATTATATGATGTGTGATAAATCACAGTGTAAAATGCAAAAATTGCATATGTGTGTACATTTAGAGCCATTGTGGCTCTAAAGCATGACTTAAATTTTGAGGTGGGGTCCTCTCACAGCCTTCTCCCCATTCCCATGCTTATCATGCATGTTGAGCTCCTGCAGGCTGAGCATGCTGGCTGCTCAGTTTGGGAGTTCTTCCCAAGGCCCTGTAGCCAAGGTGTTCAAGCATAACCAGGGACCCAGCATGATCTAACCAGAACCATTTAAAAAAAAAAGAAATTGTCAGGATCAGAGTGCTTGGCACTGTCTGGAAACAAGAGAGAGATCTCAGCTTCTACTTTTCTGAATGTTCTCCTTTATAATTTCCAACTCCTAGCAAGTGTGCAGTGCTTGTGCATGCTGTATATATTTTGTGCTTTAGCCTATGCTGAATGAACATCTAATTGCGAAAATCTTTTCCTCTCTGTTTCTTCCCCAGTCAGTTTTTTCACGGTGATGTTTTTCTTATTCCTTCACTAATGCAAAGAGAACATCCCAAACGAATATCGCCTGCCAAAAAGGGACAATTAAATACCATTTTAAAATGGTATTTTAAAAACACTATTTTACCAAAATAAATAGAGAGTTTTCCTTGCATTATTTCTTCAAGGACCTTTCTGTTAAACAAGACAACTACATTTCCCCCTTCTTCCCTAATTTTAAATTTCAGTCTAGCTTTATTAACACCAGAAGTGATATTCTTAAAACTGCCAATTAAAAACTTCATGCAATCTTTGGAATGCTTTGGCAAGATACTTTTTAAAACAACTGAAAATAAACCAGAACTTGTGTCTTAATAATCAGAACTGCAGGCACAAAATATAGCAAGTCAAGTAACAGACATTTGTTAGCTTTTTTTACATTAATCCATTAATATATTTTTAGAAATGCTAAATATTTAAAGCTCCAGACAGAGAGCTATTCTTAGGGTGATTTTTTTCCCTTAAGTTGAGCTCAGGTAATACTTTTGATCTCCATTTCCACTCACCTAACTGGAAATTAATTTTTCACAAGTGGATATTTGCTGAGAGGAAGACACAGAGGATATGCCTCCAAATAAAAGGAATTAAGAAAATATATTTGTATTGATCTCTCAGTTGTTTATAAAAATTTAGACAAACTGTTGAACAGGGTACCAGTACATCAACAGAACCTTTCTATAGTCTGAGTCCTCTTGTATCAGTTTTTAAAGGAAGACAGAAATACCTGTAGGTTTTGAGATTCAGAACTCAAGGAATTTGATAATTTACCCACACTGAGCAATAAGAACCCTATATAGGCATATTTCATGTGTGCAGCTGTATGTATGTGTCTGCATTTTTTATACACATACATACACTTATTATTTAAGTATAATACATACGTGTGTGTGTATATATATATATATGTGTGTGCTCATGCATGTATAAATTATTTGCCCTGCATGCAAACATGCATAAACATACATGCATTCTCTTAATCTACTTTTCTCCCAGTCTTCTTTGATCCTATCTTTCTTCATTTCAAATCACTTTTTGGCTCATTTAAAGCTCTGCTGGACCCATTAAATTCTGCCTCAGCTGGTATATCAGACTTGCTTTAAATTAAAGGTTTTTTTTTTAACATGACATAATTTTGAGATAATAGAGAAGACAGATAATACAAAGATATTACAAAGCAATAACAAGAGGATATAATTTCCATTATTTGAATAGTTTATTAAAAAATAATAAAAATATATACAAATTAGAATCCTCACATTAAAGTGTGCCCACTTCTGAAGGGATGTTCTGATGTTTTGAATAGGATTTGGACTGCTAAAAAAAGAGGATGAGAGTATGCTTGTAAAGAGACCAGGAAAGAGAGCCTGGGAAAGCAAATGTGCTCTGCAGAAGTAGTTCACTTTCCATAATTTATTTTAAATATGGATCCTCTCTGGTGTGTGAGCACTCCCTCCCTCACTACCCCCACCCCCCCCTCTTTTCTTTTAAAAATAGGAATTTCTCTGCTGCTTGTGTTCCAATATTCCAGTTCAAATAGGGTGCCTGCTGGTAGCTCAGCACTTGTGTACTTGACTGCTTTCTGCTGAGGAGCCTTGCTTGCCAGCAATCTAGATTTATGGTAAGTCTACCCTTTCCCTTCATCTACGAGGTCCAGGGACATTTGGGTAGCCAATCTGCCCTTAAATATGTCTCTGAGGAAATGGTGCTAATTAGTATTGGAATTTACAGCCTTTCATTTTATTGACTTGTCCTACTTTCTTCGATAATTAACTAATGAGTAAAGTAATGAGCTATGTTAGTCAGTCATGATGTTCAATTAAACAGCAAATCAATTATTGAAAATAGTTTCGGACAGCTCTGGTGTCGTCACAGGGAGTGTGTGTGTGTGTGGGTGGGGGTGTGTGTGTGTGTGTGTGCACATGTGCTTTAAATGCGTGCCCTAAATGTGGCAGTGTCCCTCCCTGGAGGGCACCTGGCTCCTGGAGGGCTCTGTGGTCACAGCCAAACCAGACCAGTGGTCCCTCTTGCTTGCCCTGCCCACGATCTGCTCAGCTGTGCTCCACAACACCCTGATGCTGCACCTTGACAGGCTGAGCTTATCCGTAAGGGGTTCCCAAAGCCTGAGAAAGATGATTGCTGTAAATTTGGGAACACTTTTCCCAACGGGAAGACTGGATGTCACAAAACAGGTGTGCCTGTTCACTGGTGCCTCTGCGTCTTTCTTGGCACGTGCAATGTTTCCCACTGGTGAGCCGGGTCACCTGTCCCAGAGCTCGGCATTACAGCAACAGGGACTAACACACAAATATGTGTCCTCAAAGCCTTACCCCCCTTTTGGCCACAGCAAATACCCATGAACAACAGAGAGGCTGTCAGGGAGTTCAGGATTTTTCCCCTTTGAAGGCTTTGCATACCAGCCTGAGCAGCACCTGTCCATGGGAAGATGCTTCCAGGGCCATCATGTCGTGAGTCTCCTGCACCAAAGCTGGGGAAGTGCTGCAAACACACTCCTATGTGGCCAGTGGCAGGTCAGGGCACAGTTTGCTGGGGAAAAGCCATGACATTAGGCCTGGTAGATCTGTCTGTCTGTACAGCTCAGACAACTTCATTTGGCATGGGCCGGGCAAAGATCTGTGTTGGCAGGATGAGAAACAGGCATTCATTATCTCCCTAATGGTGAGCTCAGTTTTTTGTGGTGGTGAGTTCAGTTTCGTCTAGGAAATGAAAAGGGCAAAGAAAGGTGTAGGTGGCATCATCATTCACTAACTTGCTAGCTCTTTCGGTCTAATTATTCTTCCTATGGAACTTTTACCCTTCCTGTTTCCTTCAGGTCCTTTGCTCCATCTTCTCTTACACATGAGCTGGTAGCACAGTTGCCCCTGCTACCTACAGCTCTTCAGGCTTTCACACCCACCTTCCTGGCACCCACCTTAGTTCTGTGTTTGGTGTTAGAATGTGCCACAGCGCTCAGCAAGCAAACCTGTCCTGAAACTTCAGAAGTTTGGGAACAACTTTAACTGTCCTGTGCTCCACTGACACAAATAAATTTTGACTTGCCTTGTCAAAATACTGCTTCATTATGGACAGCAGCAGCTTTTAGAGAGGACAGTAATATTGTATATATTGCATTACGCAAAAAAAATATATTGAGGTTATTAGATGGAAAGTTTGGGTTGGGATTAAAATTTTAACCTAATATCATTCAGATATGCTACCAGAAAGAACGTTCTGGCACAGCTCTGTTTGAGTAGCAAAGATGCACAAATAGTGCCATGCCATGCTCATAAGCTTTCTAGTAATAGAAAATATTATTTATTAATAATAATAGCCATCTTATGATGTTTTTTCTCTAAGACAGAGAGCAGGCAGAAAGCTCCCCCCCTGCCTTCCAAATTCAGAAGGACAAGCTGCATAAGTACATAGAAAGGAGACTAAATGCATTGGCCTTAGCCATCCAATTGAATCATGATTCATTAAAGAAACAGCAAGCCAAAAGAAATCAAAGACAGTTCAAAAAAGGCAACATAAAGTTTTCATTTCCAAACAGTTTTAATTCACTGTTTGTGCTCTTTACTGAGAATATGCAAGGAACACAAACATTCCCATATGATTTAAATTACAATTTACATATGAATTACATTAGAAATATGAGCTACACTAAAGAGATAATTAGTGCTGTCCTGGGTTATGTGAGCACAAACAAAATTAAATAAGAACAATTTCAAAGCCAAGTTTTGCTTTGCCTTTTCAACTAAGCTGGTTTAATCAGTGATAATGACTGAAATAAATCCACTACATATAAAACAACTCACAACATACCATACTGTGTGAAATGTCATTATTACATCCCGTGCCTTGGTAAATCTCACAGTCAAAAAGGAATACAACATCCCTGGTAGGATGCTACACAAAATTTGCTACTGTTGGGTGTCCAGCACTGGAGGTGATGGTCCCTAGGGCTTGCAAGGAAACAAGACCCACGGCAGGCCAGCATCGCTGCACAGCATCACAGGGAAAGTAAGAGGGAGGGGAGGGCTGTGAGGGGGTGTGAAGGATTTTTTTTAACATGACATATGAATGAGAAAGAGCTGCCACAGGAAAAAAAACCTGCCAATGTTAGCAGAGAGTAATGAGAGGGAGTGGAGCAGGGGAATCAGGGGGAGGAGGGGGGAGACGGGGAGAAGAGGAGAAAGTGAGAAGGATAAAAAATACCACACAGAAGTGAAGTACCTGAGCATCAGTGCCTCAGCCCCTAAATAGCGCTATGGTTTATGACTACCTTGCCTAATGAGCTAAACTCTGGTGACCATAAAACTGAAATATAATTATGACATTAAAGATGCCTATATTTGAACTTAATTATTAATTAATTTAATGAGAGAATAGGAGGTTGTAAAATTGCTAATTAAACAGCTCTGTAAAACTGCAGACGGCAGAGGATTTACCAAATGATGAATCCCACAACAGTATTTGGGATATATCAATATTCCATTAATATACAGTATGCCAGAGGTACTGGCTAGTATGCTACTCACAGTTAAGCCGATGTGACAGGCATACAGAGTGAAAGAAAATGAAGAACATAAAATTCTGGATGACAACAACCTTGAAGACGATCTCTGCCCCCACCTCCGTGTCAATTTCTGAAATCAGTTAAATAAACTCAGAAGTGCAGGATAAAAATCAATCTTACCATTGCAAATGTGAATAAATTGGCTTGAAGCACAGGACCCACCTGTGGTCTTTAGGCACTGTGGTGCTGTGTCACTCTCCGCTTGTGAGCGGGAACGGCCAGGCAGAATCTGCACTTAAGTGCAACAGAAAGGGAGGGATGCAGTGTGAGTGAGTGAATGTGTGTGTGTGTGTGTGCATGCCTACAAGTGAAAGAGAAGCTGAGCAAGAGCAAAAAATAACTGTCCCCATGTGATTAGTGAAATTAAACTCAAGTGAACCTTCAGGGGCTGGATTTGAACCTACGGGGGACAATTTTAGAGATTCCCACATTGCAGTATCAACATGTGAGGAATTTTGCTGTAAGAGTTGAGTGGCAATGCCATTTGGATGACATTCATTTAAAAATACAGGGCAGGGGTGCAGGGAAATGTTTTCCTTTAGCATTGAGCCTAATTCAAGGACCATTAAAAGAAAATGCACTGGGGTATCTAGTCCTGCATATCTCTAAATGTCAGTAAGGACTAATTGCTGGGATAAAAGTAAAAGAAAAAAAATCAAATATCCTTTTTGTAGGAAACAATGAAACACCTCTGGGCAGTGTAACAGAAACCATGGATAACACTAGGTTAACTGTAGGAGGTACATTTTAATATTTGCATGAATCCTTAGAACTGTTGCTTTTTATACCTGCCATGTGGCATAGCTTTGCCTTTATGTATTTTGGTTTTTAAATTCACAGAATATTTTGTTTTTTAAATGCCCTGTTGACAGCCACAAGAAGGAATTTAACAAAGAATACCAAGAAAATTGTGTGGGAGGAGACTTGCCTTTCAGTCTAAGGGAAACAACACAGTCATCACACTAACATCTCCCACTTCTGGAAAATTAATGGGCAATCTTGAAAGCAAGGACAAGAGTTGTATTCCCAAGTCCTTTGGCATTTCCAAAGAAGCTACACAAACTTTCAGTGCCTCAGTTTCTACTTTCTAAGCTAGGAATAAGAAGAATATCATTTATCATTCATGATTCAGAACAGTAAATGGAAGCTTGCACATAATTTCCAAGTGATTCCTAGAAGTTGTTCTTTACTGACTGGTTTGGGAAAAGACTTTACAAGTGTCACTTCTTGCTCTTTTTTTTATTTTTTTAATGTCCATCTTTGTCTGTGTGAACAAGGTAATTTAAAGCAGCTATGAACTTCACATGATAGTCTTGTTACCTTGTCTCAAATACTTACACAGTTTTTAGTCTCTTGATGCTCAGAAACTTTGCTAGTGGGTTTTGTATGAGGATCTGCAGCTGAAAGAGCTTCTGCTTTAAAAAATCTTGATCCCAATTTAGAAAACTACTCTGGCTGGTTTCTATCTTATAATATGTGCAATTAATAAATATGAAAGCTTCTATGCATTTATTATCGTTGTATCATGCCCTGCAGTTTTATAGATCCAATTTTTCAAAAAGTGACTTCATCTACCAGAAATAAAACCAGACAGACTTCTTCTATTGTATAGTCAGCTATTGAACCAGCCCCTTGACTGGAGGCTTTTGTGAGATCTGGACTGTGTTCTTACCCAGTTTTCAAGCTCAACAAATCAGGCAATGAATTAAAACTGGTGGGTTTACAGTAAAAAGGAAATTCCAGATGGCTCATCATCACCACATTTCAGGTTACACATCAAGAACATGAAAGAAATTGCCTCCATATCTCCACCATAATTATCCCATGGTTAACTTTATTACAGGTAGCTCTCACTCTTAGCTACAGAAACTCAACCTGCAGCAGATTGGCTGGCTTGAAACAGAAAAAGAAAGGCACAAAATCTGGGGATGCCATTCCCTCCAAGTTCCCTCGATGCAACCATTGTAGCAGCTCCCTTTGAGACAGAAATATTTGAGAAAGGGTAAATACTGGTCCATTATTGTCCAGCCAAAAGTTGCTTGATGTTTTCTGTGATACTTGCTGCTTTCCAGTTATGAGGAAATCCTGGGCAGGAACGGACAATGACCTCCTCATTGTAAGGAGCATGAAAGGTCCAGCCAATAGCTCTGAATCTGTAGACCATGGTCGTCTTTGTAAGACTGATCACTGCAGACCCTGGGAAGAAATTATTTTGTCTCATTTCTCTGTTATGAGTGCTGGAGGCTGTTCACTGCTGCTTGACAGTGATTTTAGGCTTAGCAGGGGCAGGAATCTCTCTGGGTATCAGCAGCCATGGTAGCAATGCTGCTCCCAGCCTTGTGTCACCCATCACCCTAAAGTGGGTCACAGCTTAAAAACCTCTGAGATTGCACAGTCTTTAAATGCTATATGGGAAATCCAGCTGTGGCCCAGAGCTAAACCATGTGGCTGACAGGGGTGCCTGTCAAGCTTGATTACCAGGAGAGAGCTCCAAAGTGAGAGGAGTTGTGATGAACCATCACCGGTACTGCAGGCCTGTGTCAGGGTCTCACTGTGATACATGTGAAAAGTTTACAAACCCAAAGCTTTCATTGATCTGATTTAATTCCTGAGGATTTAAATTGTTTGTTTTAATCATGATTTAAATCTTCAAGGAGGTTAACTTGGTTTAAGTTATCTTCTGCTTTTGTTTGCATCTGTCCCTTTTGTACCCTTTAGAAAACTTTCCCTTTTTTTGATTGGTTGGTATGCTGTAAAATATGTGACTAAATACATCCTACTAAGTAAGCTGCTCATTTTGTGTTTGTTGCTGATCAGAAAGATATTTTATATCTTTGCTCATTCAATTAGCCAGGTTTTTAGTTTAATATAATTTAACTTCATCCTTTTTTATATTTCAGAATGTTAGAATATGGTGTGTGGTATAAGTCCTTTTCATTAAGTGAATACTATTTTTGTTTTGGTATTTGTGTTAGAAAATATTTATAAACCCATCCTAACATCTTTACAAATGAAGGAAAAAACACTTTAAAATAGCTCTCACTAAATAAATAAATAAATCTGTCTTTAACTCAATGGATATGTAGAAGGAAAAATATATTTCCTTAAACAGATACTTAATTTGATATCTACTGCATGCATTATAACTTAAAGACAAAACCAAGATTTTTTTAAAGCTTCCAACTGGTTTCTAATGTTGATTGAATTATTCATTGATAAGAACTAATCTAATACATTGAAATCAAGATAAAAACTTCTATAATTCCTGAAAACAAATTTTCTGTAGTCAAAAAGTCTAAACTGAACTAAAAAATTGCTGACTTTATATTTTTGTTTCTTTACTAGAGATTTCAAATGATCAGTGATTTGAAGTTTTTTCAAACCTCAAAGTGAGACTAGCACTGCTTGCAATGATCACTGCAGAGAAAAAAACATGGGGAAAACAAAAACATAAACAAAAGTTAAAAAAAAAGTTTCTTACTCAAGCATGAAGTCTGAAGATCAGAAAGTTGTGGTCTGAAAACAGACGATTACTGTATTTATCAAAAAGCAAAAGAATTTGCATTAGTTCCAGTTACTACAGACTTTCTTTAAATCAAAATAAATGGCACAGAATGAATCAGACAGGAAATATATGAATTCAGCTTTTCCATGTCAGGAAAACAGTTCAATTATTACATTTGATATGAGATCTGAAAGTTTAAAAGGCGTCCTTCCATGTATGTGTATTGGCATATGTATATATGGCAAAAGTTTGGAGAGGAATTAAATTAACCACTCTGTTGTTCCACAACGTAAATTATCCAGATGGCCCTGCAAACTAAATGAAAGAGTTTAGCAGCCGCAAAATACTAAATAAAAAGTATTTTTAGTAAAATATTAAGTAAAAAGCATTTTAAAAACACAGGGATTAAGTAGATCTGTGTAGCATTGAGGTGAGAGGTACCTTAGGATTATAGGATGTTGAGAGAAAGAACTGCTTATTTTTTGTTGCTTTTCCAGGAAATCAAAAGTTCTGGAAGAAAGATAAAGAACAACTTTGGGGTCCACAATCTATAGAAAACTTGCCTTTCACTTTGTCATCAGATCACACCTTTGGATTAATCTCTGTACCCAGTTGTCCTCACTGTTTATCTATGAATACCTCATGAACTTTCCATACCTCATTTAGATAATTATCAAAACCTTTCTCCAAATGCAAGTGTTCAGAGGACAGCAAGCAGGTTTCAGCTGCTGAAGTAGAGGCTGTGACCTCTGTATTTTGTTTCAAGGAATTACACAGCCTTTCATATAGTGCCATGAGGAAGGTTGAAGTATGGCAACCCTTAACCTGTCCTTGAAAAATCTAGCTGGGTACATCTCTAGCATTCTAAATCACAAACCAGGCAAGCATCATCAAGAACAAGTCAGCCTTTCTGCTCCCGAGCTCCATATGTGTTAATCTCTTCCTGACTTTGTGAGTTTTGATTTAACTCTGGAGGAAAGAGAAGGTAAGAAAGCAACCTGACTGATGTTGGCTGCATCCAGGTCTCAAGCTGGGTACTTAGCAAGGTGTCTCACAGCATCCTTCTGCTGCAGCTTTGACTGCAGTTTGTCCAACTGAGAGAAGGCTTCAGGAATAAAATCACTCTACAGTTGTGTTGTGCTTGAGCACCAAACTTATTACAGCCCCAGCTGGTCACAACAATGCCCAAAAACTGTTCTAAATACCCTGTCCTAGATTTTAGTGGGACTTTTTTACAGTTAAAATTATGTGTCTGTGTAAGTCCTAGACCGCATTTACAGACAAATTTTAGATCTTGGGCCCATCTTAATATGTTGGTTTTTTTTTCCTTTTTGTTTTGTGAAATTAGCTAATTCTTATTTGTTGTAAAATAAGCTTCCTTTATATATTAAAAGCTTATAGAGGAAACCACAGTTACAAATTAAAAAAATGTTATAAAACCTAAAAAAAAGAAAAGAAAGTATTAAATAAACAATGTGTAAAGATATAAGTACTAGCTACAGAAAAAATAAATAATTTTAATGCAAAGACACCTTACCTACAAATAGATACGCACTGAGAAAATGTTTTCTTCTGAAAGAAAAATCTAAAGATAGACTATATGACATAATTTAAGTACATATTTCCTGAAAAAATAACAGCTGTCTGTTTTCATCAGATCCATTTGGGAAATTAAGGATAAAAAGGAAAAGGTTAGCAAAGCATCTCAGAAGTACAGCATTTGTTGTGTTGCAGCATTTGGTTGCAGCATTTGGTGTTGCAGGATTTAAAAAACGTAATTCTGAAGAACTAGAGGAAGGATTCATAATGCCACAATTTTTTTCTAAAATGTAGAGATTCCTTGAAGGAAGATAGGAAGGTGAAGGCATGCATGCCTTTTGTGACATGCATGTGAAAGACTTCTAATATGAAGCCCAAAATATGATTGATCATATTCAATCATGTGGGTTCATCTTTGTGCTTGTGAAAGAAAGTTTAAGAACTGGGAGATAAGCCAGTCTATGTTCTGGGATGGGGTGGTAAACCCCCCAAATTCTTCAGTTCCTACCATTAGCAACAGAAGAGATGTCTGACACAGTAAATCAATTTGGAAGGATTAAATAACAATTTGGTCTTTGCATTATGAAAAGTAAGATCCCATCTGGTCTGAGTTTCCTTCTTGTTTACAAATGCCTTAGTTTGAATGAAGAATAGGGAGAAAAAAAGAAAAAAAAAGAGATATTGCTCGTTCCCCCAAACAAATAGAAATGGTCCTCCACCACAGGCAGGTCAGCAGGATGTCATTTATAGATGGCCATGGACATTTCTTCAGGTTGCTCCAGGTATATACCTGCACTTGGCCAGGCCTAAGCTTTTCTGGTGACATCATCTCTCTGAAAACATATTTATCTTCCTTTTGATGTATCCTGTCACAGTAACATGTTCTTTCACTGTATCATCAAATTATATGAGGACACATGAGAGAAGCCACCCAAGTGGATGAACGCAGTCTCGCCCTACTTTGATCTAGCTCAGTCATTTCTGGTGACTCAGGTGTATAAAACCATTCCCAGGAAATGGCAGAAAAAACCTGCTGTTCACATGGATGTGCATTTGGGAATACCAACTGCAGTGAACAACTGAACAGCACAAGCTCAAGTTACACAAAGGATTTAAATAATGTGCTGGAAAATATCCCAACCACAAGTTGAAAGGCCTCCTTTTTTCCATGCCTTCTTCTTAAGAGGTCTAATTTAAAAATGCAACATGCAGTCAAAATGTTAAAGATAATAATGGGTCAATCTAACACCCTTCTTGTTGCAATCAAAGAGGAGGAAAGCTTTATGTGTACATGTGATGAACAAACATACATACCTTATAGCAATGTTGAAACAGATTCTCCTGGTCCACCTATGCACCTGTGATGTCAATACATTTACACACATGTTTATATTCATAAATGAGAGGGAAATTTATTGAAGGAGACAGTAAATGAGTAGTATCAGTCTCACATTTCACCTTCAGGAGTAGTTTAAGAGCAAAGGTTCTGATTCTTGCTTACACTAATAACATCACAATCCAAAATAAACTTGATAAATGGTGCAAATTGCATTTAATCTTTCCAGCCTGATGCAAGATGGAGAGTAGTATTAATGAGAAAGTGCCTTAGATATTCTTCCTCTGCAAATTGTTTAATGTAACAATATTAGGTGCAGTTTAGTTATCCTCTAAACAGAAATGACCTGGTGTGTTACTGGTATGAAAGTTTTTATTGAACAGCTTGAATACAAGGAAAACCAGAACATTTTGTGTCCTCGATTTTTCCACTTGTATCAGTTGCTCTAATGAGAGACATTGCCTTTCTCAACATGCCTTCTCTTCTGTCTCTTTACACCAGCATGGCAACAAGAACATTACTACCACAAAATTATGTGCTACATTTCAAAAATGCAGCAGGAGAGAAAATTTAAAAAATCATTTTTCCTCCCCCTCTCTCCCCACACTTCTCAAGCTCTTTTGTATTGACACCTTTTCCTGCCCTGCTTGTAGAGAGGTTTTTTCTTCTCCAGCAATGCATTTTAGAGGCGAGTGGATCACAGTTGTGTGTTAAATCATGAACAAAACCATTCTCTCTCCCTCTCCCTCTCTCCCCCTTTCTTGTTGTCTGTCTTTTTTACTTAAACATAGCTTCTAGGTTAATGATTCATTCTTCTAAAAGGCTGCTGCGCCTAGCAGATTACACTGTAAAATCTGCCATTCTGTTTATGTTTAAAATACAAGATTAAAGCAGTGGTCATGCTGAGGGAAATGTTTCTCACACAGAACAAGAAAGGATCAATCCACGTCTGCCGAATCCAGGCTGTTTTAGCAGAATCTGCCGTTTTGGTGTGCTGCCAGACCCCAAAGAAACGCTGGTGAGCTTTGAAACTTTGTAGCCATTCTTAGAGTGAGCACAGCAAGTACTTAAAGTACAGCTTATCACACGCTAATGTACCTCTGAAAGTTACAGCAGCCTAGCTGTCTCTAAATTGCAGGGAAAGCACTTGAGAAATAAATTACTGATTCCTAATCAGAAACGAAAAGGTGAAAGATTTTAACAAAAAGTAGCCTCTATTGGCACCTTTAAGAGTATATGGGGCTAGAATTTGCCCCTGGTACTGTAGAATCTATATCCAGGTCATTTATAGTTAAATTATCATTGGCAGTAATGCTCTTTTTTTATTGAGTCAAGCATTAGCATAAAGGCAAATCACACCCAAAGTTACTATTTTTGTTGTTGTTGTTGTTGTTGTTATTCCTACAGTGTGACTTACTCACCACATCAAATAGGTTGATCCATAAAAGCTAGTTGGGCATGTAATGTCAGCCAGATATTAGATTGGAGACTTGTATACACTTGAAATTTACAAAAATAGCTCATTTGAAATAATTGCTCTGAAACAGCTATTTGGGCAGAAAAGCTGTAGGGATATTTCTCAACCATTTCAGATTAGTTATCTCAGTAAATTTCTAAGTATAGACAAGCCCTCGTGATGTGTCCTGCCAAATGAAGATTGTTCTATTCAATTAGCTCTCATAAAGGAAGGCAGAGAGAGGTAAAAGTAGTTTCTCATTAAATATAAATTTTCATATTTATTGAGCAAAAGTGAGAAAACACAACTTCAAATTCACATACATTTTGTACTCATTAAGTGAAGCAGGCCTTCTAAAGAAGCCATGAGTCTACTCACTGGAGATCTAAAACGTGTCTGGGAAAGGCTGTTTGGTGTTTGAGGCACCTGGGCTGATGGGGACTCTGCCTTTTGGGTGAGGGTCTGAGTCATGGTTATGAATCATGATTACAAATTACAGTTATTTCAAGGAAAGGCCATTCTGGAAACATCTTATGGTTTGATAGAGATTTTTTTTCCTCCTTGAAATTTTTGACCTTATTTTTAAGCAGGGCAGGGAGTACTTTGAAATAAAAGGCAGTACTTTGAGGGGCAGGGAGTGAAAACACTGTATGCCAGGTGTCAGCTCCTCCATAAAAGTCAAAGTCATCCATAAAAAGATGACACCTTTTCTAACTGTGGTGTTTAAAGCAGAAGTGAGTTTAAATGCTGTGGATTAAATGCATGATTTAAATAGGAAATCTAGACTTCCAGCCATCATGTCTGTGAGTAGAAAATGCTGCTGCTATTTTGTACTCAGAGTGGTCCTTGGCAGTGTTGTGTTGAAGTTGCTTTGCATCCTTGCAGCGCTGGCCATGACCTTCCCCTCTTCCAGAAAACATGTCTTAGAGAAAAATCACCTAAATTTTTTCTAAAACCTCATGGCTAAAGAGATTATTACATGCATATGGATTAAAAGCTAGACTGTTTATTATACATATTTAGAATTGGACATATTATACACATTTATGAATTGGACATAGATTACTATCCAGGCCAGACTAAACACTTTTAATTTAACAAACCAGTGCTGGCCATAATGAGGGGGTGAAATAAATGTTTAATATATCCTATATCATCTTTCCCCAAATGGTCTCTATTTATCATCCAAGTACCTAATCAATGTAACTACATACAAAATCCACAGATTTTATAGTTCAGTAATAAGTACATGCAAATTATGTTGTCATATAAACATACTGGCACAAAAAGATGTATAATACCTATCAGACTAGTAAGCCATTATCTTAATTACAAAAGGATTATCCCTGCAAAGGCAAGGCCATAATATAATAGGAGTTCTGAAATATGAACAATCTCTAGCTATGTTTACTATTAATTCAGACCGCACTTATATTTCCATTTCCCTTTTTCTACTGTTTATTTTTGTTCATGTTTATGTGTCCCTTTGTAAGCAGCAGTATGGTACAGCATCCCATCAAATTCACCGTGAAAGCTCCAAAGAACCATCCTAAGTATATTAATCCTCCATAAAAATAAATAAGCTATATGAGAGAGAGCATTTCTATAAGGTTCGAGTGTTAGTACTGGCAGCTGGACCATGAGGTGGCGAGAATGCTCGTGCCAACTTTGAGATTCATGCATGAAAAACCTTTTTGCATTTTTTTTCTGAGATGGGTTTGGAATATTTTTTTTCTCTTTTAGTTAAAAATTCCCTGTAATAATGACACTGTCTTTATCCCTCCTTCTGTAGAAGTCAAAAATGCTTTCTGAAAGGCGGGTGAAAGACATGAGGGTCTGAAAGAGATCAGGTCACGCAAGAAAGATGTTTCACAGTTGGGACTTTGCAAATACAATATAGGAAAAACACCAAATATGAGTAAATCTTCATCTTTTCCTAACATTACATTTGCTCTGATGTATTTTCTGAAAGCTGCCCAAGTATAACTATTTATTTTAACTAAAGTAATCAAGATTAATGTCAGCAGTTATGACACACGCTGTTTGCTAAAGAACACATAGAACAATTGCTCAAGGCAAGCTTCATTAAGAAATCAGATAAAATTAGTAAAACTGATTATATTTCAAAACTCAGCAGCGGCAGCAGCTCAAATTGCCATTCAGGAGCCTCCAATTAACACAATTGGTCTTGTTCACAATCAGCTCTGTAATCTCATTAGCCTATTATATTTTAATCATTGGGATAACTGCACAACATAACTTATTTTATTTTTACACTGACTGCTGATGGCATAAGTGAACATGCAACGTACTTTTTCTTTCTCTTTTGCTTTCCTTTCTTTTTCTTTCCCCCCATCCAGAGAACAATGCAGACTCCTTAGAGCATTATCCTGGTTACAGATTATTACCATACACTCTTTCAGAGCTAGGGAACGCTGACAGCAGGCATCTAATTTGGCATTAATTGGCAGGGGACTAATTGCATAACTGACATTGCTAGTGAAACTTAGAGAATGTAAGGTAGGGACAGTGCAAAGTACCAGAAGAGAGAGAGAGAGAGAAAGAGAGGGGAGCAAAAACAAATGTCTGCAGACAGCTCTGTGGACACACACATATAACTCATTTGCCTCCTTGGTGTGCTGCCTTGTTTCGTAAATGTGTTCCAGAGATATTGGCCCTTGTAAAAACACAAAGTCTTTCCATCCTTTAGGTACTGGCAGTCTGCAGATGCCTACAATACCAGTGTTTCATTGATATTGAGTATTGCCTGCTGCAATGAGATTATGTTCTATTGATGGGAACTGGGGTGTAACATAGCCATCTACAGAAAGCAATAGGTTGCCCTGTTTTCAAGCTGAAAATGCTATGTATTTTATGAACTGCCTCTATCTTGCACACCAGGGATGTCTCTGTGGCTAAAGCCATAATAGGATTTTCCTAAATGATACAGAAATACAAATATTCTGACTGAGCACTTTTCTGGGGTCGTCTTATTTACCAGCAAGCTTTGATACAGTATTTTGCTTCCATCTTTTAAAGGACATTTTCAATTTCCCATTTCCCTTATGAGTGCTTCCTGTAAAGGTGTCAATAACCACTAATTGCGTTCTGCTTGGCCAGCCTGCAAATCAAAACAGCAGAGGCAGCAAGCCAATATGCATTCAAATCCCGTTACTTGGCTGCCTCATTCTCAACTGGAAAGATATGAGAAGGCAAACATTCACACAATTGTATGCCGGGAAATTTGGAGTTGCTCCTGTGATCTCCAAAGATACCTGTGTGGCTGCTGCTAATTCTCAGACTTTTATTCTAAGAGGGTTACTGATGGGGGTATTTCTGTGTTGGTCCTTTTATCGTCAGTCCAAAAAATGGCATGTCTTAGGTCAAAGGAAATAACTCTGAAATAAGAGCCCAATGTATGCACTAAATTAGGAGCTTCTTCCCACAGGCAGGCAGGCCAGCAACACGACATGGAGATTTTACTGTTTTGGTGGCCTAAGAAAGGAATAGGTGGGATATAGCTGTGCTGAGTATCATGAAGTGAAACAAGTCATTGATTTGATTACTTTTGCTCTTCTTTCATGACTTATATGTCAGCAGAGTGTTGATTTTCTTAAATCAATTTGTCATGCCAAAGTGTTAGCTGCCTAATTTCTGCTTGTAATATTCAGTCTGGAGTTTGGTTGAGAGCAGTCTGCTGTCAGCATTTTCTTCTGCACTTCAAACCACTTTGATTTCAATATTATGAAAGTCAATTTCCTTTCCTGGTTTGAGGAATGAGCTGTCCACCAAAAGAAATTCCAGAAACACTTTCCACAGATATTTTTTTCCAATTTCACTCAAAATCTTAAGCTTAGGAAAAAATTTCCACCAAAGACATTCATACACACAGAAAACCCTTACAGAAAGGCTGTCCATAAGTGCCAAGAAGGCCAGCTCAGGCTGACTGAAAACACCAAATGCCTGTGTGAGGGACAGTCCATTTCCAAGCCCATTTTGTTCTGTTCTGACACAGAGGGGAAGGAGAGGTGGCATCTTCCTTGTGTCTCCCCACCACAGCCCATTCTGAACCACACTTAACTTGGCTGCTAGGAGGCCACAGGTTTTATATTTCTGCTGACCATAGGGATGGCCCTTCCTGATGGTGTTGGAAGATTGCTGAGTCACGGACATTTTGTCTTGTAACTGTGGATCCAAAAGCAGCAATTTGTCCCTCTTCCACAAAGCATGTGAGCAGATGCTTGGAAGGATGATAAATTAACATTGAGAGAGCAGGAGAGGAAGAGAGATCTTTCCTTTCATCTGACCTAGCATACCTGACCGTGTTTATAGCAATCAGAAGTTTAGAAAATATTAAAAGATTACTCCACCGTCTTTTTGGGGGGCAATACTTTGAAGAGACAATGGATTTTGTCATCAGTTTGCCTAAATAACTTCCACTGTTAATCTTTTTTTTTTTTTTGTTTAGCAATCAACTTGTCACCTTCTACCCTATTCTGCTAGCTTTCTATGAAAGACATAAAATACACTGAAAAAGCTGGATAAACCACTGATATGATGATTATGTTCAAATTAAAAAAATGCTAGGAGAGGAGCATAAAGATACCAGCTCAAGCAGCTGCTCACCACTAGATGTCCCACAGTGGCACAAATGGCTAAGGTAAGTCAAGTCTGGCACAACATTGTTGCTGTGAGTTATTCAGGGATGTTTCTTTGGTTGTCACAAGAGACTTAGGAATTGCTGTTTTCTCCTTTCTTCACACTGTGTTTCACCTTGGTCTTTGAATGAAAGCAGGCTCTAAAGGACACTGATCTCTAGACTGATATGCCTAAACATATCAATGTACCTGCTGCCAGGCCTCCTCCCCATTCCCTGAGTGTTCTGCATTATCACTTCTTTGCACAAGTCTCTTGGTGAGGATTTCTACTTTCCTGTAAAAGTTTGCTGGGGTGGGAGCTGAGGCCAGCTCATTCTTAGTATCAAGTGGTGCTGTGGTAGGTAGATACTGCCGAGTGTCAGACAAACCAAACTGATGCTGTCTAATGCCAAAAGTCATGGTTTTCTGTATTTCGTTCACCAAGCACATTTGGCATGAGTTGAAAGGTGATGCTATCAGTGGTAGTAAGTGGGCTCATCATGGCAGAAATGTACAGGCAGCAGCAGAGCACCAGTGCAGCAGAAAGAGGTGAGGGGTGAAAGTTATTCTGATGTTTAAATGGAGTTGAATTCTGCTTCAGAATCTGTGACTAAGCATTTCTGACCTGTAAAGGAGAGCTTCTGCTGCTGTCATGCATGCTGACTGCACCCTTTCTCTTCCTTTTCTCTCAAGGCTTAACCCTGTTGACTTCAGCACTGTGGAGCAAGCTGCTTGTCACCAGCTGCAGTCAGAGTGCACATGAATATCCTCCCTCTCTGTACATGCCAGGTGTATTGGAATAGGGTCAAGCTGCCACCTCTCACACCCATGAGATGAACAAGCTACTCCCAGGCAATAGACTGAAGTATTCAAAGCCGTGGTAGTGTCTCCATACAAACATGCACACCTGGCCAGCTGGAAGAGATCTGTGTCATCTTCATGGGAAACACCACTATGATGTGGTGTCACCTGTCACTGTGGGTTTGAGAGTTAAAATGCATTCCAAATTTAGAGATTTTCTTCTGAAAATATTTGTGGCAATTGTGAAAGGCTGGTGTAGCTTTATAAAAGTACCTAAAGACAATAATTTATGGCTCTCTGAAAGAAATGGCTTTTTCCTTCACAATTGCAACTGACGTATATTAATTTATTACTTTGCCCTTTACCAAGGTGGTTCACATTTTATTTATATCAGGTTCTTTGCAGCACTAGCCAGCCATTTTAAGCCTGAGAACACAGCTGGGAACACGTTACATGGCCAAACTGGATTTTAAAATGCCTACACCTTGGTAGAATCATCAGGTTTCTCCCTTACAGAAAAGCTTCTCTGGTCAGACCTAGGCTGGTTGGGTACCATGTGCCCTGCAGTCATGTGTGTTATCTCTGCATGCCTCGTTCTCCCCTTGCTGTTCTTTGTTTCTGCCATTTCACAGTCTTTTTCACTACCGGTCTGGGCACACAGTGACTCTGGAAGACCATAAGCAAAGAAAATTAAAATTATGTGCCTTGGATTTTGCACCAGCGGGCCTCAGTTCAGTTTCAGAAGTTCATTGTTATTCTTTTGGTATGATAGTGACTCCCTCAGCAGCTCAGACAGCAGCAGCAGATGGGCCTAAGAGTTATGTTTCTGAGCCTGCCTGCCCCTCCTTGCTCTTCCTGTCTGTCTGAGTGCTCACATTTTGTGTTGTAAAATCACACAGCATGTATCCCAACACCACCCCCAGCAGCAACAACAGAAAAACCCTGGGACCCACAGAAAATGTGTCTGTGGTACCAAAAGATATCTCAGGATCCCAGGATCCTGCTTTCTGTGGTCCCAGGTTGCATTCCCTAGTTAAGCACCATCAATATCAATACTTAATGGTATTCTCTAAGCTCAGGCAGTGAAGAAAATAGGGTTGTTATCTATCAAAGCACATTTTAGTTTTTGACAAGTAAAAAGCAGCATGGGGAATGCAGTAAGTCTGAAATGAAAGCCTAAAAGAAAACTCATATAACATCTGGTGTCATTTATCCCCTGTTGGCCTTCCATAGTGTGATATGATGAGCTTGTTCTGATTTAAGATCAGATGATTTGGTTTGAAAGAGGGGAGTGGGGATGCAGGCAGTCTGGCAGCAAATTGGGATACAAAATCTGCTCAAATAATTGGAAACACGACAGATTTTCCTTAACTGATGCCAGTGGCATCTTAGTTTATCCATCTCTCTCAGCTGAATTTGTTAAGTGCATTATCTTATTGGTTTTAAAGTTTTCATCTCACTTATTTGCAGGGGAAAATGTGAGCAAATCAGTCATGATGGATTGCCTAATTTTCTGGGCTGAATAAACCAGTTTTATAAGACTGTTGATTCCTGGGTTATTAGTTAATAGAAACATTTATCAATTTCTTTATAGAGAAAGGGAAAAAAAAACTTTAACCAATGATTGCATTTTAAAACTTTCATTAATGTTTCCACATAATGCTTAGTGTTGGACATGAATATGGTAATCACAGTTTTAAGGTTGGCTTGAAGCAAATTTTTTTCTGTCCTTCCTCTCTTCTCTTTTTTCTGTAGAAATTAGGAAAAAAAGCCAAGCAAAAGGATGTCATTAGATTGGTAATTATGTTGAGTGTTCTTTGATCAAGAAAAGGGGCAGAGGAAGAGAAAGATCATTTCCTAGCTAGTAAATGCAATGCCTGTATCTATTACCAATTTTCTCTACGTAAACAGGGCCTGATTCTGTGAGCTTGAACCCTTATGACCTATCAGTCTCTGTCTTCTTCTTGACTCAAGTGTCAGCTGGATGTTAACCCTCACTTCTGTGTGGCTTGAGCACAACATTAAAGTTGTGCCTAAAGGTATTCCATGAAGCCTTTGAGGTACTTTGAGGTACAAAAAAATAATGCACCAAGCTTTATGTGGTTCACAATGAAAACTCTAAAAATGTTGGTTTGCTGATAGAGATTCAAGAGATATAATCTATGTAGTAAGCCTATTAAAAAAAACCCCACTTCCTAATGAGAAAAACTCTCCCTTCAGTCTTACAGAAGTGTCATCAATATTTGTTTTTAAATGCAAAGTCTGCAAGCAGACACAGACCCAGAGGGTGACATAGCCAGTGTACTGCACTAGGTGTGGCACCATACACTGCCCCAGCTGATGCTCACAGGGACAAAAAGATGTCCCCTTCCTCTCATTGAGGTGTAGCTTGCCCTCACCCAGGGTATGCCTGTGCCTCTTACCCACACATTATAAAGCCCTTTGCATAAAGGGCCTTAATATAACTAGGAATCTTCTCACATTGATCAAACCAAAGTATCATTTAAAAAGACATCAAGTTCAGAGCAAGAATACATCATGTATGGACTGGTGAATAATGAAGTCATGTTCTAAATGAGATGCAGGATGTCCATTAAATTTTTTTAACACCTCTATTTCCCTTTCCATCTCATTTTTAACATCTCAGATACCTGTGTTGAGCGGCAGTTCCAGAAGTGCAAAAGGCACTTCTTTCAGAATAAGAATGAAGGGAGTTAAAAAACTTTTATGCAAGTAGACTTTGCTGTGAAATGTTATCTTTTGTTAGTTCAAAGGTTTCTGAAGATATAAATTCTTCACAACTGCCCTGAGGTACTGAGAATGTAAATTGAATACTTTACAATTTGTAGACTGTTCCTGCAGTAATGTGTATCTCCTCTGTGAGTGAGTGTTTAGGGATTTTTCAATTACTGTAGTCTGAAAACTCTCTGAGATTCTTTAGGGCAGAAAAAGGCTTCCTTCTCAAAGTTGAGTCACTGATGTTCAAATTAGCTGCCAAAAGCATTCTAATGATCTGTGTTCCAGATTTTGCTAAACAGGGAAAAAAATTGGCCCATTTCACTAGGGGAAAGAAAAAAAAACACCTCAAGCCCTTCCTCCCCCAACCAGAAGTATTCAAAGGTTAGGCATTTTGCCAGGGTCAAGAGTGAGATGAATTGTTGACAATAAGTACACCTTGTTCGATAGGTCAAGGTCATTATTAAGGGATTCAAATGAACTTCTTTACATTTCCAGGGCTGTAGCATATGTGTGGCCTCCAGGCTCACTGTGTTGTTTAATAGCTTTTGTGAAGCTGTAAGTTAAATGATAAATTGGTTGAATATGTCTTTAAATCCAGTCCATTCCAAAACTGTAGAGAGTACTCTTACACTTTTTTATGCTGTTATCAAATGCACTTTACAGAGCATAGTACAAATGGTCAGAAATACCAGCATTATACCAGCTGATTATGATTTAGCAGTGTTTACAACAGACTACTCTTGCTACAGTTTATTGCTGCTAAGGTCAATAACTAATACAATTTAACAACTAATGCATCTCTAACAAATAAAAGATCCCAGCGTATTTCTAAATGCAATGTGCATCAAAAATAGTGCAGGTAAAAACACTGGGGGTGATAGAAGTCTATGATATTAAGTAACTCATTAGGACATCAGGAGGATCTTCTGTGGCAGCCAGCAGGGGTGACCATCCTCATCCCTCTGACTGTCCAGGTTTGAGCTACTTTCTGGCTTGAGAACAGGTGGGTGGGTGATCTACCACACCAGGCTGCAGCATCTGTGGAATCTTTCCTAAACCATGCACTGGTCACTCACTTCCAGATGCACCAACTGTGTAATTAGTCCCCAGATGAGTTGATGCACTTAATTTGCCAAGATTTGGATTGCTCATGTGGTTTCTCTTCAGTGATTGGTCATTTGGAACCCCACAGAAAGTGGGGAATGTTCTTTGAAATTAGAGGGCAGCAGGTGTAAGTGTGATGAGAGGGAGTATTTCTTAGAATCATAGAATCCTTTGGGTTGGAAAAGAGCTCTAAGATCATGGAATCTGACCGTTTACCCAGCACTGCCAAGTCACCACTAAACCATGTCCCCCAGTGCCACATCCACACAACTTTTAAATACAACCAGGGCTGGTGACTCAACCACTTCCCTGGGAGGCCTTTTCCAATGCTTGACAACCCTTTCCTTGAATATTTTTTTCCTAATATCCAATCTAAATGTCCCCTGGCTCAATTTGAGGCCATCTTGTATGGTACAAGTGGTAATTGATGGAATTAATTGCCACCAAGTTGCACTTGTGAGAACATTCCAGTTCTGAGAGCTAGAAAGGGAGAACTGAGAGAAAAACTCAGCTGTATTTGAAAACTGTTTCATTCTTGTAGCCTTCAGAATGTTCAGCCTTAATCTGACTTTGTTTGAAAACATGTAGTGAATATTGCCAGTCTCCTCTCAAGATTTTTTCCTGCACCTAAGTCTGTTGGTCTCTGGCTTGTATTCTCTGCTCACAAACCTTGTTTTCATTCAGATCCTACCTATTACAATCCAAAGATTCACCCTTTCCTGTTTCATTACTCCCTATCCACCAGTATTAATTTGTTCCACTGCATGCTTTACTATTTAGCTTTGTGAGATTTTCTAGTCATCCCAGAGACTTTGCAGCCATTTAAGTTATGCAAAATGTCTATGCTTTTAAAACAAAAATGTACACAGCCTGCCCTTTGCAGTCAGTTTATGAAATGGTGTTATTGCAAATGAGACCCACATCTTTGCAGTGCATAAATACAGTTCACAGTCACTGGTGAACTTCTCTTCCCTGCCTCCAGCTCTGCCAGTGGCCCCTTTCTGTACCCCCAGTGGGCTGGCATGTTTCTGGCCATGCTGAATGTGACACCTACTCTTCTCTGCAGATCTGCCAAGGGTGAAAAGTCCTGCAGCGTGCTCTTCCTACACCATCTGCACCATGCCAGGCTTTCAAGAGTGTGATCCACAGGGAGGAGATTTCTCTGCATAGGAATTCTTCATAGGACAAAATGAATGCATAATTAAAGAGGATTTTAATGCAAGGAAGTAACAGAAACATAACTTTGGCCATCCTGTCAGAGCTTAGGTTCACCAGAAGCTTTACTGTGACTTTGAAGAAAAAGAAGTCACAACTGATAAGCCTTCCTTAGCTGATCACTTAAACAAACTGATAATTCCCCATTGATAATGTGGGAAACAGGGAAATAAGGACACTGACAATTAGGTTATATGCCACAGTTAAACCCCGTAAGACCCAGGAAATGAAGAGGCAAGAGCAGTTTGGCGAACACACAGCAGCCACAAGATTATTTTCCACATGGGTTTCTTTGCATCCCAACTTTTTAATCCTGGGTCTTTGCCTTTTCTCCATCACTATTTAGTTGTACAAATTATCCAGGATAAACTGAGTAACTGGGCCAGATTACGCAGTTTAATGTGTTTATTTCTGGGTGAGCAATTTCTGGGATCTGTTAATGTTTCCCGGCTGGATTACGGAAACGCCGAGTTTCCCCCTTTCCTGAACAGTTTGGTGTTCTTCCCCACTGGTCCCTTGCCGGCGAGGATGACATAATACGCCGTCGGGCCTGTTCCCTGGCAACCGTCCCATTTCTTGGTTCTTTCCAGCTGAAAGCCAGTCTGAGTCACCCTGCACATTTCCAGTGTATCAAACAGACATAGGCTCGAGTTAATCTTGTTAGCACAATGAGGCAGTTTTTAAACATTGCAGCAAATCAAATCATCCCTAAGGACCGGGAGGGAGGAGAGGGCGGAGGGGAGGTGGGGGAGAAGGAGGCAAAGGCTAACCACCAAAGGTGGAATAAGCACAGAGGGAGCCCGGCTTCTACCTGGACAGGAGCTCCTCCATCAAGGCACCACCAGATCCTGCTCTTCCCAGTGGCACCTCCCTTCCCACCGATCCCCGCATCCATGCCGTGCACAGAGCAGAGACAGCAGTGGGCAGCAGCAGTGAGAGAGCTCATCTATCTGCGAGGAAAGAAGCAGCTTTGATGGTTCCCCAGTGGATGTAATTGTGCTCATTACTGCCCATTTACATTTCATCACTCGATTATCGCAAATGCCTCATTACTGTTGATAAGGGTTTGCTGTTGAACTACTTGCTAACTATTCATTCCTGAGCTTTGCTGTCATCAGGCAGACCCATGTGAGACAGGAGAGGACTGGGGAGGGCTGGGGGAGAGGGGGGAGCATTGAGAAGACATGAGGAGGGGGAGGAGAGACAGGAGGTGAGAAAGGTCTTCTATCAGATTTGATTAAAGGGTGTGATTTAAATCGATATTTAATAAAGTGGCTGCTGCCACATAAAGCGTGCAATTCCCCATGCAGGCAGAATCATGAATCCAAGGGCCTTGCTGCCTGCTACATAACTCAATTGGGTTTTGTGCACTGGTCTGGCACCTGTGTCCCTGAGCACAGCGCCTCCGAGGTAATGGGTTTATGAGCCGATGAACAGAGCTGATAGGTTCTAAATGGATTAACTAGGTGTCTGCAGCCTAGTGATGAATACATCAGGAGAAAAAAAAAAAAAAAAAGAGAGATAGAGAGAGAAAGGCAAAAGGGAAAAAAAATTGTCTGCATAAGCAGAGAGTGATAGAATGTGTTGACAGACACTGTGGCTGTCACGAACCCCACAGGGTGAAACACTGCTCAGCTCCTGTCAGTCAAGAGCTCTCTGAATAGTGGGTGAAGACAGTAGGCAGCAAGGCTTCACAAGCCTGCAGGTGACAGGTAGCATCACCCTGCTGCTGCCCCAATAACTGCTGCAAAAGGCTAAAATGGAGCATGACTCATCTCACAGCTATGGCAGGTCTGGGATTTCCTCAAAAGCACTGCATATGCTATTTGGCTGGTGGGTCTGCCTTCCACTATGGCTCAAGCACATGCTCCAGCCAACCTGGGTGTGTATTTATATCCCTGGGAGTGGGTTATTATTGCTATTGTTGTGGTCTCACAGTGGTTCCTCAAGCAGGGTTGGATTTCTGCAGTGCTGAGCCTTGCACAGACACCCACTGTAGGGCACTTCCTGCCCCTAAGTGTTTTTTAAGTGAATAAACCACAAGAGCCATGAAAGAAGTATTATTGTATTCCCACATGGGAGGTAGGAATTGATACGTTAAATAATTAGCCCAAGATTCCATAGGAGAACTGGAAATAGAAGCCAAATCTCTTAAACTCAGGTCTAATGCCCTAAATGTGGAGTCACCCTTCCTCCTGTGGACAGGACCATGGAGTCTCACTGTCTATGACTGATCTACAGAATACGTTGTATGTGGAAAATAAAATCACATAGACCTTAATGATGACCTCTGTTTGCTACCATTAAGCTACAGTGTTAGCTTGGAGGATTTTGTGGGTTTACGACGTTTCTACCACCCGTTGTACTGGCTAAGAAGATACATGTTTTGCAAGTGCCATATTCTGCCACAGCACTGAAAAAAAAAAAAAAAAAGCCATGTCATTATATGCAGACATGACACAGATAAATGAACCAGTGTCTGTATCTGCTGTCACATTTACACAGGAGTTAACCAGACTGGTTTGAAGTAGACAGCTGTTTTTGAGAATATGTTGCCTTTTTACTAAAAATTGAAAACTGAATACTTTTATTTGAAAAATACTTTCACAGTGCTCATGAGAGTTATATTTTGGATGTTTATCCCACCATTGTTCTTGCTGTGTGATTCTCCCCAAACAGATTACATTGCATATAATTTTCACCTCTTGCTGAGCTGATGCAATGAATTATGGAATCCATTGGTTTCCCATGGGAAATGAAGTCAGAAATATAAGTACCCCAGATATTTCAAAGCTGAAATCTTTGGATAAAAGAAAAAAAAAAGTAAGAATGGAACCTTTTGCAAGAAATAGCTGATTTCCCCCTCGTTTTTTTGGTGAAAAATTGAGTAATTTTTAGCCATAAATACATTTAATGTAGAACAGGGTAGACATAGCAGATAGCTGCTTACTATGTTGTTGCACATAAACCACAATTTAAAACCATTGTCTGATCGTTAACCATTAAGCCATGGTTTCAAAAGTCTGCCCAGACAGGGTGAATCCAGGAGAGTGAATTTTCTGAGCTATTGCTCTGCACCCACATTTACTGGTTGCTTTTTAAATTTTTGTCCCAATTTTTTTTAAGTCTATTTCTGAAAGGAAGACAAAATTACTGGAATGAGTTACATTTTTTTTTCTACAAAACAACTTCTACAACAAAATTGTATGCAATTAGAGTGGCTTGAATCATTCAGTATTATTCAGACCATCTGGGTTAACTATACAATGCCATCCCAGCTATAGCAGACTTCATTCAAAAGTATTATAAGAAGAAGCAGGTTTTTTGTAAGGATGCATTTTGGAAAAGGAAAAGAAAGTGATGGACATGGAGACAAATACATCCATTAGCAAATGGTGAGGTAACAGTTGGTTCTGTGTAAGATAATGCAAAAAAGCTCTGATCATAATGCTTGTCTGACTCACTGAATTGGTAAGGGATTACCTTCTCATTTTAAATTCACTGTGTATAATCCAGCCAGATCTCAGCCACACAGATATCTGAAGACTCTGGACACAAAAGTTCTTTCTGAGTTCTGAAGTCTCTGATATCTGTGACAATTAAAGATAGAGTAAATGTCATGATTATACATACATAAGTCTACATTAAATGAAAAGCCATTGGTAACAACCAAAATTCATCTTATTATGTCTATATGTCTTAACTGTTTCTTCCTGTTGGTTAGTTCCATCTTAAAAAAACAAATTAGGTTACAGAATTTTCCCCCTGAAATTTAAGAGGAAAAAAAAAAAGTGAATCCACCACTGCAAACAAGAGTGTGACCCACCAAACACCAAAAGGAAAAAGTACTCTAATCTGAAAATACCAGTGTGACAGACATCAAATGCACTATTGGTTGACTCACTATGGAGGGATGTGTTGTGGTATGGCATGACTATTGATAATTTTTTAGATGAAATTTTCAGTTCTCATCAAATTCTGTTTGTTTTGCTCAAAAGTTTACTGTCCAATTGCTAATGTGCTGTCTCCTACCAATGAAAATTCCTGCTTAGTACTTGTCCAATTGAGTTGTGACTTAATTTCACAGATAGATCATTTGTTCCAGCCTTAAAACATGAGTGTTGCCAACACTCCTACCATCAGTTTCTCCATTGTATATAGACTTAGAAAAATGTACACACTCAGGTCACTGTACTCAGCACAGAGTAAGAAGAAAGAAAATGTAGCTACTTCTATTTGGCTGATCAGGAAATACCAAAATAAAATGTTATAGGGAAACAAATCATGTATCATTCTAATTCCCAGTGCAATTTGGAAAATGTACAAAAATTTTTTAAATATTTTTGTGTCAGAGTGATTCCTTTTGTTAAAAATATCAATTAAATATTCCTGCCCTGTCCCTGACCTCTCCCCCCTGTCTTCCCCCCAGAATAAAAAGACTGTTATAGAGGAAGAGTAGCTGCCTCCTGGCATTAAAACATGGACTATGTGCATCCATCTGTTCAATGGAAATCATAGACCCTTGAGTCACAAGAAACGGTGACTCAGAATCAGAGGGAGATGACCTTCAGAGACTCTCTGTCAAGGCAGTTCTGATGCTTTTGTTGTCGTTCATGATCCTTGAAGATTCTTTGTCTTGCTTTCTGAAGGGCCTTAATTTTTGTCCTCTGGAAAACTGAGATCAGTCGGAAACATTTCCTTCAAAGAGGTAACATGCCATAGGGAGTCCTTTGATTGTGTTTACTAAAGGCTCTCCTCCTTCTGTCACTGCTCTCAGTGGTTGTCCCTCTGTGGAGGAGGTTTTTGGCCACCCTACAGCCATGATCCCTCCAGCTTGGCCCTACAAAGTCCTCTCAGATGCTTTAACCAGCATTCACGTCCTCTTGCTTATTCATTCCTACAAGAAACTTTAATGTCCTTTCCTTTCTTGTCTAACCCCCCAAAATATTAAGTATACATGTACGTAAATATATTTGTGTGCTGAGGAGTGATCCATAAGCAGTTTCTTCTGTTGTGAAATTTTGCACCACTGGGATATGCAAAGCTGGCTATAAAACAGTTTAGGGTGCTGAGCACTCACAACTCCTACCTCCAAAAGAGCCATGAGGGTGTTCAGCTTGCCTGGATCTTGGCTATGGGGGTATAACACAGGAAGGATTTAGTCATACCTCATCCAAGAAATATTTTGCAGATGCAGCTCAATGAAGGCATCTGGACCAAGAAAGATAATTAAACCAGGACAGAAACAAACTCCTTTCATATCCTAAAGAGAATCTGACCAATTGAGTCCCTTTGTTTGTATCAGCTAAACATTCGTGTGTGGAAATCTGATGGTTAGAATAAATATTTGGTGCCTACTTAGTAATATTCATGAAATGTATTTACATGTTTAGATTTTTCCAAATCTGCATACCTAAACTTTAAGCATATGTGCAATCAGCTTCAAGTTTTCCAAACAAAAAAAGACCAAGAAAGGGGGGAAAAATAGCATCTGCTCCTCAGCTAATCAAACCACCCAGGGAGATTGTCAATAAACAGTGCAAGAACCGGGTCCTCCTGCCGCTCCTTATTTCCTACGTGTCATATTCCATAATGGCACTTAACTGAAAGCAGATCATTGAAGACTGCTCACAAGGGGTTGTTGCTTTTTGGTTTTTTATTTAAGAAAGGCCAAAACATTGTTGAGTGGGAAGTACTGGCAAAACAGTGAGGTGAGGAGAAGAAAGTGTGAGAAGCAGATTCCTGATCGTCAAAGTGAGAGGAGGGTAAAGAGTTCCTCCAGGTGTGAGAGTCCCCTGCCACCACTGGAGATACCTTGGTGGGGCTAGGGGAGCTGGAAATGAAGGAATGAAGTTAAGAATGGGAATCAGAGGGTGGGAGTATTTCATTTTTTTTGCCTTTGCTCCAAACATTTCAACTCTTTTTTAGCTGGCAATAAATAGTTAATAAAATAACATATTAATTTATTTTTAATGAAAAAGATACTTTTTACCAAATAAAGTCTTTTTTACCCATGAACATCAAGAATTTTATTGATAATTTTTGGTAAGCTTTTTCATCTTATTTTTTTCCCCCATATCCTCCTGAGGAGAAGTGGGAGAGGAGTGCATGGCCAGGGGCAGCCTTCCACAGAAGGAAAGTCATGATAACAATATATTAAGAGGATTTTCTTGACAAAATCAACTATAACATTTTTGAATATCAGGAGGCAGTCTATGACTATATGATATAGTTTACAGTAAACAACTGGAATAAACCACCCGGTGTGTGTTCTGAAGAAAATGCCAGCTCTTCCTGGCATGCCTAAGTATCCCTTAAGAAGAGATACTAGCCATCTTATTTAAGAGGTTTTGTGCATGTTGAAAAAAAAAGAGTGATTTCTGTCTCTGCTGTTAGAGCAACATTTTGAGTGTATGGAGAGCTGATACCTTGAATTGAAAAATATTATAGTATACAACTTGCTTAATGTTACATGCTGCTTAGAACTGTATCCTATATGGGATAAGATAGAATAGGAAACATGCCAATATAGGGAAAGGTGAGGAAAAAGGGTGACAGCTGCTTTATCCATTACCATCTCATACTCACAACAGCCACTTTTGGGTTTTTGTTTGGGGTTTTTTATTTTGATTGCTTTTTTTGGTCCTTTTTCCCCCTGTCTTTATTTTTATTGAAGATAAGGCTGTCTCATGCTTTTATACAATGCATAACATACAATAAAACATGTCAGCTTGTGTGTTATGTTTTCCCCTTGACTGGTCAACACCTGGTAGAGATGCTGTTACATTAAAACCGGTAACGCTGGAAAAATTCAGCTTAAGTAGAATGGAAAGCAGTTGGGGTAGGAGTAATGGATATTTTCCCAGTATAATTGTTGCAGGATATCCCAGTCTGAAGAAAGCCTATGCCAGAATGGAAATGGTGGCAGAAAGAGCCAAAACCTGCTGAGCATGGAGGTAAGTTGTTGCTTTCATTTCTTATACCCAGGTTTTGTGCTGCCAAACCTGTGGCAACAGATCTATGTGACCATGGGCCAGTGCATGGCAGTACCACTGTCCCTTTCCCATCAGATCAGGATGTGCCATTCTTTGTTTTTTGACATGTGGGCTCCAGTGGGGAATTTGTGCTTAAACAACTTTAATTTTGGTGTCAAACCACCAGTTCACTCTTTCCTTGAGTTGCAAAATGCTATAACACACTGAGGAGGTTGCTGTAAGTTTGCCCCACACCCTCACCCTGGTTGTAAGCTGAGCTTAAAGCAGTAGCCAAGATGTATAGAGAAATTACTTCAGATTTATTTACAGAGAGTCATTTGTGTTGAACTAGCAGTTTTCTATTGTGTCAGCAACTCTCTATTGCATTTATTTGTTACTGTGACATTAGGCAAGAGTACAATCCTATTAAACCTGTACATTACATTTCACAGAATTGTAAGCCTTTTTTATTTCACAGAATGAGAAGAAATATGAATTCTTACTGCTGAAAATTCCTGATACAGCAGTCAGGACTAAAAATACTGTCACTCCCCAACTAGGAGTTTGGTGGGGTTTTTTTAACCTGTGTCTTTTTAAATAATTTAATAACTAAAATAAAATTTACTGGGGTTTGCCATTCATTGGGATGATAAGGAAGGTACTTAGACTTCTATCAGTGAAGAGTAGAGAGGAAAGTTATCACTCTGTTCTTTTCAGCTGGCATCTTGTCTAGCAAGGAATTTCTTTGTTTTGAGTTTAGCCTCTGTTTGCAGATGGACAATCGATGCAAGGTTTTAAACCAGATTTGTTAAAAACCTGAGTTTAAAATGGCAATTCTTCCTAAGCCCACACTGTGTAAGACCCTCTGAGCATTTAGGTGGGTACAGAAAGATGATAGCCCTGGGATTTCCCCACAGGTTCTCAGGGCCAGCTGAGGGGCTCACTCTCATGGATCCTGCCAAAACCCTCAGAAGAGACATTCTTCAGAACATGCTCAGGTAGCAAAAAGCACTCTATTGAATCATTGTTAAGGAGTTCTTTGGTTTTCTTTGGGGACAGCTAACATTTTGCACCAGCAGTGCAGACTCTTTGAAAATTCCATGTGAGTGAATGACCGTAGAGCACAAATTTGCTTCCTTTACTTTTTGTGAATGCCTTGGGCATAGGAAACAGATCATGATTGGAAAAAGAGTCTTTAGTGAGACAGGCATTTAGCTTTATCCTCATTTAGAGTATAAATGGAGGAAAAATAATATTTCTGCAAATCCCTTCCAAAAAGGGACAGAATGGGAAACCAGCTTTGAAAGTCTCATATTATTGTGGTAAGAGTGCATGAGATCAGAGCCTGTAAATGCAGGGGTCTTTTTCTGCTAACACTATAAACTATTTTAATTAATATGATGGATTCACTGGAAATAATAAAGAAATAAGAACTCAAATTTTGCTGAAGACTAAAGTCTGTGGTGCTGTTTCAAACTCTGGATGGGAACCCAACAAATTCTAATTAATTTCTTATTTGTGTCATGCCTTTGGTGTCACCTTGTACAAATCCTTGTGCCTCTACCACTGTTCTATTTCCCATAAAAAGGAAATAATACCTCCTCCCCCAGAGATGTTTTGTAAGAATGTGTTTGTAAGGCACTTCAATATTTTTGTGATCAATCCCATTGAATTTCTGGGGATGAAAAGTCTATTTGCAAAAGATTATAGGAACAGATTACAAGGTTCAAGTATTTCTTTACAGGCTATTTTATTTGCTATGATACAAAATTTGTTGAAAATTTCACTCTGCCAACAATTTCTATACTATTTGTAATACATAGCAGTGCGAAGTTAAGTTATGACAAATTTTGGGCTTTAAAAAAAAGTGACTGTTGAAAAGTTCTACTCGTACTTTTCAATGTGAGATTGTTTACAGCAATATGAATTTTCTGAGGCAAATTTTCCATGAGACTGCACTGATTTACAACAGCTAGAGATCTGGTCTGTTGTGTCTATATTAATAATAATTTTACCTGAAGTTGCAGTAATTTTAAATGTTGACAGCAAGGCTATTTGTTTTCTGCCATGCACTTGTATCTAGCAACGCCTGAATATTTACATCTTTGTCTCAATTTTGTATCAAAATAATGTGACAAAATAGTGTTTAGTACAAAACTGTTGACTCAATTTAGTTATAATTTTCTTTTTTTATGGGTAATTCATTATGCAAATGGAAACAACTGAACATGTGCCCTTGAATCTTAAATCCCATATGGAATAAATAGTTACATTAATGCACATGTTATTTGAAAACTTGCATGCTCTGAATCATATGTGCTAACATGGCAATTGTTTGAACAGTTGAGATATTGGAAGACCTTCAAGATCTTAGCTGGTGAAAAGTTGAAGGTATGAGGAGTTCTGTGAGAATTAAGCAAGGCTTATCAAAGTTCAATGAAAAAATAAAATGACACATATTTGCCTTTTGGTACTTTTTGAGGTAATTTGCAATTTTTTATTTGGCCAAATATTCTCATTAAAATGTACCTGCTTTTCTGCTTCTAAGAGAAGATTTTCATCCATCTTAACTCTCTAATGCAATATAAAAAAGACTGCGGTAATATCAAATTTTAGCTTGGGTGAATTTCCCAAGATAAAAGTCCCCCGTGGAAGCATGAGTGCAGGGGCCACCAGAAAGCAGAGCTGGGGAGAGACGTGGTGCTCAAGACTAGGGCACTGGCAGGAAATTCCAGGAAATTCTGTGGCAGCCTGGTGAGACAGAGCTGAGGCACGGCTGAAACACGATAAAAAGACTTCTCTAGGGCAAAGACAGGATTTTGAAGCTCTCAAACAATCCAGTATCACCAAGGTCAGAAGGCATATTTTTACCTGATTTGTCCAGGGTGAATGAAGAAAGAGAAGGCAGGGTTCCCTGCTTATTCCAGACTTCAGGCTGATTCAGCATGATTTCAAAATATGTGTCATGGTTGCATGTGTCCAGCATGAGACACCTGAAAAATGCCAGCTCAAGCAATACCCTGAGCATTTGAGCTCTTTTTTGTTAGTTATCTCAAGATAGAGAAGAAACTTGGAGCTGGGAAAGTAGTCAGAGTTTCTAGTCCTGTTTGAAAGGGTAAAATTAACAGTTTGTTCTGGCTGTTTTTCTAATCCATTATATAAATATCAAGGCATCCCCAATTCCCTGTGCAATAACCCTGTTTTCATGCACGGGAATATCATATCTTGAAGGAGAACATCTTTAACAGCAGACACCACTGTAGGTTTTATATTCTAAGGAAATATTTTTAAAATTTCTTTCTGTCATTAACTATTTTTTGAGCTGAAGTATATTCTACATTACAGTATTTTACCACAGGTGTCCTGAGTATTAATGCAAGTTACTTTAAATATATGTGTGTTTGTGTATGAATACAAACTATAGTAAAATTTATGTCTGTTGAAAAATGTGACGCTTTATCACAGCAGTGTATTTTCCCTCCAGAGCAGTACCTTCTTCATCAGCATTGGACATCATTTGTAGATGGCAGCTCATGAGAATGAAACACCCTAATATGGCTCTTAGTGAACTGGATCTTTAATTTTTAAATTTTTTCCTTTTTCCAAAAGTTATCATCATTAAGCATTTTCATTAGGACATGTAGAGGTCAAGTTCCTTGAATTGTGCTGATGGCAAGTCAGGAAGATCTGGTGAAAGTTATATCTAACACAAATATATTCCTATTTACAACATTGGAAAAGAAAATCTCAAGTTTACAACCAAAGTTAGAGACCAGATTCAAAGTCATGTTTGGCTAATCTGTTACCTATCTCTCCCCACCAAAAGTGGTGACTTTTGGTTTTTTTTTTTTTTTTTTTTTAATTTTGATTCTGAGCTCTTTTCAATGGGTGTGTGGGTGTTTTAGTAAATATTGTAAATTAAATGCTAAACATGATGCATTTTAATGAGAAAAAGTACTTGAAAATCTGTGTGCTGCTTTTCAAGGAAAATCTTGTGTTTTCTAAAAAGTTAAATGCATTAGCAAATGCTGATGAATAGAGAAATATAATGCAAAATGTAGGGGGCCTTTTGTAGATTGAGATGGTTGTACTTTAAGTCTTTTGACATAATAACTATTGTAACATTGTTTTGAAATGTTTTGCAGAATTTTGTAGCTGAGAGAGAAATAATCCAGAGCTCAGGGAAGAGAAAACATCTTGTGGTACAGTATTGTGGGAAGGCAAAATAATACATGTGAATGTTACAAAGTTCAGATAACAAGTATTTTGTTTCCACTGATTAAAAATGGAATAGAAGAAGAAGACTTTGCTGAGATTTCTAAAATAAAAAGAGATCAGGTGTTGCTAATATTATTTTTTTTATGCAAGAGCACTCAGGATCTGGCAATAATACTCCAGTTCAGAAACCATTTTGCGGTGACAGCTGGCAAACACCTTCTTTCTTAGTGTCAGTCCCAGTGATACACTTGGAACATATGCTGGAAGATGAAACAGATACTGTGTGGACAGCTCAGAAAACTTCCAGTTTGTAATTTATTTTCCAAGATGAGTTCAATTTGTTTGCTACATCAAAAAATCACCAAAAAGAATAGCATGAAAGACAAAAGAACTGGCCAACAATTGCAATTTGGAAACAGTGTAATTCCCCTGTGTGTTTCCCTGAAAATTGTTCCTTTAAGAATAACAGTGTTGTGTCAGCAGTCTTTAAGAAATCACTGTTAAGTTTCTGAGATGAATGATTCTAAGCGACATGGTTCAAAAGAGAATGAACAATGTCAATAAATGGTGAGGTGTCACCAAAGAGGCCAAGAAGACTGCAAAGGTCTTAAATTATCACCCTTGAGTAACTCTCATTATGTAAAGAGCTTTTTTTTTTCCTTTGCAGCTTATTAGCATTCTCATTCTTCTAAAAATCCAGGTGGAAATTTTGCAAATACTGACATATATTAGAGTTCTTCAGAATAATTCCTGTTCCATAACTATCATGTTGCAGGGAAAGTACATAGTTGATAAATGGAATCATTTCTTTGCCACAGATAGCACATCTGTCACTCATATGTCACTCATTTGAGCCTGCACGAAGGTGATCAGAGAATTTCCCACACTTCCCACCTTTGTCCAAAGATATTTCTTTTTAAAGCACTTTGTCATGTCTTTCAAGATCTATGTTAATGGTTGTGGAAATCTAAATGAAGTCTCCTTCCTCTATTTATTTTAACTCAAAATACAGGCATACATGTGTGCATATAAAAAATAAATATTATTAATTATAAAATAGTTTTTGTAGATGTGTTTCAAAGTTTAGAATTCCCAAATAAAACAATATTCCCAACAGCATTTTCCTCATTTAAAATTATTCATATGCATTCCCCAGAGTACTGGGAAAGCAGATAGCAGAGGCTTTTTATATACAGCGTATAATTGACAAAATCAGGTTCCTGGCATACAGATAAAAAGGTGTCCCATTTCTGCTGGATCCACTTTTTGAAAACCTGTGATGTGTTTTTTGATTCACTCGCTGACAGCTGTGCTCAGAGAAGGGATGGGATAATTTTGGGGAGAGAAGAGACTTGTGTTTCAGGAAAAGTGATTGCCCGGTATCCAGAGATCATCTGGGTACCAAGTGAAGACAGTATGTGTGTGGTCCGAGGTCAACTGTCCCCATTGTTCAGTCTAGTCTGTCTCTCAATAATGAACTAGTCATTCTGCAAGCTCTGCCTTTATAACAGAGCCAAGAATAGAGGGTGCTCATTTTAAACAAGCATCTCACTGATTCTCACATTTGCCCCCACTGAATTTCATGGATGCTAAACTATTGCTTCTGAAAATGCTGACTTCCTTTTCTTACCTGTTCTTCCCTCTGAGAAGAGGCAGGGAAGCAAAGGGCTTCTCCTGATGTGAGGAGGGAGAAGTCCTTTGCTCTGGAAATGTTGGCAGGTCCAGATCTTTAGGCTGGAGGAAGGTTTAGGCTGAGAATCGGGCAGGCATGGTGCTGCAGACACCAGAGGCTGGTTCTGCCCCTGAAGCAACAGCCCCGGTACCTGGGGCTGAATTGGGGTATGCCATGTTTTAACAGGGATATTCCTAAACTTGTAATCTTCTGACACTGTGTCTGTTGCTTTGGAGAAACAGTGAGCTGTGAGTAAAGTTATTTAACAGTTTCTGTCAAAAAATTTGGAACCTCAACAACTATTTGACTTAAGCAGTTGGGAGATATTTTTCTGGAAAATGTTTCAAGGCCAGGAGGTAATGCTATTTTAGAAATGTTTTCTTCCTTAAGCAGCACTCTGAAGGGGTTAGGTTCAGTTTTGAGCATTACCTCAGACAGTTTTCATAAACAGATTTTGAAAGATGGTGGCTGGGCTGGTTTTGTTGGAAAATACTGTTTCCCTTTTGTGAAATTTTATTCTAAATTATTATTTGAACACGTTTATTGGAGCTTGCCACCCTAAAATCCTTGAACACATAGAAACCTTCCAGAACTAGAGAAGATAACACATCTCTATGTTTAATAGTCCTGACAGATTTTTCTTCTAGGTTCACTTCTAATTGTTCTTTTATCCCTTTTATTATTTCTGGCTCCAAAATTTCCTGTAGCAATAAGCTTCATATTTTAATTACATGTCAAATGAGAAAGTATTTACTTCTGTTAACTTTAAACAGGCTGTAATAATTTCATGTCCTTCAGAATGAGAAACAATTATAATTGTTACCTATTCATTCTCTCCATGTCATTTGTGGTATGCTTTACTTTTCTAAAACCATAATTTATTTCTTTCTGAATTGGTAGAGTCATTATATGTAGTAGGTCTCCCACACTGCTCATCAGTGGCATCATCTCTTTTTTTCTAGGCGACAGAATGCCACAGGGAAGTTTTTTAAAATTATGCTTTTGTTGTCCTGGTCTGTACTAAACTTGGAGCTGTGAGTGGAAACAATTCATCTGATTTCAAGGGCTCTGATGCATCCTAAGAGTAAGGATAGTTCTGTGTGTACTTTTCTTTTACTTTTTAAGTTTTAATGCATTAGTGGAGCAGAATCCTTGTGGTGTTCCAAGAAGAGTGCAGGCCTGATTCATACACACCTGTCTGAACAGTGTGGCAGCGGTCACCTTCTGCAGTCACAGCAGTTTTCCACCCAGCTCCAAGGGAACCCTGCTGATGACCAGTTTGCAAAAATCCAGTAGTGAGTGTATACAGGGAAGCGTGAATTTATATCAGATATTTTATGCCAGATTCTGCTTCGTTTTAAAATGTCATCTGAGTAAAGGTATGTGAAAGGAGATGGAGATCAGTACCACAGGACACTGAGAACCTTGAGAGCTCTCTCTGGTGCCATGTTTCACTATCCAACAGCTTGGCTAGAGGTCTGTTTGGGTCAGGCTCCTTGCTGGAGTACCCAGCTCCAAACACACTCCCCTGGTGAGCTGTGTCCTGTGACAATTGGCATTAACCAGACTGCAAGAGCCTGTGTAAGCTGGCTGGTGAGTAGGAGACTGCTATAGCTAGAACAACTGCAAAAAAGGGAAGATATGTATGACCTGGCAAACAGATTTCACTGCCATCACAGCCTGCTTCAGAGCAGAATTTCTGCTCGTTTTAAAGTAAAAAGTGATGTCTTTTTATCACAGTTGTAACTCTGATACAGTAGGTGAAAATACTTGGAAGCTAAGAAAGTTGGATAAGTGCTTGTTCTTAATGGGTGTTTTTAAGAACTATGTTCACAGAGATGTTATGCTCTAGGTGTATGTCATTCAGTATCATCACATTAACATTGATATTATGATTCTTACATTCAACTGAGCAAGAATTTACTGCATTTTCTGCTATGCACTTTCAGTGAAACAGAAATATCAGTTCAAATATTTTGGAGAGTTAGATATTCTTTAATAAATAATAATCATATATTAAGGTGTTTTTCAGTCATCTGGAGGGAGCAGAAGGAAAGAAGGAAGAAAACTAGGGGGAAAACTACTAAGTTGAAAAGTTGGGTGATAGTTTTCATTTTACTTGAGGGTGGGAAATGCACAACTTCATTGAAATCATCATTTGGTGTCCTAAGGGACTAGGTTTTACTTGTGACAGGCCTTTTTTTCTAGATCTATAGCAGTGAAATAGATCTAGTTCACTTACTTGACCATAATAATTTTTAGGCAGACAGGAAAATGTACTTGCCTGAGAATTCTGACTGGCTGAAGTGGATTAAGCCCATGGATTGAGACCAATACCAAAGATTATTTTTTCTAGAGTTGTGGTTGTTTGTATGTTTGCATTGTGTTTAATTTCTTCAGCCCACACAGCAGACTAGACAGACAAAAGAAAAGTAGATCTGCAAGAATGCCATCTACTGAAAAATACTGTAGGTCTGCCCTCTTCTGGGCAATAGGGTTCCAGAGTCTGCTGTGACAGGTTTTTGGTTTCCCTCATGCTATTTTCTAGCCAACTACGTAAGTTTTGTAGGCCTTTGAGCTGAGAAAGCTCCTCATGTCTCTCATGTCTTCTAGTCCCTGTTACCTCAAATTGTCAGACAGTCCACCTTGCACCTATTAGAAATTAACAGAAGCCAGGAATTAGGGATATGAGGTCATCAGCTTGCTGGGAAAAGATAAACTCTGCCCTCCTTCATTGTGATCTCCGATAGAACTTGGAGTGCTCCTGAGCCAATGCTTTAGGACATGCTTAACACAAATCCCAGTCTCTCCACGTGTTGAATGTCCCACCCAGTCTTGAATGTCATAATACAATGTCTTCTCACAGGTAGCTTAAATATCTGTGTTAAGCCTGGATCAGAATAAAAGAATTATAAGGAAAAAGAAAATCCAAAGAAGGAAATCTCAAGTTAAAGACAGCATAAGGAAGTAATCTCTCTAATTATGATATGCAGTTTCACCACACTCATTCTGCATCCAGAAACCCAAAATGAGCATTTGCTCAGAGCCAGTAAAAGTTAACTCTTCCTGTCCATTCCATGAGTAAGTGAATATCAAAGCTGTCTAGTTATTTTGAGATCTTCTATTCAGTCACTTTAACACATTCTGATTCTCAGTTGCAACCATTTTAAATCCTCAGTAGTTTTGAAAACATTAAAGTGGGGGGGTTTTGTGAACATTTCCTGCTCTAGACCACCAGACTTTGGATCCATCTGGACCCAGTCACATTTGCAGGGCTTTGCAGTAGATTTGGGGTGCAGCCTGTACTGTGAAATGGCATGGCTGGCCTGCCTGGTTTGCTTGGAGGGACATTGTTCAGGGCCTGATTGCTGGATTACCCCAGTGTCTGTGAGGGATGTTTGCCATTCCACATCATGGTTTGACATCTTGTTATAATCTACCTTACTTCTGCATGCTTTGTGAAGACTTGGCAGTTTTCTTCTCACTTAGACAGTGTGTATGTATTGAACCTCTGGCTGTGGATGAGAGTGCCTGGAATTAAGAACATTCACACCCCTCATTTTCCTTTTGTGAAGCTCAGTTTTCACGGTTGCTTTCCAAAAAGACAATTTGCATATTTCATCCATTGTTAGTAAACAGATTATAAGGCAATCGTTTGTGTGCTAAATCACAGCAAACTGTGCTTTGTGAATCTGATTCTCATCTCCCCTTCATTCTAACCTGGCTTAACTCCATTGATTTCAGTGGAATTACTGCTGATTTATGTTGTGAAAGTGAGGGGAGAATCCAACAAGCAAATTTCCATTTTGCACATGAGCATGCCAAAAGAAGTCCTAATTTACCATTGTGGATCTCTTCCAATATGGTGCTGGCTTAATTTCTTTTGAATTACTTGGCTGGAAGGTTACTGCAGTGAATCAAGCCCAGGATTCATATAATTATCTTTGTGTGCTTCTTTTTCCTCATTTTTTTTCTCTATGTATATTACCTCACATGAAGACTGAATTTACTATCTGCTTTGCAGGTAACTTGCATATGGTTCTATAAGGAAATGCATTTTTTGAAATCACAAGATCAGTTGAACAGATAATGGCTACTAAAACTGGGAATTCCAACACAACAAATCTTTTTTTCTGCTTATGTCATACTATCTAAATAACCTGTAATTTCTCCCCAGCTTTTTAGAGTAGTATCTCAGTGTGTACTATAATTACAGAACAATTTTGCTGTAACATGGCTTTGGTAGTGATGTGAAAATGCTGCTCTGCCTGTCCTTTTATCTTGAGAAGGATATACATAACACAATATAGCTAAATGTGTGATAACTGCTTACTCACACATAGTTGTATCTAGCAATAACTACACAAAACTTAGTTTTCAGCAGTCTTTTCTGGTTTTTGTACGTTTATATACTTGTAAATGCAGTCTGGAAATTAATATATCTATGATATATTTTAGAATAAAATACAATACAGATGAGTCCATCTTTTAAAAATTCAAATCAAATATACATGCAAACTTATAAATACCATACTAGAATCAATATAAAAACTGACAAGAGTAAGTGAAAGAGTCATATATTATGAATCTTTGGCAGAAAAGAGAATTTTCTGTTTGTATGAACAAATTATACAATTTTGCATCATACTGTTTGCACTCACTCTAGACAACTTACAAACACAATGTTTATGAGGAAAATCTCTTCCATGATCCAGTTTTCTTTAGTAGTGGGTTTTGTACACTTGACAAATCAACAGGGTTTACACTCCAAAATAACTGAAGTGCTTTGAAACATTTCTTCCCCACCTCTGTTTGCTGTACACCCTACATACAAAGCATAAGATTAAAATCACCTTGATGGCTGTGTTTCTGCAGCTGATTTAGGTGGAAAGCAGACACAATCTCCTGTAAAAGCCTCCCTCAAATTCTTCTCTTCTAAGAGAATCCATGTGGAAAGGAGAGGAGAAAACACTGGCTGAGAAGCAGTAATGATGGGTGTTTTCACTACACCACAGCTGCAATCACCTGTGCGTGATGTTAATTTTGCTTGGCACTGCCCTAATGCTATCTGGATCCATTTAAGCTTTCACAAGCAGTAGCTCCTCAGGTCCCTCCTTCCTGTGACACAGGACTAGCTGAAGCATAAGTTAAAATGAAATCTCATTAACTTGGCCTTTACTGCTCATCCAGTAATGATTAGAAGAAAATCTGGAAGCATGGAAAGACTAAGAGCACATTTACATATACACAAGAAAAAAAAAGAGATTACTTGCATCTTTCACAAATAAACCATCAAGGTATCAGTTCCACAGAATGCCAATATTAATATTATTACAATGAAAAATAATTAAACTAGAGTGATTTGAAAATAGCACTAACAATTTTGCCCAAACACTGGCTAGTAAGTAACTAATGACAATTATTGCCATTTCTTAGTCCAGCTCCACAAAACAGAGCTATTGAAAAATAATTTTCCTGCAGCCCACTGTAAGAACAGCTATTCTAAGTCCCCCACAAACAGGAGATGGCAATGTGAACATCTCTAATTTAAGTTTTGAATCTATAATGTCATATGCTAAGTACGGAGAATAAAGATATATTTGAAATGTTAAATGCTTTTAAGCATTCCTTAATTTAGCATGTCAGCATGTCAACAGTATTTCAAATACTGCATTGCATTTTCAAAGTAGTAATGTGGTTTGTTGAGTTACACCCAACTTTGTACATTAATATTTTCTCTCATGCATTCATAAACACATTTGAATTGAAAGATGCAAACTGTGTTTATGCAGAAATGTGGATGGATGGATGGATGGATGGATGGATGGATGGATGGATGGATGGATGGATGGATGGATGGATGGATGGATGGATGGATGGATGATCTCTGCCTCCCTTAGTGGTTTGTATAAATAGTATATTTGTAAAAGGAGTGGAGGAACACAATTAAAGAGTCAATTGTTCATAAAGAAAATAAACACTTTCTGGTAGACTTACACTATCAGTTGCCAGTTGTTACCTGTATGTGTCTGTTGTTAACTGTATGTGTCCAGTGTATGAAAAATAATAAGAACAATTAAAAAAAAATAAGAAAAGTAATATCTTAGTAACAATTGGAAAATCTGGGCTGTCTTTTACTTCATTCCTGGAAGGTGCAAGGCAATATTCAATTTCCCACTGTTTTATGACAGCATCTGCCACATTATAGGACTGGACCATCAGTGCATACGGAGGACAAGCAAGAAGGAGGCCAAGATAAATGAAATTGGTCTAATGCCAGTGTTGCAATGATTGAAAGGAATGAGCTAAAGCGCAAATACCAAAACAAATTCTGGGACCTGCCATTGGACAACATGGAAAGCTGGAGGGTCAAATTTTTTACTCCCTCTTTACTATCAGAATTAATGGTAGAGATACAGAGCAGGCTGTTTGTTGAACATGGTCACTTTCTGCTTGCTGTACTTACTAGCAGGAATATCAAATAACATTGTCCCCTAAATTGTTCAATCTACCCCTTGTGCTCCCTCTGTTCCAAGACCAGTCATAATCAATCAGGCCATTAAATACAAGAATCTTCTCTCACAGCATCCTAGGCTTTACAGAGCGTTTCACAAAGGAGAACAAAGCATGTATCAGTGACTATGAAACAAACAACACACAGACCAGTAAACAGGCAATGGCACAGAGGGATATTCCTACCACCAACCTCAGTCACCTGCTAAGTTAGCTTGTGAGGAGTGTCAGGCTCTTTGTGTAGTCAATGAGGAGGGAGAGCTCTTCTGTGAGGAAATTCAGAGAAGCAAAGAGTATTTTCATCCACTGCATTGCTTGTGCTAGACAATTTGATGTGGGTATTATGAATATTTACTATAATGTTGTAATAGGAAAACAACTGCTGCAATGACTGGAGCAGACATCACAACCCCACATCAAATTACTTCCTTTCTAAATTGTGGGAGAAATATATTCAAGCTCAGCGTTGTCTAGCTAGAGGAAAAGCCTCTGGGAAAAGCCTCCTTACCAATGCTGTTGTGGATTCAAAAATTTTGGGCATGCACAAGGACTCCTCAAAATTTTGTGAACAGTGTTTCTACGTTGAGGAGAAGATATGTCTAAAGGAAGTAATGGTGTTATAACTAGAGCTTTGTGATAGCTCAAAGAGCTCAGATTCCATACTACAAAGCTAAAATATCTTTGCAGTTTGGGTCATTAGTTTATGTTAAATTGAAACAGAAGGAGCCAAGTCTATGTCGGAGCAAAAATAGAGCTGTTCTGTTGTGCCTGTTAGTCCTGTGTGGCAGCAACATTCCAGTATGATGCAAGGGAAAGGAAGGAATAAGGTCCCTGGATTTGAGAAGTAAGAAGGGCAAGACTGTAGGAGTACAGGTGCTGCTCATAAAATGTGGCTGAGGGAATTTTCTGCAGCACTCATGCTTGGAATGTCAGCTAAGCAAGGATATCTAAAATGAGAGGATAAACTGCAGATAGTGTTTCAAGAAAGGAGAGTCTAGTTTGAGAATACAGTAAAAAATTATCTAAAGAACAGACTCAGTTCTCATTGTTGATAACTAATACTGGTAGTAATCTAGTGTGAATCTATGTGAGTGCCTATTTCTGCCAACTCTGCTTCCTATCCAGGCCACAATACTGGCCAGTGTTTTAACGGCACAATCTGGCCCAAGATGGGCGTTGATTCAAAACAGCCAACTCAGAAATGAAATACATGGAAAGGGAAAAAGCAAAACAAAACTCCATGTGAAAGGAAAAAGATCCAAACAACTGATGGTCTTTCTGATCCCTGAATGGATGCCATTTGTCCTGAGGCAGTGAAATGGCCAACAGATAATTCCAAACTTTGAAAGGCGTCCATATCACCACTTGGTCAGGCAAGGGAAAAAGAAACAGCATATTAAAAAAACAGAGGAGGGTTAAAAAAAATACCCCAGTTCTCTGTCAACAGCCTTTATAAAAATGTCTCTTAAAAAAAATGGATCTCAGGATGGATTTCCATTCAGTCTGCCAAAGCCACATTTACCCATCAGGTCTGTTCCCTGCTCAAGCCAAGTTTGCCATCTCACAGCAATCGTCATGACTCAGGAAGCCAACAGGGATGACTAATGAAACTGCACTTCCATGAAATATGGTAACAAGCATGTGGGGCACACTCCACAGAGAAACAAGTAGGAAATTCATACATGGCCACTTTGTGTTTGCTTGCTTGGGGGGGAAAGAGGCCCAATCATCCACATGCACAGAGGGAGCAAGCAAGCTTTCCAGATCAACTGGCTCCTTCATGACGAGAGCAGGACACAAGCCAGACATGTCACTCTCACTTTCTGCCTCTTTTATCTCTCGCCACAACTAGGGACTGCAGAGAGGAGATTGTTCTGGCTGGAAGCGAAGGGACACAGGTGGTACCAGCAGCTGCAAGCTCTTTAGCTCTTGTTGGCTCCACTTATTAGAACATGCATTGTATGTTTAATACATTGCCTCTTGCGGTGTGGGAGCGAGAGCTGGAGGCTGGGGGTGCTGCACCGCAGCCTCCTGTATTGCTGGGGAGGCAAGGCAAGGTGGAGGCTGCTCCTAGTTAGAGATAATTAGAAGCTCAGGCTCCTGAAGAGAATTTGGTAACTCCACAAGAAATCCAGCTGTCCTTGATTACAGTGATATATTAGTCACTCTACGGTTGCTGTGCCAGTCAGCATTTTGCATACAGCAAATAAATGCAGAGATATTTTCCAGGCAGAAATATGTGGGGACAAAGTTCTATGCATGGCTTACCTCTGAGATGGGCTGATTTGTTTGTTTATTTGTTTTTATATTGCTAGCTATAAAGAACAAAGGATTTAGGGAGATCTGAGCCAGGTATCATCCTTTTATTTACTTTTTAAATCTAAGGATCACCATATTTTTAGTCTTGCCAAACTCCCTCTGTGCTGTTCACCTATAACACACATGGGGGAGGTTTTTCCATGAGCAATATGATTTGAATCAGTTTAAATTACCACACACTCTGATAACTGAGTAAAATTTTATGAAGTACTATTGACACCCATGGGAAACTATTTTCCATGGTGCTTGTTTTCAGAAATATTATCTGAAAAAAATTTTTTACTCCTTAAAGTCCTAATTTTATAAAGTAGTTCGTCATAATGTGTTAATTTTATTCAAGCTTTTAAAATAAAAATCTGGGTAACTACAGGTCTAGGACTTTTGAGTCTGAAAGTTACTGGAGCACATTTTCAGAGAAAACAATAAAAAAGTGTAGAAAAAAATGGGTGAAGGGGGAGAAAAATGCAGCACAGGTCATCAATGTTGATGGTTACCCCATTCAACTGATGCTACTTCTTGGTAAGGTTTTCTTTGACAAATGAAAGTGCAGAAGTTTTGTGTACTTGTGTACCATAGGGGTGGAAAATTACCAAGGCATAAGGGGAGGATTTGGTCAAGAGCTTTGAAGTGGGGCAGAATAAGTTAAAGGGCACATTACAGTATTTTGTGCTGAAAGAGTAGATATTGCAGTTACAGGCTCCTGCAGGCTCAGTCTTATGACAGGTTTTACTTAATACTTGCATAATTGACCATGTCATATAAAGCAAGAGAGTGCTAATGAAATTTGTTGGGGTTTCCCTAACCTTGGGAAACCTTGGCTGCAGAGATATATAGCATACATACCAGAAAGGCAGTATGGATGGGAGTCTTAATCAATGGAGGGAGAATACTACACAAGATGTGAGCAGTAGCATGAAGTGCTGTGTCACCCATGAAGCAGCAACAGTTTAGGGTGCTTTTTGTTAGAGCTTCTTACCTGGAAATAACAGAAGGGAAAGAATTGAACATGCACTCAGTCAAGCACATCTGTGGCTGAGACCCATCAGGCTGATCCCATGGAAGAGGCAAATGCAGGCCTAGGATGTATTGGCAATAAATAAAATCCAGAGTTCTCAGTAGAAAATCCATACCTTTGTCAAATAGCTGAAAATAATTCTAATCTATAGAAACATGTTAAGTTTTGCTGACAAGATGAAATAGCACTTAAGTTTCTGAAATGCTTGAAAACTGGTATTCAAGTACGTGTCAAAATAAGCACAATTTATTTGGCTCATTCTCCAGATTGCCAGATTTTACTCATTCTTTTGCTGTTCTGTTAAACCTAAATATAGTCTTAAGCACTTTTCCCCCTGTGTTGCAGAATGACTGTGATTTTTCATCAAACTTCTGTTCCACTCCCTCCCCAAGCTCTTTGTGTCCAACTGGCCACAATGGGAAGCAGAACAGCTTTAACGAGGCAAGACCCTCACAGAGGACAAAAAGAAACTGGTATTTGCCATCAAATGAAAATAACTTAGCCAAATGCAATCAAACTCTTGATGGGAACTGTGAGGGTTTCTGCTGTACCACAATACTTACCTGCCACATAAACAAGACAACACAAATCTCCTGAGCTCTTTTAGTCTCCCCATGCCTTCCGCTCCCAATAAGCTGTATAGTCCTGAAGCAGTTTTATTTTATTTTTGAATGCAATGTGCAATTATGTAATTAATTCACTTTGGAATAGTTAACAGTCCTGACATCTAATGCATGACTTTCTTTAGGAGATGTTGATGAAACAGTATCTGAAAACTTACAATTTACCCCATCTGTCACCATTGGGATCTACCCTGATATCAGAGTACTTTTGCTACATTGTGATATCCCCAGCAAAGTATTTATCTAGTTCATTAAACTCTGAAGTATATTAAAATATATGCTGTCAGGCTAGTGTACTCTAAGTCCTGAGGAAAAAAACAAGCCCTCCTGTATAAGATACACCCAGCCTCTTTGACTCGCTAATATGTTTTATTTGTGGTGATTTGTTTAGTATTGTTACAATCCTGGCCTAGAAGATAAAAATGTCATTTATTAATCAGAGATAATTTTCTACTACTAACAGAGATAATTTTCCATTATCTCTGTTAGCAGTCCCCCAACATGAAACTACAATGAAAAAAAAGGAAGCATGTAGTACTTTAACTTCTTACCCGATGTCAGTGGATCATACAGTCTTTGGAACTAAGATTTCCATGTGCAGATTAACATTTCCTGAGACATTAAGTCAAGTAATTATGAACACAGCTTGATTACTACATGTAATCAAAGCCAGGGTTGCTGTTTTGGACCAGTTTTTTCCAGCCAGCGTAAGAACTGTTATTACCAACTCTTGCTTTTCCTGGTTTTTCATCTTGTTTACAGGCTGGAAAAACAGAAATGTCATGAGTAACTGAGGGAAAACTAGGCTAAGTAGAAACTTGTCATGGATTTGGCCTCATTTCACTCACACCCTTTCCCAATACTGCAAATAGACTCCTGAGAGCAAGCATCAATGCCATGCAAATCTAATTGGAAAAGTAATAAACAGAAACCTACTTGGATGCTTTTCTTGCTGCTTATAACCCAGGAAGCCACCTAGAAATTTAATCCATTTCACTGAGTCTGTTGACATGTTGACAAATAGGAAATTAGGAAAAAAATGTAAGTAAAATAATGTACTTTCTGATGCCTCTGACATTTATATTTCCTGTCATATGCTGTAGTCATTAGAGAACATTAACTTTTATCTGTCTGCAACTTCTCTGCATTTCCTTGCATCCTATTCCTGTGCTATTTTATTCCTATGAAAGATAAAAAATTAACAGTCTGTAGATCAAGTAATTAGAATCGTGAGGCCACAGGTTGATAGGGCCTATGGAGAAATGTCTACCTTTAAAAATGTAAGTATAATTACTACATTATGTCTTGGAATAAATGGGAGAGAGGGGGAGCTGCGGACTTCTGTCAGGGCTATTGAATCAAAACGAGGAGGGAAGGGAACATCATTGGCTAGGGCAGAGCCTAGGCAAAAAAATGAAGGTTTAAAATAAATGTGGGGCAGATCCTCAACAGTTTTCATTCATTACCTACCTTCTTTAATATTCCTGATAGCATTTCTGTTTTTTGCAGTTCTGTAAGTTGTGCCAGCCTAACTGATTTTGCATCTCCAAGGCACATTATCTGTGCTGCTCATGTAGTAGTGCAGCATTTTGCTCACAAATACAAACAAGTATTCACTGGGAGGAAAGCTTGTGTCTCCCACCCCCTTACTCCACAGCTGTTTGGAACCACTCTAGGCCTCAGAAAGAGGTCCTGAAAAGTCCAGTCTGTAGAAGAAAAGATGGTTAGTTTTCTTTCCCCTGTAGACATAGTTGTACATCCTAACTTTCTTCTGTTTTCTCCAGGAAGGCATTGAGGAAATTTTACATGAAGGTGGTCTTTTGGGGAATCAACACTTGTTTTGTTCTCCTTCTGGGGGTGACTTCCCTGAATGGGACTTGATCCCAAGAGGTGACTGTGCAGTTTGAGCAAGTAAAATGCATCCAGAGGTTTCCTCTCCATAGATGATGCTGCAGTCAGGATCTTGCTAAAAGGAAGCTGACTGATCTGATTTAAAGCCGTATTTTCAGGCTTTAAATGAACCCTCTGGAAACCTGCACCTTTGCAAAGGTATCCTTACTTGAAAATGGCTCCTCTGACCTCTGCTGCCTTGGATGCCAGCTTGGAAGCAAGAAAGCAAAGAAGACCAAGCAGGGTGGGAAGAAGGGAGTCAGTGAGCAAATGAAGAAAAGGGCAAACCTGGAGTAATACCCACAGAAAGGAGTGCAACTCCTACACCATGGCAGGATAATTGTTAACCCATGGGTTAAAAGTATAAAACCACCATAATTTGGGAAACACAATGGTGCTAGCTGCAGGAAATAGGGAAGAGAATTTGCATGATCTCATGATAGAAATACTTTCTGTTGCTCTTAATTTCATTACTCCTCTTTCCTTTCTTCTGACTTGCTGGGCAGCTTTAGACAAGGCTTATAACATGCAAGGCTTGTAAGAAGGCCTCTGTTTACTCATTAGTGAAGTGTGTACAGTAATATCACCTACCTCAAAGGTCAAATGATTGAAGCTTAATTAATGCTTTCTTCTATAATATCTGTTGAAAGATAATACACTACTGCAATACTCCTACTGTATTATTACAGTTTTTAAATTTTATTATGCCTTCCCAACCTTTGTTGTCATCATGCTGTCTTAATATTTATTGCACAAAAGCAATTGAGAACTCTTTCAAAATATGGGGAAGGAAAGGGAAAGTCAGTAATAATAGGGAGGCAATAGCACTATATTAGAAACACTTACCTGTTGTGAATTCCAGCCATATATGGAGCCTTTCAATGTGGGGCCTCTGTGGGATGTGAGCAGCACATAGTTGCTAGAGATAAGGAAGGATTTGTCTTACTGTGCTGCTGTTTTTTGCAAGCACAAGGCAACAGAATGGGCCATAAATTAAAATCTCAGCTTTGTCTTGGATGTAAATGCTCAAAATAAAGTCTGCCTTTTGATACTCCAAAATATCCCAGTCAGTATTTTGAGACATGCATTCTTTTTTTTTTTTTACTACATTACATGGAATAATGAGCAGACTAATACATGGACCTATGAAATATGCAGAGGAGAAAACAAAGGATGTTGTAAGTGGCTGGACTTCATAGCTAGATGAAATTTTGGGCCAGCGTAAGTCTAAGGGACAAATCCTGGGCATTTTTTTTTGAAATCTGGAAAAGGGAAAGGGTTTTTGCCCACATGATCATTTTCTTTCCTGATAGGACTGTAGGCCTGCCATTTCTGGACCAGCTAAATCAAGTGTTTCATTGCCAGAAGCCCTGTTCCCGGCAGCATCACACCCCTTGGCTTCTGCCCCTGGCTGAAAAGGCCCTTTGCTCCAGCAGGAATGGAACCATGACATCGGTGTGGTGAGTGCTGGTGGGTGCCAGAGAACTGTCTCTTGCAACTTTATTTGTAGAGAAAAGTGTCCAAAAATCTCACTCTTTGCTCACACCTGTGTTTGAACATAGCAGTTCTGTGGCCCGGCACCTGTAGGACAGCAAATGGCAACTTAATGAAAGTTTGCAATCAGAACGATGCACCACAAAAAGAGAAAGTGAAATCGGCAAGTGAAATCTGTCTTGCTCTGTTTGGATTAATAAAATTAAATAATTGTTTGAAATCAAGTGTGAAGGAATATTATTATTCTATTAACAGTATTAATATTTATGTATTCTAGAAGGTAACTCTGTCTTAGAAATTAGATAGCTTGAATTGGATTGGAAGATTTTTCTCTCTGATTTCAGGGTTTGAAAGAAATTAGGCCTCCACATTTTGGACAAAATTCTGCAACCAACAGGAGTAAGATAAATTAAACAGGAATCTTTTTTTCTGGACCTTTGATTTCTGGAATATTTTTGAAAACTCTTCCTGGCTACTGATGATGTAAGATTGAAAAATGGAGTAAGATTTTTCAGTCCTCAATTGAGTTTGCATTGTGCAAGCATCTTCCTTTAGACTGCAAACCCTGCAAATTTCATATGAAGTAAATGAGAGGGAGTAAACAGGGATCCCCACAGTGCCATTTTCCCAAGATCAGAAGATAAGTTAATGTAAATGCATTGCTGCCATTTCTCTCTTTATTGACCATGGCAATAAATCCTCCTTCCATTTCCGCAGATAACCTAACTATTCAACTTTCTGATGGTTATTTCATGATTAAGACACTGATTTGAGATATGGGAGATCTGTGTCAAATTTCTGGCCTTGCAATAGATTCCTATGTGACCTGGGGCAAAGCAATTATTATTTCTGTGATTTCACTCCCTGACTGTAAAACAAAGATGGTATTGCTTTTGCCTATCTACAGGAGTACCTTGAAGCACCAGCAGTGTAAAATTTTTGAAGGAAAATAATTCTCTTTTTCCTGCTTTTCATCTTCCAACTCTTTAATGTTAGTAGAAGTGTTTGTAGGATACATTGGGTGGGGAAAAAGAAGAAGTTGTGGGCCCCTAACCTGTATCAGATCAGTTAAATTGGTAGATACTGAACTGAGGAGACAGTGCTGGGGTCCTGGGGTGAATCAAGAAAACTTCAGCTGAGCATCTTTACTGAGAAAAAGCTAAATGGAATTGTACCCCATCTTCTAGCTGCACATGAGCCCCACCAGCACAGTTGTTGTTTAAAGTACCATAGCTAGACAGCCAAATTGCTATTGGAATAAAATTGTGATAGACTCTAGAAATTAAAGCATTTGTTAAATGACTATTGTCCTGAACAGCTACTTTAGAATTGGATATGTTGATCAAAGAAAATATCTCTGTTTTCCACTTGGGACAGTGAGCACAGGCTAATGAAGTAATTTGTTGACAGCTGAAACTGCATCAACACTTTAGAACCAAATTCAGTTCCCTGCAATGCCTGCTTAGTGTTTTTCTCAGGGGGCTCTTTCCTCCCCACCAGCTTGAAGACTGTGCCCATAAATTCAATGGATTCAAACTGTACCTTTAGTGGAATTAGTAAGTATTTCTGCCAGGAAAATATTAATCTCCAGGGAATAAGTTTTGGACAGGCCCTCATAGCATAGCATTCATGAAAATACTAGTCCAAGTATATGAGGTTATAAGGCAGAGGGAATAAATATTTCCTGCCCCAGAAAACAGAGGCATTCCCATTCTGCAGGCCAGTACTGCAGCTTCCAAAAAGAGGGTGATAGCCAAAAGTGAACGTTTATGGGTTAAGAAGTCAACAGCATCCCCCACCCCAGGGCTCTGCACTCCAAACCAGTGCCTCTACCCCCTTCCCTTCATCTACCAGTCCCTCTTGTTGCTCTGCCTGAGGAAGCCCCAGGGTTCTAACAGCAAAAGAGATGCCACAACTTCCCATAGGCTTCCCTTGCCTGCAGCTCCATGTTGGTCCAGGCATTAATTGTATGATCTTGCAGGGCTGAGAGGACCTACCCTTCTCCCACCTGAGTGTGGCAGGCTGCAGAGCCCTGCTGGAAATCTGAGGAGCTGGAACAGGCACCCCATCTCAGACAGGCACACCAAGTTTGTGGCTCTGCCCTTCACCATTTGTAGCTGAAGAAATGGCTTTGTCAGTTCATTCCTGGCATAATTAAAGAGCAAGGGCATGGCACCTTCTCCTCCTGTGGAACTCTACAACCTACCTGCAGCATTAGTATCTGTGTATGGTTGATTGCTCTCTGCTGGGGCAATCATCTTGCTTTAATTTAGGACACTAATGATATCATGAGATAGTTTGATGGCAGTGTAATTCTTCTGATGTTTGTTGTTACTGGATATAACAGCTGGTTTCGATGCTATAAAACACAACATTTCATGTCCTCTCAGGGAGTGGAAAGGGGAAGAAAGAGGGTGGTAGCAGGGAGACAGGCAGAGGAAGAGGGAGAGAAGGAAAAGGAAGTCATTCAGTGCTTGCCTGATCTGCTATTCGGAGTGAATGATAATTTTTTAGTACAGCAAAGCTGGCAGCAGTGCTTTTGCTATCAGGGTTTTTACCCTGCTTCTCTGCTTATCTCTCAGCATGACCACTGAAATCTGTGAGATCACACTACGAGCCATGGTATCCTGTCAGGTTTGAAATTATTTCCGACAGGCTACAAAAACAATTGGGCCCTCACTTTGGCTGCTTTTACACTAGTTGAAGTCTAATTTATAAGATAGATCATTCGCTCCACTGGTTCTGTCCTTGATACTTTTCAAGCTATGGCTGGTGTTGGTGACTTTTGTTTTGTGATTCTTACATCTTCTGTAGATTCTTTTATTTGCTTTGGTTTTTGGGTGGTTTCTTTTTGTTTTTCCAGCTCATATCTCTATTTGATAGGCACAACTTCTTTATCCAAATGCATTATTTCCCTGCAAGTAGCTACTTCACTGTTCATATCAGCTGTGACCTTCACAATACATCACAGTCTGCCTGAGCTGAGATTTATTTAATACTCTCTAGAAAGCTCTCCAGTTAGATTTTAATAGTATTTGTTCTACCTTTGCGTATGAAATAGGAGAAAGCTTATTTTCCCTTTAGACCACAGGGCAATGCACAATAACTGCTAGGGACTGCTAAAGAATTAAATAATAATCATTTAAAGCTACAGTTTTGCTGAGCTCCATTGGATCTGCGTAGTTATAAGCCCACTCTTTGTTATGTAAAATTGAGTATTAAATTGAAATCATGCTTTACTTATAGAGAAATACACAGTGAGACTAAATAAATAACTAAATAAACTAACTGGACTACTCAGTTCCCACCAAAATGCCTTTGAAAATCTCACCTCTGTGGGACTGACTATAAGAATTAGATATTCCTTTTGATCCTTTTGTCTCTAGCAAAGAACGCAGTGAAATAAAATTTCAGTAAAATATGAAAAGTTTAAACTTGAACCTCATCTATGCTCCTTTGTGAATTGAAACCAGGTTATATTTTTATGACTACTGAAATACATCTATATTTAAAAATATTGTATACAATATTGTTTTCCTGGCCACATTATGAACATTTAGCATGTGAGATAGTCAGGGAAGGACACCCATGTAAGTAAAACAACTTTGTTCCTCTTCACACCTTTACTCTTCTACTTTCTAAAAATCTAGGGGTCCATTGAAAGTCCATGAATTCTTTGTACTTTACATTTTTCAAATATTGGGCATTAATTGCATCATGAGGGCTCCTGATCCTGCAGCACTGCGTTTAAATGAAACACCCCAGCAGACTTCATGCAGCTCTTAGAATGTAAAAAGCTTGGTAAAAAGAGCACTGTGGTCAAACTCAGGAGGAGGAGGTTTTATCCTTCTTCCTATATTTACCTTGTGGCTTTCTGGGACAAAGGACTCAGCTCCACACAATGCTTTGTTATGCTTGATGGATTACTGCTGTAGCCTGATGCTGCTCTAGAGTTTCTGTTTCACCATCCACTAAGCACGGTCTGTATTTCCTAGAATTTTGGAGAAGTGCATGGACAAGATTTTGATGAAAAGCGTCCCACAGTATGCAGCTATTATTAAATGCTGGCCAGATCACTGTGCACTTTGTAAAGCATTTTTAGACAGGCTCTAAAATCAATGAGAAGACACAGGAACTTTAATTTCTTCTGTGCTAAAGAACTTTCCTATAACATGGTGATAGTTTTTAGGGCTTTGTGGGAGAAAACCCAAAGCACAGAAGATGCCATGAAGATAGCATCTGTTATTTTTTGCAAACACAATACAGATATGCCATGCTAAGACCATTCCTCTCAACAGCAAAACTGTTCAGATCAAGAAATGTGAAATTTCTGTTTCTACACTTCTCTTTCTATGTTCTTTTTGACTGATTCCAAGGTGACAGATGACTGGGTGGCAGAATGTGTGATGGATAGCTTGATTATTTTAACAATTAAATATGTAATGAAGAGCTGGAAAGGTTCCATGTAAGTCTCATTTTCATCCTGGTTAAATATGGTGTGCATAATTAATTTTCAAATAAGAAAGGGCTGCAGCAAGAAAAGAAATGAAAGAAAGTTGAAGAGATGGTGAATATTTTATCAAATGTCACTCATTCAAAACTCATTAATATACATGGTCCAGGAGTAACCATGTCTTAGGAAGTTAAATGCAGCAGTGCTTATTTTCTTGGCAGATTATCCAGTTTATTGTTAAACTTAATGGCTTAATATCATCTATGGACCAAACTGAAGCTTGTGTGCCTCTCTGAGAGGCCATCAGAAGGTGAAAAGTCATGGCTTTCTGTGGGGAGGTCAGAAGTAGCACAAGTTTAAAAGAAAGGAGACTTTGTCTTTTTGGTTAATACACAAGTTTCTTTAAAACTAAAGCCAAATGAGCCACTTTTCCTCATCCACAAGGGATTAATCTTGTCTACCTAGAGCCAACTCAGAGCTCTGACCTAAGATAAAGAACTTCTTCAGTGCTCAATGAAGTGAAAACAGACATGCTTGGGAAGATTTCGACCCACCTGTGTCAGTCATGCATCTTGTGCAGAGACCACCAGTAAACCTCCTTTTCCCTCTGTGACCAAACCTCCTTCTCCCTCTGTGACCACTGGTGACCAAGGATGGGTGAATAGTCTTGTGTTCCTGTGCTGGCAAGGTACTTATGTGCATCTAAATTTTGGACACTTGAATCCCATCGTAGGTCTTTCCCTATTTAAAAACATAATCTTCTCTTTCTTTGTGCTCCTTCTTCAGCTGGAGACAATGATTTCCTCATTTGCTTTCTGAGATCCTGGTTCACACAGCAAATGGTTAGAGGTGAGAAAAATGGCTCAATGCTCTGTCATCATTTTGGACTTAATGGAGATGATGAAAACTTGGACATTCATATCGCGGGAAAATCCACTACTTCAAAATCTATGTGTTCTAAATTACAATATTGAAAATGCCTCTCTGTGCTATTCCGGGTTTTTTTTCTGGATTTTAATTTTTCATAATTGTGAAAGTGTTTTTTAAAAAAATCAACTAAATGTTCTATTTCAATTTGTTGGACCAAATCTACCTATCCCTTTTGGGCCCAATTCAGTATTCCTCTGAGCTGTTTGGATGCCACAGATGGACAGGCTGTGGTGCTTATCTTTTCTAAGGAACTAGGCTATTTTGTCAAACTGAAAGATATTCAGGTTCAAATATGAGCTGATTATACCACTCCACATCATAAAATCAGGACTTTAAAAAACTGTTTTTCTTTAAAAAAATTTGCAGGGAAATCCTAGCTAGTTCTATAACTTAAATTGTGAGCAGTGTGATTCATAGCTAGAGAATGCTTTGAAGATATATTGTGTTATGTAAATGCTAAGAAATAATAATTATTTTAATTAGAATATTATTAACTATGGGAGGAGAGAAGATTAAACAATGGGCTTCATTGTGAAATGCTTTTGAATGAACTAAGGCTGAGGACATTTATTAAATGCAGTGCCATTCCTCTGCAAAAGAAACATCCTTGCTCCTGCATTCTGCTTTCTGATTTTCGTGCACATCCTTAGTCTTTCAGCACGAATCAGATATGAGCAAGAAGCTCAGGATAAGGAGGAAAAATGAGTGTAGTAACAGAGGCATTATTGTATGCTTGCTGCCAAGAAGAGACTGTTTTTACTCTCAGTTACCCAGTCATGGCCACGAAATTCCTAGATATGTAATCCAAGAGACTTTGAGCTTGTCAGTAAAGTTGGAGGCAACATCCTGGTCCATCTGAAGAGTTAAAATTTTGTTATGTTGAATTTTCCACGTGTTAGTTCTTCTCACCTGACACTGTGGACATAAACTTCAGAAGGCCTTTCTTCTTTGCTTTTCTGAACATTCAATTTTTTTAAGAGGAACCACTGATCACTATGATTATTATTTGCTAATTTTGTTTGCTGTAGTCCCTAGAAGTGACTAATCAAACTCAGAACACCTCTGTGTTATTTAGCATATTACCAAAGCCCAGAGTAACTGGAATTTCCAAGGGAAATATAGGCTGGATATTAGGAAAAAGTTTTTTATGGAAAGAGTAATAAAGTTATGGAATGGTCTGCCTGGGGAGGTGGTGAAGTCACCATGCCTGGATGTGTTTAAAAAAAGACTGGATATGGCACTTGGTGCCATGGTTTAGTACAAGTGTTAGGGCATGGGTTAGACTTGATGATATTGAAGGTCTTTTCCTACCCAGTGATTCTGTGTTTCTGTGAACATTATCTTACCAGCTGCAAGGAAACTGATCTTCGTCACCTTGCTAAAATAAGGATTCAATCTCAAATAAGGAGAAGCAGTAATATCTCATCCCTTTGCAATCACTGTCAGCCTGCCAATTATGGACTCCTTTATTTTGGCTCTTAACCACAGTGATACAAAATTCCTGGTTGAAATAAGGTTTCCTCTGCATCTCTGGGTACAGCTGCCAGAAGAATGCAACTTCACCAAAATGGGTGAACTGAAAAATATTCCAGTGGCTCCCATCAGTCCCAGTTTACCTCAAAATGTACTGCCATACAAGACAGGAAGTGGAAGACTGAAGGGGACAACTTCAAATTTTGTGTAGACAACTGTGACTACATAAAGTATGGCCCCGTGGCAGTCAGGGGCATCCTTGATGCTGGCTTCAATGGGCCCAGACACTCACTGTCTGTGGCTGATGGATGGAGATCCAGGCTGGGTGCAGCAGGCCCAAAGGAGACAAAACTGGAACATGGTGTGTCCATGACTGGATGGTCTTTACACAATCTTCTTTATGTGTGCTTTTAGTTTTGGAGCTGCTTTGGAGCTCTTTGTGAGATAATTTAGGTAGGTCATTTCTCCAGCATTTGTGTGACTGGTCAAGCTTACATTTTCTTCTCTGTCCTCACCGGCTTTATTCTGCTCCTACCAAGTCAAAGGTGAAGCTTGTTTGACTTCACAGATGGCACAGGCAAACTCTATTATTTTAGAGGAGCATCATATGCTAAAACTTTTGGTTCATTTCCATCAAATTGTGTTATATAACAAATAGTAGTGTCAGTAATTCTTGTTAAGAATCTGGGTTATCACCTTACCTCTGCAGATTACTGAGTCATATCTAATGATCAAAGAACTTGTTTATCCTCCACATGTTTTTGTAGCACTTCTTATGGACTTCTCTGTAAAAGATATTATTTTTGGTATACACTAAATTTTATCTAAAATTGTGGGATTTGTTGTTGGTATGTTGATCTTCTATAAGGAAAACAAGTTTTCTAAATGTGTTCTCTGCTGTTATTTGCCTTTGATTCCCATTTACTATTTCTTCAATTCAGGAAAGTCTTCTGTTCTTTAGAATATTTTAACAAATGCTGAACTCTCAGAGTCAACTCTACAACCCCCCTTATTTAGCTGCTCTCCCATGATTCTGTCACTGAATCCAGCTTGCTGTCCTAGAGCTATGTGGAATTTATTGTAAAGAAAATCTTAATGTGTCAAGTAGATAAAACAAACTTTAAAAATAACTAACTTCTTGAGAAGTGAGACATTGCAATTTTTTAAGCAGCACCATGTGCTGTCAGTATCAGCCAGAGACTGTGCAGCCACTGGCTGTTGATAAAATGGAGATCAGTGATTCCCCAAGTCAAGGTCACAGATGATAAAGTGACAAAGGCCCAGAAGCAGGGATGGAAGGCCTAAATATCAGATCAGCTTTTGTGTCTTTGAATAGCAAAACAATTTCAATATTTAACTTCCTTTTCTGCCTAAGCCTTCGAGGTCCACAGTGGGTAAGAAGTCACTCAAGTTGTCTTCTTCGTCAGTTTTAAATCATTCCAAGAGATGCAAATCACTTCCTAACAGAGACCTCTCCTGAGCTGTGTTTGCATTTTGCAGAATAATAATATCTTTTTAAAGCTTTCCACTTCATAAAGGGCCTAACATCTTCTATTCTCTTTGTCAAGTGACTCTTGAAAGAATATGTGGTACTGTACCTTTGGAACATTAAAATGAGAGATAATCCCTTATTCTGCAGGGAGTTTGAAACCAAGATATTTCAGATTAAAAAGAGCATCTTGGAGAGATCCACTGATGTGAGGCTATTGTGAAACATCATTTTTACAGGTTTTAGCTTATGTCAGAAGCAGTTTATTTACAATAATTGATCTATTCCAACAATGCTTCTGGTTAGTGTTGTGGTTTATTGTCATTATTTTTAAAATATTCATACAGTGCCTGGTCCTGACTGGATGCTCTTTTAGAATTCAGTTAGCATTTTTGACTAAATACTCATTTTAGGACCGTGACGAGATAACAGGAGGCAAACACTTGCACCAAGGAAAAAACTATACCTAGAGGTATCCTGAATGATGAATCTCCTCTAGATTGCATTTAAATAACTATGTGTTTAATCACAATGAGAAAATCCCAACTGTGTACTGCTTACATTTCTTCTTAACTGAAACTGGCAGTGCAGTGATAAGGTCCAATTAGCAAGAGAGTCCTTATCTGATGGAATAATATAAAAATTCCAATGAATTGTTTATTTTTCAGTAACATTTATACTAATCTTAATAGACCTCTTCCAGCTGTATCCCAAAGACAAGATGGTTTGCCAAGCAGATGGTGGAGAAAAGTTAGGCTGGCCAAAACCCCCAAAAAATTCTATTTAATGAAAAGTTTTGAAATTTCAAGACCTATTTTCACAACAATGCAGAATGAAACCAAAACCTCCAGTAATTATTTTCACACACAAGCAGTGACTCCACAGTAGTCAATCTTATCTATTACCACTCTCAGCTGAGATGTGAGAAATAGAAATATGAAATGTTGGGGAAAAAACCAAGATAAAACAGTGCAAAAATACCACAAAGGAGAAGAAAGTAGTGTCTCTCAATATCCTATTCATCACTCTGAGATTTGTAGCATGTGATGTCTTCTGAATGCATTCTGGTCCAGAGCTGTCACAAGAGCAAACCAAACATGTCTGGCTTCAGGATCTGCATCTGTGATGGTATTTTACCACTGTTTTGCTTAAGTTAGGATTTTTTTAGTTAAAAATTCAATCTGCAGGGCTTATGGACATATCTGGATGGCACCTTAGAGCACACTTTGTGATCTGTGGTCTGCAGACTTATTGTAATCAGTGAGTCATATTTTTAAACAATCCTGATGATGTGCACCCTTGGAGGTTCAAACAAGCTCTGAGAGTTTCTGGTGAATTTATGAATTACTGACTTCATGTGCCAGTTAATATTTGTACTTTTTTAATGTCGGGTAAGAAAAGAAATTTCAGTATAATATTAGAGAAATGCATCTTCCAACAAGAAAAAAAGTTTTATTTCCTAACCTTATCCAGTTATTTTGTACCATGCAGGTTGGAACTACTTTGCTTAGAGATTGTTTTTCCTCTGATCTCTATAAAATGCTCACCACAAGATAATCCTCATCTGAGCCTAATGACATAACTGACATCAACTGGGTGCATACAGATTTCTAGCATGAAAGAAAATTGCCAAGTGAATGTTGTGGTCCCTCAGGTAGTTGTACATGTATGTATAGGTTCATACAGATTTATGATTAAATATGTAATTCTTTGCATCTGCATGCACATTGGAGATTTTCTGCATATACTTTGAAAAGCAATTATGCAGAAAGAAATGTTGCTACATGCATTTGTCTCTTATGAAGAAACACTCGGAATTTACAGAGGGAAAGGCAGGCACTTGAGAATCTTGCCTAGTTTAGAAGAAGAGAGAAAAGTTTCAAATTAAACCATTGGTTCCAGGAGAAACACCTGCTACAAGTCAGAGGAAAAAAGGACTGTAGAACATGCCTACATTCATCCAGTCAAAAGGCTCCTTCTGGCTGCATGTAATGGAGATAGAGTTGATTCTGGAGGAGGGTGTCTTTCCGTCTCATTGGGGATACCATATGAAAAATACAGTTTGCTTTCTCACCCCCATTGCCCCATAAACTGGGAGAGCAGAGGTGTGGAGGAAGGTGAAGAAGAGTGCTTTGGTTGAGCAGAATCAAGGGGGGAAAATTAATTGAATCAAGTAGTTGACCAGCTGTCTTCACAGCATCTTGGCTTCTGAAGACCCTAGTAGATTTAGGATGCTGCAGTGCTCTACAAAACACTCCCTCACCTCAGTTTTAGAAAAGCTTCATTGCACCTTATCACATCAAAGCAAAGCATCTGCATGTTTCAGTTGTGGGGCATCATGTGTCTGGCTCCCCTCTGGCTCTCACTAATCCCCTGGATTATCACAGCTCTCTAAAGCGGCTCTTAAAAACCCTATGAAAATAGGACTCCAAGTGGGTGTGTGAGAAGTGGGGACTGCAGCAATAAGCCTGCCTGTGCCTATGGAATTCATATAATCACAGCCTACATTACCCAAAAAAGGTGTTGAAAAGTCTGCTTTTGCCCCAGCTGATCCCAGACAATACTGGCTCTCAGTGAGACAAAACAAGATTGAGTCTGGTTCATTCATTCGCTGGAGCACATCTGAACTGCTGCTATGTGTTATGGCTCATGCTGAGCACACGAGGTACTGCTCCTCAGTAATCTTCCATCATTCAGGTTTTTTGCTCTTTTTCTAAGTCCCCATCTGTAAATCAGGGAGTTCAACAAGGTGATGATGCCCTCCCAGAGGGGCTGCGGTTTGTGCAGGCTGGTCTTTAGCATGGGCTGCAAAGACAGGAGATGAGTGGGAAGCCTTTGCTATGGAGGTGGCATCTGACCCTCCTGTAGTTGGTGTCTGTCCCTTCAGATCTGTGGGGAGGAGATGGTCTCATAAGGCTGCTATCCCACCAGTTCAGGTGAAAAAAAGAGGGCTCCAAGCCTATACTGACAGTCCAGTGCTTTTCATAATCCTCAAATCCACTTCAGAGAAAAGAAGTCAAGCAATGAACAAAAAAGAAAAAGGTTTCACTGTGTAAAGGGGCAAGAAGTTTTTGCAGAAAGTATGGCTCTTTCCCTGTCTTGGATCTGTTGGCTGCTCATTCCCAAAGGAAAACATAATAATCCCCATGAAAGTCATGGTATTGAGAACTAAATGATAGTAAACCCTAAAATCTTCAGTAGTTCATGAGATATTTTTTTTTCCTTTTCTCTCATTTAAAAATAAAAAAGATTATGCATGTCTGACATTGACACAAAGTCTGGAGAACTGACCCATAAAGTAATTAGAAGAGGAATTCACCCTCTGCTCTGCCCCCCTCCCCAACCTTTCCCATCTCATAGCCAGATCAGATGAAAGGCAAGCTCTGTTTACTTCCTGATCTGTCTAATTTCAGTAACGAGGACCATCCCGACTTCATCTTCCTGCAGCTGCTAGGAGTGAAACTCAAGAGGCTGCCCCAGGCACTGCAGCACCTTCTCAGAGCTGCTTGACCTTAATGGATTAGCGTTTCCCTGAGCAGGTGGCAATATAACAAGAGGAGACAAACTTTTACACTTAGGAGACCTCTGGTGAATGGCATCAAATTTCAGAAGGTTGAAACAGAGCAAAGAGACTTCTGATGCCTTCCCACCTTAACCCTGCGTCACCTTAACCTCCTTGCTATGCACATAAGTTACAGCTTTCCAGTTGGGAATCTAAGTCCGTTTATTAAGGAATCAAAGTAAAAAGAGCCTTATATTCTTAACATGTCCTAGTCTCACAAATCCTATTGAATTAAAGGAGAGCAATGGGTGCTTTGATTTCAGTCTGCCTATGTCTGACTGTCTGAATAGGGTGTTAGGAGTATTACTTTAGGCTCTTCATTTTGCAAGTATGTGCCACAGTAAATGCATCACAGTCAAAGCAATAATGGCATTTTTGCTTTGAGGTTTTAATTCTACCAAATAATTCAGGGTTTAAAATGGCAATGCCAAATGCACTGTACTGTACGCTTTCAGTAGGTAGAAGAGCAGAAAAAAATGCTGGTTCATTTAAAAAAACAAAAAAGTATTTGTTGATTTCTCCTATACACATCAGCCCTAGTAACAGACCAGATTCTACTTTATCCTAGTGTACTTTCCACTGTCTACTATGATCTGTTTGTTTAAGGATTCATCATAATAATTACAAGTCAAAACTGTCAAACAGATGTTCAAGATCTGATAGCCTGGTGTCAGTTAACATATTAAAACCTAAAGACAGAGATACCTCTATTTCGGCGTCTTTACACTAGCTCTTCATTTGCTCACCACCTGCAGCTCCCACTATGTTGACTTACAAGACCAGATTGTGCATGTTTTCAAACAGGTTAGTTGCTAGATTTTCCACTCAGCAGCTAAGAAATATGAGATTGGTTTTTACCAGTATACAAAGGAACATTTCAAGGAGACAGACAAGGCAATAAAGCAAGAGCAAGTAAAATGTAGTGATAATTTTTTTTTTTTTTGCTATAAGTAAACCTGTTACCTTCTGAATAGTTTGCTCTTGTCAATAAAGTATAGGAATCTTATGTAAATATGCATATGTTTATATATTTCGTTTTCTATATGCCTTTGTGTGCATATATATGTGTTTGCGTATTTTTAATCCACATTAGATGCTACCAGATATTTATTTATGAAGTATTTCTTTTTGGGCTCCAGTAGTTAGTAAATTTCTTCTTCAGCAGAATATGTTTTGTGTATTTTAAAGTTGTCATATCAAATGATTTCAGGGGAAAGTACTGACAATACTATTCACTTAAAACCTGCAGTCATTCAAGATCAAGGACGTTGTCCCTATAAGAAAATAATGTCCTGAGAAGCATTGCTTCTGGGATCACATCATGTGTTTGTCCAGTGACATCCAACTGTTCTGAACATATCTGGCTCTGTATTGTCCTTTCCCTAAAGACCTGTATCGCTGTGTACTTGTATCATGAATATTAAAAGCACGATTATACTTTTCACCCCAGCATAGTTCATCTGTCTATCCAGATATGTATGTCAGCTATTTTAACTGAAACTGTCTCTCTGACAAGTACCTCACATACTCGTACAGTATTTCTATGACTTTATGAATACATCAAGATTGTAAAGCTGCATGTCCTACACGCACATTTTTGAATTTTTTTAGTAAGGGTGAATTCCCCAGGGCCTGTGCAAAGTAGGAGGAAAGTAACTGTCAGACAGAAAGATCACCGAAGATGAGATCACTGGATTTCTCCCCAGTCTGGTGGGGGCCCCGCAGACAGCACTTGCTGATTCTGTGTCTGTGCCAGTTTTGTGGGCAGTGATACACAGCTTTGCAGGTATGTCCACCTAAAAAACCCCTCCTGTCCTCTAGAAGAAAAAACTACCCTAGAGCTTAGCAGCAGGTTTCAGCAAGTGGCTTGACTTCACTCTCTGCACTGCGGATCTCCATGCCCTCAGACCTCCTCTGTGGACAGCCCAATGGGTGCATCTTCTGCCCAACATAGTCAGATGCTTTTTCTGCAATAGATTGGAAAAGGGAAGATATTACATGAGTGCAGTACACACAGAAGCATTCAAATTAATACAAGCACATATCTTTGGACTTCATCAGAAACCTCACATATATGTGAGAGTCAGGGAAATCCTGGACATTTCTGGCACTCCCTTAGATTTGGGGGGGTCTATAAACTAATTAGTGGATGGCATCATCTTTACAATGAAATAGGTAGATTTTTTATTTGTGGCAGATATAATAATGATAGTTTCTTTCATTAAGTTTCAGTAATAATCTTTATTTAATAATTAATACAAGTATAATTTAATACAGTACAAATTAAAAGTATTCTTCATTTCTCTGTAATGTTTCTGAAAGCCCTGTCAAAGGACAAACGATAGTAATTGCTTACAAAATACATGCATTAGTCAGATTATATGTGACATTTACATTGAATACCTAATGCCCTTATCCTAATGACAGTTTACAGCACTGTTACTATACTGAATAGTAAACTTTTCATTTGTCACAAGAAGCTAGTCAGATATAGCCTGTATCCTTGTATGTTATAGCTATAAAATATGGGCAATGATTTTTGCTTGAACACTGTATTTCATGGTAATCATTGGTCAGATTTCACCCAGAAATCCTCCAGCTGTCACCGTTTAAATGATGGTATCAGTCTTACTGAATAAAACAATATCTCTCTTTTCCATAGTTAGATAAGTAAGACTTTTTCCATTAAGGCTGATGCAGACAATTCCCACCAGCAAAGGCTCTGTTGACTAACGAGTCACGTTATTAAGTGGTGCACGTGTAATTCCCCAAGTATCTCCACCACAGTATTACACTGACATGCCACAGTCTTCTGGTATTTAAATTAGCAGTGCAGATAAGCCATTATTCTGCTGTGAGGTTGCTGCATCTTTCAGAGGCTATCCCCAGGCCAAAATGAAGCTTCCACCTTCAACCAAAGCCTTCAGGTAGGCCAAAAGCCTTCAACAAGAAGCAGTAAAGTTGTTCTGACATGATGAGTTAATGAGGCCTATGTATCTTTCCTTAAACTATGGTTTGGTACTTAACTCTTCTTCCAAAATCATAATATGATAGCAGTTATGATTTCCCAGCATTTTATGATTTTGGTAGAGGAAGGTTAAAATAATTTCACACAGCTAAAACTTACCATTAAGAAAGTTAAACATTGTTTTACATTAATTCCAGAAGTTAAAAGGAAAAAATGAGTATTTTTGAGTCTTTTTTGGAATTTCTCATTGTTCTGCCATATAAAGGACTCTCAAGAATTGGTGTATGACTACATGTATAATATGAGGATGGATCTTCCACTGCAAGTGAGTACTTGCTGTTTTTAAAAGAGCTAATAATTAGGCTGCGTGTATACCAAAATATTTGGTTTTCCTCGTAACCATTAGACACCACGGCATTTTCGGTTCAGATGCTTCCTACCCACAGATAGTATCTTAGTTTTGGCTGACTTTTCAGTCAAAAACAGGAAAGGAGTGGCAAAGAACACTGAATTTTTAATAAAGCCATAATGGCTTTAATCTTCCTTGCTCAACAGTTGCAAAAGTCTGAAACATCAAAGAAATATAAGCAAAAGATGAAGAATTTATAGCAGAGGAAAAAAAAGAAAATAAGACAAAAGTGGTCTCTTAGCTATTCCCTTAGAGGTGTTCTGTTTTCCAGCTTCAGACCCAACTCCACAAGTGGTCAAAGATAAAGTAAAGACTGTGAGCCTTTAACAAAGAAGAAACAAATCTGAAATGGAAAAGAGATTGGTTATTTGTGGGGATCTTTTTCAGGACAAAATTGTGTAAATTTTGCATTACACAGACTTCAAAGATTGTAAAACCAGCTGCAAAAAAAGTATCTGTGAGGAAAAGGCCTGACTTGGGGAAAAAATCAGAGTGGATAAAAGTTTTGTGAAAGAAACCTCTTTCCTTACCTTAGGAAAGATATATATTGTGACATGAGCTGGTATTTGGAGCTCCTGTGTGTTGCACCATATTCATGCACCTCTCCTGATGGGAAAAAAAGAAAAGATATTTGCATGGAGTTACTCAGAAGCTTGGTCCCAGGCCTAACGAAGATAGGCAAATACTTGCTTTGATTACTTTGCATGCAAATGCAGGGTCTTTATGCCCTGTGGATCAAGATAATCAAACTCATGGATGTAATGAGCTTAAAAAGGAAACATCACTCCTGACACCTTTAATCCAAGAGATCTTTATTGATGTTGTCAAGAAGCTGTGTATTTTTATAATGGTCAAGGGCTTCAGATGTTGCAAAAACCATCTTTTTGGTGGATTTTCAGAATTAGAGATTTCAGAAAACTTGATTGTTTTACATTTCTCCAAAGTAAACATAAAGGACTTGAAACTGGCATGTATATGAGACCTTGCTATGTGTAAAAATACCATCTTCTATAAATCTCAGGACATTTTTGTTGCTTGGCATGTTTAGAGAGATATTATACTCACTTTTTGGGTTTAAAATTTTACTTTTATCCTTTTTTTAATTACTTGCCATTGTTTTAGGAAAACATTTAAATAACTTAATGACCATCTACCTCCCAAAATTCTCTCATAATTTTCAATTGGCTGCAAATGCTTTTTTATTTCCTTCCCTGCACTACCACATAACGTCACATCAGTCTGTCCATCAGCTTCCAAACTTGTCCTTGTCCCTGTCTTCTGATAGGAGACATCAATACTCTGTACCAGATCCTGCAGGGTGCCTATCACATCCTCACATGAAAGCATAGGAATCAGGTTTCTTGTTGCCAAATGTCAGCTGAGAAATTTATCCTGCCTAAAGATCTGGATTTATTTATCACATCTAGCATTTTATTTGGAAAGCTTTCATGGAAAAAATCATAAAAGAACCTCTCACCATGCCAGTGGACTGAAACACCTTCAGGACTCTTTTTTTCCCCCTTTTTTCAACATTTCCCTGTTGTTTTAAATTTAAATTTTCTACAACTTCTGAGCACACAGTGAAACTTCTTTTAAAGAGATTTTGCTTGCCTTGTGTTTCTCAAACTCTCTACTGCATCTCTGACTCATTCCACGTGGGAGTATTTGCAAAACTCTTTGGCTCACCCAGTCTTTGATTGATGTCACCATTGTCTCCTTACTATTTTTATCCACCTTGTCAGGGCTAGTAAGCACAGTGCAGCATGTTGATTCCGAGTCAATTTTTCATCACTGTTATGCAGCTTGAAGGTTTTAGTGATGTCTTTAAAGCTGCTTAGTTGATCTTTATGTGGAAGCTTAAATAAATGCTGTTTGCATTTAGGGCTAGTAAATCTGGAGGATTTCTGTTCCTCATTCTCTGCCACCTCAGCAGCAGTAAGGTGCTTTGCAGAATTTCAGCCAGTGCCTACATGTCATTTATACTTAGTTATGTATTGGTATTTTCATGATTCATCACAGAAGAGGGAGGGTGGCAGGGAATTTGTGAGAAAAAAAAGAGGATGAAATAATAGAACAGCACCTTGCCACAGTTTTCACATATAACCTCTGGCAAATCACTCAGTCTTTCCACCCCTGTGGCCCATGTCTGCAGCTGGATATTCAGCACTCATTTCTCTCTGACTTGCAGAACTCAGTTCATGCCTGATGGAGAGGTGCAAGAAGAGCAAAGTTCAAACAAATCCTGAGGGAGAACCTGAAAAGTAGGGTTAACCTCTATTCTGTTGCTGTCATCAAAAAGGGACCTGTAAATATATAGGTTACTATTATGTTTAATTAACTCTTGAAGGCTCCAGGCACTATGGCCCAAATCCAGCTTCCACCTCTGCAGGCTTTGAAGTGCTGGAGGAAGCGTGTCTATGGTAGCGTAATCAATTTCTTCTCACAAGGTGAGAGGACTTTAATGAAGGAAAGAATGATCAATGGATGTTTGCCAGCATGCTTGGCTTTGCTTCACAAATGCTCTCATTGCTGGCATTAAACCAAGCCAGAGGATCCACTTATCCACCCACATGTTACTTACTCGTAGTGGGAGGTAGAAGAACATGGCAGAATGAGCAAGAGGGATCACATTTCCTCAGCTTTCTATCCCACCAAGTAATCCAATCCATTTCCTAGTGTACAGGTCTTACCAAAATGTCACCTTTTTTTCTTGCAACACTCTCTTTTTTATTCTACCTCCCAATCTACTTGCATTGTGGTCCTTGTATAGCCCTGCAAGTAGCTGCAGGATTTTCCCCGAAGTGTAGAGCTGCTGTCAGGGCCAGTGGGATCAGATGCATGGACTAGTCTAAAACAGCTCAGCAACCGCTTGCTGAAATTCCTGCTTGTTCAGCTGGTCTGTGTGCTCAGATAGTCTTGATCAGCTGCTGATTGCTACTTCAGCTTTACTCCCTGCTCATGTGTGGAGGACTTCCTATTAGAAAGTTTTATATTCTTGGCACAAGAGCCAAATGCTGGAGCAAATCTCTTCCAACCAATCATACTACACTTAACAACTTCCGCCCCTTGATTACTGAGGAAATTATTAGAAGAAGAAAGTGTGTAGATCTTTCATTGTGCCTGCCTTAACTTAAGGGAGGTCAGGAATGATAAGGGGAGGAGAGATTTGAGCAATCATTTAACTTTCTTAAAAGCTCTTATTCCTCTGTTTTCTCTATTTTGCATCTTGTCTGCTATCTAATTACTTCCTTATCAAGTTCTTTAACTCAGCATCCCACCTCCTCTGCAGACTTTTAAAATTTCATACAGATCTGTGTCTGAAAGTGCAGTTGTGAGACCCTCTTTTCTCACAAACACAGAGTCTGTAACTTTTAAAAACAGATGCATTACAGCTGAAACTTTCATCCACAATTGATGTGTTCCACTCTTGTCCCCGTGATGTCAATGAAACTGCACAGCATGCTCAGGTTCACTGCAACCACAAGTCTTTTCTGAAGCTGGTCCCTAATGTGCTTGTTTGTGATCCTCAGCAAAATATTTGAAACTAGACTAACTGGAAAGGTTTTAGGTAATTTCAGGTGCTTATTATTGTGACTTGGGCATTTGTGTGGTATGAGGTAAGAGTCAGGTTAAAAAAAATTATTTGATTCAGAATGAAGGAAGCCCTCAAAAAAGCAACGAAAGTGTCTTACTCACACCTGCAATACAACATGGTGTTTCTGCTCTTCAGAGCAGATTTCTGAAGCAGAGAAATACAAGTTCCCATTGCTATATTTTAATTAATATAGAAGAATGAATTAGCTGGGAAGTGTAGGTATAGTAGGAGTTTTGTTACCATGGAAATTACAATGATTCCTAAACTCCTTGTAATGGGAAGAAAATCTCTTTGATGAGGATTTGGTCTCATATGTGGTGCTGAATTTAGATGCCTTAATGGTGAAAGAAGCAGTTAAAATCAGTGCTGTCAGATAACAGCATTTATTGGGCCAAATAAATAGGACTAAGGCCCATATTTTAAAATATATTTCTCTTCAGCTTCCAGTGTCTTTGACTTCAGCTTTAAGTAGGCAAATGCTCAGTTTCCTGAAGGCTATTTGAGGCATCAGAGCCTGATCTTGTATGAGAGGTTTTGTGCTTAGTATTCAATTTGGGCAACATGAGGAGATCCAATGTTTATAGGTTGAAATAATCTTTATACATGCAAATCAAGTAGTTTGATAGCTAAATGCCAACAACTCTATCTGTAACTGATGACACCTCCATTCCTTTAGGCTAAGACTGACAAGTCAAGCCTTTGGGCTACATTTTTTCAAAAGCTTAGGGATTTGTATGCATACTTCCCAGTAAGAGAAAAATAAACCGGGCACTCAGGTCCTATAGTCAGCTTCAAAGATAACTTTCCAAATTCACTCAGCCTCTTGCTTTCTCTGCCAATACAGAGAATGCTTGGGTGCCTTTTGGAAACATTCCTCTAAGGAAATGACCATTTTAACTAAACTGTGCTTAAATGAATGAACTAGGCTGGACAGCAAAAGAGGTAAAAGTTGCTCTGTGATCCTAAAGTGAGGAAAAAGACTGATCCAGAGGAAGAAGGAATGACAGGATAAGCTGATGGAGTTCTTTCCAACTCCCACATATAAGCTAAGTACGATGATCTGCCTCACGGCCCTAGAGGACTTCCAGTAGTTTCAGGGAGAATGGATCTTCTGTTTCTTTTCTCCACAGCAAAGTTTTCCAACAGCATAGATAATGCTCAATAAATGAGGGTTTTTTTTCCTGACTATTGGCTATTGCAATATTCCATTTTATTTCATATTTTCTGTACCATGTAATTTGGGCCTTGTACACAGTGTTAATACATGCAATAATTATAATTCTCCTTGACTGCATCATATTTAAAGGTGTAAGCTTCTCAATTCATCTCCTTGAGGCAGATTACCCAGGAGACAACCCGCACATTACAGATGGAGCTACTCTGATCCCATTAACTGAACAGTGAGGAGAGCATTTGAATCACAGACTCCAGAGCCTAGTGAAACCCTGATCTCATTAAAAGCAAAGCCGGCAAGGCTGTACCATTGGGGTGCCACTCTGGGTGTGCCTTTGAACTTTAGACTGCATCCGAGGGGCAAGTGTTGAGTGGAAATGGGACTGAGACATCGGGATGAGGTCCCTCACACCACATCCACCTGTGCCTGTGAACTTCTGATCCTTTCTACCAGACGCCTCTCAGCAATTTCTGCAGGTGCCAGGGGGCTCAAACCACCAAAGTGAGGCACAGAAGGAAAATAAAAGAGCAGACAACTTAAAACCAAGTGGATTAATTAAATAATCTATATATTTACCAGTGATAATTCTACAGTAAAAAGCCTCCAGGGTTAGACATTTTATAGGGATTTCAATTCCTTAATTTGGAAGGTTTGAAGCCCTGAGGATTGTACTCCTTTTGTTTTTTTAAGTGATTTTCTGGAATTGTCATGGTGCAGGCTTTGTCTTTTGGGCTGTTTGCTGTCAATACAAACATCTTTCAAGGACAAGCTGTAAGACACTCCCACTGTCATATTACAACATGTAGTTCATTGATTTTAGTAGTGCTTAATGGTCTACATTTCCTGCCTCACCAAAAAAAATCCCTTTTCTATAACTAGGATAAGAGACTTTGCCAAATTTTGCATTTTGTTGTCTGATCTATTGCTATGGTGAAAAATATTCTGTGTAAGAATTAAGCACTGATTGTTACTATGATCATCTGTTAATTCTGGATGTGAGTAAATACGTTGAATCTATACATTGAGCAAAGCTACTGAAGATGAACAAAAAAAACCCAAAACCATATAAATCTCACCCTTACTCTCCTTCCTTCTTTGTCCCAAATGATCTCCTTAAAATCTCACAATTTTACACCTTTATCATTGGGAAACACAAGCCCATATATATGTTTGTTTTCCTCCTTGCTTTCTTTTCCCATTCACACCTCTCCTCCCACCCCTTTGAACAGCGCTTGTCAGAAATGAGAACCTAATATCCTGTTCAACTGGTAGGCTTATCAGAGCATGGCTCTGGAATTGTAACATAATGACAGTGGATACAGAAGCATAAAACTCTTCTTTCTCCCACAAGGAACCTGAAAAGGTTTAAGATGAAAATGTCACTGAATCAGCTGTTTAAGTAGAAATGTAAGCTGTATTCAAACTCCAGCTGGACATTTCTATATGGAAAAAAAAAATGGCAGCAAGTTTAAAAACAGTGGCATTAAAAGTGTACCTTCAGCCTCAGGAAGTTCATGTTTCCTTGTTATGATACTCCTGTCAGTGTCCCTGTTAGTTTGAGTCTTCCAGTACAATGGAAAGAAATCACAAATCCTATAAAAACCCCAAAACAAAACCACCCAGTTTTTTATTTCTATTTTTCTTTTTGGATAAAACTGCAGAAATCTTTCCACAGCAAGAGGGAATAGGGACACAGCATTCTGTTTTGCTTTTAGGCACTTTAGGGATGGAACAAAGCAAAGGCAAACTAAATGCCTAAACTAAATGAGAGTTAAACTTACCTTAGGGAAAAAGGGAATCAGAAGCTAGAAACAATATTTGCTTTCAAGCAGTGATGTGCTATAGATAAGACTGTTTTGTCCCAGCCTCCAATAAGTATTCTGTCCTTGAATGCTCCCACAGGAGGAGAGGAGGAGAAATCAGACAAATAAGTAACATCTCCTGCCATTTTAAGTCATAAAAATTTTGCATAGCCAAGGTGAGGTGAAAGCACTGCTTAGAAAGCTGGCAAGATATCATTGCTGTGAAGGGGATTTATCTGTACTAGGTTATATATTCCTGGAAGAATAGGTCAGATGAGCTCTAGGTGGGTGGGGAAATGGTTCCTTCCTGGAGTGAGGTGCTGATGTTGCTCAGAGGAGCAGGAGACCCGTGTGACAGATGGGAGCAGCTGCCTCAGAGGTGATGGGAAGGCTTTCCCAAAACATCAGGCAGGTTTAGCTGCTGGACATGAGTCATAGCAAGCCAAACATAGAAACTGCAAAGACATAGTGGGCAAGACTGGAGTTGGATTTAAGTTTTTTCCTTTCTTTTTCATGAGGGAGTTTAGTGGTGGGGTTTTTTTGTTTGGTTGGCTTGGGTTTGGGGGGTGTGTGTTATTATTTATTTATTGAATCTGTTACCTATTTGGCAAATGTGTTTTTAACAGCTTCTAGTTTTTATTAAACTGAATTTATGACTTTTTTTCCTATCTTCTGCATGAATCTCCTTCAAAAAATGAGCAGAGCAACATCAGCTGCAGCCTCAGCTGCAGTTGTGTTTCTCTCACAGTTACACTTTCCTGGATATAGGTGGGTACTTTTTCCTTAAAAATGTACTCTCTTTTGGCAGATATTACTGTATTATTTTGACAGTGTTATTGTACAATGAGTGTTAGAGTTAGCAGACCCAGTGGAACATGTCAGTATACCATAAAAATACCTGCTATCTTAATAAATCCAATTAATTGCAGGGCCAAAAAATTATTCCTATGGAGAAGTATTGTAGAAAAGGAAGGGATAAGTCATTGCTCAAAGCAATGTTTTAGCCTCTATCCAGAGAGTCAACATGTGTGGGAGAGGTCGGAGGCATGGAAAGAGTCTCAAACTTCCCTCTGCTCTGGGTGCAAAATTTTAGAGACATGCTTCTCAGATCAACCCTTAACATGTGAGGAGACCTGGAGTGGCTGTACCTGCGTAATGATTGTTTTATTCCTTTTTCCAAGAGAATTGCTAAAGAGCTGGAAGAGAACAGCTTATTACATTGCTTCTCCCCATATCCCAGGCAGCATATCAATTCAGGACAGCCCTAGTGTCTTTCCTGAGATCTTCAGAGGTCACACAGCAGAGCTTCTGTGGAACTGTCTCCTTCTCTGCATGGTAGGGTTGAGTTTTGTGTCAAGAGATTGTTTCCCTTTATGCAGCAGAATGGATAATGCAGGTTAATAAAAATACACATCCATTGTACAGCATGAAAGAGGCTTCTCTGCAAAGGATGTTGTTTGTTTTCCTTTATGTCCTCTCTGCTGCCAAACATGGACTTCTTCTGTTTTTTCTCTCTCATCATCAGCTCCCACTCAGTGTGCCTCCTTAGCATGCTCTGTGATGGTGACACACACTCCATTGAACCCTGCTGGAGTCTGTAATTCCCCAGCATGAGACAAATAAACAGGTTTTTTTTTGGTTTTCTTTTTTTTGTCTAACATTTTCAGACTGACATACTGTAAAATAAAATAAACAAGGATTTTGAAACCTACGTTGATCAACACTGGTGTGGTATGCAGAAAATATGTTGTGAAACAAATGCTTTGAATTAGGACAAATGCAAAGGCTTAGGGCTGATTAATAGCTACTGCAGTCAAAGACTTCTGAGATTTTTTTTCAGTGCTGTGGGCCAGGATAGAATTTCAAACATATTAATTAGCAATAGTGTGCATGTTTGTTGCTGAACCACTAAGCAAAGAAAAGTAAGTGCTAGAACAAGCCAAGAAATACTTTTGGATACTCTGTCGCAAAGAAATCAAAGCAAGAGTACCACTGTCAGCCTCTGCATTAATTGGTCTTAGGAGTGGGTGACTTTGAAGATAGGGAGGAATGAAAGACTGATAGACCAAGGATAGATTTCACTTGCTAGTCATGCACCAATATTTGATTGATGGATTGATTCAGTCTGACTGATGAAAAGCTCTATCAGCCTTCTGCTGCATCGAGACACAAACATGTCCAAACAGGTAAAAATGCTCATCTGAATAAACTAGTTGTCCTACTGGTGTATGAAGAGGATCTCTACAACAGCTGGAAGAATCCCTCACTGTAAAAATAATATTTTCCTCTTTGATATGGTGAATTTTTGCATATAAATTGAAAAAATGTGGATTTTTTTTTTTAATCAAACTATCCCCTAGGAATGGGTTGATTAGACACCCTTTTTACCTCCTCCTTGAACTGGGATTTCACATGATGAAGACAGAGGTAAAAACAGAAAGTTGTTGAGCCTCTATTATCTCTTCACCCAAAGTTAGTCAGAGGTGAGGAACTGGCTGCCAACCAGAAAAATCACCTGCTCTCATAAGCTGGTAACTGAGTAACTGATTATCTGACAATGAAATCTGGTGATTACAAAGGAAAAGGTCTCAAGGTCTTTTGTCATCTCATTTATTGGGAAGCAGAAGTGCTCTGCTATCTCAGTGGCTGCAGGGATAAGATGGGATGCCAGGTGCTTAAGGGAAATCAATACAAGTCCATATGCAAGGGGAAAGACAAGATCCTGAAAACCTAAAGGGATTCAGATGAATGCTCAAGAACAGGGGAAAAAACTTTGGTAAGTGAAGGCATATAGTTATATCACCATTTTCTTAGCTCCATTTAGCTTTTCTCACAAAGCATGGGCTAATGGCATAAAAACCCTTGGAGAAGCTGTTATATTACACATTTCACAGCATCTGTGAAGAGGTGATCCAGAGCCTTTACAAAGGTGGTGAAAAATGCTCAAGCAGCTGTTACAGTGAGGGAGCAGCACAGGTCCTGGTTCCTCACTTTAGCAGCTGCAGCCAAAGTGCTCAAGTTGAAAGGGTACTGAAACGTGCTCTGGTTAAGTGAAGCAGGACACCTTTGTCCACTATGGTGGGACCCAACACTGTAGACTTGAAAGACACTATTATCAGGCCCCAGGTCTCCATAATATTGACACCACTGAGAAATTTCTCCATCTGATTTCTCTCGAGTCTGGAGCAGAAGCAGACATTTAAAAGTCCTTTGAAATTTGTTGAGCACCCACTTAGGGCAGGAGATCCATACTGGGGAAAGAAAAATGTGCCTGTATAACAACTCTGCAAGGCTGGAAATACTTTCAGTTCTGACCACATGGTGCTGCTTGATCTGGGAAGATGTCTAACTGTTCAGAGTTGTAAAAAAGTATATCTTTCTGCCTCCCCTGGTAGAAAGGAGTCCAGCAACAAAGATACTGCCAGTTTCAAAGCAAGCATAGTTAGAGAGTTAGAAGTTAGTACAGATACATCCAGAAATCGTATTGTTAAGGCTCTATCTCCAGGAGTCATGCAATTATGCAAACATTCATAGTTTCATGGTTTGTTCTTTTAACACCTTGTCTTATCATGGTTTAAAAGTCAAGTTGGAAGTGGCTGTAGAGCACAAGGCAAGCAAAGGCAACTACAGAGTTAATTGGCTGGTTGGTTTTCAATTGCATGATTTGAGTAAGGGGTTGGAAGTTCAGGGAAGCCTTTCCTCAGCAGTAGTGAGAGCTTCCTGTAGATGATTCTGTATCAAGCACTAGCAGCAATTCTCATGAGGGCTATATCTGACCCCTTGCTGCTGTGCATTATTTACTTCATACCAGTCCCATGTGAATGACAACACCATCTGGAGGTGTTCCAAGGCTGGCAGAGCCCTGTGGCACAGGACTGTATTGTACCATATGAAACTTTTAAGTGCTGAGTAACTAGTGCCTGAGAATCCACCTCTTCCCTTCTGGTCACTTCTGGAAACCAAAAGTTAAAATTTGCTTTAAACCACAACTTGCTCCAAAAACCTCAGCCACGCAGCACAGAAGTCCATCCCCACCAGAACAACACTCCCCCACAGGTCAGACCTGGTTCTAAGTCCCAAGTGCCATGGACGCCTTTTGCATCTGTTAACACCCCACCTGTCAGGAAAGTGAACAATTACCTGTGATTACTCCTGCTTAAAATATTATGTTGGGGCTCCATAAGTAAGGACATCAAACTGGTAATGAAATCTTTGGTACTCGAGGAAGGTGTAACTTTATCATAACACCAAAGGTTTCTCATATTCTCTGTTTTAACTGGTGGCTGATGGCTCATGCTTTCCTAAAGCTTTCTTTTATAAACAAATAATATGCTGAATTTTCTATTGTGAAAACTGATTTTGCTAATTCTAATATTTTCTTCCATGAACCTTTGGGCTGTTGCTGCAGTTATTAACCAGGTTGATTTTTTCAGTAACAATTTGCATCAAGGTATGAGAGTCTTAATCTGTTCCCAGACACATACACACCTATCCACTGTTTTTGAAGTGGGATGGCAAATACATCATTTTGCTTTCCAAGCTATAAAAGCATTTTTTAAAGTTCAAATATACTTAATCCATAAAACTAATTTATGCCTGTGCAAGTAGGAGAAAAAAGGTTACCAATTAATGGCCTGAGTTATTTAAAAATTACTGAGGTAGACACTTTTCCTCCCGATTTTTGATGACTTTTCACATGCAAATGTGGCCTACATTGTACATGTGCTTACTAAAGGTAGACTCATGCAGATATGGAAATCATTGCACAGTATTGAAAAGATAGATTTAATGCACACACTGACTAAACCATAATGTTGTGGTGGCACAAAGTACATCTGTTATGCTTCTACATTACTTTAATCACATGAACAGCTGAGAAAAAGTCTGGCGAAAAAAAATTCTGGGCCCAGTAAAGTAAATGCCAAAACTTCTCACTGATTTGGGATTAGGAAGAGGTTTTCACTGCCTTGCAATGTCTCATGGCTGGCACCATCAGCATAAGATACAGTAAGAACTGTTTTATTTAATCAATAGTGTTACTTTAGTCTCCTGAAGTTTTCTACATTTCTTTTTACTTCTCTAAACAGTCACTTTCCCCCTGTGATACTGATTAAGTATATTTCCTTCATGGGACCAAATTTAGTAAAACACATGCATGTTTAATATCAAAGATCTCTGAAGCCTATTTACTGAATAGCAGTATGCTGAATGTTTGGCAGTTTTTAATTAGGCATATATCTAAAACTTGGTTGGATCGTGTCTTTACCTACCCTAGCAGCAATAAAACACAGCAGTGTGTTTGTTTATGTTTTCTTGATGGTTACTGAAACTAGTTTAAATAGTGTGATTCTACTGATATGTTACAAAATATCATCTTGGGGAGCACATTGTGACAAAAGCAGCGCAAGCGAGAGTGTGGTGGGAACTCAGGGTCACCCATCCCCTTCCTCAGGATGTTTTAGACTAGCAGGACAGCTAGACTGAAGACTAGTCAATGCACATTATGAAACAGGGAAATAAATGCTTTCTTAGAGGTTTTCATAGACACATTCAAGAAGAACATCTGTGGATCCAGAGAGTGGCTTAAGCCCTCCCTAATCATAGTATTTTATGTGAATAATATTGAAGACTTTAGCCTTGATCTGGTAACAAAAGCTCGGTTTTATTTATGCAAATAATATTGATTTATTAGATACCCTTAACTCTACATCACAGACAAAGAAAGGGGAGGGAAGGGGTGAAAAACTACTGCTTATTCACAGCTTTAAAGGAAGTCTTTAAGGCATTTTGTTTTGGGAGGTGAAATTATCTATTCCCCCAAAGGTTCAATGCAGAGTAGCTGAGCTGAGCTTTTTTAATTGGTTGAAATTACAATTAAGCTCTAAGGTTTTTCTCTTCTTGTCTCTCTCCTCTTTTATCAATTTCTTTCTTTCTCTCTTTCCTCTTTCTCTCTCCTTCCTTCCTTCCTTCCTTCCTTCCTTCCTTCCTTCCTTCCTTCCTTCCTTCCTTCCTTCCTTCCTTCCTTCCTTCCTTCCTTCCTTCCTTCCTTCCTTCCTTCCTTCCTTCCTTCCTTCCTTCCTTCCTTCCTTCCTTCCTTCCTTCCTTCCTTCCTTCCTTCCTTCCTTCCTTCCTTCCTTCCTTCCTTCCTTCCTTCCTTCCTTCCTTCCTTCCTTCCTTCCTTCCTTCCTTCCCTTCCCTTCCCTTCCCTTCCCTTCCCTTCCCTTCCCTTCCCTTCCCTTCCCTTCCCTTCCCTTCCCTTCCCTTCCCTTCCCTTCCCTTCCCTTCCCTTCCCTTCCCTTCCCTTCCCTTCCCTTCCCTTCCCTTCCCTTCCCTTCCCTTCCCTTCCCTTCCCTTCCCTTCCCTTCCCTTCCCTTCCCTTCCCTTCCCTTCCCTTCCCTTCCCTTCCCTTCCCTTCCCTTCCCTTCCCTTCCCTTCCCTTCCCTTCCCTTCCCTTCCCTTCCCTTCCCTTCCCTTCCCTTCCCTTCCCTTCCCTTCCCTTCCCTTCCCTTCCCTTCCTTCTTTTCTTTTTTCTCTTTCTTTCATAGGTTTGTATTTTTTTCTTTCTACATCCTACTAGAAATACTCTCAAAATATTCCTGATAGACTGAGGCTTCACAAGGAGAATAATAGGCATAATAACTACCATACAGTTAGAGTGGAAAAGAGGCATGCTGGGTATATCTGTCTCCCTATAGATGCTGTTCCATTTTTATTCAAGTGGAAATTGCAAGAGTTGTGTAGATGGGTCCTCTGAAGATCTCTGAATCAAAGCAGTTTTAATTAATCTTATCAATCATTTCAGAATAATCAAATTAATGAAAAAAATGTGGTTGACTCTTTGATTCCAGCAGCAGCTACATTTTATCATATGAAAAAATGGCTTTTTCCTTTGTATTCTAAATGACTGAAATTTGAAAAATAGATTTGTTAACTTCATAAAGGGCAGTAAATGTTATTACAAAAGTGGTTGGTTAACTTGTCACTGTTCTGTTCTGAGGTTTGGAGTAACACTCACAATGGGATTATTGATATAAATAGCATCTTTTTAGGAGGAGGAAAGCAGCATGTTCCTTTGCAGCAGTTCATTTATTAAAACCTCAAGTAATCTTCACCCTTTCAAAAGACGGGAGCTCCCTGAAAATAAAGGGTATATTAATGAGGGACATATAACTCACCAAGCTTAGAGATATTCTATCACTCTTTAGGACTATTATATGGATTTTGATAGAGTCAGGTGTATGATGAAGAGCCGTGGTTGCTGCATGGCACTCTGCAAAAGCAATGGGAGTACCTAGCCCATCTGCTAACTGCAATTTAATAGCTTGACTTCTGGCACATTGCTGGCAGAAAAAGCAACAAGCACTGCTTTATACACTGAGCAATGTGCAGTCTACACTAGTTCCATTTTATTTAGATAGTAAACTCCTCGGGGCAAGGTATCTTTCTGTTCTGTGTTTGTCAAATACTTTTCACAATGAGGCTCTAGGTTTGGGACTGGATGTTTTTGCACAGTGCAGGGATGCTCAGGCCAGCAGCACCTGAGCTCCTGCTGGGAGCAGAGGCAGCCCAGCTACAGCACTGGAGTGCTGTGCTTGCACGGCTGAGAAAGTGCCAGGCTCTCACCTGTCTCTGACAAGGATGGTGCTGTGCCATGCCAGCACCACCACGCTGCTGTGGGATCCATGTTGATGGAGCTGTGCCCCCTAGATGTGCCAGCTTGGCTCTCTCCTAGCTCAGGCACCTTTGTGCCATGACTTGTATCCCAGGACAGAATGGCACTTAGGTCCAGTGACACTGCTAAAAAACACAGCCCTGCAGACGCTGCTCTGTGACCTGCTCCCTAAGCAAATCTGCAAAAGCAGCTCCTTTTGCCAGACACATCCAAACCATTCCAATTCTCCTGCCTGTTTGGGACTCTAGGTTCCACCATGTGCCTGTTCCTGTGAAATTTTCATGCATGGAAGTAGTACCAGGGATTTCACCAGATTGTATTACCTATCAAATCTATTTAAACTCGATTATGATGCTTGCTTGATTGTATGTCTGAGCATTCTGTGCTTTATAGGGTGTGGCTCAGATTGGTTTTAATGGGATTAAAGGTCCTTTAAAAGTTGTTTCTATAGGAATTTGACCCATTTTTTTGATGCTATGAGATCTACTCTGGCCATAGGAATTTATTGATGTTCTGCAGATGCAGGGCGTGTTGGTTCCCCTTTCTGACCTTGTGTTTCAGTGTTGACCTGCATGCTTTCAGTGGCACATTCTGGATTTTTTTTCTCTACTCACCTTTTTTTCTGTACCTTGCAACTCATCCTTGCTTTGGGAAAATCAGTGCAGTTTGGGCAGAAGTGGCAGGTGACAATGAACTGTCTTTCTTGATTCTAAATGCTGATGCCAATACTGTGGCATGGTAATACTACAGCAACATTCATAGGATTAGTTGAGTCCCCCTCTTTCTATGGACATGATGTTTTCCCATCTCTGGTTCTCACCTTTCACAGTATCTTTCTGTGTGTTCCCTTAGAGCTGAGAGGCTGCTACCTGCACTTTTCCCAAATGAGAGAAAGAGAAAGGAGAGGCAGGAGACCAGCACATGCTCTTCTCTGTGTGGCTCTGCAGCTGTGCCAATTGTTGAGCTGCAAACAGGTTGTTGCAAAAGAGCAGGGGAGGGAAGGAGGCCATGCTGGGGAGGAAAATCCTGTATCACAAGAGATTTGGGTTGAAAAAGGGTCCAGGTATTTCTGGTAATACCTTGTTAACGTCCTGTTGAGTGATGGATGCAAGAACTCAATACCTAAGTTGAACTATTTTTTCTTTTCTAAAGAATTTTTCTTTCTAAAGAACTTTTTAAATATAGCTTAGAAAGCTTAGAAATGGAGTGTCCCACAAATATCAAGCAAAAGTAAACTAAATATTTTTACCATTTCAAATCATCCTAATTGAATGAGAAGGCTGTGTATAGAACTGTAATTCTGTCCAGAGGCTGCTTGTCAAGTCATGTTTTTATTGTAATTACCTGATTTGTTCAGCTTTAATCGTATTTACTTTTGAAGGTCAGCTGTCCTGCTCTGAAATGGTTAGTGAAGGCTATGAGAATACATAATACCCATGGGGAGAAAAGCAAAGACCACATATGCTCTTTTAATTTTTACTTCACAGCAGAAGAGGTAGTATTTTCCTTCACTTCTTAGCGGTCCATATTTCTTCATCAATGCTATTTATTATTTGGTAACTCCTAGAAGTGCTGCTTGTGTCTGGTCTCCAGTGAATGCTTCGATATATATGTCCATCATCAGCATCAACCCATACCTAAAAGACCTTATAATTTTAAGAGGCAAAACAAAGCACAAGAGAAACAGTATCATTCTCTTCATAGGGAACAAAAAAAGTGCAAAATGCTGTGCAACACCCTCCCAACTTTGCTTAACATCATAATCACAGAGTTGTCAGCTCTCTCTATGTCACATGAGTGAACAAATCATGTTCTGTCTTCCTGGGTGATATAAAAATACTTGGTTTCCCTCTCCCAAAATCATTTCTACAAACTGGAAGACCAGTAAGTCTTAATAGTGAATTTGAAAGCAATTAAATATACATTACGAGTTTTCAAAGTTGCTCCAAGATTTTGTTGTTGTTATTTACCATTTGATAATGTTACAAACTTAGTGGTCTAAAAAAGATTTGGAGAAGAAAATAAACCCACTTCCCTAGGAAGATGAGAGGTATTCATATTATTCTTCTACCTCAAAAACAGTTTCAGGCTGACAGCTAAACTTTGAGCCTCTAATCATTGGTGTTGGGATACCCTCCAAGGCAGACCTTTACAATTCAATTACCATGTATAACAAAGGTAAAAAGAGCAAGTTTAACCTTTCTTTTTAAATTAAAACTATTTAAAAAAATAACTCTAGCTCATTATTTTCTTTGTTCAGCAGTCCTTGTTTTGGTTCATCAGTTCAGTCTTCAGTTTATTCTCCAAACTCTGGCCATGCAATGGAAGACCACAATTGCAAGGAGGGCTCAGTGGCACCTGACTTGTGTGTTTTTCCATGGAAAAGCCATTTTGTGTGCAGCCTGCTGATTAACTGTGCTACAGCATAAATCCAGCAGAGAAAAATCCCCAAATAATAAAATAATCTAACATGTAAATCCAGCAGTAGACTTTTAAATATACTTCATTATTTTTAAAGTCTTTAAGTTCCTTACAATTTGAAAGGAACATTAATATATTCATAAGCACTAACCTTAAGTCAGTGCTGCGTGCTCAAGCATAAATTCTATTATCAGTGGATCTACTCCAATTCCTGGAAGAGGGAAAGTTGCTGAGTACTAATGTTGTTGGCAGCTTCTTGTTGAATATAAGAACTTTCCTAGAGCTCACCTAAAGAGAAAGACTTTTGTAACTCCTTTCTCACCTTCCTCTCCTCAATTACCCTCTCCCCCATTCCTAACCTTATTGAATCTCTACTTTTAAGTAAAATCTTCTTTACTTTTAAGCAAAATCTTCTAACAAAGCTAAATTTCCATATTAAATTTACCGTTAAGGTATGAGCACAATAATTTTCCCAAGTAGATAATCTGTAGCATCTCCATTTCTGGGCTTGCATGAGCTTCTTTGACCCTCTGTTCAAGGAGATGCATTTCCAGTTTCTTTTCTAGTGAGATTCTCAGAGGACTGGAATAAGGATTTTGTCAGTTCGCATTAGCAAAGCTGGGCAGAGGAAATGACACCACACCCGCTTATGCAAAGCATATTATATATCCATAGGCACACCTCAACAGCATTAAACCATAATCTAAAGAAACCAGAGGAAGTGTGGGACAGGGAGAATTAGGTCCATCACAGGGTTTATCCTGGTTCCCCCAGGTCCTCACAGTAACTCCCTGTGGCAGTTTGAGGTCTATCAGCACAGTATTTCCTGCAGCACACGCCTCCTCACCTGCTGCTGGCTCAAAACATGACTAGAAGAGCCCTAAAGGATGCAGAAACAAGGTAAACCATGTAAATAACAATACTGTGGTTCGTCTCAGCTGTAGTCTCCTGAACATGAAAAATGCACCCTGTTGAAACACTGGACCCTCACACTTTCCATTAAAGAGTTGCGCACAACAAAGGACTGTCTACACAAAGAGGAGATTAAGTCTGGGCTATTCTATTTACTGGAATATCAAGGGATTTCATATAGAACTCCTTTGCTTAGTGACATTTTAGCATCAGCCCAAGAAACACAGGAAGATGCTGATTCCATAATAAAGAGAGTTAAAATGTAGGAATAAGGACTTTAATCACCATAAAATAGGAATTCTGGAGCTACCCTTAGAAAAATAAACAAACAAACAAAAAGGTATTCTAATTAGAACTGAAGTAAATTATTTTTTTTCAGTAAAATCTCTTTCTTAAAATTGACCTGTATCCAGCAATAGTGCAAATAGTGACAGCACTGCCAACACTCCACTTTGACAGACATAATTTCATACCAAAATCAGACCCAATTCTTTACTTTTATATGTGAATAAAGAGAAGTTTCCTTCATGTAAACTGATGTGAACTGGTCCAAAGTTCACTCACCTTCCCCTCTGTCTGCTTTTTTATAAAGGATATGGTGTAATGATGTGCTCACATATGGGATTATGGGGTTAAACTAGGCAAGCCCTTAAAAATAATAATAATAATTATATTGTACAAAAGTCCATACTTAGTTACCTTCCTTTCAAACTGTAACCTTATATTTTGTTTTCAAACTTAGGACTCTTTGTTATATTGTATAGTTAACAATTTCAAATTGTACCATGTCTCCTCCCTTACTTAGAAAGCTTTTGTTCACTGCTTCATCACTATCTGCATGTAGAGACAGGCAACCATGTTGTGTAGGCTACAATAATAAGGGCACACTAGATAACATCACCAGATCAGCTTCATGCTACAAACACATCTGAAAATTTCCATGCTTCAGAACTACTAGGAGGCTCGGTAATCTTATGAGTATTAGGAAACATCTATTTATTACAATGGGATCTAGTTATGCCAAGGAGAAAAAATGTCTTGCATGGACAACTTGACACTTGAAATATAAAAAGGGGAGACTAGAAGTGATAAAAAAGTAAGAACAGAGATAAAAATGGCAACATGAAATTAGCCCCCCCCTCAAAAAAAAGGAAGAGAGAGAGAATTAAGTATATATTTATACTACTAATTCCTTCAGAATGCAGAATTCACCAAATCCTGATTTTTCTAGGTTCAGCAATTCTGCCAGAAACTTCCCTGACTTGAATTTAAAGACAGTACTTAGCACTTGTGTGGCACAGGGGATGGAGAAGAAGTATTATGTCTTTCAAAAGTAAGGTGTGACTAGTGGGTAATGATGCAGTCATTTCCCTTTTCAGCTTATGTTTTTAAGATCTTACCAATCATGACTGGGATTTTTAAAAGACGTGAGCTAGCTGTTTTGCAAAAAATAAAAATAGAACCAAAATACAATACAAATTCATAGGAAATTTACAAGAGCTGAAATTCTGAGGACATTAAGTTACACATTTATTGAGTACAAAGTCAGACAGGCTGCTAGAAATGAGTCTAATTTCTCAGTCATCCTAGGCCCTTGCACTCCATATACATTACTTTGTATGATGATCAATTACTTGTTTTTTATTAAAATATCTCTTCAAAGAAGACCTAAGATGTTGATTTGGTGCTTTGTTGTGTCAATTTATCCCTTCCGACCAGTACTGTTAAAGATGTGCACCCTAACTTCTATCTGAATGGGACTCTTGCCTTGTCAAGAACTCTATTTTTCCTCTTAGACAGGATTAATTAGCTGTATTCAAAATAGTTCATTTGAACAAGCCTTAGCTACAACTGATCCAGGTCAGTTTGTGTGCCTGTTTCCACAGTCTTGGCCACCTAGAATCCTCCACAGATGCAATTCATTATTTCCCAGTTACTGATTCCCAGCACCAAAAATGCTGAACTGTACTGGCCCAGTACCGACCCTTGTGGTAACTTCCCAACGTTAGGATACAAGTGTTCAACAGCAAGTCAGGGTTACCCATTGACCACTGATGACTGTGATTTTGAAAGCTGTCAGGTGGCCAACTTTTAATCCATTTAACATGTTCTTTATTGGTGTTGTGTAGCATTGATTCCATAGTCAGAACATTATGTACCACTGATTCAAAGGTCTTTGAAAAGCCCATTACATTTAGAGAATATCCCATCAATCAATCCTCAAAACAGAGCAGTGAAATGATACTTCCTTCCTCAAGTGTAAAAGATGCTTATTTTCTAGGATTTGTTTCTGTTATTCCATTAGAAATGAAGAAGGCTGGTAATATACCTCATCATCAGATAGAAGGATATACCATCCACCTTGTTTCCAAATGCAGGGAACAGAAATATTTATTGAAGTTTTCTATCCTTTTTGTATCCTGAACAGTTCTGCCATTTCCCCTCTAACCGTGTTTTGTTACCATCTTGATGCAAGAAACCTTCCAAACATTTTAGATCATCCAACATCTATTTGTCCTTTATACTATCATATGTTTGTCTATTATGAAAAAAATTATATTGATACACTTTTTTTTCCTTCTCTTGCATCAAAATATGATTTATGGCCATGAAGTTTTTTTCAGAGAATTCCAACTTTTCATTTATACTTTTCTTCCCGGATTTTGTTTAGGATTTTACCAAATTTTTCTTCTTTAAATCACCATGTTGTGTGCATATATACATCATTATTATCAATCAATGTCAATATGAGAGTTAGTGGCTTGATAAACCAAATCTCTTCATTTTGCCTCTTACTAAACTTGTTACCCGATTGACTGAATATTGGAAAAACTGGTATGACAAGAGACCTTACAATACGGAGCATGTAGTTAAAATGACAGTCCCACAGAAGACAGTCACTGAGGATTTATGAAAGGAAAAAGAGTTTATGTGGTTTATGTGCATGAACTAGGCAAGGGACACAGTAGAATCAGCAGAACTGAGAGCCATTGTGGTTCTTGCTTGCTACTGTGAAGAGGGAACTTTGACAGTCTATAGGTCCTTTCCAGATCCTGCTCTTACTTTTGTAAATGGCTGTTTTTCACACAATTTCTTCCAGCAAAGCCAATTGCTTTTGCTATTTGCTTTTGAGCTTAGTCTTCAGTTCGTAATGAGTCTTGATTCATAATGAATTTTTTAGGCCTGACTTTGTCAGGACTTTTTCTGAAAATCCCATTCACAGAAATGATCTTGAATAATACTATAAACATAAATTACCTCCTCCACTTATTGAAGCTTTAATTCCTCCTAGAACTTTTTGTGTAGCATATGCCCTGCCAGAGATACAGTTGCCTGCCCCAAGCTTTTAATTCCTCTGTGAATGGGGCAATCGGTACTTTTACTTAAATTATTAATAAATCTGAGACTCACTTAATTTCACTTTCTAGGATCTCTTCATGGTCATATGTGTTAGTATACTAAAAGATAAAGGAACAGCAAACCTGCTACTTTATCCTTTTCTGGTGTACAAACCAATAATTTGTGAATTTCAAAATATTTTTTCACAGTAACATGTCAATTAAGCATATAATGTGTCAAGTAAACATGGTGGACATGCCATCATCAAGTCAAAGCTTTCCCCTAATCAAATCCTTTAAAAGGAGCTAAGCAGCCGTACAGTTGGCACTAGTATCCCACCTTGTGATCTCTTGTGCCCCCTTCTAGATGTGACCAGCATGTGTTTGACAGCTGTTTGTAATTCCTACTTCTTTTTGGCCTTTATTTGTAACAATTGAGAGAACTCTCGTGCACTTCTCCTGATTTCCTGAGGCCCCAGCATGTGGAATGATCCTACCTAAGAATCTCATTTCATCATATATAACGTAGCTGTGCTTTGGACAGAGGCTACCCTATATTCAACATAATCAAATCAGGCTCACTGTCCCTTAGACAACCACTGTTGTCTAGTTCCAGCAAGAAAGGAATTAATTTTTACACCATAAAAAGTCTAGTAGGTCTATATATCTGGATAGTAGTTCAAAAGAAAAGCATTTGGAAATATTTGTAATGAGCATCCTCTGATTTCAATGGGACCAAGATTTTTCTTTGACCAACTTTTTTGTTTCAATTTTGAAATGCTGAAGAATGGATAATCCATCAGTACTGTCTACACAGTTCAAGAACTATTGTCAGGACATATAAAAAATGCCTGAAATGTGAAGGCCTGACACAATGCACATTTATGTCAATAACAGTGCATTTTTCTGCAGAACTCATGGATTTGCATCAGATTTCATCACAAAGAAAATGATAAAATGCTTGAGAACTCCAATCCTGTTCTGTTAAATTAAATGAAATTGCTATAGATCAAAGGAAAGCCCAAATAGTTAGCATGGAGAAACAATAGGATCATGCATTCTTAAAGAAAATGGAAAATAGTAATCATATTCAAAAGAAAAATGCAATAAAGAAAACAATTTGATGTAATATTCTGTTGGCAAAAAAAGATATCTCATTTTCAATTTAATATTAAAAAATTGCTCACATTAATTCTCTTCAGTTTTCCAATATACATGTATGAGCTGCAGATTGAGCTGTGCAATTCATCTTAAGTGTTATTTGCCAATATAATGTCCAGACTACTGACTCTGACAAGAGGGAACAACTTACTTGATACTTTACATCCTTCATATTCTCAGTTTCCTACTCCTGTCAGAGACCGAAATAGTTCATGCCTCAAACATTGATACAAAGTTTTGAACATTTTAACAAAAACTGTATAAAGAAGCCTCTCTGAAGATACCTGACTGGGACTTTGGACTAAATGAGATTAGATAAATGTAAAACTCATTTTTCAATCACTGAAACAAACAAGTAAACAAGGAAAAGAATGTGAGTCAAACCCAGCAGCCACTCTAAAAATCATCTCTGGCTTGCTTTGAGGTGGGGGATGCCGTAGCCCACAGACCCATTTGCTGGAAGCAGGTTTGCACAGATTTCCCCCCAGCTGAGGTGGGAGGATGAAGTTTTGGTGTGTTGTAACCTCTGCTCAGGGCTAGTGAACCCATCCTCCCTTACACAAACTGGCTATGGAACCCCCAATCCTGGGAAAGCCACATGCACAGGACATTCACATGAAGGGCAGCTGAGGGGGGCTTTAATCCATCACTTTAATCCCCAAAGTGCCCCCCAGAGTCATTCTTGAGGCCTTGCACCACTGGACTGCACATGATGCAACAAAGCCAGAGTATGTTGTAAGAGACAATGCCAACCTTCCCCCTCCTCCCCACCAGGGAGATGCCTGGATTTTCCTACCTGGCCTGAACATATACTAGCCCATCAGATTCTAGGCTTTTCAGGGTGACCTTCACCACCAAGAAGACCAGCTGGAGAGGATCAGTGGAGCATCACTGGGATTCATGAAGTGATATTTTCCTTACTCTTTCTGTTGTCCCCACACATCAAATAAAACCCATACTATTGTCACTGGCATATGGTCTCATTTTCACCTTAATTTGGGCAGGGGCAGTTCTAAGAACCTTACTAATTCCTATGTTATAGTGCAGTAGTGTTATTAGTTCATTAAAAAATAAAATAAAATAAAATTTATGTAAAATGGTTTATATTGCTGACAGTGTCTTTTATAACCAGTAGTGCAAAGAGTATGTGAAGTCCAAAGTGAGGGAACAGCAAAGAGTAGGAATACTGCAAATATGTTTTACAGTGCCTGAACATCATCCACAAAACTTGTATGCTATTTGGTTTTCATCTGGTAATTTCATTTCTTTACTGAAATAGTTCCATTCTCATTATCATGCAGATAGGTGAGAAATATGGAAGTATTACTTAAAAAAAATTACATGAACATGCCTAAAATGGCTCAGTAGACTTCTGCCCAAATAGAAGAACATGGAAAAAATGATGTCTTCATCAAACTATCAATGTCCAGGATGTCTTCTATCTCCAGTTTTTTCAAGCAGTGTTCAGATTCCATAGCCTAGCTTAAGTCCTAACTCTACTGTCTGTGTACTTACAGATTTTGGGGAAAACTTGAATAGAACATATTTATTAAAAATCCAATCTGCAGAGTGCCAAAATCCAGTTTCACTGAGACTCTTGCTCATTCCCGTAATGCAAACTTATATTATCTTTCAAAATAGTAATGGGAGAGTCAACATTGACCACATTGAAAGAAAGGATTGTTTCCTTTTTGAGTTTCACAGTGTATTTGCTCTTCCATAACCTGGCTGCATCATACGTCCCTTCCCTGTGTGTCCTTTAGGTTAATGTGATCCCACATATTGATGGAAATTTGGCTGATACTGTAGATGAAAAAAAGTGATGTTTTTAAGTCTCCCAGGTAGGAAAGATATTTAAGGTTACAATTTTGGTGTAGAATAACGTACATTGAGATTTCAGGCTTCACAAAATGCCAGGTGTGGGATTGGCTTTGTGGCTGTATTTTTACTCTAGTGCAACTTTGCTCGGCAGAAACCATGATTTGAATTTAGCCCTCCCATCATAGGCAGTACTGTAACAACACAAATATTGGCCTGTTGCAGTTTATACCACAAATACAGCTCTTAATTGGGCTTCAAGAATCTGTTCAACCAAGAAGGAAGACATTCTCCAGACATAGGTTAAAAAAGCAATTTCTCAGGGTAGCAGCCTGCCATAGACACAGAGAAATGACATAGACCCCATGTCCACCTGTACCTCTGTGGATGGCAGGATGGCTGCAGCTGCCACCTGAGAAGCAGCAACCAAATTTATGATCCAGTCATGCTTCTTTCAAACAGGTCCAGGTTTTCCCATCTTACAGACACAGTAACTGTTCTTACCCCTCACTTCTGGATCAATAAAACTGATTTTCTGCCTACTCTACTGAGAAGCCCTGAGTTGGTCCAGCCACAAGATTAGTTTTTACCACCTCAAAACAAATATGAATGAATAGATGGCCATACAACCCAGCCTACAGACTGAATAGCAATTTGCCTGTCTTTTTTTAGAACTAAATACAAAAGAGGTTTTATTTTTCTCTCCCTGTTTGTACCATATCCTGGCTTCTTATACACAAAGCAATTCACTGCAAATAGAACTCATCTCTTTTTTAAAGTACTTTCATTTTTTACATTAATCAGAAGTTAATCAGAGTAAGTGGGAGTCCCATGCTCCCAGAATAGCCCCAGAAAGCATTCAGGAAGCAGGAGCTATGCTGGTACTCTTACGCAAAAGGTTGCCATGACAAGAGAACTGTTCCTTCTTCTTTTTTGATTGTTTCTGAGGTCATCTTGGGCAGCCAGCACTATGTGAGAGAAGAATGAGAAGCTCAAAATCATCATAATAATACCAAAATAGGCCAATTTTCACATTATGTAACTAAATGGGAAAGGAAGGAAATGAAGATAGCATTGGATTAAATTAATGTAGTTGCAGATCACTGTAGTCAGAGTAATCATCTTGTGTATGATTTAAAAAGGAAAGGGTGTTCTATTTTTTTAATGGATCCAGCTGCAAGCAATTGTGAAGGAACTAAATAGAATCAGTAATGATGGTCTAAGAAAGAAGCAAATGTTTGTTTGTTTCTTTCTGCAGGGAAATTTAATAAATAAATTACTCAGAATTTAAGACAGATTCCACAAATAGAGCATTTCACAGGTTGTCACAAACCAAAAGAGCAGTTCTCTGTGAGATATCAGAAAGGTGGTGTACAGAAAGCTTAACTTCAGCATCTTCCAAGTCAGTGGGGAATCTTCTTTCAGAATAGAGGTTTTATCTGCCTGCTGGGATTTACCTCCTTGGGCAACCCATGTCTCTCCAATTTCGGCATTTCCTCACTAGTTATCCCTGGTGACTATCACTCCTTCTTCACCTTCAACTGCTGTAGAAGTTAATCCTGATGATTCTCAGACAAACCTTCCACTTTATTAATAAAACCACTCCTAACTTTTCAAAAAGACCAAAAATATAATCAGTCAGAAACTAAAAGCGGCAGTCATCAAAACCTGAAATTTAGGAACAAAAGCAGGTCCTGGTCAAACTTGCAAGTCAGTAAAGGGCTGAAATATACTGCTTGTCAACAGGGATCCCTGGCTGTTCAGGCAACTGGTCTCCCATATCTCATTTGCTTACACTGAAGTCTCCTTGTGATCCACACACCAGGGAATTATCTCCCATCTTGCCTATAGTGTACTCAGCCCTTCACAATGTACTGACATAGAAGGAGTGTGGGAGGTGAGGGAGGAAAGGGGAGGAGTTGATTAATTTTTCTCAAAAGCTATAGAAAATAGCTCCTTTTACCCCTCCCACTGAAATAATTTCAACCTGCCTGGTGTGATTTACTGCATCAACCCATCCTTGAGGACTACAGTAATCAAGTTGTCCTTCAGTAACATGTAATTGTCACCTTTACTCCATTGTCTTGCAATAAAGGAAAGACTACCTAAAGCCATAAATGCTGGAGAGGGTTTAAGGCTATGAAACAAATCCTGGGGTAGCACCAGGTGTCTAACTCTCAGGTAAATAAGTAAATGTCTCTTTTCTTCCCTCAACAAGCTGGTCACCTCTGAACATTTCTCGATTGTCCCTTGCTGTCCTTGTTGCAAGCCAATGACATGACTTTCATAGGGAGCAATCCCCCAGATGGCAACAGGACCGCTCAACTGCTTGTACAGTATTTGCAGTTATGGGCTTCTTGACTTGGCCAAATTCCCACGTGACAGAGCTGTCACACATTGGAGAAGCACAATTTACTTTTTGAAGTGTAAAATGAGACAGAGAATGAGAGAGAAAGTAATTCTAATGGCAGAATTATTTCCTATCAGTGAAGACACATTATAAAGGGTAATGTTTCTTGGACCTTTTAGAATGTACCACTTTGTAGCAGGATAAATCTAAAATGATATGAGGAAATACAAACTATTATAGACAGTGGTGCTGTTTGGCCTGCCTGTTCAATGGGCTCAATTTTTTGTTTTGTTTTTAGTTTAAGGAGAGAAATTTCATTGCTTGCCTTGGAGATTATTAATTTTACTGTGAAATTTGAAAATCATGAATGTCAAAAAATACTCTGGGATTTGTAAACGTTAGAATTCTTGTACTCAGAGTACTTGTGAATTCTCCAAACTATTCTGCATGTATAATCACTTCTTGGAAGGAAGAATAGAAATGTTTTGTTGATTCTTAGCACTCCTAACAGTTAAAATATCACCCTGCAATAGCACTCATAAGTAGAGGTATCATTTCTCTTTCTCAATTTAATAATAAGTTATCTAAACAAATAAGCCATGCATCCGTTGGGCATGGCCATGCTGAAACTAAATGTAGAGAGAAAAACACAAGTTATTCAGCTGGAATATGTTATGGGTAACACTAGTTTTCACAAACACGCTCAGTCCTGTGGGTAAATCAACTTTTCTCCAAAGGACACTTTGTGGATAACTGTGCATTTTCAATAGGTTGTTCTCCTGTGTTGCTCAGATAAACAGCATGAATTTTATGGTACCAAATTCAGTATCCAAATAAGACAAACAGAATAAAAGACCAGAGAATTTGCAGGTGACTTATTCCATGAATTGCAGCTGATTTATTCCATGAATTGCAGCCGTGAATTGTCAACTACTGGAATGTTCACTCTTAGTTTGCCATTTACTCAGGATTAGTTGACTGCAAATGAATTAAAGTAGATTGAATTTTATCAGACTATGGCTAATTTTTCATGTTTATGTAACATGTAAACTTGAGTTTACTATGGTTTATAGAAGAGATTTTTATTATGAGAAATGAAGTTTGGGTTTTTTTTGTTTGTTTGTTTTTTGTTTTTTGTTTTTTTTTTTTTGTTGAGTTACCTGGACCTTAAGATCTTTCATAATCTTTCATTTGGACAAACATTCCTGCCAATAAATCATTCACTAGAATGATCAGATAAAGTGTACATGAAATATGCATGAACATAATTGAAATGAGTTTATTTAAGTGCTCAAATGAGTATTTGTAGACAGCTTTCTGAAGCATTTATCCAGCACTACTGAAAATAGCATAATTATTGAATAAGAAGAAATGACACCTGATAAATGTAGGGCTGACAGCACACTAGAAGAAAACAACAGAAGATATTACTGGGAAGGAAAAACCTTTTATGGAAAAAAACAAACCCACCAAACAATTAATTCATTCCATATCCTGTACTGAAAATGTTCTTACTTGTCTGGGCAAACTCAAACTTGTGTTGTTAAAAGGGGAGTTAAAATCGGAAGGAAAAATGCATGGTAGAGTCATCATAAATGCCCGTAATGCAAAATGGGGAGATTGAAGATTGTTTGATAGAATTGTGCATTACCAGGGTGTGTTCCAAAGCAGATTTATTCAGTCATTGCTTCTTTATACTCTACAGCAACACTGATTTCACATTCAACTTGTTTGGTCTTGTTTCTGAAGGGCAGAAATAAAAGAATTTTTCGTATATTTATATTATTTATATATTTTTGCCCTGCATTTGTGATATTCCACAAAAAAACAAAATCCAATGTAGTTATTTGGTGAGGTTCAAAGACTTTTTCAGACACTAACTAGTTAAATTTCACAACACTTCTCTGAGGCAGAAAATTAAGTTTTAAGGTTCCAAATTGTTGAATAAGGGAACTTAGGGACAAAGGTTAAGTGATTTACTGAGGCCACAGGAAACAGTATAAGTAGTGGAATAAGAACTTGTTCCAGCCCATTCCTGTGGCTGGTAACATACCAGAGCACAGGACAATTATAAAATTTCACACACTTTATCCATAGTCTACCTTTTTGCTCCTTCCTCTTTCTGCCCAGATAAAAAACATTTTCTGCCAAGCATTATTCCATATAAAGTACTGGTATTTCTATTTCTGACATCTTGTTTCTTCAAACTAACTGATTTTTTTCTCTTTTGTTTAAAAGGCTTCATTATCTTATAGACCAGTTAGTCTTCCTCTCAGGAATAAAAAGTGCCTGTGGATACTGAAAATGTGACCACCACTAAAGTGTCCAAGATCCACACTCACAGAGACCACAAATGATGGCTCCACACCTTTGTTGGAGCCTTTGTAATAATGTAAATCAACCTGTAAGTCAAACCAAATGGCTCTTTTCAAAGCTAAAATGGCATTCCATTGAAAACAGTTATTGAAATAAAATTAATTTAAGAATATATTTCCAAATATTTTAGACTGAAAATTTTGAAATCAGATTAAATTTCTCTTTTCTGACTTAAATGTTTACTTACAGATTTAAAAGAACAATATTAATACATTAAATTATAATTTTCCCCACTCTTCGTTCTTATAATCTTTGTTATGGCTGCAATAAACAGGATAAGTTGTGGATTTATTTCTGTTACTCTTATCTTCACCTGTGTGTGCCCTTCCCCCTTCCTTTTATGTGTATCTGTGTTCAATTTTCAAACCTTCCTTGACTTTGGAAGGCAGAAGGGAAAAGTGGAATAGTGTGAATAAGCTACCACACATCCTGAAGTACTGAGAAAATGGTAAAAAAGTAAAAAGCTGGAGAGAAGACAGAAAGCTGATGCTTCATAAATTGAAGGCTTTGAGGTAAACTGACTTAGAACAAAAAATTTTCCTGCAAGTACATTTGAAATTAGTATTTTTAAATTGTTGGGGGAGGACTGGGTGGGGTCTATATTTAAAATTTCCCCTGAAACTTTTTTGAATGGAAAAGGTAAAGAGTATTTTTGGAAGCCTTTTCCATAAAGAAACCTGAGATTTTAGATGAATGGGGCAAACTACACAACGCCTTTTAGGGCATTTTTATTAATAAATAATAAATTTATAAAAATCACTCTCATCTTTCTGTATTCAGGTAACTTTGTTTACGTAGGGCCTATCAAGAAAAAACAGTTGTCAAGAAGTTAATTGCCCTATAGTCTTTATATAAACTTGCTCTAACAGGCCAAGCTCACTTGAAAAGCTTCCCTCCCTTTTCTGCAAGTGTCTTTCAACTACACAGTTTTGTGTAAGCAGTGTGTTTTGTCAGATGGTTCAGGCTGCCTGGAAACAGCCTTTCCTGAGCAGGAGCTGGGGACAGACCTTAACTCCTTGGAAGCCTGCAGTGAGGCAGTGCTGTGTGATAAGCACAGCAAACACAGGACTGGAGTGAGAGGAGCTTGCAGCAGACATCCTGGGAACCCCTAGAACATCAGCTGGGCTTGCACACATTTCAGAAGTGGTCAAAGTTGCCCTCAGCAAGGCAGACTTGTTGGGGCCTGCCTGCTCTGAGAGTCTCTCATAGGATGCATAGCCCCTCAGCTGTTCCTCCCATAGCTTCCAAGAGATAGTGAAAGCCACTCACAGCATATCTTAAGTTTGTACTGGATACATGTGGATCGATCAACAGCAAAACAACAGAAAAAAATGTTTTCAAATAAAATTCCTTTTTATTTCAGTTAAATTGCAAATTTAATTTCTTGAATAACTTATCACAACAATATGACAAGTGGGACATAATGCTTTTGGTACTTGATGGAGCTTCCCACATGATTCACAACAATATATTTTAAGTAATAATAATTCCTTTTAAAAAAATGATTAATTTGGATAATTCCACCATAGAAGAATCACCTGAAGCCCACATGAAGGACTTGCTAATGAACGTGTTGGCTAAATCCGAAGATTTAGTTTTAAAAGGCATATGGAACGTGTGCCAGAAAAACGCAGCAGGCTTCCATCTGTACTCTGCTTCGATCTGATACAATTAAATGGACCTTTGTGTGACCTCCCTGACCTATCCAGAACTCCCACTGGCTTTCAAGATTGACAGTAATGCCAGCGAGAAGCTTATGAAATAGGGCAAATCTGCTAAGGCACGTAAACCCCTTCTTCAATAGTGCCTCAAGCATTTAGGCACAGATCTTGGAAGGCATCTTAGCAGTAATAAACTTCCTAAAGACCACAGCCTCAATGCCGAAGTTTTCCAGTCTTTGACATTACCTACCCTGCCAGGGGTCTTAAGAGTCCAAATGATAAACAGGCCTAAGGTGCTTTGAGATCCACAGACAGCGTGTTTCATACGTGTTCAAACAGTACATCCTTGACAAATCCCAAAAGCATTCCAAAATACTGACTTAGGACTGTACTGAGTAGAGTTTCTAACTCACAGAAAATGGACAATGATCACAGTAGTACAGCTGTGGGTTTTTTTTGTTTTTCATAATGCTTCAGATTATGGCCTTCCTTTGAGCTGCTTTGTATCCTTAGAGGCAAAAAGCCAGTCTAACTCAGTATTGGGGAATTATTAATCCCAAGGCACCATGGAGTTAGTGTGGTCAGTCAGAAGCAGTGACTATCCTGTAATTGAAGGTCTCTAAGAAAAACCTTATATGGTTCTGACTTGCCATGAATGCATCTCAAGGGCAGGGTTATTATGCTTTACCTAAACATTTCACTTATGAATGCCTCTGCTATTATCTAAGCAGCTGATATCTTGTTGAGGAGTGAACCCAGAGGAGTGTAGAGCAAAGAGAACAACACAAGGATGTGGAAGTAATGGTGAGAGATAGAAAAAATATTAAAACAGAACAGAGAAATCAAATGGCAAGAGATGAAGAGGAATAAAAAATGCCTTGCAAAGGGCAAGTCACACAAGGCATGAAGAAGGAGGTTATTTTGGAAAATGCATCAAACCCACCTCCATTTCTATTTACAAGCTGATTCAGCAGTGCCTGTCATTCAAATCATGTCTCAACAGCAAAGGAACTGTTGTGAGAAGCAAATCATAAAACCAACAGGTGCAGAGAACATGCTGCTGCTGCTGTGTTTGAAAAAAAAAATAAATTACAGGTCTCATATTTAACATCAACTACAAAAAGTTCAGGTGGAAGAAACTGCTATAAGAATGTGAGCCAGCAAGCTCCTGTCCCTACAGTGGATTGGTGGTGTTTTTTTTTTTAACTCATCACACTTTCGATGCAGGATCTGTGTCTGTGTGTGTGTGTATGTGTGTGTGTGTGTGTGTGCGCGCATTTGTCTTTTGGGTTTTTTAATCTACTTCCCAAAATTTCTCACTGGTTTCTCTAATGAAAGGTCTACTTCTAGAAGACAAAAATCTACTTTCTTCCTCTTATTATTTTAAATTACATTTTGTGAGCTGCCTAGGGACTTTGTGGCCACAACTGTCCTATTTACTTCGCCTTCTTCTTCTTTCTTTTTTCTTTATTGTTATTATTGTTATTTTTCTTTATTATTACTACTACTACTACTACTACAATTCTGCGAATGCTGTGACTGAAAATGCAGGTTGCCTGAGCCCACACAACTGGGGCAGCAGAGGTGTCTGTATGTGAGGGAGCACAGCTAACTGCACTGACTAGCAAATTTTAGCCTTTTCTACAGCAAACCAGTACAGATTTCATGTGAGCTGTGCTTCTCCAGCAGCAATAGCAACAATCACCGGGTGCCAAACTGATAGCGCCCCACAAGTCCCCTCCCTTTAGCTGCGGCAAGCACCCACGCACCCGCACACCGCTTGGGCAGCAGGCAGAGGAGCCTCAGCCCAGCCTGCCAGCCAAATCCAGAGGTAACACGGTGAGAGGGAACCTCGCACAAGCTGTAGTTAGCCAACTGCCATATGCCCTGACAAAGCTACTGACAGCAGTGGCGAGCCCAGGGAGGGCTTTTATCATTAGCCCCTCACCCAGCAGAGGAGGAAACTCATTTAGCCCCATGCTGGACTTTCATTAGGAGCGACTTGCATCAGATGGTCACAGCGTTCTGGCACTGGTGTCACCCGGTCCGTTGCTGGAGACGTGGCCATATCTCACCCCAGCAGGGATCCCCAGATCGGAGCGGCGCTTTGTCGACAGATGCCAAGACAGCAGTGGTAGTAGTGACAAAGGCAGCTTGGTTTGGTGTTATCTTTTATGCTGGCATGTTGCAGCCCTGAACTTTTCAAGAGGTAGCTTTTCACAAACTACTTATTCCTGTTGCAGACAGAAAGGCAGGGAGTTTATATAGATGGGGAGAAATAATCTAAAATAAAATATGCTTGAAATTACCACTTGAAGCTGAAGCAAGCAGCAAAGAAGCTGTCGCTGACAATCATTATTTCCAACCTTGGGACTGTAATAAAAAATCAATGAAGCAAGAGATGTCAATATTCTGGTAACAAAGATGTGATACCAATACCCTCTCCTCCCAACATCCCAGCTGTTTATAGCTAAAATATACAAAAGTGGAAGCATAGATGCCGCAACAGAAACACTTTTCTCTTTCCAGAAATATTCTATCATTTTGGGACAACTACTTGCACTGCTTGCAGGAGAGGATTTTCAAGGAGAAGTTACCCAAAACAGTTCTTGACACTGAGCTGCGAGTTCTTTGAAGAGCATAGTGAGTCTTGTCAAATGTAATTTAAAAATCACCAGAACACCTTGACTGTTTCACTTCCTTCCTGCCTGCTTCCCAAATATGGATATTCAGTATTTAAATCCCTCACACAACTTGCAGCTGACTACCTCGCCGTGCAGATACACTATAAACTGATATGTGCTAACAAAGAAACCCCTAAATAAATCTCTTGATTTTTATCAGTGCATTTTAATGAACTTCTGTGTTTAATTAAAAACAAACACACCCAAAGAACAAAATGAGCTTTTAAAAAATCTATAGTTTCCTTCTCTTACTTTTCTCATCACCATGATAGAAGGCTGTCTACACTATTTAATGGGTTTGACTTAGGGGTAGACAAAACATCAGTGGCTCCTTTATATAGCCAGGGAACAAAAAACAGTAGGAGAGACGAGGTCCTGGCTCCTCGACTGGAGGCTGCAGCCCTGATTTGCACTCGGAGGGGCTGACAGAGCCTGTGTGAAGGGCAGGCACTGTGGGGCATGGGACCAGCTATTCGGGAAGCTGAGCTGGCAGCTCTGGGGAGAGGGTGCAAGGGGCTCGCGTTAACGTGACTTGCTGCCTAACTCTCCCCTGTTTCAGGTGGCGACCCATAGCCCCGCACCCTCCCCTGTTACAGCAGCTTCTCATTCCCAAAAGGGAGTGCTTCAGCTTTCCATTGAACCAGTTATGTGCCACCACAGCCCCGCTGCATCCGCCGTGTGATCCCAGGGGATGTGAAAGCCTCTCATGCCCGGGAACCGACTGCAGCAGTGACTGGTGCTGCAGCCGGGCAGGCTCTCTCAGGCCCCGCTCTCCCGAGACTAAAGTGGTTTTAATTCGCATTCTTCTATAGCTCTTCCGTAAGCCAAAAGCTCATTGGGGCGGACAGCCGGGCAAGCCGGGCCGTGGCGCTGGTGTCCTCACGCCGGCAGCGGGATGCAGGCCCATCCTGCCGTTCCGCTTTTCAGAAGACATCGCGCAGGGAGAGCGGTCGGCAGCTTTGCTCATCCGCTTTATTATATTAATATTTTATTTTATTCCGTCCTCCCGAGCAGGCACGGCCGAGCCAGGCCAGGCCCACGCAGGTGGGCGGTGTCGAGGCGCCACCTACCGGGCGGTGTCGGCGGCAGCGGCCCCCTCAGCGGGGCGGGGGTGGGGCTCTGGGTGCACAGCCCTGCCCGCACGCACGGACATGACCCAAAACAAATAAATACATCGCCCCCTTATTCCACCAGAAAGACCCCCCCGAGCCCTTCTGCCTGGCCGCGGGGCCCGGCAAAGGTCGGAGGCGCCGCCGCGTTAGGGGCTGGGCGGCGGCGGGGGGGGCGGCACACGGACAACGCGGACCCCGGCTTTAATTGCTTCCATTTGGCCTCAGCCAGGGGTGGGCGCGACACGGACGTAAGCGAATGTGTCACGACCACAGGAAGGAACAGTGTTAAACATTTTAATTATACGGGGAGGGAAACAAAGTCAAAGCAGAACAATGAACAAGAGCAATAATCAAAGCAGAATAATGAACAAGAGCAAATATAAAGAAAGGGAGGCTAGTTAATGGAACATTAACGTAAGAATTTAATGCAACCAGGCTGAATCTGTTTTGCAGCATGGAAGGAAGCAAAACAGTGCTATTGTCCTGGAAAGAAGCGAGCGCAGCCCAGCTCCCAGCCTGTCCCCTGTACGTGGCAGGGCTGCCGTGACCCTGAGCAGGTTGTTTCCACTGGAGAAATGCTTTTAACACTCAGCATCTCTAGGGATCTGGGAACCAACTATCTAGCCTTGAAACCCATAGAAATGCCAGGTTCACACAGCCATTCATTCTGATCATTTAATCTCCGTTGGAAAATAGCTCAGAATATACTCTAAGCTACCCTTGCCACTTGCCTCAGACCTACCGGGGCCATCCAGTTGCCAGGACACCATTTTTAGCACTTACCACACTTGGTTATTCTTATATCCCAAATGTGGGTATTTCATGAGGGTCAAGTTACCCCTGGTACCCTCTGTGGTCAGAGTGAAAAAGAGGCTGTGCCATTGATATAATTCTAATGCCAATGTGCTAGTATTGTGCAATGAGCTAATATGATTGTGGCACATAACAATGTGATGCTAATGCCAAAATTTGCCTTCTTCTTTTGCATGGGGAAGAGTCACTCTTCCACTCTTCCAGCCTGCTGACTATAGAGGGAGCCCAGGGTGACCACCTGGCTGGTTTAACTGCTCAGCATTGGATCGCAATGCTGCCAGGAGCAAGTAACTCCTTAAACGACCCCTCTAAAGTCTATTCAGTTTCAGGTAAACTCTTTCCTATTCCAAACCTCTTTGGTTTCCCCACAATTAGTGTGAGGCACTTCAACATATGTGCATGAGCAGAAGAGATGGAGGTTAAGGATCCTTTGCTAATTTGTCCAAAATGCTGTCTCAGCTTGTGTGACAGTTGGTGCTGTGATGAAGTTTTCATTACAGTCCCTGAACTTCAGCCACATTTTCAGACCTGTTGATGACACGTCAGAAAATGCAAAGGAATCAAAGGGTTTTTTGCAGAAAGCATTTATGTCATGAGATACATATTTTAACCAGAAATTTGCAGTTCCTGGCAGACTGTGACTGGTTTAGTTAAGCTTCCATAAATCAAAGTACAATGCACAGACTATGAACATCAAAAACATCAGAATCCCACAAACAGGTATGTCACTGCCTGGCAGCTTTGGCCAAAAGTTGCAAAAAGGGATCAAAGAGCTTCTACTCAACATTTAGGACTTACTGTAAATCATAGTCATCCTAGTGAGGGTTTCGCAACTGCCTTTACTAGGAGGAAAAGTCATCCTTCTGTGGGGAAGCAGGAAGCAAGAAGAGTCATCCTTAATATGAAAGAGTATCCTAATATATTCTGTAGTTACTTGAACAAGTGGTTTTTTTGTGTGTTGTTTTTTAAAGCAGCTAACTAGCTAGTATCACAAAGTAGGTATACAAGCAAGTCAATAAAGCCAGACATATGTTATTTCATAGTTGTTTTTTAATCATCTTAATATGCTTTTATGTAATGCATGTGCCTAGCAAATGCACTACAGATTTGAGAAAGTGCTGCTAGTGAACAGTGAGATGGTAAAGCATAGAAAAGTGTACTTGCCTAAAGTTATATCATACTTTTCCAAATTTCATTGGGATGTTTGGACCTGAATGTTTTCCACTGAATAGTAGGACCTTTTCCAAATGCCACTTCAGGGAAAAGTGTTAGGCTGTTTATGCAATGGATGGATCAAAGTGTAAAGTCTCAAGTCTTCAAGTTTTGAATTTTGTCTGATACTAGACCTAGGCCAGGATCAAAATAACCTTCCCCCAAATCCGAAAAGCTTGCAATTTTAAAAGCTGACTGTTGCCAAACTTCTTAAAATTTTAAATCCAGAAATATATGCAGTTCTGATTCTTTCAACGTTATCACTCTAATGCAGTGTGTCTGGATACAGGAGGAATATTTAAGCATTGGAGACCAAATTAGTTACCTTTTTTGTGTTTCCCATCTTGTAGTTTATTACATCATAAATACCTCCATTGTGTAACACTCCATGTAAAACTTCAGTAAAATAAGCCATTGATCCTGGAAAACAGAGTGAATGTGGATAACCAGATTTTTTTCTGTTTCTACTGGAAATCTTAATCCAGCAAAATTAATGTACCACCACAGAAGGCCACAGTTTGCTCTTCTGCTCTACATCTTCTAACTATATTTATAGTCCATTTCAGAAAAAAAACTAATTAACACAGCCTCTGACTTTTCCATTCCATCATCAGAATGAATGAAGGATGGTGTGTAAAACTATTTGGAATTATGGCCTTTTCAGGAACATTTCTTCTGACTCAGTGTTAGAGGATATGGCAGTGAAAATAGCTGTCAAATGAGCAGAGCTTGGAATCCGTTCCACAGAGGTTTACCCACTTCACCTTCTACTATCCTAGTATCCACAAATTTTCCCCCATACCACCCAGTGGGAGATTGTGTTGGCCATTCCTCTCTTCCAAGAGTACTTGAGAAAGTTGCAGAGACCAGGCCAGTTATCTTGGTGGCAAATGGAGAAAAATCCCTGGGCATTTCAGAGCAGTATAAATGGGAGTATATCTGAAATCTATAGTGCATTGCATCAATGGTGCCAAGTCAAAGCTTTTGGGCTCAAGTGTTCTCTTGCATGTAAATACAGAAGTGCTTGCAAAAGAGGGAACAAACTTTCTTCCTGGAGCTGATCATGAACGTAAGCAGTAATTCAAATCACCCCTGGAAGAGTCTGTGGTATCAAAGCCTTCCTTCTGGAGTGGGTCAGACTCGCTTTATTCTTCTCTGAGGATAGTTTTTCACAGTATTCAGGTACACATAAAGCTGGCCGGGCAGAGGGCTTGGCATCACTTCACTGCAGGCAGCCCAGCTCTCATGAGAGGCTTTTCTAGACCCCACTAGAAGCAAATTGGTTTGCATTTTCCTTGGTATGTGCTCTGTCCCATAATGTCACAACCTCAAGTGCAGCATTGATGGAAATTCTGCAATGGCTCTGTGGAGGGTAATGAAGTGTCAGCAGTAAGAAGCAGGAGACATTCATGAAAATATTCATCTCTGGCCTCATCTGCTGACACCCAGTAGGATTGATGCACGAACATAGTAGATGAAGGACACAAACAGGCAAGAGGCTAACAAATATCTCATTAATAGCTGATATATGTGACATCATCTTTTGAAAGACAGATGAGCAGAAGGTACTCAGAAATAGTTCCCAGCATTATGGAGTAACAGCAAGTAACAGCAGGTAAACTATAGCAAACTATACAAATATTGGTGGTTAAGCTTGCTTCAAGTTCAGAGATGGTAGAAAGACTAGAGAGTGTTATGTGCTGGAAAGTATGTCTGTGGCCTTCATGGTTTTCTCTCAAATGGGCCATTGACTCTTGACCATTAGAAAATATCTGTCTTCAGCCTAGCTCATCTTCTGAAACTGATAATGGGCTCTGAGGCTACAATATTGAGGGGAAATAATAGATTTGCAAATCTATTTTATGATCCATCTCACACCTTTTAATGATGGGGAATATATACAAGGGATGCAGTGAAGGTGAACATATTTTTTGGTGCTTATTATTAAAGTGCCACTTCCATTCATATGAATGAAATTTAACAACAAGACATATGTGTGCATGTGTCTCTGTGTCCATGTATTTAAGTAAAGTATTCTTCAAGAAGGATACGCTGAATGGGCTTTCCAAGGTGATGAAATAATTCAGTATGGTATCGAGACAAAAAATCTCAAGTGGTTATCACAAATAGAGATTCTAAACTTTTTTTTTTTTTTTAATGCACTAGAAGCAATTTTGTGCATGTGATTTCTTAATGGAATAATGTAATGTGCATATTTTACAGAAAAATCAGTATATAGCAAAGAGCTGCTTTGAATGTTATCTTTTTTAAAGTTTCTAGAGTTTATTTGTAGGGATCTGTAGGGATTTTGAATACAATGCCGTTTTTCAGAGTAAATGAAAGGTACCTCTTAAATGATGCCGGCAAATAGCATCACCCGTATGTTACTCCATGTGACATCTCCATGGGAATGACCAATAATTTTCAAAATGCAAAAAAGTCTTATCTGCCAAATATTCAGTATTTTAGCAAATTTTTATACACAACTGAAAGCCTATTTTTGGAAAAAAAATTAAAAATAGACTCTACAAAATTTAGGGCAACTTTGAGTTTCTCCTTTAGTGTAGAAGTAGTAGCAATGGGAAAAATAACCTGGAGAAAAATAGATATATAGATAGAATGTAAATTCAGGACATAGTGATGAAAGCATCTCTTCGTGTTTAATATGGTTCTAATGAAAGACAATTGCTAATAAGAAGTGACTGGTTAAATTGTGTCAATGACCAATCCTATTCTGCATGTTCTGCTGAAGCCAGGCACCCTCTGAGGACAGCTGGAGCTCAGCCAGAATGTCATGACCGTGGTCAAGGTCATAGGTCCTCATGTGCCAGGCAATAGAATCTTGTTCCTAATCTTTACAAACTCCTTTTTTTTTTTTTTTTTTCCGTGGGGAAACACACTGGAATATACTCAGTTAGACACCGTTAGTATTTTTAATCCTTATCTCCTTTTGATATAAAAATAAAGCTACCAGTTATTTTTTGTTTCATTATTAAGCCCTTGGTTTTTATAAGGATTTCAGAACTTGCCCTAGATTAGAAACAAAAATAGTAAGAGCTCCTTTTCACAAGAAATAAGATTTAAAGGTATTAGGGGGCATATGCCCTCCTTTTTAGCAATCAGCACAGGGACTTCTTTTTTTCTGACCCTGAAAAAATCAACTACAGTAGCTCAAAATACGTTTTTATTGTTTATTTGTGTAAATGCTGTTTGTAGTAATATTCCACTAACACACATACACACAAGTCCTCTCACAGTCTTTTTCTGGCTAAAATTTGACTTGCTATGAATAGTTGGTAGGCAGCCCAGTGCAGGGAGATTGGACTGAATGTTGAGACAGGTGTATTTTTGGCTCAGCCAGTGCCCCAGTATGTAATTGTGGTCTCTGCATCAGTTTTTCCTTCTACCCTAGTTTTTCTGTTCTACTTAAACAAAAGCTTTGAGTTTTAAGGCATGACATTTCACTATGTATTTGTAACTAACCATACTGAAAACAATGGTTTGTACTAGAATTCTTATGCTCCATTAACGTTGAAATAACAGCAGCCTTTCAATGGTTGCCTCTTCAGAGGAGTTGGGCAGTTTTGACATCATGCTTGAATATTAATTTGGGCTTTGTTTGGAGCTGTAGCAGTCAGGAACAAACTATTATGTGTGGGCATATGAATGCAGGAACAAATGGAAATGGCTGCATCCAGAACTCTGGAAATCATTATGTTTGTGCCATCACAGGCTACCACATTGCACAGTTCTTTCCAGAATCAGAGCCTCAGCTTGAAGGGCTATTAGACTCTCCAGATTTTGCATAAAGCCAAAACCTGGCTATTTTTTTTGGAGATTTCTGATGGTTGTGAGTCTACATCCTGAATCACTGCCACTGCTGAATATTCAGTGGCCTCATCACTCTCCAACACTGATGCTAGCCAGGTCCCTTTCATTCCTTGGTGCTGGCAATAATGTTCTGATGCAAGACTAAATCTCTGTCCTCAGTGAGAGTGTTTTTTGGAAAAGGATGAAGTGCCAGACAAGATCAGACTAGGCCTATGGCTCAACTACTGTAACACCTGCTGTCTGGCATGGAAGTAGCTCTCATCTTGATCTCTAAGTTAGAAGAATTAAATGTTCACACCCAGCTTTGTGTGGTTTAATCTGCCTTTCAGAAGAAAAGTGGAATAGTTTTGCATATTTTTATTTCTGTTCAGAGAAATTTCCTCTTCACATTCCATGTCTTCTGGGCCCCATTGCCTAGGCACATTTCAATCCAAGGTGCATTTTTTATCTTGCAGTTCAACAAGGGCCTTCCTTCTCCTTGCACTGTGAGACACGTTAACTCCTTTCTTATGAATATACACTACGCTTCCCAGTCTAATTTTAAAGCAGAAAATTTATTTCCTCATTAGACGTTTGAATTACCTGAAGCCCGTTTATCCTGATCCTCTTTCTTAAATATTCTTTAATCCTTTTGAAGTATAGGACCATACACCACAGGTAATATCAGGCATTGCTGGTGATTTATCTAACAACATTCCATTACTTCCCATATTACTGTCCAGTCCATCTCTAATTCACCCTGCTTGGATTTGCCAAACAAAATGGCAATATTGATCATTGCTTTCCTAGAAATTGTCTGCCTCTGTTTTGTGTCTCATATAGTCATTATTAAAGGCAGCAAATAAAGTCTAAAGAGTTTCAGAAAGCCCACTTTGGAACTCAAAGTGCTTTTTTTTTGTGCAGACATGAAGAGCCAGCTTGTCCACAGACTCAATTTAGATGCACAACACTAGATAATTTGCAAAAAAATTCTATTCAGAGAAGCTGGACAAGTGACCTATGAAAACACTTTTCATGACCAAATTCCCTGAATGTAAACCACATAATACTTTTGCTATGTCTTTCCCATTGGTATTCCTTAGAAAATATATCTTTTTTTTTGTGAACTTACTTAATCATAGCAAATAAGTTCTCTTTGCTTCTCTTCCTGCACTCCCATCTTACAATGTTGCTGATTCACAAGTAAATAAAATATTCCCAGCCACAATTGCTACTGGTGTCTGTTCATTCATTCCCAGATTTTTATGTCTTTAATGGCCATTTTCTTACCTTACCTGAACATGAGGAAAGCTGTGTAAATTGCCTCCAGTTGATGAAATGTAGTGAAAACATGAAGGACCAACAGAAAGACTAGTTTACGACTAGGCTGGAAGAGAAAAGACAGCTACCTTACTTTTGTATTGAAAAAATGCATATGCCTATAGTCCATAAAATGGACCATTTAACCTGCTCTTGAACTTGCCAAAAATATTCCCACACCAAGCATCCATATGTGAAGGATTCTGGTTGCTTCATATTTGAATTCCTGAGCTTAAGCCTTGGTCTTTTGGGACAAGTGGGCACAAGCCCAAGAACCTGGCATTTTATCCCTCTTCCCACATCCAGATAAAAAGTAACTGGGACTCCAGTCTTGCCCTGGAGACTCTTAACTGTTCTGCATACATGAAAAAGTGATTTCCAAAAAACAAGCTGATAGAAATAAGCTATTTTGCCAACCATGCACGAGAGTTTTGTGCACAGTCAGCTGTGTGATGTTGGTGCATGCCTGCCTACAGAAATGTGAGCTTGAGAGTTGTAGACCTAGCTGGTAAAAAGGAAGAGTTAAACAAGAAAAGATTTCCAGACCTCATCATTTTTTTCATAATCATAATGTTGTTGGTTTCTCTGGAGAAACAGAACTATTTGCTTCTTTCTCCTCAATGGTTAAAACTACATTTCTTGGGAAAGACTAATAAAGTGAACAATAGAACCCTGGAGCCTGCAGAGCTTGGGTCCAGTTCGTACAAAGAGAAAACAAAAAAACAACCCCAAAAAAGGCGGTCTTCTTAAATTTTGCCACAATAACCTCATGCCTAGAACCACGGAAGGAGGTCCAGACATAGCTTGGCCATTAATTACAATTTTTGCATCCCTTTGGTTGTATTTTTTGATGACAAGAGCAACTAGAGAAAATCAGAACAGAGAGTTGGGGATCATTCTGAGTAACTTCTTGCTTTCCCTGCCTTGTCTCAGGGGGTGGCAGCTCCTGGACTATTTCTGCAATTTCCTGAACATTTTCCATGAAGTGCTGACTTGCAGTCTGCAGTCTGTATCACTTAGAGCAATATACAGCATCACAAAGGATCAGATCCCAGAGCAGAATCCAGCCAATCTGGACTTACAACTTGTCAGCAGTAATCCACTGTAAGCAAGGTGACAGAGTACCAAAGATCAGCATGGCTGGATGGTTGGCACATGTGTCCCACATTTTTGGGGGCACGTGTATGACTGTGTGTTACATTAATATGCTCTGACTTAGTCTTACAGTGAAGAACTATCAGCCTCCTTCAATAATTTCGTTGTGGTTGAGTGCTCACCGATTATCTGTAGGAGTGCAAATACAGCTGTTAGACATGAGACATTAATTTAGCTCTCTGTATTGTCAAATACATTATTAGCTAATTTATGGCAGAAGAATCTTTACCTCCATTATGTGATGAACCTCATTTGAACCTATTTTGCACCTATTCTTGCTTGCTCTGGGTAATGAGTAGTGATGTTTGTGAGCTAGAAAGAACTGCTCAAGTTTCATAAATATAATGAGCTTCCAAGAGTGGCAATTAAAAAAAGAAATATACATAAATTAATTTCTAACTTCTTACTGGTAAATGCAATGTATTTTGTGTTGATTAACAAAGACACAATGCCCATGAAATCCTACAAAACCATTTCTTTTGCCCATCATGTTTCAGAAGATAAATTTGCTTTAATACTTAGTTTTAGAAATAGCTCAAAATGAGACATGACAGTCCCAGAAATCCTAAAGCACCAAATATGAATTTCTCCAAAGGGATTTGATCTCAGTTTCATATTCAGCATTTTTTCTTACTGGTTTATTTGGAGCATATAAAAGTATTAATTTATTGCTGCATTTAATATGGAGAGTGGTGAGTAGCTGGGTTTTGAACCAACTTGTCATTGCTGAAAATGTCAGGGCCACTTCTTCAATATTAATTGAAATTTTTAGCTAATCAATGATAGATATATATAGCAAACAAGCAGTCAAAGAAAAGCATACCTTATGTCAATGAAACAGTGCATAACATCATCTTCCTGTGAGGACCGAAATTATCACTTTTAAAGAAATCACTCTGATTTTTCAGGTTTAAATCAATGTGTGAGAAGCCAAATGTTTCCTTTTCCATCTAGAGGCCACAGGATATAGTAACATACTCCAGCCTCAGAGGTAGGGAAAATTCTGATCAGATGGAGGGAGGCCAGGAAGAAGCAATGAGAATTGCAAGGAACTCAGAGCCCATGGGATGTCAGAAAACACTGGTAGTCAGCCAGTGGTGGTCGAAAGCAACTGTTAAAGGAAACTAAGCAGGAGAAAAATGGTAAGAGTCTGGCTACTTACAAAGAAGTGACAAACATCTTTTCATATCCACTGAAGATAAAGGAAAATTTTATTTCAAGTAAGAAAGACGTAGGTTTAGATTTCAGGTAAAAAAATTTCTAGTGATGCAAGTAATGAAACACCAGAATACATTGCCAAGAGAAGCTGTTGAATTTCAAGTGTCAGTCAAGATTTTTAAAAATGTATTGAGAGGTTGCTTTCATGTATGGATTGTTATTCCCATCAGAAAGGTGGAAGGACAGACCAGATGTTCTGAAACACAGGATCCTATGAAGAAGTCTATTTTCTTTGCTTCTGTTATGGCTATTTTTTCTATGGTCTGGGAGTAAACTAAACAGCTTTAGACCTGAAGATGTTGGAAACAAATGAAAAAAACCCTTACTTTTCTCACATTTTCCTTCTTCCCCTTTTTGTTCGTTCCTTCTAGATCCATTGAAAAGGGAATGGTTTTTGTCTCATTGCTAGACTAACCCTCTGTAATCTTTCTTCCACATCATTGCAAAAACTAGTCTCTTTTTCTTGTGTGTTTCCAGAGTACATCCCTGCAAAGTTATATCCTTGCTTGATTGCACATTGGAATCACCCAGTTTTCTATAACAGAAATAATCCTACTCCTGCAGAAAATATCAAGATTTGTGATTTGTTCCCAGCTTCTGATTCTCAAGTAAGCAGAAGCAAAACTTTTATTATACACAGCTTTGGTCACCATGAACTTGACAGTGAAAAAGAATTCTTAGTCACTAAACTGCTGTGAGGTTTTTAAGAACCAGGCCTATACAAAAGCTACTTGCTGTTCTTCCAAAAGGGCCCAGAAGTTTTGTTACACATTTCAGTAGCAGTAGGACTACCTCATTGTACTGGGAAGAGATTATTTACCCTTCTTTTTTTCTTTTTTTTTTTTTTTTTTTACTTTGCACAACAATTCTCATAGAATACTCAATAATGCCAGCGGGATTTAAAATTGAATTCAGAATTATTTCAATTACCTTAAATGTTTTACTTTATTTCAAACTAAATGCATAAATAGGAACTGCTCAAACATGCCTAGCAGGAGGCATTTAAATGCCTCATGCAGATAGGCTGTTCCCTGCTTCCTTATTTGGTTTGGTTTTCCATTTCTTGTTTAAAAAAATCCAGCAGTGAATGAATGAAACATAATTATGCAAATATGCTAAATCCAGTTGACAGGCAGGATGCAGGCAATGCTAAAGCAAAACTGGTAAGCTGAGGGCAACATCTACATTTCATTATTTATTAGGGGCCAGATATGAAAAGGCATTTGAGCACCCAGAGAGACAGCCAGTCAGTTTTACAAAAAATACCTCAGTGAATGAGGTGCATTATTCCTGTACAGTTTTACTAGTGGCAATGTGGGGAAATTAGTGGGGGAAATTAGTGACTAGTGGTCCTCCAAAATAATCTACTTTAGGAGTTAGCAATCTTATGTGTTTCTCTGAATGCAAATCCCAAGTGCAAAACAAGTGTCATGCATACATCGACACTCTCATTTTTTTTAAATTACCGTATGCTGTATGTAAGAAAAGAACATTTTGCCCAGTATATAGAAACTCTGCTAGTGACAGTTTTACCTGTTCATATTGAAATGCTGTAGGAAATTATAGATCATGAGCTATAATTTCAGTGGTAAACCCAAAAGTTATTTCCAAGTCGCTGCAAAGGTGTGTCATAAATCTGGTCAAAGAGAAAATGAAAAAGAACTTACATAGTTAGCATTTTTCTCCTGTAAGGAAATGAATAAAAACAAAACAAAACAAAACAAAAAAAGCAATGGCACTATTGTTTCTATGTGCAATTTATGAAAGACATTGCTTCTGATGCACCTACTTACAGAAACTGATCTTTGTAAAGGATAAGGATGCAAACTTTCATATGTTGAGGTGTATTGGTTGTTTTGAATGAATGGAGTGGAGGATTCCAAACAAAATAAACCTGAAATCTGTCAGTTTTAGCAGTTTGCTATAAAACTCACATAACAAATTTGTTTTGGGTCTAATCTATTCAACAGTCACATTACTGAGTTGGACAATGAATTATGGAGTACGCATAAAACTGGCAGATGGCATCTTTCTAAGAGGGATTCCAAGCACTTGGGAGGACAAGATCAGTACTCACAGCAATCCTAAAAATGTTGCTGAAATACTCCAAAACCAACAATATGAAATTCTAAGGAATACTATGTTTGGGAAGGAAGAAAACCAACAGAAAATGTGAAAAGGCTGAACAAAGAAATACCTAGCAGCAATGATGAGTTAAAGATCTTAATATGTTTGAACATTATATCAAGTAAAAAGACCAGTGTCATTCTGGAGTGTGCTAGGTGGCATGCCATAAGTTAGAGACAGAGGTCTTTATTCTGACCTATGCAGCAGTAACAGGACTTCAGCTAAAATATGTGGTCAGGTTTTGAGCATGGCATTTTAAGAAATGATGCAGTCTAAGTAGAGTGTGGGCCAAGAGCATAGATAGTGCTAAGACTTTTTAAAATGTGACAGAAAGTTGAAAGAAATGGGTTTGTTTAGTTTTGAAAAGAGTGAGGAGCAATCCAGTAATCATCAAATGTGTTAAAAGGTTTTATAATGAGCATGGTCATCAGTTACCCTCCATGTTCACCCAATGTAGAAAAGAAATCACAGCCTTAATTTTTCTAAAGGGAGAAAAAGGTTAGATTAGATTAAATTTGTCATCAAAAAAACCCCTTTCCATCTGCAAAGGACTGAAAGAGGCTGCCTATGGAGCTTCTTTACTTCATAATTGAAGACCTCTGTGAACAGATTAGAGAAAAATCAGATGGTCTGAGAATATTTGACAATCTCTTAAAGCAGGGAGAGCTTAGTTTTAAAGATGATTTTCATTCCTGCATTTCTATGATGCTACTGCTAAAGCCCCTAGAAAATAATCTTAAATTACCCAAAATCCAGATTTACTTTTTTAAGTAACTTTTTAAGTAACATTTATAGAAACGATTCAATGCATTCAGAAGTTCATATTGATCATGTCAATTGCAGATAGTCCCTTTGGGATTTACATTCCAGTGTGGAAGGCTTCATTAAAACAAGCAAACAAAATCTGGACAAACTTTTTTTACTTGTCTCAGAAAATGCAGGGAGAGTTTATATCTCTTTGAAATAAAAGGCATGCTTTGTATTGGTTACAAGAGAGAATACTGTGCTCGGGATTGGGATTTGTTATGCTTCTTCCTGGAGAAGTGCACTTGGATCAGCAGATTTGCAAAAATTGCAAGTCAAATTTAATAGGCTTCTTATTAAGTTCATAAAACATGGTGTCTACATCAATTGCATGTTTATTTAAAATATTATGATACACAGGTGTAATGCTATAATTTTTTTGGTTTTTGGGAATGTAGAATTTTCAGAGGTTTTTCTAAAGGTTCTGTGTATAACCTTGTCACTAAAGTGTTATATCCTCTTAAACTCAAGCAGTGGAATAGCATTTTTAGCTAATAAGACTCTTAAACCTGTGCTCTTTGTGATTGCCAGTGCCAAAAATCCTGCTAAGAAAGTAGCCTTATCCGAACCTAAAGTCATGACAGTCAGATTGCAAAGATTAACATGTCTGTAAACTACATGCAAGTCATTTGATTTGAAAACAGTAGGACTTGCAGAAGGAAACTTTTCCCAGGTGCCAATGTACTTTAACTAGACGTTAGTAGGTAATGTTGTTAATATTACAATTACACACATTTCAAATGGAGTCAAATAGCCTTTCCCTTTAACCCTCTGCCAAGTTTAATTCTTCCTAAAATTACAGAGTGGCTGTTCTTCAGACATTGAAGCGATCTGCCATATAGATAACCAATATGCAGTTAGTAACAGCAGCACCATGCAGATTCACAGCAAAAAATACAGCAGCCTGCTCAAAATTAGGTTTTATGTTTATGGCTTTCTAAGATCAACAGCTGCCTCTTCCTCCTGTCTCACTGTCTTTCCCTTCTCATATCTGCTGCATTCAGATCACTTTTACAATAATGATGTTCTCCTTGTGAGCATGTGCTTGAGACCTTACTTATACCTTATAGGCTAATGATTGGCTTTACCCCGCCGAACATGAAGGTGTCAGTAGGTATTAATAATACTGTGAAAGAGATAACAGTATTTCCATAAATTGACCTTCTTGATGATGACTTCACCCCATTTTCTTCAGTTCGGTTTAATGACTTGAAGAGTGTTCGGTGATGAAACCATTCCCAAGCATAAATTATTCACTACAGGAAAAAAGTAGTAGTTCCATTTTGCAATTTCCATCAGTGGCTGAACCTCTGCAGGTGAATTGCCTGCAGAGGCAGAACCATTCTTCTGACCCTCATAAACTTATTCAGACCCTTTTTTAAAACAAGACAGCAATAAAAAAATTAAATAAGGAGAAAAAATATTTTCTTCAAAATAAATATTGATCCATCCATTTGTGCTCTTAAAAATGTGTGTGCATATATACATATAGCATGTAGAAAAGAAAAACATCTTTTAAAATACATTTACTCTAGGTTATTAACAAGGAACTTAATTTAAAAGATACAAATCAAAGCGTTGGACTAGAACCAACATGACCATAAATATTTTAAATGCTTGACATTACATACCAGACACAAATAAACAGAGAAGCAAATTATAGCTAGTATTTCTAAAGATAAAAATATTTACCATCTGCATGTTAATATTTGCATATTCAGTATGAGCTTTGTAGCTATATTTCTGAAATGACGATTTTCCTATTATCTCTCTGTTGCTTATTATATCACACTACCACATTCACCTGGAATTCGATGCAGAGAAAAAATCTCTGCCTTTTTGCAGCGAGTTTTTCCAGGCAGGATTTACAGTATCTGCTGTCCTTCCCTGGTGTTTTTCCTGATCTGTTTCCTTGACATCTTGCATATGCTGGAGGTGGTGGGGTAGAGGCAGCCTGCTGCTGGACCGCAGTGTCTGCTGCTGTCTGAGAGAAATGTGCTTAGAAATGAGTTGTAAATTCTCAGCCAGATTGTGAGAATGGGCACCGTACAGGGAAGCCTGTTTGGAGCTCCAGAATGCCTGCTTTGTGATTTATACATATTTTTTAACACACATCACAGCCATAACAGACTGAAAGTGTGAACTTTTGGGGTACAAGGTCTGTTTAAGCTTATACACTGTCATGAATGGAAACTACTCCTGAATTTATGCTGTGCATAAAGTCAGAGAGCAGAGATTTCATTCCATCAGCACAATTTGGTCATATGATAACAGGCCTGTAGAGGATGGAAATTCTGCAGAGATTTTTGCAAATTACTTTCCCACTTAGGCACATTAAAACACCAAAACATTTCCTTTCCTTTTACAATATATCCTTTCAAAGATATCCCTTTCCCTGATGCTATTGGGAGAGTAATTTTTAAGCCACAAGTCAGAAGGTAGGATAGGAGGAAATAAAAGGAAAGCTGTTGTATATATGCATCATAATCTTCTGATTTTCAAGGGAATATAATCTTATATTAGGAACTACCTGGCTGTTCCAAGAGGTCTCAAATTATGAAGATCTAAATCAAACCTGGTAGACCATCATATTTTAGCAATTTGATGGATTTTCTCTTGCCTTTTACCCTTATTACTGTGTAACGGCACAGAAGTTGTAATTCCTGAAAAGTCCCAGAATGGTAAATGCAGTTCAGATCTGGGCACTTGCTGGTTTCTCCGCTTTGAAAGGTAATTGAATGGGAACAAGTACAAGTGCAATTGAATATGTAGGCTAGAGGCACTAAGTTGCAGCCTCAAAGAGGTCATGCAGAAATGAATTTTTAAAAAGGACTATAAAATTGCATCAAAGATAGATGGGGTGCAAAAGCAATATTTAAATGAAATTGTTATGGATATAAGTCACTTGCCAGGCATTCTAACTATTTCCAACATAAAATATGTTTTCACTTCATATATAAAACATTGTTATTATTCACATCCTGTGTCATGTTAACATATTAAAACTTAAATGTTTAATGCATATATTAAAATTTTGTGTCATCATTAACACCGCTGATGAATACCCTTTAACAAAAATAATGGAAAAGATATGTCAAGGCAGATAATTTTTACAATTAGAATAAAAATATGTAACTTAAAGTGTGATAAGATAGAACCACTTAATTCAAAGTTTCACAATCCCCTCTCCTTGCTCATGGGAATCCAGCTGCCATTTGTTTTCCTATTAAATGACATTTCAAATACTTTATTATAAACATAAATCACATCTCCTTTTGAGAAGGCAAATGACAAACTAAATTTAAGATCTGACTTGCATTTCTATGCTCTACCCAGAACTAAATAGATGAGCAGTTGCTACATAGATTGTATTTGATGGATAAACAAAGAGAGGCAGTAGGTTATGGAAAACATGTCACTTGGAACTGACATCTGCCCTCATAATTTGTGAGTGTCTTACCCTGCCGTGTCACCTCTGCAGACATCAGTTCTCCATCCTGGTTCACAACAGCCAGGAGAAGAGATTTACTCTTTTTAAAGTCAAGCTGCTTCCTGTAAAAGACATACCTTCCCCTAATGGGGGACATTCTCTCCTGTGATGTCAGGTAGCCAAGGAGAAATGCCCTCAGTACGGGGGATGAGGTGTGCAGAACAACACGCAGGAGAACAGGAGAGTGTTGGCAGGGAGATGGGATCAGGGGAAGCGTGCTCAGGCTGCCCTTTGTGGGGATGCCATAGTGTAGGTGAGACTACTCCAGCCAGCAAGGTGCCACCAGCATGGTCCCAGCTTTATGGTCACTGGATGTGTTTAAATGGAACCTTCCAGAGAAATTTTTTCCATCAGCAATGATTTCCTTCCCTGACATGCAGGAGGTGTTGGTGCTGGCAATCCATCAACACTTCTCCCACAGACCCACACAGAGCAAGTACATGCACGGGTGCTGCTGAGACAAAACCTCTTTGACCAGTAGGGTGATAAATCTGGGCTAGATATTTTATATGGAGACACGGTTCGGTTTGTCTGTACCAAATCTAGACATACCCTAGGACTTCACTGAATTCGCCTGAATTAATGAAACAAGGCGTTCACTAATTAAGGTTCACACTTTACAAGTGGAGAAAGGAAATCAATTATCTTAATAAAATTGCTGAAAACTACAAGATGCAACACACTAAAGTGGAAATCTCTAACATTTACATCAGATAATTTCTAGCTGTTACAGTTTTATTACCATTTTTATAAAGATCAGGTGCTTGGGTACTTTTTTTCCTAAAAACACATTCTTACAATTAAGTGCTTAAAAGATTGTCACATCTTTCATTTAAATATTGTGCACTTATTGATCATACAGCTGTAGAGAAAAATTTAAGGATTTGACTCTTCAAGGTCCACAATTGAAAAGACAAGAAAATAAAACTTTGGTGTTTTTTTTTCTTCAGTAAACTTCTGGGGTTGTAATGTCACCCAACTCAAGATTTCTGAAAGCTGGATATTGGCAGCATCAATGCTCCTATTCTGCAACACATATTGTCAGCACATATTTGGAATGATCCCCGTAATTCATTCATGAGTTACACATTCACATTCAACCCAAATATATACTGAAAAAATCCTTTACCATCTCATTCATTTTTATTTGGGTGATGTGTATTTATAATGTGTAATGAAGTAACATAAACCTCTCTCATACTGTAGTATGCTTTTGATTTTCACCTGTTATTGTCGGTGACAAAATTAGTTTAGCCTGATTATTAGCCAAATTAATTGTAGTGGGGAAGAGAGTGTCCCACAAGAATACCAAGAATAAACTTAATTTCCCTCTCTTTTTTTGTGATGCAAATCAGTAAATGAGTTTAGATATTTTCTTTCTATCTAGTATTTCTCTGTCTTCTACTAGCACAAAATTATTTAGGAATATTTTTTAATGATTTTTTTTCAGATAGACAGATTAATCACATTTATTTTCAGAGAGAAAGAGCAAGAGGGCTTTGTAGAGCTTTAAAAATTCCTGTGCATAACTCTCACTTTTAAAAACGTATCTCTAAATATATTTTAATCTTTCCTCTATCTCTTAAAGACCTTTTTCAGTTGGATATTTCTTGGAAAACTTAAGCCTTTGTTTTGTTTTGTTTTAGGTTTTAGGAGCATCAGAAATATTAAATTTGTCTTTTTTAGTTTGGCTTAAAAATAGGTTTTTTAAGTCACCTAATCTGATGCTGATATTAATGATACTTTAAAAAAATCTACGGGGACAACTAATCATGAATGATTTGTGGGGTTTTCCTCATATTTTCTAGGATCAGTTGACTTAATGTTAGTCTATCTAAATTTTAAAAAAATTAAAAAAGTATTTTTCAAATGATCAGAGGTTGAAAGAAGTTTTGAAGGAAGATTGTTTCTGAAATAATTCCATTACATAGAAAAGATCCACAAACAGGCAAGAAAAGAGGAATATTTAGTTCTAATAACTAATGATAAAAAATGCCTGGAAATTTTTAAAACACCCTGACATGTAGCAGAATACATCAGATTCAGGTGAATCTGATAAATACATAGAAAAAGAATGATAAGACTCGTAACCTGATTAACTGTTAAACGTGCCATTTTCTGACACTGAAATCATTAAAGGAAAATAAAAAAGGGCTACTTTCTATAAAAAACTTCTACATCTTTAATTATCCCTTTTTAATCAGTTAGGCATAAATCACTAGTTGTAAAAAAGAAAATTTTCAGAAAATATATCCTTAGTCTTTGAAATACAAGGATTACAACTATAACAAATTCTCTGAAATTAAGTTAAATTGAAATTATCTTTTACCTTCTAATATGTCTAAAAGGCTCATCTGAAATATAATGTAAATGTCAAAAAAGGGGAAAATAATGCCTGAGAAGTTATAGCAGACCTAATAGCATTCTTATAAAAATAAATGCAGAAAATTTGACTATAACTTCCATCTAAGTAATACGTGTTTTGGAAATAAAAAACTTTCATTAAAATGCTGAATTTAAAAAAAAAAAACACAAACCCAAAACCAGGACTGAGCTTATAATTATGATATCATCATGATGAAACTGGGGGGAATATATCAAGAAAAAAATTAACCATTATACAACTTTCCATACTCATGCTTATTTAGGATAAAAACACCCCATCTTTTGAAATATTGTAGGTGTACATCATGGGTTACTGAATAAAAATACATATGCATGAAGGTGGAGTGCAATTTCAACTTCACAACGTTTTGTCCTGAGATGCTAATAGGGTAGCTTTAAAAAGAAATCAGGCAACATTTGACGATAAATATTTTTCTGGAACATGTATATACTGCAGCAAATAATATTCTAAAAGGCTTTTCAAAGGATCATTAGGAAGATACAATCACTATATTTTATTGAATTCGGTTATGCATTCCCTATAGATTATCTTGGAAAATCCCAGTGTACATGATAATACAAATCAAAACAGCTGCTGTTTTATCCATCTCACTACAAACAGAGACCTACTGCAGTCAGTGCTGACTACCAGAGTTGTCAGATTAACACACTGGGGCAATTGAGCAAGGGAGGTGATTTTCTCTTCTCAGTGTGCAACTTGATAGTGTTTCGCAAATCACTGCTCCATATCTGTTTTCTGCCGTTGAATCTAAAACCTGCCTTCTGTATTCCTCTGTATATATCTTCATGGAACCAGATACACATAAATCATGACTTTACAAATCTCAGCTTCTTAAATACAGCCGTGCATACCTGGCCTGACGACAGCAGTCCTGAGCACCTGGCAGCTCCCACTGCTGGCAGCAGCAGCAGCAGCTGAATTATCGACACAGCTTTGGAGTCAGCTCAGGTACAGCATGGGCACAACACCAGCAATTTGGGCAGAGAGGGGACCATGCTCTGGTGATGACACCACTAGCACAAAATGTCCTGGATTACCCAAAATAAGAATGAAGCGCTCTTGCTTTCCAAAACAGGACAGTTGCACACCGACAGGGCACTGGAAATTATCTGTGCCCCTTCAAATCTCCTGAAACATGCCTAGGAATTGCTCAGGGTGATATTGGCTGGTGGTGCTAGCAAGTCCAAAGCAATGGAAGAGCCCAGACTAACAATTCAGTAGCACAGAATGTAAGTGTCCAATCTAAGGAATATTCCCTGGCAGGTTTCAGTAGAGCAGCATGAGTCTGGCTGCAGAAACCACATTTACTTTCCTATCAATAAAGTATTAGAGACAAATCTTTTTTTCAGCAGCCACAGGAGAGTAAAACCAGAGGAAAGCATTCAGATAAGATGAAAAACTGTTTCAGTGTTTAATGGTAATAGACGGACTATCTTGAATATTTTTTCCAGACACAGTATATTTCACTCACACTTTAGACAGCCCAGTGTTTCTGTGGCAAATCTCAAACCAAACTTCACAGTTTAGTCTCAGAATAAATGAGTGTTTAATTAAAAGCTGCCACTTCTAGGCAAGTTTGGGTTTATTTCTATATGAATATTTAGTCAGTTAATGTGGTGGAAATTAGCATTTACTGATGGAAGGGTAACACATAGCTCTAAATACCATCAAAATAGAAAGTAAAGGAGGGAAACTCACACAGCAGTGTTTCTGATTAAATTAAAAAAATGATGTGTAGTGATTTCAACTATCCACCAGGTATCAAGGCGAACAGGCTGAGTTGCTCTAAATACACATAAACAGGTGTGGGGAAAGAGCCTTTTCTCACTCCTGAAGCTTTCTTTTACCAGTTTTCTCACACAGGCTTGGTGTGACTGTTGTTTTGAAAGGCCGAGGTCAAATACGCTGTTTCAGAGTTCAGGTTGTTTTCCCCCTTTTCTGAAGAGCAGCCACTGTCTGTTATTTCCTGCAGGGCACGTGTCAAGCCCATCTCAGTGGGGCTGGCTCTCCTCTCTAGAAGGCTTTCCCAGGGAAAGGTAGGCTGACCACCCTTGTGATGATAGCTGCCAATTCAATTGCTTGCAGTGAGGAAATTCAGCTTGACTCAGGGAAGGAGGCCCCCTCCTGATTCCCACAGACAGGGATTGCAGTAGTAAGCAATAAATGAATGGGGGAAGCAGAAGACATTCTGGAGTGCCAAGGGGAAAGTACCTTGAGAGTGGTTGAAGAGGATTGAAGGGATGGGTCTGAAGGGACTGTGAGAAAAGGGTGCATGAACATGAAACACAGAGAAAAGATGTCAGAAAACAGACAGCACCAGGTAAATGTAGGCTAAAAGAGAGTGTGGGGTCTTTAGGTAGAATACAGGATGCAATCTGTACATAGAAAATTTTTGCAGTGCTAAGCCTCTAAAAATAATCGCACTTCAAAACCTCTGATGAACATGAAGTGCTAATGTAAATGAATTGCTGATATGTACGTATGTATGCATTCTTGAAAAATAAATTTATCATTGCAATATTAGTAGGTAATACATATACACTATATAATATATATCTATTTTTGTATATAAATATATTATGATTTTCAGGGTTTCAGCAGTACAGGGTGTTTCAGTGCAGTAGAGCTGGTACATGTTTCCTCCAATGCACACTGAACAAGAAGAAAAGAAACATCACTCTTTTAAAGAGTCAGAAGACAAAAACAATTTTTAAAAGAATGGACCAACAGTGACATTAAGAAAGTATGTCTGTCTCTAACACAAATGGAAATTGAAAGCAGTTCTGAGGACCTTGCAGATTAACAAGAAAAGAAGACACCACTAGCTTAAAAAAGTTACCCAGTCTACCATATCCAGTTGTACTGACAGGTGAAATGACCCAGGCAGTCATTTCACCTGTCAGTACAACTGGATATGGTATTAGCAGCTTTTTCACATGCAGGAGTGTGAGCTGTTCAGACACCTCAAAATGTAAAATGCAATGCAGCGTTGTAGCCATTTTCCTTGTGCCCAGTTGTCTACCTGTGTACAGGGATATAACCACATATAACATACAAACACATACAATAGCTAGCTTAATGCCTGCTGAGCTTAAATACACACATATTTACAAGGTATTTATTGAGGGAGCTACTGCCTCTTAATCTCCTTTTGCATTTCAATAAAATCAGCCTTTCTGAAGAAGCTAATTAGAGCCTCTCTGTATCTCATAAATCTCACCCATCTTGGCGCCAATAAAAAACTGGAATACAACTTGCTTTTAGATTGCTCTGACCAGGAAGACCTGGAGAATGTTCCCCCACTCAACATCATTTCAATTCATCTTTATTTTACTTTACTAGAAAGTGCGTCTTTGTAACTCACGGTGCTGGGTGAAGTGCCCTGCTGTGACACGAGACGTCAGGTTCTGTCAGTCACATCAACTGATGTGATGTGACGGAGCCTAATGTGATGGGACCAATGCCCTGCTGAATGCATACTGTGTCACTGCAGTATTCAGGGGCTGGTTTCTCTGAGAAGAAATGCAGTGAAGGAAGCCAGGCTTCCCACAGCTGACGAAGCCAAATGATTTTGTAAATGAAAACGCAGTAAGGTCTTTGCTGCATAGGCAGGCACAAGTACCATATTTGGTATGTTTTGTTTTTCTATTTGTTTGCAATGGCAAACAAACGATATCCAGTCATGAATTTTGCCTAAGTTTTCTGTCCTTCTGTAAAGCTCTGACTAGGGTCTATCTGAGGGCAGGAATGGAGTGCCCCCTCTTGGGGTGCTGCTCTGCTTGGGAAAAATGCTGTTTTGGAAAGACCCATCCACTACTCCCTGATGAGTGCCACAATGCAAATTTGAAGGTCTCCTCCTGCAGTCCCTCCATGTTCAGAGCCAACAGCCACTGCTTTTGCTAGCAGCTTTTCACACCAATCCTACCCTATGCCACTCATCCTCAGCAACAAAACATCTTGAGGCAGCTTGTCCTAGTGGCATTTCCTCTCAGAATGCAAACTAGTCTCTGAAAAAGCACCATAAATTTTACTCAGATCTTAAAAATGTTTTCAGAATACTTCCAAGGAAATAAACCCAGTAATCACTCATTAAAACATCACACTTAGCAGAGATGTTGACTTTTAAGGATATAGCTTTCTCTACTCTTTTGGCAGTGACAACCCTCAGATCTCTGTACCTTGTTCTTACTAGCAGTCCTTCCACATGAGACAGCCACAGGAACTGGTGAAGCCCATAAAAGAAAGCAAGTCAGTCCTGTCCTCGTCATCTGCCAGTAATACAGCTCCTAGTGAAACTGGATGGACAATGAGAGTAAATTATCTCTTTCTCAAGTCAGTTCCAGGTAAGAGTTCTAGCAAGAATTTTTTATATATTTTGGCTAAGTGCTCCACTCAGTGAAATGTTGGCCATCCCAACACTGCACTATCACTAGTTTCACCATAGTGATCTTAAACAATCGCTCCGGCATTAAACAGCTATTTCATTTTAAGATCAAGCCAATTTTACAAAAATTTTTCAAAATCACTTTACATGGGTCACCTTGATCACAGAGGAATTGCTGATTAGCTTTTTACTCTAACCACCTCAGTTTCTGTACATACTGGTTACGGTAGAAATATACCCCTGTTTATTAATTCTCATTATGGAGTTCTCCAATAAATAGCATGCAGCAGTGCTGCAGGAACAGGGAAACCCTTTTGGGTTACATATAGATATGGACAAAACATCTTGTGTCAGACTCCACGGAAATGTGCAAGAAGGATGGTATATATCTTCTGGCACAATTTCTTAGCAACACATCAGCCATGTTGCTATTATACAAAAGCTTATTTAAAAAGAAACTTGCAAATAAACCCTAATTCAACCAAACCTATCAATTTTTATTCAGCTAAATAATCAATTTACGCTCCTACTCCATTTAAGAGTCTCACAAGTATTGTATGTTCCATCACTGGAACTTCTTTGTTTTTATTTTACATTGGAAATTACTGGCTTTGAGAAAGGTGGACCAAGCACATCAAAAGGAAAAATAAGCCAAAAAGCTTGCTTTTGAGGAAGGCATTATTGGGATTTTTTTTTTTTTTTTTGCTAATACAAAATGTGTTATCTTGGTAGAAAACAGAAAAAGAGCTGGGTGGTAGAGCACAGAGAGAGAGAGAGACAAAGAGCAAACCTAAGAACTGGAGCTTAAAAGGGACTTGGAAAGTATTCATTTCAGTGAGCAGAATTCCCAAAGCCAAGGTCTACATACAAAAAAAGAGTAAGTATGTCTCAACAGTCCCAACACTGAGAGGAGTAGCAGAGGGGTTATCAAAATGAACTCCTACCAAATGCTGTTGAGTGGAACACAAGAACACCCTCTCCACTGCCATACAAAACTGACAACCCACAGCATTGAGTCAAGCAGGTTTTTGAAAACTCTTACTTTAAGCCAAGGTATGGTATCTGGTACTTTAAAGTATAAAACAGTCTCTTGAATGTAGATGACTGTCTCATTCTTCATGATGGGAAGATGAGCTGGCAGAAATATCATTCCTCCTGGGAAGTAAGTTCAAACACTTTCATACTGGGTGCATGGCTCAGATTTCCCAGTCCTGTGCAAAAACTCCAACCTACTAATCATCTCCCGTTTTCTAAAAGGCAGACTTTCCTTTTTGACTGCACCACACCCCTTCCCCCTCAGGCTTCACACCATGTCTCTGACTGACAGTGACTGTGCACTGGGGTAATGACAGTGCTGCTGGGTGCACTCCTACCTCCCCAGGCCCAACACATCTGAGGTTCAGGTGTAGGAATGGTAAGGCTGCAAAGCTCTACAGGGCTTTGGCTCCACAGTGCTCTTTCCAACTACGATAAGGGCAACCCTGCATGCATGTGGTAACATAACTTCAAAGCTATAAATAAGCTTTGTGGTGTAAACAGAGGTTCCTGGATAGGCTGTCCTACCCTTAATAGTTAGGTAATGTAATTGTTATTTGTTTTTTAATTGTTCCCTTTGATTTAGTTGCATATATGCACCCTAGGGTGCATTTTAATTTCCAAACTATTACTTTGGATCCTGGCTAAGTACTTCCTCATAGAAGTGAGTCTTGAAATTCAGGAAAAGGTGAGTTCTTCATGCTGGACAGTGGCCCACAGTTTAAAATCTGGGATTTACAAGGTACAGGTGAAATTCTCTCATTCATGGCATAAGTGGAGAGGGTTGATGGAAAGGAAGTTAAGAGGGGGACATCTACCTATTTTTTCCTTACCATTAACATGCACAGATGGGTGTGGTGGCCATGTTCCAGCTCAATTCCAGGGGCAATCATGGTGCTCTGTGTCCCACCTGCATTTCTACAACAACTGCTGGAGAGATAAAAGCTTGCAGGCAGGAATTTCCAGGAACCAGCTGTTGGCTGCCAGCACTGCTCCTCTGGGATTTGGGACTGGTAGAAGCTGACATCACAGCTGTATGCTCTAGTGCTGCACCACTGGATGGGGAGATGGCAATCCTGTATGAAGAATGTTGTCAGAGCATCATCTGTCTGACTCCAGAGGAAAAGGAAATATTTCTGTTGTGGACATGGTCTCTGACAGGGTGCAATGAAATCATTACCATCTGTGATGGCTGAAAAAGCTTTGGGAGTTGTCCAGGAGGGTCACTGGACAGAATGGCTGTGCCTTGGCAAGGAGATGACTTGCATGATCTAATAGGCATTCTCCACCTCCAGTATTTATATTTCCATGATTATTGGTAAGGAATGAGGTAGAGAAAGACACAGCAGTTGATGGATGAGGATGCTACTTAATTTTCATTATGTGTCTCTTCAGATGGAAAATGAGACCTTATAACCCTTCTAGCAAGCTCCCTGCTAGAATCTGCACTGTGGATTCTGTAAAAATGAGGCTGTTTAGACACTGCTTATTCACCCTTTGTGCGAGTGGCTGTTAAATGGTGCTGTTATATCTAATAGTTAGGCACTTGGATTCTGCTTGTGCAGAGACAGCAGCAGCCCCAATGGGATAGGCAGTACTGCAGAGAACAGTAAAAATGCTTCTGTCAGGGCATCTTGGCTAGTCTTTGTTCAGAGCAGGATAGCAATTATAAACATAGACTCTGGATGGTAAATATGAATATTAAAGGGCCAGTTACATTTGCAAGGGAGAAGAAGATTCTGTAGTTTGATTAATCTAAGGGCCATCTCAGATAATTTTTTTTTTCTATGATCACTTCTAGGACACTTGACTCTTCATTACACACAGCATAACAAACTCAGGTCTTCCTATGATATCCATTCATTTTGTGTAGCTTTTCCTTGCCTTTTTCTGCTTCTGACTCCTCCTTTAGTTTAAATCTTGAAGGAATATCATGTAATAATAGAATAAAACTTTATTTAATCTTTCTGTGTGCATATAGGTCCCAAATGCTTGGAGGAACAGCAGAAAATATTATTTTGTCTGGGACTTTTAACAGGCACAAGAAAAAGTGACAGCAATTGTATTTGAAGTGTGGACATTGTACATAAAATAATTACATCTCATGGCTTTTCCTTTTGGGGAAAAGAAATGCCATTATAAAAGTAGTTTCCATGGTGTGAGATTTTCAAAAGTGCCAAGCGTACAAAATTGGGACCAGATTTCTAGAAGGTTTTAGCTCTGGCATAGAAATAAGTGGCCAGATGTCCAAAGAGCTCTAAACACTAGATTGTAAGCATTTATAAAAATCTGGCCTGTATTTAAGAGCATAAATAATCTGGAAATTATTTATGCTCTTAAAATTGGAGGTTTGGAAAAAATCTCACCTCCATGCTGAGTGTTGAGCTGGCTGGAAAAAAAAGTCTTGGTCTGAGGCTGTTCTGGTAGGGGGATTGTTTTTTGTTTTGTGGGTTTTTTTGGTCTTGTTTTGTTTAGAGATTTTTTCTGTTGTTTGTAAAAGAGGACTGGTCTTGCATGTCATAAAGTTGTTTACTGGTTTTGTGGAGGTTTTTGCTTCTAAGCACATATTTCAGTTCATCCATCCAAACAGTCCAGTTGCCTTTAAGCAATATTGATGTACTTGAAACTAAGCATGGCCTTTGTCGGGCTGGAGATTGAAAATTTTTTTTTAATACTTCCCTGTTTAACTGTGAAATGTACACTGTCTTTAGCAACAGGCCACATGTATGGAGGAGGTGAGACTGAATGGGGACCAGTCACAGTAAAGCAAAGCTTATCTCAGTGTCTGTGGCTGTGTAACTCTGCAAGTGTCTTGGGAATAAGCTCTAAATATTACAGTTGAGCCACAAATAAGCATCAGATTTTTTTTTTTTTTTTTTTTTTTGTTAAGTTCAATGACATTTCTTCTGGAGCTGTACAGCAAGAGTCAAGTAGGCTAGAAATGTGCTGGAGCCTTGATGATATTGTGATTCTGTGAAAATGCACCTATACCAAAAGAAACAGGATACTTGTAACCCCCCCCCCCCAAAAAAAAAATAAATTACTCAGGCTGTAAAGTTTTTTCAGAGGGTTGTTCTAAAGAGCAGTGAAAGTGGGCACCCTCCATTCCCTCTGAAGCCTGAGTGTTGGTTAGAGCATTGAAGGGTAAGGTAATATATCTTCTATTTCTTTCAGAGGAATATATATCTACTTTAGGTATCAATTCAGCTTTGGAGAATAATTTAGTCATACTTGTAAATGGCATTCCAACAAAAAAGGTCATCAGATTTGACAGCATTGCATTGACTTATGGAAAACTAAGGCTGACTTTCTGATGTTAAAAATTTTAACCCTCTTCCAGCAGCTACTGATGGTAGGAATCTGCTACAAATTTCCATGAAGGTAGGAGGAGATAGGAACACAGAATTGCCTACACAATAAGCAGTTCTTTCAGAATATCCCAGCAAGGCTTACTTTTAATATTGCATCCTAAATATAAGCCTAAAACGCTTATCAGATATTGAAAAGGCATGGACAAGAGCTCTTGTACAGGATTGAATGCATTGCAGGTCAGGTTGGCTAATGGATGAGATAAACACCTTTCATCACTATGCTGGATCAATCCTTACTTAAGTGCTAGATTTATGACTGCTTCTCCCATCCATCTGCAGATTCTGTCATTGTTTCTGCTTTGGCTCATGGCCAAATTAAGTTGTTCTACTATAAGTCAATGTTTAGAGCCCCAGGTCCTGGAGTAAAAAGTGATTTCACAACCTCTGCTCTCAATTAAAAGAAAATACAATTTTTGTGAATCAGTGTTTGTCAGTGTATAGCACGTATTGCCTTTGCATGTCCACTTCCTGTCTCAGGGCTTTCAAAAACTGGGGCACTGCAACATATAACCCTGACTGAAATATTTTCTGGAGGTGACATGACCTGATTTGTAATTCCTAATTCTTCTGATCTCAACTTTTGGGAACAGAAAGAATAAAGGGACAGGATGAGCAGTTCTGTCACAGGCATTCAATTTAGCTTCACAGCTGAAACCACCACATCTCACAGCTCCCAATATTTTTTGGAAGCATTGTAGTGTTGTCCTTCCACATAAAACCTGAAATTTCATGGGTTGATGAGATTCCAATCCAGCAGGCAGCTACTGTGTTGAAATGCCACCCAGGCATGGGTGTGGCCAAACTGTCAGGTCAGCATTTTCCAACATCTCCAGGTCTGCCAATCTCAAAGCTAGAGAAATCCACAGGGAACAATTTTTCATCTTCTACATAAACTTCTTTTGGGAACAGTTTTTTTCCAGAAGAAAGTTGCTGAGCATTTCCATACGACAGCTTCATTTTCTGTCCATCAGCAGCACTGTGCAGGCAGACTGCTGTGTCAGGCAGCTACCATGAGCATGTGTCTTGGAGCTTCACCAAGCCTTTTTCCCATAGAGATTTTGTTCAGTTCTGCTGGAGGTACTGAACAACACTGTAGCTCTTGCCAAAACGCTTCCTTGTATATTTATTTAGCATATATGAAATAGCTATTCCTCTAGCATGGATCCACTCCTATTCCCCTACCTTTTTTTTTTTTTTTTAGAAATATAATGTCAGTAGGGAATTAAAAAGGCAAAAAGTGTTGTTTAGCCTATCTGTAGAGAGAACACCATGAAATAGGAAGCATATGCAAAACTAACCCAGCCCAGCACTGACAGCCGGACTAATCATAAAGGTATCAGCACAGATGTCTTTCAGTAGATGGGTCCACAAACCATCTATGCACACTTTTTTAACCTTGTGTGACACAGAAGTTGTATTCCTAAAGACCTTCTGTGGCCTGGTAGGAAAAAGCTCAGATGCAGCAGCACGACTCCTTCTTTGTGTATCCATGTTCACTGATCTTCCTCTGGTTAGACAGGAAATTATGACTGCCAGCTCCCAGACAGGAGCAGAACCTTGTAACTCCAAAGCAGGCATTAAGTAGGAGGAGCAGCCTTCTCTGCCTGTCTTACTCAAATTCTTGCACAAAACCTTTACTGAGGAAAAATTGAACCAAAATTGCAAGTTTGGAATTCAATAGAATTTCCAAAGCCAGAGCAAAGGAGTTCTCTCATGCTAAGAGCCTGGTAATCTTCACTGCACAAAAACCTTGATCCCTGAAAGGGCTGTGAATAGTATCACAGCTGAAAATTTTCCAGTGATATTAATTATCCATCTGAAAACAGATTCACTGATGTAAAAATATCTTGAAAGACAATGATACAATATATGAAGGCAATAATGTAAAAAAGCATGCTTAGCTCTCACCAACAAGAAGGAATTTGATAAAGTCACATAATTACCTGAAATTACATTTACTGGATATTTTAAACAACTGTTTTTATTTATTTAAGATTTATCTGGGATTTCAATCAGTATACCCATCTAAGCTGAAATAAAATTTCAAAATATTTGTCTCTTGCATGGAATTTGAAGACTAAATTCTCAATACTAAGAATTACTGATGGAAATAGGTTTTTTATTCTCATGTGTAGCTGTACAGCATTAGGGCTTGCTAGAAACTAACAGAAATGAAGCACTTAAATACTGCTGTAGATAAGTAGACTCACTTCCTTCTTCTGTGATCTAATCTGCCATTACTTGAAGAGTATCTTTAAAGGACTGAATATATAAATAATGATCATGTAATACACTTAATAAGCAATCACTTGCTGAGGGCTGTCTGCACAGTTACTTCAAGCTGGAATGCTGGTCCTGAATATTTGAATACCCTCTTTTGCCTTTCACCTCCTTCTTTTCTGCCAAGTTGCAATTTCCATACTGGGTTATATCAACAGTGGTGGGAATAATGTTTCTAACTGCATTTCCACTTCTATTAAAAACAAACGTTTCCACATAAACCTGCTAATGTAGGGCATGGTATTACTAACATTTTTTTTCCCTGTTAATGATGAAAACAAATGAGTAAGATTTATCTCTTTGACAAGTCATGTGGGTGTGAATCTTTAATTAGCATATAACAGGTTTAGACTTCAAGTCCCTATAGGCGTGGGAATCACTTAAAGAAGAAAATCCCACTTGGTAAATCTTTGGCTTAGGAAGCCAAGAATGTTATTTTAAGAGGTACCTGTAAAGATGAAGATTGCAATCTTTGTGCATGTCAAGGTAAAAAAGCAAGCTATTTCATCTCCCAGAAACTCGGTGACCATACTTTGATGACAAGCCAGATGGCAGCTGTTCCCCAAGCCCGGTGCCAAGAAAGATGATTGGAGCTGCAATTTACCTTCCGTGGTGAAGCTCAATGCTGGAGCATACCACAGCTGTGGATTTGGCTGCTGCCAGTAGGTGTGTGCACAGTTGGTTTCCTCCCAATTTGGATTCATCAGGTAAGAGGCTGTATCAGTACCCAGCAATTATGAAATTGGCATGTGTTGGATTGTTTACTCACAGTAATATTCCTACTGGACTTTATTAAAACACCATCTGTTGTCAGTACAGACAAAGAATCAAACCAGAAATATCCATGGAGAGAGAGTGGGCATGTGCACGTGTGTGAGTGTATGTTCAGCTGTGTTGCAGGATCAGACCATATTTCATATTCTCTTTTCTTCTTTCCTTTTCCTTTATAGGTAGTTCTTCATAAAATGCCTATATTCCTAATAATTCTTTTCCCTCCTCCTAATTCCACCTAGAAAAAGAAATTTACAGTGGAAAAAATAGAAACTGGTCAGAAGGAAGTTATACCTCTATCAGCAATGCTGGAATGGAAAGAAACCAGTCTTTGCATATGGGTAGAACAACATTAGCTTTACTACAAATTAGGGCTGAAATGTTGAAGTAAAAGACATCTGACTGAATGATGTTCAGTTGGAACAAACTTCCGAGTTAATGTGTAGTATATAGGGTGAGTAATAAAGGATATCTTCCAATAATAATATCTTTAGGGCTTGAGAAGAAAAGGGACTAGCTTTTACAGTCAGCTGTTTGCTCTTGATTACTTTTTTTTCTTTAATCTTTCAGATGGGGACCAGATATTCTTAACGTACAGCTGGTCTCCACAAATGGCCGAGAATAATTTTTCATGTACCTACATATAATTCCAGGTGAAATTAATTAGTTGGAATTCTTCATCAGGTAACACACTAATAAAATATGATGCAAGTAATTAAAAATGCAAATACAGGGAAGAGAGCAGTAAAACTTAGATATGTCATTTCAGTCCTACAAAAAGGCATCTGTCAATTTAGATCTTTAGTGCATGCATTTACACATACACGTTCACAAAAAACCCTTTAAAAATAAAAATGTAAACAAGTCCCAGTTCACATCGTAAGATTAAAGCTGTAATAAAGGGAGAGAACACAAGCCAAGAACATCCCCTGGGAGAAGGAAGAAAGTGCGTTAAAATGCTTGGGTTGTTTATGAACTAAGTGTTTGGAGATCTCTCAGGGCTGAATGAAGGAGTTGGGGTATTTTAGAGGACACACAGGAGATTATTTACTACTATGGGGAGTCATTAAAGCCTGTTTTGCTCACTATACCCATCCATCAGAAAAAAAAATTAGTCCTAATATAAGTGCATACAATGAACCACCTGTGATGGGATTGTACATAGTCGAGAGGGAGGGCATTTGCCCCAACTATGAGCCCATCCTTGTTGCATTAGTCAATTTCATCCTCATCTGGGGTAAAGTTCTTCCCTAAGTTATAACCACAAAGCTATTGCAAGAGTTTGACTCTGGGCAGGGTAGAGCATAATTTCCATGCCTAAGGTAGAATTCTCCCACTTTGTTTTCTTCATCATCATCATCACTGCTCCTCTACCAAATTGCTTAAACCCTGAGTGCTTAGGTCTTGTAGCCTACTCTACCAAACCTAAAATGGATGCATTGCATTAAAGCAGCAACATCCCTAGCAATAATGCCCCCAAAATCTAGGCCCTTGTTTTTGGAACTCATAAAGAACTAGTCTCTTCAAGTTTATATCAGCGTTCCTCAAAAAATTACTTTGCTTTTGTGCTTCAGTTTTATGTATCTATTTATTCTCCTGATGAGAGGAATGTAACATTTTGCCTTGACTTATATCCTACATAGGAACTTTTTTTTTCTATCAACTTAATAGCAATAATCTCAGTAGTTAGACACTGGAAGAGGTTGCCCAGAGAAATTGTGGGTGCCCCATTCTTGGAAACATTGAAGGCCAGGCTGGATGGGTCTTCATGCAACCTGGTTCGGTGGAAGGTATCCCTGACCATGGCAGTGGAGATAGAGCTAGATGTTCATAGAATCAGAGATGAGAATCACACAATATGCTGAAAGGACTCAGAAACAATCATTGAAGTCCAGGTCCTGACCCTGCACAGGACCCCCACAAGAATCACGTTATGTGCCGGAGAGTGTTACCCAAATATGTTGGTCACCAACAGATCATGCACTGGTGGAGTTTGCACTCCTGAGGAATATGTGTCAGGTAAAGAGTAAAGTTAGGCCCCTAAACTTTAGGATAGAAGATTTCCAGCTCTTCTGGAAGATAGTCAGCTGAATCCCCTGCAAGTCTACCCTTAGGGACAAGGAAGAGAACAGAGCTGGAAGATCTTTTAGGAAGTCTTTCACAGATTGCAAAAGCTGGCAATCCCCCGGGGCAAGAATCAGGCAAAGAAGGCAAGAGACCAGCATGGTTGAGTGGGAAACTGCTGGTCAAATTACAGGGAAAGAAGTAAATGCATAGACAGTTTAAGCTAGGACAAGTGACCTGGGAAGAGTGTAGAGATGAAATACAGCTGTGCAGAGATGGGGTGAGGAAGGCAAAACTGGAATTGAACCTGGCAAGGGGTGCAAAGAATAATAGGAAAGGCTTTTACAGGTATGTTAACAAGAAAAGGAAGGTCACAGAATGTGTGCCCCACCTGATAAACGGGGCTGAAAATCTCATAGCAATGGATGAAGAGAAGCCTGAGGTACTCATCAAGTTTCCTCCTCAGTCTTTACTGTCAACCTCTCTTCCCACACCTCTCAAGTGGAGAGACAGCAGGATGGGGTCTGGAGGAGCAAAGTGCCTCCCACTGCAAGTGAAGATCAGGTTCATGACCTCCTAAAATCCCAATGTACATAAGTCTATGGCACCTGATGAGATCCATCCCAGAGACCTGTGGGAGCTGGCTGACATAGTTCCCAAGCCACTCTCCATGATGTTTGAAAAGTTGCAGCAACTACAGAATCACGGAGTCATTGAAAAGTCACGACAATCACAGAACTAGGGAACCACAGAATCACAGAATCACTAGGTTGGAAGAGACCTTCAAGATCACTGAGTCCAACCCCTGCCCTAACACCGCAACTAAACCATGGTACCAAGTGCAGGGTCCAATCTTTTTTTAAATACATCCAGGGATGGTGACTCCACTACATCCCTGGGCAGACTATTCCAGTGAATACTTTCAGGTGAAGTCCCAGATGGCTGGAAAAGGAAAAGCATTGTACCCATTTTGAAAAAGGGTAGAAAGGAAGACTCTGGGAACTGCTGACCTGTCAGCCTCACCTCTGTGCCTGGGAAGATCATGGAACAAATCCTCCTAAGAAGCTATGTTAAGGCACATGGAGGACAGGGAAATTATTCAAGACAGCCAGCATGGCTTCACCAAGGGCAAGTCCAGTCTTATCACCCTTTTGACCTTCTGTTGTGGGGTGATTACAGAGGACAAGGGAAGGGCTACAGATATCATTCATGTGGACTTCTCTAAAGCCTGTGACATGGTTCCCCATGACATCCTTCCCTCTAAACTGGAGAGAGATGGGTTTGATGAGTGGACTGTTAGAAGGTGAAGAAAGTGGTTGGATGGTCATGTCCAGAGGATAGAGGTCAATGGCTTAGAGTCCCAAAGGACTTCTATGACAAGTGGTGTTTCTCGGGGTCCATACTGGGACCAGTGTTATTTCATATCTTCATTAATGATGTAGATGAAGAGATCAAGTGCCCCCTCAGTAGATTTGCAGATGGCTCCAAGCTGAGCAATGTGGAAAAGTATCAGGAGTCATAGTTTTCCCCAACTCCTACCCCTTCTTAGCCTCAGACCTTCAAGGCTTATGAATGCCAGTGCTTAGGAAAAGGAGGTATTTGGATCAGCACTGCAGCAGTTAGACTGAGTAGACTCCCACACTTCACTACATCATGAAATATGAAATGTCTTTAAGCTACTTAAGTTGACTTTTTTAGAGGAAATATAGTCTTCACAATCTGGCTTTCCTATGTCTTATTTTTCCTGAATGCTAACATTTGAAATGAGGATTTTAATGATTTGATAGTCCTTATTTGCTCTGATAATACTTACAAAGAAAAACAAAACTTATCAATCATGCCAAGCTTCCTGAAGAAGGAGAAAGACAGTTTCCATAGCAAAGTACATTTTTATTCTGTGTATCCACTCAGCCTGCAAGCCTTCTCTATGGGGGTGGTGGGCAGGGAAGAGAGGGAAAAAAAAGCAAACACGTGAAATGGAGCTGCCAACTGTTCCAAAACAGAAAGGTTTTTGTGGCCCACAGGTCCATTAGAAATTCAACAAAAGCATCTAATTACAAGAACCAAACAATCCTCCTCCCCAAAGTGCAGCATGCAGAAATGACCTGTTAGGAAGATGGATGCCAAATACATTTGCCAGCAGCAGGGCCAGGGTTTGCCCCGCACAGTAGCTGGGAGGGCACCGCTGGCACACAGGCTGCCTCCTGCCCTACCTGTGCATCAGCTCTTCCAGAACAGTCTGCCATGCTGTGCACTGCAAACATGCTGAGGCTGTATAACATCTGTGCCAGCACTTCTGCATCCTTATAAATCATTTCCCAGCTCTTGCTGGGGCAACCAGGAAGAAAATGTTGGCATATAAATGTAAATCACTGTATGTCCTATGGAATAGAAAAATAATTGTGTTGATTTACCAGCCATGCACTCTTCCCAGGGATGGATGGGAAATATTGGCAAAGAAAGGACTGTACTTCCAGCAAAAGAACAGATTTGCTGAACTATATAAAAATGGTTGGAATAATCAGATGCTTCTGTCTAGGAAACTTGTTTCCTGTTAGACTGAGCATGAGGGCTTCACCTCATTGCTGGTTGAAATGTAATTACTTCACCTCTAGTCATGTTAAAAATAAAAGTGTCCAGAGATGTTATTTAATCAGTTACATGGTGAGCATATATGGGCAATTTTTTTCCCGTCCTGTGTGGGGTTGTGGAGACTACTGGCTGCATGCATTCCCTGTGCATTCAATCTCAGTTAAAATTTTCACTGGGACCAAGGTTTTACCCCACCAAATCTAAAATCACTTTTTGACCATAACTGTGAATCCTATGACTGACTTTGCAGGATTTTGTATGGTTTTTCCTCTCAAAGTTTTACTTAAGACAAGCTCACTATCATGTTTAGTATCTCATCACCTACAAAGGTATTATGAAGAGAACATGGTAAATCTAGCACACAGTAGCTCTAGCATCAACCTAAAGCTACACCAATGGGATGAAATGCCCACTAGTCAATTCTACTTTCTCATTAGCTTCCAGCCAGAGCACTTGGTTTAATTTTCCACACTGTGTGGACCACAATAAACTATGTAAACCAATTTTACTAATGTTTCAGGATTTTTATGGGAGACTGACAGACTACTTTTCTTGCTTGACAGTTACATAATGCTAACAATTCCTATTAAGATATACAATGACATTTCATAATACTGTTTTTCTCTCAAAATTCACTGTGTTCTGCACCTGTACTTTTTGAACACACAACCACCCAAACACACACAGTCTAATACATTCCATATTATCTGTTCCAGTTGTACTGCTGAAGCTGAAAAACTTTTTTGTCACACTGTGCTCCAGGGGCTGAATTCACACCTCAAAGCACAAGCAGAAATGTATGAAAAATCATGTGATACAAAATTTTCTTCTAAGGCATCCCGACCTAAGTTTGAAAAATATAGCTATATTTACCACCTGTGACTTAGCAGATTGTATTCCCAATCAGTACCATAGCATTAGTCTGAATACCTTAAAAGTATTTTTTTCTGGTTTAACCTATACATGTATGACAGATATTTTTGCAGATTTTCTTAGGTTCCAGTATTTTTTCCATGTACATAGCTCTGTTATTGTGAAAGATCTCGACACTTCATAATTTTTGAGTGTGTGCATGGCTGAAGGTAGTAATGTTCAGATCAAAATTTAAAATTATACAAAAATCATAAGATTTCTACCAAAACTATGTTAAACAAAATCTGTGATAGCAGGTATTATGCTTGGTAACAAATTTTCCACAGTTATATACACAGAATAGTGTATATTATGTGTTATTTTATTCTAATATACTTTGTTTTCTACATTGTACAGTATAGTTATATACAATTATTATATAGTTTATATAATATATTAACAATTGTATATTTATATATGATGTATTGTATACAGTATATTGTAGATTTATATACTATATATATACATATATATATATATATATAAATATAATGATTGATCAGTATCTTACTGTGAAGAAAGTCTCTAAAGGTCAAACAAAGCAAGGCAAAAAGGAAACAAAGACAAATATCACAATCTATTTTTACAATGACAATAGTGCCAAAGTAGCTCAAATGTGTAGCACCCTTTATTCTAATGCCTCAACTGGACAATATCACACAGTATATTGCACAGCAATCAGGGTATCCAGAATGATAAAAAGATCATGTAGTATTTCACGTTAAACCTTAGACTTTCCAACAGATCTCAGACCTAAAAATATTCTTTTTACTTGACATAAATTACTTGAATTCCCATCAAATTATCTAAACAAATTATATAAGATGCATTTCAGTATGGGACAAGTCATTATCTGGCAGTGCTGACTTTCTCTTCAGAGAAACCACACAGCTTGTTTTGGCTCGAAATTAATTTCAACCAACTTCAGACAAGCAGCTAGGATGCAGGAAGAATGCATTTGGGGGCAAAAAATAAAGAGTTCTACAGAAGCTACCTTGTTGTTTACTAGAGATGCAGCCAAGCACACAAAAAAGAGCTTGGTTTTGATTGGGTTGGGGTTTTTGTGAGAGCCTGCTAAAGGTAGAGAAACTCTATACAGCTTGGGGTTCACAGGTTCATATACCCAAACTGAACATAACTGATAAAAAAGGTATGCCAGATATACATGTTCATGATCTCAGAATCCATGTCTAAGAATTAATTAAGCACAGTTGAAGAAATGGAAACTAGTTGCATAGGTCTTCACTCCCACCACATCAAAGAAACCTGGATGACTAGCACCAATCTCACTCACCTTTTCTCAAAGAAAAATGCATTTCCTACTTTTCCTGCAGTTCTCCTACTGTTGATGATGAGAATGTCCCCAGTCCACCACTGGATAAAGAGATAATTACGTACTTACAACACCAGAGCTCTAATCCAGAGTTCACACTCTGTTTTCTAATAAGAAATAAAACCAAGAAAACAAAACCATCAGTGCCATTTGGCAGATGTTTGAAAGCTCTGACAAGCAAATTTAGAGCCAATGGTCAGGCATTTTTGGTTCTCATGTGGTCATACATGTCCTTTATAGGAAAGACACAACTGCACACATTCTGTGCAACAGATGTAATTATGCCTTTCATCTAACATTCTACTTCTACCTCCAAAAGACAACAGAAATTAAATTAAATTAAGATCCTCAGGTTTCCCTACCAAACCAAACTAACCAGCACATCAAAGAAAGGTTTCCATTGACTGTGCAGCCATCAATGAATTTCCAGCTCCTTTCTCAATACCTAATACTTCATACTTAATATCTGACTTCAAATCAAGCGGGTGAGGTAACATATGCAGGAGTTAAAGCAAAACAATGTCTAAATAAAGCCATCTGGTTAAAGTAATTCTCATATCCACACAAATAGACCAAACCCTATAAATGCTCAATAAGATAATTCTCATAAATGCCATTAAATAAAAAGAGACATTGCTATTTATTGTGATTCTACCTATTTAAAAAAATCTTGGGATACCCTCAGAGAAAAAGGTGCTAGGAGACACATAAAAAGAGGGGAGGAGAGAGGGAGAGAGAGAAAAAATACTGCATTTTTGGAAATAAGAATCACTTTATTGAAGAAATAAACATTTCCTACAAAAATTAAAATACTACTCACTGCAGTTTGCATAAAAGCTCTGCCTACAGAATCTGAATAAGAGATATTTCTCTAACTCCTGTGTTTAACCTACTTTTTTTTTTATTTCTCATTTATTTATTCTTCTGTTCTCCTGATAGAAACAGAGAAAGGAAAAGAAAACCCAAAAGGTGAGGAGTCAGGAAGCTAGGAAATGTAAGCTAAGAAATAAAGCTTTTTGTGTTTAAAAAAAAAAAAACAAAAAACAAAAAACAAAAAAAAAAACAAAAAACAAATCATTCAAAATCCCAGAATAATCCAACCCATTACCTTGTCCACATTCTCAGCCATTTCAAATGGGTTTGCTTTGTTGATGAAGCTGTGCTTTTAGCTGGGATCTTTTAGAAGACCAAACTCTGAACTTAGGTATTCAGACATGCAACAATTATCCATGGCATTCAGGTATGGGTGCCCAGTTGTCAGTTCTTCCTCCTCTATAGGCATAATGCCAGTAGATACTACTAATAGCATGCCAAAACAGAAATGCATTTAGATTCATAATTATTTTGGTGCTCAGGTTTTTGCATTTATTTAAATACAGAGAAATGACACTGGATTAAGATGGCTTTGGGTTTTAAAAACATATTTTTCACACCGTTTTTACTTCTCTTGATCCTCCCTTCTTGATCCCCTGTTTTGCTAATTTATATTTTGCCTGATGCACTAAGTTCAGCAGTGAAAATGTTTCCAGTTTTTCTAGAAAGATGGGACCCCAGGTCCTGTTCTGCTTTTCTATCTTGTAAATATTCAGACAATTATTGCAACAAAATGTGTATATATGCAGGTACTGCATGTTCATTCACTGATTATCTGCAAAAGCCTAGAAACTATCACATGAAAATACAATAAACAAGGGACATTACTTGATGTTTTCTCTTCAGCATCTTCAATTTTAGTGAAAAGTCTTCTAATGCAGAGTAAATCCTGATCAGCAATGGAAAAGTTCTGCTACAGAGATTATTTATTCTGCTTCTGCTACCCCAAGCATCAGTATTCATTCTGAAGTACAGCTGAGTTTGGCAGTGCTACAGACATTCTCTCTGAGGACAAAAAAGCATCCTGAAGAGAAGCAAATAGCTGTGCTATATTGCTGCTTTGCACCAAACAGGCACCTAAGTTCACCACTTCTGGTGTATAAGTAGCATTTCTCTGTTTTGTGTGGATGCAGTCTAATTGCCAGGAAGCAGATTTTCACCAGCAATTATACTGACATGAGTCGATGGTCATTGGTCAGAGACATGGCAAGGCTCCTCACATCCTGGTGTTTAACAATAGGCCCTTTGCCTTGAATAATTACAAATCTTATATGGCTGACACATCTTAATTCATGAGATCCTGGTGTGTATAATTGGATAGAAGTATGAACTTGATTACACTAGTGAACTTGCTTTCCAGAGGGGGAAAAAAAGTGATAACAGGCTTCATTGTCATCAAAGGGTAAAGAAATGTGACAATCTGGGAACCAGTTTTAGGACCCCATCTGCTAAACCAGAGAGAAATCAAGATTTTACAGTTCTATAAATATTTTAGTGTATGCCATCATTTATGAACTCTGGCAGCTATCATAAAATCTCTCTGACTTTTGTTACAACTGCATATAAGGCCAGAAAATTGCATCTCATGGTAAACCATAAAAACCTAAGTAAAAGCACCATTCCTTTCAGTATATTCTAAAAATATACAACCTCCCTGTCAGTACATGGCAGGGTTGTTACCATCCCATGATGCCTGTTTCTTGCTCATTTTTTTTTTATCTGATCTTACACTGGTCTTTTCAAACCCTTTTGTATTTCAGTATCCTTTTATGTTCCATAAATAACAGCCATCACAGAATAACAGCTGAAATAGCTTTTACTTTGTCACAACGTACTGTAAGCAAGAGACACTTGGGTGATGCTAATGCCCTGGATACAGGAAGAATTTATGCGGACCTTCTCTCTAATTGTTCCTGAAATGATTTTCATTCAGTGCTGAGTTCCTTTAAAGCCCTGAAATAGAGGTGGCCTCAGAGCAGGTTTTGATGCTTTAATCACCCTAGTAGAAAACCTCCATAAAAGAAAGGATATAAATAAAGAATTATCCTGAGATTAACAATGCTCCTTCTAAACTTAAACTCCCAGTCTGGTCCTGTGTTACAAAGTGTCTCTAAAAGACACAGAGATCATGAATCATCAAGTTTTTGATTGCAGAGGCTATTCTGACATTCTAGGTAGCATCTGCATAGCTTGAATTATAGCTCAATATTGTCTAAAATAACCTGTCAGTCTGAATAATACTAATTTATATTTTACCTCTACTAAGTTTCTAGAATACATTTAATTAAACAGAATGGGGGGGTGGGGGGAGTCTGTGTGTGTGTGTGTGTGTGTGTGTGTGTAGCCAAACAAGAGAAGAGACAATCACTCTATTAATAATAAGTACAGAAGTCAATGGGTTGTCAAAGACCCTTCATTCAGGAAAGATATATACCAAATTTAAGACCGAATTTCAGAAGATGTCTAGACAGCACAAGGAGTGAAATCTCTGTCATCTCATTTGTAGAGTCAAAGCAGAAAGCTGAACATAGAAGTGACTGCACATGCAACTATCTCCAAAATAAATGCAAAAATCAGATTTCTGACATATTCATTATGCACCTGAGCTGGGCATGTGCCTTTGCAAAGGCAACTGGCTAAAACACTGCACACGATGCTTCTCTTTTTTCATGCAACAAGACTTCCTGTAGCTCCTGGTATTACTATGCCTTAGGATTTTCATTTCTTTTAACCAAACATATGATTTGCTCTTTCATAAAAAATATGGAGGTGTCTGATATATGTATAGATGCATATATATGTACATATATGTATTCATATATGCATGTTATGTGGTGTATAAATCAATATATATAAGGTACTTTTGGACAGTATGGTAGCAAACAAGCTGAATGCTTCTTGTGTCATAGTTCTCACAACAGCCCAAAACTCATCTACTGAAAGAGAAAGAGGTAAAATTTAAATGAAGGGCTAAGGAACAACCAAATTGTAAATAGGTAAACACTTTATCTGTATATCAGGAAGCTCTAATATATTCCATCCTATGGGATCATGTCCCCTGTCCCTTTAGGAAATTGTCCTAGACTGCATACCAATTTCAGGATAAATTGGTACAGAGTTGTGCTGATGTTGGCTGAAGTAGAATTCATTTTTTTCAGTCTGGCCAACAAAGGAGTACGTTCTGGATTTGTGCTGAACACAGGGCTGGTAATACAGAGATGCTTAGGTTATTGCTGAGCAGGGCTTGCGCAGAGCCAAGGCCTTTTCTGCTTTTTGCACTGCCATGCCGGCAAGGGATTTAGGGGTTCATAGGAGGCTGGGAGGAGACTCAGCCAAGGCAGGTGACCCCAGGTGACCAAAGGGATATTCCAGACCATATGGCATCATGCTCAGTATATAAAGCTGAGGGGAAGAAGGAAGAAGGAGGGATGTTTGTAGTGAGGACATTTGTCTTCCCAAGTACCTGTTACTTGTGAAGGGGCCCTGCTCTCCTGGAGATGGCTGAACACCTGCCTGCCCATGGGAAGCAGTGAATGAATTCCTTGCTTTGCTTTGTCTGTGTCCACGGCTTTTGCTTTTCCTGTCTTTATGTCAATGCAAAAGCTTTCCTGTTTTTACCCTTCCAATTATGTCTCTGACCCCACTGGTGTGGAAGTAAATGTGTGACTGAGTGGGACTTGTTTGTTGGCTGGGAATAAACCATGACAAGAGTGCAGGAGAAACACTGGTAATAAATCCTAATGGTGATCCAAAAATTTCCATATAAAAAAATATACCAGATCCAAAAATATATATGATCCAAAAATATACATATGAAAATTATAAACAGCTTCACTTAATACTTTCAAGTTTATGTATATGTTGTTTAAGATACAACACTCACTTCCTTAAATTAAAAAAAAATTTCTTTCAAAAATTAAAATTAAAAAAACAATCAATTAATCTTTCTATCGTTGACAGCTCCAGCCTTTAAAATTAAGATCCCTCTTCTCCAGCTCATACAAGTTCTAACTCAAATGAAGATTCATTCTTCATGTCTCATGGCTGGCTGGTGTTAGGTCACAAGTCCTTCATCTTATACTCTATACAGAAAGCCTACACAGTGTGCTCAGATTGCTCTTGACTTGTGGTTAAGATGGAAAGGTCTCCCCGCTCATCTGCTAATGTACATGGGATTTCTGAGGAGGCAGCAGGAAGATTATTCAAGGTTGACCTCACAACATCTTTTATTGTCCCTTCTATCTTCCACTTAACTTCTTTCACCACCATCAGCTCCTGCACTACTTTGTAAGCAGCGGCATCATCATTTTCCTGTACAGCTAACAGTGTAATTGACAGTTGAGAAACAAAGAGCACAAACTTTCAAGCTTTCAAATGTACTTCATTACAGAACAAAAAAAAAAAAAAAGAAAAACGCCCACAAAAATCAAAAAGCAAGTACCAAGATTTCAGGCAAAAAGGCATTTTGCTTTGTTTGTTTAATGATATAGTTAGTTAAGTTTCTACCCTTCATCTGAAAAGGAAAAAAGAGCATGTTTCATTTTGGAGAAGCTTGTGCAGTCCTATTTTAATAAGATTCCAACCCCCTAACCCTTTTCCTGCAGTAATGTCACATCTCTGTGGAAGTTACATGGAAACTCCTTTAAAGAACATGAGAAACAGTAGCCCATGTACCAGCTCACACCACCAGAAATCACTTTGAACTGATACACAGTAGTGGGCTGGTGTGAAAATATTAGACAGGGAAATGATGCTGGGGCCTGGAAATGCCTCCACCAGAGGGACAGCAGCTTCAGGCTGGAAAGCAAGCAGTTACCTCATCATCATGAAACCCACCTGGAGTCGTGAGTCCATGGACCTGTTGGAATGAGTCCAGAGGAGGCCACAAAGGTAATCAGAGGGCTGGAGCACCTCTCCTATGAAGACAGACTGAGAGATTTAGGACTGTTCAGTGTGAAGAAGAGAAGGCTCCAGGGAGACCTCAGAGCAACTTCCTGGTACCTAAAGGGGACCTATAAGAAAGATGACAACAAACCTTTTAGTAGGATATGTTGCAATAGAATGAGGACAATGGTTTAAAACTAAAGGAGAGTTGGTTTAGATTAGATATAAAGAAAAATTTTTTTCTGGAACATGGAACTGGAACATGTTGGTCAGAGAAGTTGTGGATGGCCCATGTCTGGAAATATTCAAGGGCTCTGAGCAACCTGGTCTAGTTGAGGATGCCCCTGCTTATTGCAGGGAGGTTGGACTGGATAACCTTTAAAGGTGCCTTCCAGCCCAAACATTTCTGTGATTCTGTAACTCTATTTTATTGTCCTGCTGATAGTACACAGTGATGGGAGTGGTCAAGTTAATGTCATGTGTTATTTCCAAGGGTGATTAAAATTAACTCAGAAATAAGTCAAAATATGTAAGTTTTAATGGCTGGGGAGAGATTACATCAAAGAAAACCGTACATGGGAAAAAAGTAGATGCTACACCAAAGCCTATCTAAAAATGGCAAACATAATTTAAAAAGATGGAGACCAAAATCAGAGGTCATTCCATATTTTCATATTTGCTCTCTGAGTGCTGTGTTGAGGTACCTGATTCATGAACTTTGATCAGAGAAGGAGATGTGACTTCACTACGTTCCACTATTTTCCTAGGCTGACAATTGCTCAGTGTAACTGTGTGTGAGGATCTTTTTGCTGGAAGGCAAGTTTGCATTGAAATCTCAAAAATATGTGAATGCTGTAAACCACATTTCAGACTCCCAGGCTTTCAAGAGGTTTGTCCTATTCAGACCTGTTTAATTAAAATGTCCCTCTTCAGTCATCCTCTTCAAGACTGTTGACACCAATACATTTTTTTTTTTAAAGCTTAATAAAATTTTCCAGTTTTGCTTTGCATGGCTTTTGATTTATTGTTAGTTTATTTCAACACTTTCAGGGACAGATCCCCACTGGCTTTAACTTGGTATTCAGAGAAGCTTCTTATCATAGAAATTAATTCAGTTTTATGTTTTCCAGAATCCAATTGGTTGATGGCAAATTCAGCATAAAATTCACAGATGTTTTGATTTCTCCATAGAGAACTAAGTTTATGGTCATGAAGAGCAATCAGCTGATTGTTGTAAAAAGTCCTGTCATGTGAAAATACTGAGATTACAAAACTCAAGCCAGAAGAATTCGACCCTTATTGCTAAACCAGCGACAGAACTTTTTTCATAGATTCTCTTTAGCCATAAATGTTACATATGCTTTTATAAAGTTTTCATATTACCAGGCTTTTTTTAGTAGAAATTGTTCCAGGAAGTAATCTTTTAAATAAAATATTTAGCAAAGGACTACAGTAAGAACATAAACATTTCAGCCAGTGTAACTAGACCATTCAACCAGGACAAAGAAACTGTTCTTCTAATATTTAGGTAGAGAAAATTAATATAGCATGTCATTCCATCAATTACAGGTGTTCATATTTCCTTATAAACCCATCACGAATGTCAGCAGTCCAAATTCCATCATTTCAAAGACCTAAAAGGAAAAATCTTACCCTAAAGTTCAATAAGGCCTTCTAATAAAGCAACAAGAAGTGATGACAATTAAAGACATATTACCTTTTAAAGATTCATTGAAAATGGTTTTTCTGAAATCAAAAAAAATTTCCCTACGTGACTATTCTTCAAATCTTGCAAAATTTTCCAAGACTGACCCCTATTGAGTGAAAATAATTGGAGTGTTCTCCTTGGTATCTGTGAACAATGGATCAAAACCTCACTTTAATCAAGTGTGTTATCCAAAACAACCCAGGAATCCAACTGCAGCACAGATAAAACAGATTTCATTGTAGTTTTCTGCTTGGTACTGGGAATATGTACTTCACATATTATTTATTGAATCTTCCAAACTGTTAAAAAAGATGCTGTAGAAAAGTAGGCAATATGACAATTCCCACAAAAATTCAAACTGCCCATGTCAAAACCCTGTTGTCATTCATTCCTACTTCCACTTTAGAAATCTTTAACCACTTTCAGCCCATATAACAGTGTTCCCATCCCCACCACTTGGCACTGTTTTCCAAAGGCAATTTTGTGAAGCACATATCCTAATGTTTTCTTAACATTCAGAAATGTGGCCTCTGTCCTCTTCCTTTTGTCTCAGCTGAGAATACCCACAGTACACAAGCTGCTGTGAGACAGTTTGAAATAGATACTTTCTACTTATGTAGTATTTTTTGCTACCAGTTTTCAGATTTTCTATCTTAATAGCTCCATCATTTTACTGGACAGGCAAATCACATTTGCTAGATGCTAAATGACCATATTTCTCTTTCCCCATGCTCACTCCCTCTCCACTCTACAATATAAACATACTCTATTTTATTGCAGGGACCAGTGGTCTGGCTTTGAAAATTACCTCTTAATGGTTCAGTACAAAGTTCACAAATTTCCTTAAGGTGAAGTAAGTACTGCTGATCTGTGCATTTAATTTTCCCAGGTATTTACTCACCTGCATTTATCAATAACCACACCAGCCATGATCTTCTTTGCTTCTTAATTGCCCATACTCTTTTATTTCCCTTTAAATGATAGATTCAAAAAAAGCAGCTTAGTGGTTCAGTCATATTAAAATCATAATTGATTTTGCCTCACTCCTCATTTATTAATGGACTTAGACTACCTTCTTGCTAATAAACCTCCCAGTAATGAGTTTAGTCCACAGAGGATACATTTCCACCTCAGCAAACCACCAAGCAATTTAGGACAGTTGGTAGTCTCTGCTTAAGGGAGTCCGAAAACTGGAATAGAAATTTATGCAGGCCATAATTAAAGTACTTTCTGGGAGCTGTGTGGGGACTTTACCGACATTCTTTGCACTGTGCCCATCTGTGGTCAGTGTAATTAATCCTTGACTCACAATCCAATGAAAACTAATCCTCACTGACAATTTTTGATAAAGACAAGGCCCCAAATACTTATGCAGTGATCAGACTCTGGTTGTCTTCTTTATTTAAACACAAAAGGCATGTGAAGGTGATGAGGACAGATCTTTTTGGAGCTGCTCAGCCCTGGGGAAGGCATGCAGACAGCAAAAAAGCCATTTGCTGGGTTAACAGCAGTTCCAGATGTGTGAAAATCCCAACATGCATAGAAAAATAAGAAGCAGAACTTTGCCAGTGCACAGTTACAAGAGAAAATTACCTTATGGAAGTAAAATATAAGTTGCTTCTACTGGAATTACTTAATTGAAAGCACAATTATACATTTGAGAGAGGTAAGGTCATTGGGCTGAGAGATAATACACTGCGAAATTCTGATATTTCTGTTAATTCTGAATACAAGCTGAAATTCTCAGATTGAGAAGATTTAATTATGTCCCTGTCTGTGTTTAATGACAAATCCTTGTGACCTCCTTCTCTTTTGGGACTTTTAAGATTTTAGGAGCAAGAAACTTATTTGTCCAGCACCTAAAAAACTGGGCTCATGATATAGGATGGGAGCTCTTATAAATCTAACATTGTAGTGCTGCCTAGCAAAATACTCCTGTAATAATGCAATTTTCTCCTTTCTTCACACAGGATTACTTAGAGACAAGAGAAAGAGGATAGTGAGGTAAGTCTTCCTCCCTGCTGCTCTCTGGGAGTGGCACAGCAGATCTTTTCCAGACTGAGAGGAGGCTGAGGGGGAAAAAAATGGGCTAAACTGGGGGAGACGAGAGTCCTGCTGGGAGTGATCTTATCAGAGACAGTTCACTGGGAGTGAGACACTCCCTGTTTCCCACCTCGCAAGGAGAGTGGGGCTGAGGTCTTGCCTTTTCAGTTTGCTGATACTAAATGATACTTTGCAAAGTAAAATACCACCTAATACATAAAGGAGAAGCTGGTCTAGAAAGAGTAAGGCTTTCATGGAAATTACTTACTTTCTTCTGGACCTCTTCTTTTGGGATCTTTGGGTTTTGGAGGTATAGTTGGTATTTTTGGTGCACTCTGGGAAGGACAGGGAATATTTCTCTCCCTGCAATTTTCTTACAGTTTCCCCCATTTTCACACACATAAATACAAATCCTAAAGGGAAATCAGTTCAAGACTTTACATTCCTCTATATGCAAGTAACCCACCTACAGTTTTATCCATGATATTTTATCACCAATAGTTAACATGGACACACACACTAAAATGCAGATGCTGACCAACAAGAATTACAGCAAACTGAACTCCCTTTGCAACATAAAGAATTCTACTAAGAATTTGGGAAAGGTTACAGGGAGAAAACACAAGAGAGTCTAGTTTTCTAAAGGCATTTTTGTTGTCATTAAACACAATCAGGGTTTCCAAAGCTAAAATACATGTTAACACATTCCAAAACACTTCTAATAGAATATTTTTTCAGTACTTCACTACAGCAAATGATGCAAAGCCAAAATTCCCCAGACAATGCACAGAACATTAGAGAATTAGTTTAACATTCTTACAACCCTGCAATTTTATTTAAACAAATTCTTCCCTACCCAACTCCCTGCAGAGAAGTATTGTACCCTTTTGTTGATTGTAGTGGACATATTGCAGATCTCCGATTACCTTCCCAAAGGACCACCCACAACAAGAAGTTTTTTGTGTTGCAAGCACAGCTTAGTTCATTCCCTTCTAGTTACCTTCTTTTTTCTTTTCTTCTTGTTTTTTCTTTTTTCCCCCCCTCAATTTTAATTTTCTTAGCATTCTTATAGGCTGTGGATGAACTGACATACTAGCCTGCCATCTGTTCTTTCATGACATGGTGCAACCTAATCAATTATCCCCAAACCACTTTGGAGTAAATAACATGTCTACAATAATAATAATTAGTCAGCTAAAAAGAAAACAGCATCATGCAACTCCTGGTGGGAATTAGGTAGATTTCAGAACACAGCATTTTATTAACTGAGATTTTCAGACCAGAAGACAACTTTGGAAGGAAAAAAAACACCTTCAGTAATTTATTCTGAAACATGAGTACAAGACACCATCCCTAGACTTTGGACATGTTCTACCCTTTGTAACCAATGATGCCAGATTCAAGTAAGCATGCCACTGATGAGTTTCTAAGATTTTGGTATTAATATATGTGTTAGAATACAAGCCTAAGCACTTGTATTAGTATAGGAACCATATTAAAATTATAAGTATTAAAAAAATCATCTAATGGCAAGCAGATGACATTATTATAGTGTTATATTCCTCAAACACAAGGAGAAAATTGCATTATTACAGGAGTTTCTGGCTAGGCAACACCACAAGATTAGATTTATGAGAGCCCCCATCCAGTACCATGAAGCCTGACATCTTCAGGGAGAAATTTGTCTTCAGCAACCATCACAAGTAGAAATCCCAAGCAAGAGGAGTACATGACACATATACCCACTTGAAGAACAGGCAAAATGCAGAAACACACACTGCTGCAGACAGAAAACAGGTTTGCAATAAATAAAAGGACTTCAGAATTTCAGGAAGATTGCAGTTAATATCAATGGATGTCAAGATTACACCATTTTCTATGAAGGCCATTTCCTATGAAGTAATTCTGAGCATCATTTTTCACAATCCAACTGTTTGCTGTTTTGACTCTATGACATTGATTTAGACATAATACACTAGAAACTATTCTACTTACTCGATTGATGGACATTTAAAATACATCTTAGCACTTGAGTGCTTAGCACATTCTCAGTGTTTTCATTTTTGAGACATAAAGGAAGCAGTAGGTAAACCATAAAGATTCAATGTTCCAGTGAGCTAATCAGCAAATTACCAACTAAAATTTCAGTTAGGAGTCAGTGCAATCTCAGTGAATAGATCATATTGATGGATCAGAAGGAAGAATTTCCTCATTACTGTCTTTACTTTAAATATGGAAGTATTGGTATTGGGTACATTCTATGGGATGTGTCCTGAAAGAAGACAACATGTGTAGCTGTGATACCAAATGACATCTCTGCCATGTTTTTAATTATTAAGGACGTGGCAATACATAAAATAACTCCAAGTTGACAAGTGCTGTCCCAGATCTTTTCTAAATGGTCAAAACTTCTCATCCTTGAACCAAGTGTCTTTAACCTTCCCCCTGGAAAACCAATCCAATTTTACCAGTAAGTTAGAAAATACCACAGCAATGTGAATCTGGACATTTTACCCAAAACTGCCTGATCAGCCTGAGACAATGTAGACTATCTCCTGTGAAATAAGAAACAAGAAGAATTGTAGAAAACATCTTAGAAGCTTTGATGTACATAAATATCAGACCACCTACCACAGCATATCATAATAAATGAGAATACCAATGGATATGTGTGCTTGCTCTCATGCTGCCTCATCTACCAAGGAAATTCTCCATAAAATATAATACATGGCAGCCAAGAACCTCACACTTTATGATGCAGTCCTTCACAGGCAAGATTTTGTCTGTTCTTACACATAGATGGTGAGGTGTGAGGCAGACTCAAACTCACACACATGTGGCCTTGTTGCAGCTTCTCAGAAGATAAACAATAAGGTAGGATCATGGAGAGAGAGAGTGAAGAGGAGTCTCTGTCATGACGCAGGCCAGTGAAGATAAAGGAATGAACCACAGATGATCTTCATTGGTCCCTCCGTGACTGCTCTGCTGTGATTTCTGTGACACGCGTGTACCAACATATTTGCCTGTTTAGGTTCTCATACCACTCCTCTTCCTGCAGAAGTCAAATGCTTCTGGCATCCTGACAATTATGTTTCACTTCCAATTTTCTAGGTCCTTCAAAAGAGCATTCACCTTTCTGTTGCAGCTGCTGACCTCTTGCTTCTGCCTGTTTCTCCATGTTTTACCATCCACTTCAGAAAGGGGCTAGCAATTATGTGCCTGATGTTTCCCTAACCTTGACCACCTTGAAATGTGATTTTGTGATTTTTGTTGAAATGTAGGACATGGATCCCTTGCAGGCTTTTACAAACATGAGAGTTCCCATGTGTCATTGACACTGATGAATTGCTAGATCACTACAGAACAACTTGGAAATGGCAACGAAGCTGGCTCCACTGCAGCTAACTTGAGCTCCTGAGAGGGACCAGAGGGGTTTTTTGATTCTTTTTATTACGTGATATCAATTAAGCATTTAACAAGTTACAATAAAAAGCAACTTTCCAATGGAATTTTTAATGCAATGAAAACAAATTACCTTCAAGATGGTTATCATTTGGAACCTTGAAGAGAATGAAAATCAGGCAAATGCCAACACATATTCATCCAGATTGCCCATAACAACTTGCCAGGCATCCCTGTTTCAAATCAAGTAAATCTGTGCAGCTTCTCTTTGACAGCAACACAAAATCCCTTGTGCAATGCATTGAATGGCACAGCTGAGGCAGAATGTTAGCAGAAGATACTGCGCCAAGCAGCTTTTGTTTTGAAGTGGGTACTTCTGTTATGCAATCCTCTTAGAATTTGCTTCTTTCAAAGAATGAAAGACAAAAAAAAAAGCCTCAGCAAACAAAAACCACAAATCCCATACATTTCTCAACTTGGTTGATATTTCTCCACTTGGACACAGTCTATTCACAGCAGTTCCAAAATTCTGGCATTGGCACAGACTATATTTGTAGCATTCAGCTGGAGTAAAGGACCAAACAGTTCATGATGGCTGGGATGAAGGTGTTTAGTGGAAGAGAGAAGCTTCGGCTCTCCCAACAAGAATGATGCTCATAAACAGAAAATAGAAGCGGAATTCACTAATATCAACAATGTACTAATTAGGCACATGAGCAACTTTACCAACTCACTTTAAGCCTGAACCTTTCTGACACTTTCTGTAGTCAGAAGGAAGATGAGACCATGGACAGAACTCTCATAATATAAAAACATTCATTTACAAGCTTAAGATCTTGCCTGTGTAATTTTGCATGTATCCAAGAAAAGGAAACCTAAACTTAATATTGAAAACTTCTGAGCCCTTCACCAAAGGCTCACTTGAGTAACAGGTATGAGGGAGAATGCAGCTAGTCAACTCCATGTACCATTTCTCACCTAAAAGCTACCCACAAATGTACTCTCAGGCATGAGATGGGGAGAGTAACATGCTTCGCTTTTTCTCTGCTTTCTTTGCTCTTGGGAGAAGTGGGGAAGGAGGCACGCAGTGGAGAGAAGGTGAGGTGTGGGCTATGTTTCCTGCCCATGAGGCACACTAAGCTAAACAGAGCCTGTGTGAAGGCAAAGCACTGCTCAAAAAAGTGGTCTGGGCTCTGCAGGCCACATGTTCTGAAGGGAGAAACTGTCCCTCACTGAGCTCTCCCACATTTGTGCAACATAAGACAATACACTTTTGCAGCCTCACTCTACATATGTTTTCTCGCTAGTGTACGCAGCGTTACAGGCACTGTTCCTCCTCCCCCAAACAGAAGATCTTTTCATTTCACTCAGGCACATTGTCATGGCTGCAGATTCCTGCTGCTCATTTCTGGTGTGATGTCCATATGCACAGCACTTCTAGAGATGTGTTGTTGTCTTTGCCCTCTCCCATGACCAATGCTAACTCCACACTGCACATTTTTTGGAGATTACTTATTTACTTGCTCCTTCTGCTCTCTGCAGAGTGTATCCAAGATGTCACAGAGTAAGAATACACTTGGTGCTTCCCCAAGACATATTAACAGATTTAGTATCTTTCATCTTCTCTGACCTTTTCCATTATGTTCTCAGAACTCAGAAGGTCTCATGACAATGTGGGGGAAAAACCCTCCAGTGCTCTGTGCACATATGTGGGCTTTCCCTTGTTGCACTCAAGTTCAGTTAGATGTTCTTCAGCCTTTGATCTTCTTTAATCAGAAGAAGGAAGGAGGGTGAGGAAGGAGAATATGAGCTCTCTTTCATGCTTGTTCTAATTCTTAGGTCCAATAAAGAGGACTGAACAAGGATGCCCAGGGTATTAAGTGCAAGACAATCCAAGAAATGACTGAAAGGATTCTGCACCCTGCGTGCTATCCTGAGCTTTGCCCTCACTCATGTGGCTAAGCTTTGGGGAAGGAGGGCTTCTCTGTTAACAGGGGTTAGTGTCTTTACTCTCCCACCCCCTTCTCTACCACCTCATGCTCATCTTTATTAGCTTTTTCACACTACACAGTCCTCTCATCGATTACAAGAGCCAACACAAAGCAGCCTAATGATGGGTCAGTCTTAATGAGAAAAGCTGCTGCTTTTGAAGTGGTGTGGCTTCGTCCGGCACCCTGCCGAGTCCTGGCATGCAGAGCTTTGCCTCCTTTTAGAGAGCAGAGCCATGGAAAATCAACAGTGAGCAGCCTGGTGCCTCTGAACAGAAAGGGCCATGTGCATGGCTATTTAGTGCTGTAAAAGAGAGAGCATTTGCACAAACGGGAGTGAACATAAGGAGGCCTTCAGAGAAGAATGGGGCCTTGGCAAATTTATAGACTCCCCTGAAAGAAAGTGATTACAGATCATTATCCAATTGAGGCAGATTGATGGGTTAGGGTCAAAGTAATACTGCAGAGCTCACTGGAGGGACAATGCCTGCTTGTCAGTTCTGTCCAGGAAAAGAAAGAGAAGGGAAACTACCACACAGAGAGGAAAGGCTTAAGCTTTTCCAGCCCTTATCTTAAAAATCGTTTCTTATCTTGAACGTGTCCTTTAAAGACAAAAAAAAAAAAAAAAAAAAAGACAAAAAAAGAAAAACAAACAAACAAAAACCACCATGGAAAAAACATAGCCTGAAATTGCAGGACTGGTATCACTGAGTTAAAACTGTGCATTCGGAATTGTGAAATAATTGTGTGAATAGTGTGCAAACAACACACACAAAAAACCTTGTGATCAGTACTTCCAGCAATCATCAGTACTAGCACTAGTAAAAGATAAATTGCATCTTTGTTTCATTTGTATTAAAAACCCAAAGAGATCTTCTGAAATAAATGTGTATAATTTTTTTATTTTGGTGAAAGAAGGACATTTTGTTAACAGCTATGGTTGAACTGATTTGAAACTCAGCAACATCTGGTCAGGCAAAACTCAGCAACACTGACATTGAATAAAACAAGAATAAATGTGTTTCTATTGTTTCTTCTGTATTAATTTTTAGAATGTTTAAAAGTGCTTTGCATTCATGCACTTTTCAAATAGCCATAGAAATGGAAACAGCATGGCCCAAAAAGCAGCTCACAGCATTTATTGTGCATTTGCCTCACATTTTCCAATATGATTTTGGAATGTAAAGAATTTGAGAAAAGACAGAAGACAATGCATTCATGAGAGACCTGATTTGTTTAATTGTGTTTATTTATTAACTTCTCTGTTGTTCCCCATGTCTCAGAAGCAGAGCACCACACACACTTTAATGGATATGTCCTCATGTCCCTGCGGATAGAAGAGTAACATTGGCCTTGTTTCAAGAAAGGCTCAGTAGGGCAGCTTGGCCTTGGGGCCACTGTCTTGAGAGTTTAGCAAGGGTTCCCTCAAGCTTTGTTACAAAACCTCCACAGACATGAAAGTTATGGCCCCAGCACTCTGGGGCTCTGGTGTCTTTCCTGGAAACTCGTGTCCTCTTGCAGAGGGTGTTCAGACACAAAAGGACCTATCCTGACCCAGAGGCCATTGGAGAGGGCACACCAATTGGCTTCATGCTAGTCACGTGAAAAATCTGTAGGAATACCTGGTACAGGTACTGGTAACCTAGATCCCGTCTGGTGCAGTGATAGAAATTTTCTGTCATGCAGCTTTGCAAATAACTCTGAGTCCACTCCAGCCTGCTAGTTCTCACTTAAAACTGTAAGGATAACAAAGAAAGTAAAAGCATTGCTGGTGTCATACTCATCTGCAAGTTGTAAAGGTGTTAAAAGCATCAGCAGAGACTCAAAGACTCTCACTTCATGCAGTACCTCTTGCATTCAGGTGTTTTTTTATATTCATTTGGTAGCAACCCAGTTGCAGCATGATCATGTGCCTTGTACTCTCTATCAAAGAGAGTTCTCTGATATTTTTGCTGAAAGGGAAGAGATGGTTCACCAAATGACTCTTTTCTTTTGTGGGGGTTCCCCCAGACTCTTAGCACCACCATTTTTATCTTCTCTCTTCTGATTCTCAGGAACACTGAATTTTCAGTGTAACTGACAGCTCTTCTCCACTCCTCTGAAATAGTTTGCCATCTCATATTCTATCTATAAAGCAAAAAGGAACGAAATTACATTCATCCCAGAAAAATTCTAGAAAGAGCTATGGGGTGTCTGTGCAATGCCACTCCACATAAGGCATCTTCCCCCACCTTGGAGTCAGTAAAACCACAGTTATGTTACATGGTAAAAAAAAAAGAGAATAAAAGATCTGTGGTTGGCTTCCTACCTTATTCTATTGGCTAGGCTGAAGTTTTAACTTGTATGTGTATTCCCTGAACTAAGCTTAGCTCTTTGACTCTTTTCCCATTTCTTCATTCATCATTTTGTTGCTGGGTATGACATGGGTTCCTCCGTGCCCATTCCTTCCACACATTCTGGAATCTCTCAGCATATGATGAAGTTGTTTGGAATTGAGAGAGGATACCCCTGATGTCTTTTCCTGGTCTTAAAAAATTGAGAGCCAGACACAGCCAAAGGATAAGAGGTTTTACCTTGGTATTTACCTTGGAATACACCACAATACACCTTGGCAAATTGGTGTACCAATAAGGACCCTTATTAAAATACCGAGGTAAAACCCCTTATCCCTTAGCCGTGTCTAGCTCTTAATTTTTCAAGACTAGGAAAAGGTACCACCACCTATAAGATGACGCACATTGTGATAAGATATCTTTGATATCTTTTTTCTTCTCTTTCCTTCCAACTTTTTTCTGTTTTAGACTAACAATATTCTTTTTTGCAGTTCATGGTTTAGAAACAACTTGTATCCACTCTTCCTGAAGTTTGCTTGCATTTGTTTCCAGTTGCTTCCTTTGGTTTGGCAGGAGATGTGCATAAGTGCAGGACTCCATATGTTTTCAGAGATAATCTGCTTTTTACTACCAGTAAGAATAACCTTGAATACATATTGCACTGTCACAGCACATTTTCTATATGAATCAGAAAGTAGAGTTGGTGCATTGGAAAAGCAGACTGTATTTTTAAAGGCAAATTCATAAACTCTGCTTTTATGAACAGAGAAAGCTGGGAGCTGGGGGTGGGGATATCACAGGAAAAGAGATGAGTGCTTGTGATCTGAACTCTCTGTCCTACCAACATCATGTTATGTTGGAACTGATCCATGGAGAAGTCTCCCTGTAAATGGTGGCTGGGTGCTGAAATGTCCATACCATTTCAGTGAACTCAGCGTGAGCACATCGAGTGGAACACAGCACAGAACAAGGTTGAAGGAGTGAAATGGCTGTTCCCTTCCACTCCAATCAAGAAAGCCATCAGCTATTCAGGGAAAAAAAAAAAAAGCAACAAAAAACAAACCACAAATCCTAGAATCACTCAGCTGGGAATAAGGGAGGAAAAAAAGAGCATTTCTCTTAAGGACACTTTCCATTCTATTTATAGCTATAGTTTGTATGGTGCTTAACGTTTGACCCACAGGGTTCACAGGTAAGTAAGAAATAAACAGATGTGTGTATTCTAAGTTATATTTCATCCATATGTGCAAAATAGTCACAGGAGAGCTACAGAAAACTACATACTTGGGGTAGCAACTTTCCTAGACCAGGTACAACATCTGATTCATGCTAAGTTTATCCTCTGGCAAGTCTTTAGTTTCAATGATGATTCTGTTTGAGTAAAAACTCAGGGCCAAATCCTGAGACATTCAGCATGGGTGGAAACTTTGTCACAAACATCATAGGATTCAGGAGTTTAGCATGAGCAAGCCTTGCTCTTAAATTGTTTTCATTTTACGGTGTTTACAATGCTGTAGTGGCAAAGAATATGCAATCTTCCCTCAAAAAATTGTACATACATCCTCTCAGTGTGAAAAGGGTGAGAGGAAAATCAAGTCTGCTCCAAATTTTTGTGTTCTGGAAGAGCTTCCTCATTTTTAAGTTCTTGAGTCAAAGGGAAATAAATAAATTTAAAAAAACCCTTAACTTTCTGCTAATATAGCTTCCTCTGTTTTCCTTTTATTTTTTAAGTAGTTTGTTATTGTTGTTGTCTGAGATATTGGCTAGGTATTTTTTAGAGAAGGGAGGCACCCTTGTCTGTGTGGGTGAATTGGACTCACTAAAACATGTTTCTGCCTGCTAAGTCATATTGCAATGGCTTACTGTGTTCTTCCTGTTGATACAGCATCCCCTCTACACAGAACAGGCAGAGTAATGACAACAATTTCAGATACATAATTTTTTAAGGAGAAAATGCCAAAACTGGGCTTTAATAACCATTATGAGTTTCTCAATTGTGCCTACAAACAACTTGAAGTACAGAATAACTTTGGGTTTAGTGCCTTTCCTCCCAGGAAAGATTATTTCCCTTGTGCTTTCAGGTGGAGAGACCCTTAGGGATGTTGGCATTGCAGGTGCCTACACTGGTTGTATAAATGGAGATTCCTACATAGAGCAATTCTCCCTGAACACCCGCTGAAGTCTCCTCTTCACCAACAGAGCAGGCCTAGTACCTCAGTTGTATGGGGCTAGTGCCTTCTGATTTATCAGAAGATGTATCCTGGTGTTACATTACATATGGGTAGCAACTTTTTTGTAGCCATAAAGCCTAAGAACATGAGTAACATATATATATATACATATATACATATATATATATATATAATTGATATATAATTTTTATTTAAAACAGCATAGACAAGTGCAATATTTTAGGAAATATTGACCAAATCAAATGTATAATCCTTCCATAAAACTTTTATTTATGCGTAAAGCCATGAGTAAAAGGGTGTTTTATTTTACCAGTTAAGTATAAAGGTCTAAAAATGCTATCACATTCTCTGTTATTTTTCCTTCTCTAAAAACTTGTTTGGCCACTGAAATAATGACTTTATGCCCAACAAAAGATGAAGAACCTCTCTGTCCTAGGTCATTTCCTCCAATCAAACCCAAGTCTGTAACAGGGTTGAAATTTGTTACCACATGCCTGCTCTTTACAGGCCCGTGTAAAGGACAAGGTGGATAAACTGTAGCAGCCAGACAGGCTCTAACATCTTAAGAAAAATACCAAAGAAGCAGATTCAGCAAAAGAGGTCTGAACATGAAGGATTAATTATATCCTGTACCCTTCCAAGTGGTCCTGCCCTATTGAGACTGAGAAAAATGAGTGATGAAGATGCTGAAGCCTGTACTTTTGAGCATGTGAAAACTATTCTGTGACTAGAACAAGGGTCACACATTTTCAAAGTCAGTTCAATTAAGCAAAACGCCAGTCCCAGTTCCTTGGACCCACCAATTAAACTGCAGCCAAAAATGTTGCCCATTTGCCCCACAGAGGACTGAGTGTATTTATAGTCCCCAAATGCCTATGGTCTAATCAAAACTGTCACATAACAAGAAGCCAGCCAAGAAACTCAGACAGTTTGGTTAATGAGACAAAGAGCAGCTTCGTATTCATTCCCTCCTAAACAAAGATCTGAGGAAAGGGTATGGACTGGTGGGAGAGAGAGACTACAAGTACAGCAGGCCCAAAGAGAAGGGCACAAGCAGACAGTCAGTTAGGCAATGCATCCAAGCCAGATCTGAAGGCTCATGGCAAACAGAGCAGCCATTCATGCACTGTGACATGCAGGTCAATAGAAGAAATCACATGCTCGCCTGGAACTTATGGATGTGTCTGCAAAATAGCACGTGGCAACATATGATGGAACTCAACTCCTGATCACAACCTACAGTGACAAAATGAAAAACATCTCTGAATTTTTCCCATTAAAAACAAAACTGTATTTCTTTTTTAATTCAAAATACATATTTTTTTCCCCACTGAATCATTATCAGTAATTTTAAAGAATTCGGCATGTACTGTGCTCCATATCTGAATTATTTGTCTTTCTGATTATCTGGCAATTTTTATCTTCCAAGAAAACATATCAAGATGTTCAACAAAAATCATAAATTTTAACTATTCTTATGCACAAGACAAATGCATTTTCTGTTTCAAGGCATACATTGATCAAAATAAAAGCTAGAAAATAATTTTTCTTCCTATTGGGTGCTACTTTCTGTTTGGCCAGATGCATTATCTTGTTTGCATTCTCTGTTTCTGAAGCATCTGCTAGCAGTTACTGTCAGAAATGTGATAATGACCATGGTCAACCAGTAGTTTTAGCTGGTGGATCCTGTGTTCTGAGCAAATTGCAGATATGGCTTTCACTAACTTAAGCAACACATGCCAGCAAGCAGAGCAGAAGAGTTTGACCTCTGTTTCTACAAGGACAAGATCAAGCATATCTACAACAGATCAGAAAGCCACAAAATGGAAGGAATCCAGGCTAAAGGTTTTCCAACAAATAATCACACTGAGCTCCAACAAGGGCTTGTATCTTTTTCTTTGAGACCTAAGCCATTCAGCTTACTAGCAAGTTTGGGCAAAGAGATTGCTCACAGGCCAAGACCTAAGAGCTTACAAACAGTTCTGCAACCCCAAGCTTGTCTAGAAGCTGCATTGAAATTAAAAAACAAAACAAAAACAAAACAAAAAAAAAAAAAAAAAAAGAAGAAGAAGAAAAGAAAGATAAGTTAGCACTCTCCTGCCAGGGTTGTGGAAGCATTTGTAATGTTGGCAGGGCAAGGAGCTGTTGAGTTGTACCATTGTCTTTAAGAGGTGAGGTAGAAAGTGATTTCTTCATCAAACCCTTTTTCAGGTGTCTAGTCAGTGTTTGATGCCAAAAGACAAAGCAAAGAAAATTAGAAGAAACACCAGCATGAAGCATCAGTTTTAAGGGAAGTTTTTCTCATATATTTGTTTTTCCTAACAATATCTTGAAGGGAAGGCAATCAAAACTCCAATGTATCCCAAGAACCGTGTTTTCTGCCAATATGATATGAAAGCAAGAATAATAAACATGAGGAGAACAAATGAGCTGGTTGGTTAAATGTGGTCACAAACCAGTGTGTTAACAGGGCAGGGGGTGGGGGTGGGGAGAAGAATAAAGACACAGTGTCACCTAATTTGTTAAATCTGTGAGAATCTTGCTTTGGAAACAGTTCTGTTACATCTGCCTTGTAATCTCCAGAGATTAAAAGGGCAACACAGCCAGTTTTAGGATTGCTGGTACAAAAACTTCCTCAAATAAGGAATACAAGTAACTGTGCCTTTCATTCAAGTCTAGAGGAGCCCTCAAAAGCTATAAATAATTTGTGCAAGCCTCTTATCATCCTGAAATACATGTGATTAGAAATCTGCTAGAACTAAGCTGCCAGAGGCAGCAGTCCCGTTACATACTGTTGGCCTGTATGTCTGATACGTGACATTTTCCTAAATCCTGTCAGGGATAATCTGTCACATAGCCATCTTTTAGATTATACTTTGAGACTGTGGTCTTTTAGTACAAATATAAATATGCTTAAATTATTATGCTGCCCATTAGGAAGATGATCACTGTTCTTGTACAGAGGAAAATATTACCAGATAACCAAATATATTCTAAACACCAGAGCAATGTATCAGGGGTGAATAGAAGCACAAACCAGCTCAAAGGCGTAGACACAGTAGTGTCTACCTATGACCTAAAGAGATTTTGTCTCCTCTGCTTGTATTCAGGAAATCCATGTTTGCTTTTCCACCTATTAACTATCTGTAGATCTAATGGAAGGGCAATACACTTGAGTATCTGTTCCACAAACTGGTCTTCAGGAAATATCCAGATAGCATAGCATTTTTCTACTGAAGTCATGGGATACTCCTGAATGCTGTTATTTCCTTTAATGTAAAATAGTAAGGTCTTTCAATTAGCTTCTTTCCAATTCTTTCATCACCTCCTGCTCCAAATCAACTAATTTTCATTCAGTTTTGCATGTTGTGACATGTCTGTGGAATTTGTCTTGAATTAATCTGAAGCCCAAAGTCTTCTGATTCTGATTTTTTTTCTGCATGAATAAAAAATAGCACACTGGGTTTTGACATGGAAGAAACTGGCCACAAGAAATATTGCTAAATAGCTCAACAGCAGAATCATTCAAAGGCTAGCAACTTGAAAATTATAGCAATGATGATGAATTCATATATTCTATAGTGAATTATTTAATTTTGCTTTATTGATAGACAAAAGGCATTGGATTTCAGTAGTATGAACACATTATGTAGGACAAGCAGGAGTGGGACACACTGGGATTCCACTGAACCTATTCTGCAACATCTGTTGTTCAACCTATTCATGGATGATTTGGAAGACAGGGTCAACAATGAGGTGACTAAGATTGGGGTTGATACAAAGTGATCTGTGGTCATCAAACTGACTGTGAACAGCTGGAGAAGGATACCACAGCATTGGGTGCCTGGGTAGAAAAATGGCAGATGGAATGCTTTGTTGATAAGTCCCAAATAACGCATATGGGAAAAACATATGCCACTGTATGTAACTGTGCTGTGTCCAATACTGGATCTGCTTCTGGATAACCAATATCTCAGGAAGAATGTGGGAGAGCTGGAACAGCAGGGACAAAAGCAATACAGATGATCAGAGGTATGAGGTTGCTTCCTTATGAGTAGAGACTGAATAATCTGTGACATGTGAAAGAGACACCTAAAATGTTAAAGGTCATAAAATCATGAATTTCACGAAGAAAATTATCATAGATTATTTTCCTTTCAAGTTATGTTTATATATGTGTGTGCATATTATTTTCCACAACCAAGGGATCACAACTGGTAGCAACAGGAATAAGGCTCAGAACAAATGAAAGTTCTTGCTCTCCAGAGACAAAGTTTTATCAATGGGATGCTTGGGATGTCAAACATATAAATGACTTCAAAACATCCTTAGACACACTCATGAAGGAAAGGTCCACTGGGACATCTCAAACACAAAGACAGAAACACAACACCCAGCTCAGGAAGGTCAGGTTTTCAGGCATGGAAGGCCTTGCCAGAAGCAGCATCACTCTGTGTTTGCCCTGCTGACACCCTTGCTCCCCAGGCTCCTCTTACCGACCACAGTCAGAGACCCTTGGGCTTATATTGCAACAAAGGGGAAAGTCTGCATTAACATGCCCCTGAGGAATTTAGAATCATTCTAAAGTGAAACTAAAATGCTGGATTTTTTTTTTTTTAGGAGATCAACTTGAGATTTCTCATTGTATTGGCATATATTTATTGCATTCACCACTTTCAATAATTATATTTGTAGTTTAATTCTCTGCTTTAGTAAATACCCTCCCAAGCACTCCAGGTCTTTGAATGCAAAACAAGCTATACACAAGTAAGCCAGGAGTGGACACGCTTGGTTGCCTGGTTGTTTAATTAGAAACTGAAGCAAAAAGCATCCTGCCTCAGGGAGACAACCAGGCTGCAGATTGTGACACTGCCATAGCCTTGTCCTGTCTCTCTTTAGCCTTAAGCAAATCTGATCTTGGGCATCCTGACCCTGACTAATTGCACACTGTTTCCTGTGATGCTGTGAAGCTCCTTCCACCCATTGCTGGACTATTAAGCTTCTCTGCTCTGTCTGGTAATTAAACAGCAGAATGCCAAACTCTTTTTTGTTGCTGTTGTTTTGGGGTAGTTATTTTTACATCCTTCTTCCTCCTCCTCCTCCTCCTCCCCAATTCCCTTCTATACAAAGGCCAGTTGAAAGCTTCGTTTGTCATTTTGTTGAGGGGCAAAAACATCATATCACCTTTCAAAAGACAAGGAAGATGATAAATACATTAACTTGAGAGGCAAAGTGTCAGGACGCTAATGAAAATCTCTAGTGACTAGACAGCAAGGAAAACCTCATTTTAAGAGACTGTAAAAGAAGAAAACTTTTTCAGCCTATGCAAATGTCAAGTCTAAAGTACACTCGTTTAATGGAGGTGCATATTTTTCTCAGGAGCAAAAGACTAGGCGTTATAGGGAGTCATTTGCAAGTAACTATGTAAGCAAGTTTAAGTGTCATCCATAAAATACATGAGTTACAAGTCTCTTCTAGGTCGTATCCTGGCATCTAGATTTACAAAAAAATGACATGGCCTAGATGAAAAGACTTGTTTTTGTGATTTTTTTTTAATTTAATAGGAACTGTGTGTGAGAATGACATGCATTTTTGATTTTTTAATGAAAGTGGAGACTAAAATAATTCATCACAATTTTAGCAACCATAAAGGCTTCACTGGGTCATTATATTAGTTTATTAGATAAAATTAAACAAAGAGATACTTTAAATGAATTATAACCAGCTTTCAAAATAACAAGTACATTGTATACGGGAAAAGTAGCTCCATCTAATGTGCACCAGTCAGCATGTGTAACATGGTGACTATTTGTCCTGTCCCTTTGAAAATCATTTTATTGGAATGTATCAGTTAAACTAAAACATATGACCCTCCTTCTTGTGACATGAAAGAAACCACTGAAGAGAAGTCTCTTTTTTTTTCTTCCCTTCTACTCATGTGAACTCTCTGAGAAAAAAAGTAGCTTCAAGGATTTTTATCAGCGTCTGTGTAATGACTAGCGCATCACATGCACCCTGAACCATTAGCTGCCTACATCTGAAAGAATTTGCTCAACATTTAGGAATTCACTTAATGAAAGGCTGGCCTATTAAGCTCTGCTAGCTTTGGAAGTTGATTGAGCCTTTCTTTTCAACTTCCTGCACTGTTGTAAATGATGCTATGCAGTGCCCTCATGTGATCTATTCTAGACAACAAGTTTGCTTTGTAACACCAAAAGAATCCAAGTACCAGGTGATGCATTTCTGATTGGAGATGCAACTATATGGAACAAGACTCTTCACAAATCTCTGTATGACATCACAAATTTAAAAAGCAGCAGCTCCAAAAAGCACCCATTTATATTCTGGGGAGATAAAGAAACAACACTTCCCTCATATATCCACATGACTTCTGAATCAATAATTTGATAAAAAAATAGAAAATCAGTAAAAGGCCAAGAGTCAGTGGATGATATTTCTTCTCTCACACTACTGATGACAACAAAGTCCAGAATTAGGTCCGCTAAGTACTGGTCGGTAATTTTTGGCTGAAAGATGAATTTGCTTTTTTAATGGCTCAACACTCCTGACATTTCAAGACCATTCTGAAGGGGTCTGAGAGAGCAGTGTGCTCTGCGCTGAGTAGGCGCTGCTGCCTCCCAACCCTTGTTGATTAAAGTAAATGCCTGATGTGGGAGAACACACAGCAGGATGGCATTAAAGGAAGAAGTTACCATGGGAGGACATACCAGAAGGTGAGCCCACTGGCTTGTGGAGCACTCACCTGCATCCCAAACACAACTATATGGTCAAATTTATGGGACGAGCAGGACATGTTCTCTCAAAATTGCAGAGAAACAGGTTTCTTTTCTATGACCTCATTTTCTCTTCATGGTGAGTGTAAGCACCACTAAACAGTGTCAGGCAGGCAGCACTGGAGACTGAAATTGCTAACAAAAGGAGTTTAATTTTGTTTTGGTATTTACAGGCAGAGTGCCTATGAATGAGGATGGGACTTGGCTCTATTTCCATAGGATAGGTAAAGCACAGGGAAAACCAGGAAAGAGTTATTCTCCTTTTGAGGCTTGGGAAGAGTGTTGTGTCACATGAGTTTGGCACAGGGTCCCTCAACAAGACATCTTATGAATAGCTTATGAAATTACATTTATGAAATTAAATTTAATTTTAGAACAAAACTACAGACAGCATGAATTCCAGTTAATTTTCTTCAGGCTCCAAGGACTGAGGGGTTGGGTTTTTTGGTTTTCTTTTTTGTTTCCTAAACTGATTACCTACTTAACTCCTCAAATAATTATCCCTGATCACTTTGATCTACAGTTTCTAGTGAAATAACACCTTCTTCTAGGGGGGCAGGTTGCCAGCTTTCTCCAAATGAAAGGCCTGGATTTATGAAGTCATTTCTTGATGATCTCACTAATTATCTTCTTGTCTCTGATCTTCCCTTTTGGGTAAGGTTATTGGGAAAGCTGAGTAAGGTAACTGTAGTCTCAAGACCAATTTTTCCTCCTCTGTTGTGTATCTTGCCTTTAAGAGTTGATGCAGCACAGACTTTATTACACTCTATGGGGAAGAGCTCAACATAATGACAGACAGGAGACAGGGCAGACACAGATATTTACCTACAGGTAAATCTTATACTAATGATCAGGAGATTTTCTGTCAAATTATGTGTGAGTTTGATGTGGAATACCATCATACTGATTCTGAATTGTTCTGCATCTCTAATTCAAAATAAATCAATAAAGTACCCATTGGTGCTTGTTCCAACATGCCCAGAAGAAGGGCTTCTCCAAGAGAAATTCCTTTGAGCAGATAAAAGACTGGTGATAATGGAAATAAGACCTTATAGCATGCTTGTGTTATCAGAGTCTAGCTTACAGCAGAATACAGAAGTTTCTTGTCATAAAATCCATTTTTCACAGTTCCCATTCTGGCTAGACGTAGGCAAACACCCAGCCAGGAGAAAAATAAGTGGCTAAAAATAGTGCCAGCAGCCATAATGGCTGGAATTGGACACTGGAGGGAGACACAGTTGCATAGACTAACCCAAAGACACTCTTGTCCTTTCTTGCACGACTACTGAGTGCGTGCCCTAAGCTTGATCCATTGGAACCCTAGCTGATCTGCCTTGATTCCTCATTCTCCACATCAGCAAGGAAGGAAAGAGAAAAAGAAAGCCTGGTCAGTTAATGAATCATAAAGCCCTACTCTTTGTTGTTGTTGGAGGAGGAGTGTGAAGTTCCTGTATAAAGCCTGCAGGAATTCGTCACCAATGGTGTAGAACCGTTTTTCAAATCAAGCCCTGAAAGCCCATCATGATTTGCATTCATGTAAACACCTACATTTTTTCGTTAACTGAACTGATTTAACTGCTAATTAAAACTAGTCAGTAAGCACAACGCAAAATTAATTAAGCCATTTAGTCAGTAGATGCAAATGAGGCAAAGTTATGGCTTGGACACAATGAAAAGAAGTACAAGTACTACTCATCATCTGGCAAAATAGTTCTTGAGGTAAATACTTTCCCCAGAGATGATGTAAAGCAATAAAAAAAAAATCACACTGCTGACTACATATGATCTTTTATAGATAAAATGTGCTGGAATCCAGCTTCTTCTCTTTGAAACAGTGATGAAATGGACTCAGTGGATTCTTGTATGGGAGAGCATTTTAAAAATGCTCTCCCATACAAGAAATATTTCATAGTAAGGTCTGGATCCCAGCTCAATCTACAGGCATGCAAAGTTGCTCCTGTCTGACACTGGCAAGTGTTTTGCCTCAACCTGGACCTTATATTTTTGACAGCTATTTTTATAGCTTTACATTTTCTCATGGGGAAAGTGTCTGCCTGGTGAACTATATTGTGTGATAATAAGTGAAAGTAGTATCTTGTCAGAGAAAAGCCAGAAATGTGCCTCTGTCTGTAATATCTCTGCATTCTACCTCCTCTTTTCACCGGACTCATATGCCTCACAACCCTAATTGTACTTATTTTACTAAGATCTGTCCTGGGACAGCAACAGACACAGCTACCCACATTGTATAAACTGTGAACTGAAATAGCTTTAAGAAAAAAAATCAGAGCAAAGAAAAAGACCCAAGATGCACAAAGGTGTGGTCTATCTGCTATTAATTTGTGAAAGGCAGAACCCAGGAGCAAGTCCAGTCCTCATGAGCCACTGTGCTGCCTATGAGGTGCTGGGCAGTGCTCAGGAGAGTTTTCTCAGGTAGGTTCAGGTATCAAGCAGGTCTCATTGTGCCATTCAGACCTACCTGCAATGCCTGCAATTAGACAGTGCAAACCACCCTTCCACCTTTTCCCTTACTCCAGGTGCCCCAGAATGGCACTGAAAACAAGAACCCATGGAAGGGAAGATGTCTGCACTCAAGAAACTGTCCAGCAAAAGGTGGTGAGAGGTGGGATTTAAATCTTTCCTCTTTCTCTGGCTCTCCACAGCAGTGTCCCCTCTCCTCTGGCTTCCTTCTCCCAGCATGTGGCTCTTCCTGCTGAGCCACACACAGCTCACACTTCACTCTTTCTGAGTGCAGGATCCAAGTTTTCTTTTTGTGGTGTGCAGTTGCCCTCGTGGAGGCTTTTTGCATTCATGCAGTCCTTAAAACACTCATCCAGGATGCAGGAGAGCTTGCTCCATTTCCTCCTGCTGCCTGATGGAATGCAAGCTTGCACACCCTAATCTTGGAAGTCCAAGTCAGCAGGCTGATGGCAATGATGGTAGGCACAGGAAAACAAAGGGACTTGCCTCCCTCCTTCCAAGCACATATTGTTCCACAGAAATATTCTTAAGGACCCTTGGGACAATGACAATTTCACAGGCCCTTGGCTGGGGAAGAACTGCTCTCAGCTGCTGAGCCTGCTCACAGCATCGCATCCTGTACCTGTTTCACAGACAGCTACTGGGCTGGCCCCTGAGGGGTTTTCACCCACAAAATGTATAATTCCTGACTTCCCAGTGGGGTTAGGTAGGAAGGCTTTGCCAGGAAGGCTGAGGCATTTCTATCCATGAATAAAGTGTGATCTGTCAGTAACTGGAGACAGGATAAGGTAAAGCACCTTTGGAGGCTGGAGGCTGTATGAGCAGAGAGCTCAGACTTTGGCCAGGCCTAGGGCAATGTGCTTGAGGCCTCCAGAGAAGCAGACAACAGTCCCCAACTTCCCCCACAGCCCCCAAAACCCTCTGCTGTCACTCCAGCCTTCCCCAGTCTCTCCTGAACAGCAAAAGCAGCTGAGCACTGGAAGGGCTGCACATGCTGGTGAGATACAAGGATACAGCAGCTGGAAAGGGCCCTGCTTGGCTGGATCATTCCCAGGCTGACAACCAGCCTGGCAGCCAGGCATCCTGAACACCAGCAGTCAAGTGCTGTGCAGAGCATCATCCATTCTGCCAGAACAATGCTTCATGTTCTGATCTGTGCTACCAAACTGTTTGAACGCAGTTGGAAAAACTAAAAACAACAGCTTGCTTATTTTTAGCTAAGTAAAGAAGTCTGTCAGCCCCACATCTGATTGCTGGTTGGTTTTCACTAAATAATAGTCTTCTGTTTGAGATGTTACCACATCCTTTCTCATTACAGTTGTGAGTTATGACAGTGTAAGAAGTCTTTGTTTCCTTAACCTTTTTTTCAGCCACCTTTAGATGGATTTCTGCCTTTAGCTGATTCCATTCTAACACAGAAAACACATGTTAAGGGGAAAAAAAAAGAACAAATGAGGACACTTCTCCTTTCCTTAGATATTTCTCCTTTCCTTGGTTGTTCCCCCTTCTGGAGGAAGGTGGAACAGGGCAAGGTCAAGTCTGTATTTTAATATTCCTCTCTTCCCTTGTGATTTCTGCTAATTGTAAGAATACCTCACTCCTCAAGTGTTCACTCAGCATGATAAGTGTTCACTTATCATGCTCTGTCTTTCCTACTTTTATGTGGACCATTATAAGCTGTGGGAAACAACACACTGAAAAGAGTGGGGAGCTCCTGCTACCACGGCACCCCTTACACCAGACACCTGTTATGGCTGTTGTGCACAAGGCTTGCTGACTGCTAGCTTTGAGACAAACCTAATATAGTTACACTGTCAAAGGTATGGTACTTATCTGCATACTGCAAAGATGGAACTAATGCAAGCCAAAATAATTTTTCTTTTCTTTCTGTAAGTACCATTACTAATATATTTCACATGGTTAAAAATGCATTATATCTAGGCTCCTTCTTTAAATGTGCATGCATAAATTTAGCTTGGATACTGTTAAATATAATTTCAAGCAGCAGAAACAAAATACCATTTTGCAAAAAAGCATTTAAGCAGAAACAAATGCATTACAGTTAAAGTTTCATGAACACTGATAAGATTGCAGAGTAAAGCAGCTTAGTAAAAACAAAACAGAAACAAAGGGCCATATACCTCAGTCAGGGATGGGAGGCAACTTCAGTTTACAAAATCCACACTGTAAGAAAAACTCAACCAAGAACTGCTCTTTTTGAGTGAAAAGGGCCAAAAGGCATGTTTTTGTGGGCAGATCTTTGAGCCATACAGGTGAAAGGAGTTGGACTAGAGGTGTTTCTTTCTCAGCTGTGGCACAAAGCACAGCTCTGCAGGGCCACTTAGAGAGAAAGTGCTGAGGAGCTCACCACAAGTATGAACAACCAGCTCTCTGCTTGGGCTGCTTCCTCCTGGCCCTGCTGCAACAGCAAACCCTATCACTGCCTAAGGTAGCAGGCTGCTGTAGCCAGCAAAGTACCTGCCTATTTTGCCTGTTTTCCCAGCCCCTGGAAACTCAAATGTCTGCAGCTGCCACCACCAGTGAAGACATAGTCAGGATGCATGGGATGTCCAGGACATCGAAACCAACATCCCAGTAGTAAAAGTATTTTCTTCACTCTTTTCAACCTATCCCACATCCCATAGGCTGATATAGAAGCAGCAAGCCTGGTTCACTAGGCTTCTCCATCCTGGCTCTCCTACTTTCCCTTTCCCATCTCTGTTGCCTCCTGCTCAGTTTTGCCAACACAGCTGAGCTGGATAAAGAAAGCTGAAGATATTGGCTGAATGTGATTGTTCTAGACTTCAAGATTGCCCAAAAGGGCTGCACATACTGTGCTGTATAGCTATATACCCTGAGTTAATAATCTCATTGTCTGCACAGCACAGGCCTGTGTCAGCCATTTGAGCCTTTTTACCAACTCAGAATAGGTATAATTTAGTTTGAAGGTCCTTTGGAGCAGGGATTTTCCTCTGCTAAATAACTGCATGGTGGCCTGTTGAACAGAGACAGGCTTCTGATCAATGCCTCATGGTAATCCTGTAACCCAAATAATTTTCGTAAGAAAATTAATATATCTCACATCAAATGCCTAATGTTCAAGACTTCCTGGGGGTGTTTCTAAAATGTTTTTTTAAATCATAATCAAAATACAAGGTCTCAGTATCATTACCTTCCACAGTATTTTAGATGACCAAAAGGTCTTTTTTCTCCCTGTTTCATCTACTTATAAGCTTATGGCTGTTGCAGGGGGAACAAAGAGGGACTAGAAATCATACACGTAATTATAAGAATCTACAGTTTACAAAAAACCCTAACTCCCTCCATCTTCCTGTGCCAGAATAGTATTACTTGGGTTGCAAAATCAGGCATCCAAGAGTTTGGAAGTTCAGATTTTATCTACATATCTAATTCAGCCACACTATGTGTGTTACAACAGCATGTGAGTAATTAAAGTCTATTATTATCAAGTGAATTTCACCTTATCCAGAGCAGACTGGATGGGGCACATTTAATGAGTGACTTTGCAATAACACTTTTTCCTTCTTCTCAGTGTGAGGTCCCCAGCTCTGGAGCTGGAACTCTATTTAGATCTTAAAATAGTTTTTTCACAATCTTTTCTGTGCCTCCATCATTATTGTGCTCTATGGGTATCAGTGCTTGGTTTGCCTTTTTTCTTTTTTAGGAAAGAATTATCCTCCCGAAGTAACAAATGATTATCTGTGTTTTACAATCAGGAAATGGGACACAGAAAGGTTGAGATCTTATGTGAAACCACATTGTGGGTACCCGATCTGAGATGCCACTGGTTTTATAGATCTTTTCAAGTGCAGACTGCTACCATTTACATCTCTAAGCATGATGACCTTGTCCTAACCTCTCATCTTGATTAGACAAAAGAAGTAAGATACCACAATCAGAAATTTTCCCTGAAAACAACTGTGAGAACCTGGTGGAAAGGGCAGAAAAGAAATCCTACTGATGTGGGTGATTCTTAAGTGTCATTACTATGAAAGTAATCTCTTTCCCATGCAAACCCCTGCCCTGTGCACCTACATCTTGTAGGTCTATCAGACAAACAATCAAGCAAGGGTCCCTGAGACAACTGTCTCCTTCATTGCAAAACCTTGGTTCAGGTCCAGAACAGCCTGAACAACAAGGAGCCCAACAGCCCCACCTATAATTATGAAGTGAGCTTCCAAATACAATATCAAACATGAAGGCTTAAGGAATGTTAACTGGTGCATGTGGAACAAGCTTTAGTTAAAATACTGACAGATTTATTTGTTCAAGTTGAAAAACCAAACAACATTCAATAAACTTAGGGTGTGATAGTAGCAAACAGTAGGACTGCTACAGAGCACACATCAAGCCTCAGCTGGAGGTTTCAGCTGAGTGTGAGGTTTCCTTGTTGGCCATCTTCTGTGGAGAAGATCTGCATCAGAGAGAGCAGACACAGAGTGTCACCAGTATTCTCATTGTATGTACCAGCAAAACATTCATGTCAAAATCATTCAGCATGTAGTTTGCAGCAAAACCACAGTGTGTGTTTTTGTTATAGCATGTCCCTACATTTACTATTTCTTAGACAGCAGAGCATCTCATCTGATAGCTGGTGCAGAGTCCCCATGCTGTCAGAGGTGCCTGGAGCCACAGCAAGGCAAGGGCAAGAAGGATCCCCAGGAGGGTGCTAAATACACCTGGGCTGTGCATCAGTACTGCCAGCAGTGCCACCTAGGTCTGTGGTTGAAGTCTGTCTACACTATCAGTGTGATTAACTACACCAGCAACTTTTAATTACCTGCAGATGGGGTGGGAACATGTGGGGAAATTGCTATCTTGTAAAATAAATCATCGCCTCCCTTCCTTTATCCCTTATGCAATAGAGAACACTGAGTCTGCCTACTGACAGCAATAGGACCAGGATTGCCTAAGCCTACTTTTGGGGATCTAGTTCTGAAAATGATGGAAAATTTTGGCAGTATTTTGAATAGATTTCTTCCAGCTGGAAGCCTTCAATTTTGATAAATGCTCTGTATGTATTGGCTCGATGGAAAGCATTAAACTGGTGTAGGATCAGACCCATCATTGAGAACAGCAATGATTTTCTTCTTCTGCCTGCTCAATGACATATTTTTGTCTGATGCCGTCAGGCTTTTTGAAAAGAAGCAAACCTCCTACTGGAGTCAGTGCAAGGGAAGAAATGCAAAATGCACTGGGAAGGACTAGGTAAGTTTTCAAAAAAAATTAAGCCTGCACAATATTCTCATTTTTAAATACTTTAAATACAAGGGTCAGTGGTAGCAATTGATACTGAAGGACAACCTTAGAAGGAACTGAGGTCAATGCCTCAGCTTTCTCATGTGGAGGCTCAGTATTTTTTAAAAATCAGGATTCTTCCAAAATTCATATGCATTCATATGTATCTCTCATTTCTGAAAGTTTGAGTCAGTAATCATTATAAACATGTTGCTAGCTTGCAAAACAGCAAGGAGCTTTGTGTTCAGTCTTTTCAATAATGTTCTGGCACAATTAAATTCTGTTCTGTACACTAAGTTTCTCTTTGTCAAAAAAGAGTTTTTTCTACAAGCACTGACATTAATTAAACACAGTTTCTCAAGGTTATTTCAACTAAAAGTCCAGCTCTGCCTCCTTAAGTTTTATGACCCCTACCATCAACTTGTGTGCCCATTTCTAGTAAGAAATGGTTTTGTGCCCGTCTCAGCATATTTTTCTTTCTTTCCTTCCATATTTTCACTCAATTTTGTCAGCTAAGGAGAGGATACATGTGGATTGCCCTCTGTGTCAACTGCCCAGCAACATACTTGACTGGCCAGCCAGTTCCTCAGCTGCTGGGTCAGCCAAATGCTTTGGGAAAGGGCTAAACTGTACACCATGGCTCTTTCTGGATAAATGAGTGGACAAAGCTTTTCTTTGCGACCCAGCCTCAGTTTTTATAAGGCATCTGTTCCTCTCTGCAATTTGGGTGATGTCCCGACTCTCAGGTTCAAAAGTTTCTAGAAGAGGAGTGACTGATTGATATGGAAGTCTGGCAACTCCTCCAGCAACCAAGCCACAAACATACTCTGCCAGGCATACTATGTGTTGATGAAAAGTTTTATGAAGAAGAGCTCACACATATCTGAATCAGAAGGAAATACATACCAAAAAGCACAGCAGAGCCAGTATACAGAAATAACATCTGCAATTACTTGAGTATATACCAAGAGAATTTTGTATACCACTTAGGGCACACCATACTGGTGTTTAAAAAGAAAATCTTTTTAGTTTTCATCACACTAAAAATTTACCATCTGTTATATGGAAGTTTGTTTTTCCCTTTCGTTGTAATTAACTTTTTATTGAATTAATTACTCCAGGTGAGCTGGAAGCGGCTGTTCTACCTCACCTGGTGTGGCTGAGTGTACCCAAGCCCAGCCTTGCCATTCACCATTCAGATGCAAATTGTCCTGCTCCCCACACGAAATCCTTGGCACACACCCAAAAAGCCTGCTAGCGACAAAAAACAATAACATGGCAGGCAGCTGCTGCGGCACAGAAGGGAAAAAAAAGTTTTAGTAAAAAGGACATATATTTCCTGCTTGGTCATTTAAAAATGTGTATTCTACTGAACAAAGCAGGTGAGAAAACATTGGAGATAAAGAGAGAGTGAATTTTAAGTAACCTGCACATGGCACCTACAGGACACTGATCCCTTTTCTGCATGACAATGAATAATTTTGCTACCTTGATACATTATGCATTTGTGTGTGTCTGTGTACATGTATACACACAGGCACAAGCAGTGAAGAAAACCTGTCAAGAAATTAGAATAAAGCAGTGAGCTGAACTGGATTATGAAAGAGTTCTGTTAATTGCAGTAACATTATATTCAAACATATTAAAAAAGGTAGAAGTCCTCATCTGAGGAGCCTGTCTGGAGATGATGAATTAATTCCATGCACATTTATAAATTGAGGTCACAAAAGAAATAGATAAAAGCTGCTTAAAATAAAATTACATATTGCATGCATGATTATCTCTCTATGAGACAGCAAGAAAGAATAATCTGTTGCTAAATGTTATTTATTTTAGCTATTTACTAAACATTCCTTTGGTGAAGATTAGAAGAGAATGGACTAAAAAATGGAGTGGCAGAAGCCAGACCCTTGTGGACTGATGAGTACTATACCATGTGGCACAATCCATATATTTTGAGAATGTCCTAAGACACTGTGGCAGTTTTTTTTGCAGTAAAGTGGTCTCCTCCTTGCAATGGTTCCCATGTATGAGCAAAGCCCAGTACAGCAATGTGGCTTTTATTGCCCTTGAGACAGCACATGCTGTTCTTTTTTTACCAAGTCAGTACCTGTTCATGTACTTTTGGTTTTTGTTATTTTGATGTACATTTTCTCTTCCTCTTTAAAACCTGCTCAAAGCTTAGGTTAAAGCTCCCCTTGCTGAGAGACAGATGCAGGGATGAGGTTGCTATTATCTGGGTTGCTCATAGCCAACAGAAGCAGCAACAAAATAGGATCATGCAGAACAGGCATACATGTCATCACTGTTAGTAAAGTAATTACACATTTGGCACTGCTACAGGCTTTCTGCTTGCCAAAACACTGGGTAGAAGTTTAAGAAGAAAATGGTTATCCCTACTCAGGGCAAAGCTGGTCAATCAATCCTTTATCAATTCCCTCGAAAGCAGCAGCACAAGATTGTGGTTGACTTCCCAGAGAGCACATGGGACGTCTCCAGTTAACTGAAACTCACTTCTGAGCATATCTATCCTGAAACCACATGATCCTTGGAGGCAATGAGCTCCAGTGACTTGCTAGAAAGGGTAATTCCATAATAAGGTGTTTTTCTGGTCTGGATGCAACATTACAAAATGAGAAAAGATGCAGTCAGGAGAAACTAATCCACACAACAAACTTAATAGTATTAGGTTTGCCAACCACACAGTAACTTTTATGCTTTTCTGAGTACTGGTGTGGAGCTCAGGTTTTGACAGTGATTGTCTCAGTAACTATTTGCTGGTTTGAGTTTGTCTTTGTCTGACTGTGTCACAACTAAAATGGAATCATGTGCTGAAATGATCAAAAATGAGAAATGTGTGAGTAACAATGATTGAACCTACCACAGGAAATGTAGGGAAGAGTTCTCAGAGCTGGTGGAACAATACTATTGCAATACGCCATTGATGGGACTCAAGCCAACATCTCTGCACGATGCTGCAACACACAGTGTGGACGGAACAGCTCAGGGCAAGTTTAATCCCAACACCTCTGCACCACATCATTGCACAGCACGGACCTGCCAAAGAAGTCAACATGGGGCACAGACACTCTTACCTGGCTGACAAGCCCTCAGAGGCAGTGTAAGGGAAAATGATGACACAAGGGACATTGGGCCCCACCACCAGCACAATCAAACTCAATATCAAATCACATGAAAACTCTTACATGCCTCCTATTTAGCCTTCTCTGCCCAACCTATCTATAGCAGTTATTTGGGACTTCATTTATTTTAAAAATATTCATCCTCTGAACCAGCTGCTAAAGCAAGGTGACCAAACAACCGCTCAGGCGGGGAATAGGATCAACAGGATTACAGATCTGGTTAAACTGAGCTATCAGAAGCTGCAATGATTAGGTTGCCTGGGGACTCAGTTTCATGCCCAGCCCAGCACCATCATTGGAGGAAATGGTAACTACTGGAAATTTGTTATCTCTTTCTTATAAACCACATCAGGAGATTTCTCATCTCTCAAGCACATGTCTTGTGATCGTAGCCACAGAAATGCCATCTAATGGGTGGAGAAAGTAGGCAACCCTGGACTAAATCCTTCTTTGTTTTGTATGGAAACTGACGCATGAACTGTAAACTGTAATTTTTATTATATTTAAAACTACTTAAAGATCATATTCACATGCTGTCAAACACATTATTAATTTGGATAAGGCAAGTGTGAATACAATTTCCCCCTTATTACATAAATGTGTGAAAGGAGAGCTAGAGCATTCATCACACCAAAAATAAGTCTCATGTATTTCCATGTAAAAGTTATTTAAATGAATGTGCAAACCTATGTGACTATATATGCCTTCTGGATCTTGAATATATATTTTCATAGATACATTATATCTATGTTTACAGATAGTCTCCATATTTACTTAAACAGCTATTTGTATATCTGACCTATGTGATTTTTGCTCAGTCTTTCTAGGCCCTAACATACTCAAATATGACTTAAATTACTATGACTTGCCATTTGCTTGTAAGAAAAAGTTGTAAAGAAATATGAGCCTCTCATCCTAAATTAAAAAATAAAATAAACTTAGTGTGAATTTGACTCCATGAAGAAAACAACAAAACCTTCAATGACTTTTTTTAAAAGACAGGATTTTTCCAGCTATTTATTAACATTAGTAGACATTACATTCATCATCAATGAATGTAATTAATAGACATTACATTCATCATCAAACATTACATATTCACATGCCATAAATAGAATCATAGAATGGTTTGGGTTGGCAGAGACTTTGCACAAAAATATCCTCAATGAGATCAGGTTGCCCAGGGCCTCTGGCCTTGAACTCTTCCAGGGATGAGGCATCCACTGTTCCTGTGGCCAACCTGTCCAAGTGCCTCATCACCCTCAAAGTAAAGAATTTCTTCCTAGTCTAAACCTACCCCCTGTCAATTTAAAGCCATTGTCCCTTGTCCTGTCACTATTATCCTTGTAAAACCTCCCCCAGGGACTTAAGCTAAATTCCATCAATTTCACCAGAAGTAAGGAGGTGCAGTCTTGAAGCTCCTCTTTGTGGAAGAGTGTTGGATACGTTGAGTAACAATACCTGCATGCATTCATGTCAAAGCACCACCGACTAAAGGCAGACGCATGAGCAGCTAAACAGAAGCTCTTCAGCTGCTCTTGGTGAAGGCTTTGACATGCACTGAATAAGCTGCTGGAGGAGACCATACACTCCTGATTGCAGAGAACATTTTAAATTTGAATCCAGAAAACACTGTCTTCAGCTAGATCCCGCTACTCACATGACTAAAAATTACTCAGCTGAACTATCCCTCAGTCTGTTACCATATACAAGTTACCAAAGTATGAGGTTGTTTGCTAAGGTTTAGATCACCCATAAATTATACCAGAATGATAAATTTAAGGCATGTACGCTATGCTGATAACTTTTTGAAGAGGAAATTGCACAAACTATAGAGATGTATTGTTCTTTTAAAATCTTCCTTTCCAGAAGTTTATAATGATTTGGCCACTACCTCTAGCTAAAATGCAGAGAGAAAAGTGGGCCAGGGCTATGACAAGAACAACTAGGCTTCTGAAGGAGTAGTATTTATTTTCAGTTATTAAAAAATTGTATACAGATAGTACAGTTTACAGCCTTCTTCATTCATACAGAGGGCTTTCAATGAAGTGTGTTTACATATTATTTTCCTAGAGAAACATTTCAATAAGCCCCAAAACACAGCAATGATACTATAAGTAAATAAAATTATTTACTCTAACTGCACATGAATGGTACTATTATTGTGGTAAAATCCACTGATCCCTGGAAACCCACTGGAGACAATTTCCAATATGCAGGGTTTATGGGAGGAGATGCAGGCATATCCCAGAAGGTTGCTAAGGAACTAGCAGATATATGCATTTTTTGCAGAACTGACATGTAAAATATATCCCCTGTTTCTTGGATTAGGCAAACTGAGAAAGCTGTGTGGAATGAGATACTCACAACAAATTCTCCTTATTTCCCCTAATCAAGAAACCCCTGAGAACTATAATTATGAATAATTCAACCTTTCACTAACATTTGGTGCAATTAATAACAGTACTTTAAAGCTGCTAGCTTTGTTTATCTTTTTATGCATAATTAAAGGGTGTTGATATTTAAGTTTTCAGCCAAGGAGCAAACTAGGTTTGGTTTTGCTGGCAGCAGCTGCTCCTGGCTTAACTAGGATGTGATAACCTGATATTGCCCCATCTCAGCTCACATGGTGCAGTCAGCTTTCTTCTCTGCCACCACTCCTGTTCATGCTTAATTGCGCTGCAATTCTGTGCTCTGTTTGAATCAGTAGCTGACTATCTTCTTCCTCCTCCCCTCTTTTTTGCCACACATGCATTAGCAGCTTGGAGCTGTGGTCAGAACTTGCCTAATTTTCTCAGGGGTACCAGCCACCAAAGACGTGGTTTTTGAAGAGGGATTTTCTGTTTCCCACTTTCCAACAGTTTCAGATGCGTACGGAAAATAGAGAAATCTGAAAAACAGACAGCTACCAGTACATTCGATTTTCTGCTCCTGTGATTAAATGGATCCCTGGCTTCCAAGGCATAAATGAAGTCCAGAAAAATTCCCTTTTTCAAATATGTGCTCCAAATTTCTATGGTGCTACTACATGCTCTGTCATTTCAGTTTCCTTTTGTCTCATCAGAGAATTCCTCCAGCAGATTGCTTTATTACTTTTGCTGAAAGGAAAGTCTCCAACAAGGTCTCTAGTAAGAGATTTAACATAATTCTCCATTTTCCCAGTGTTTTTATTAATTAAAAAAAAAGTGATTTTTAATTTCCAGCACTTTCTGGTAATTGGGAAAGTTTTTAAATTAGGAACCAAAAGCAACAAATGAGTGATTGTATTTCTCTTTTAGGTCAGAACTTAAACTGCTGGACTCCAGATTTAATAAGACTACAAAGGGTTTCCTTTTACATTTTCTATAACTTAGCTGGTTTTTGACCACAGGGCTCTTTACCTGTTTTGAAGTGGTACACATGGCTACATTAGCATCGCTATTTTAAGTCCCATCTGCATATATGAAAGCTATTAACTTTTTGAGTTTTTCAAACTTTTAAATCCATCTGAACAAAGAGAAAAGTCAAAATATGGCCATGTTTTCATCAAATTAAACAGCCACTTGCAGCCACCACCCCACAACCTCAATACAGCCCCTGCTTCTAGAGCTAGAGGGAGAACAAACTTCCGAGGTATAGTCTGAGCCAACTTTCTCTTGTGGGATTCAAACATCCTTCTGGGCTAAGCTGGATAACAACGCTCAGTAATTTCTCATTTTCTTGTGAGAGCACGCTTTGCAAAAGCAGAGTGATTGCAGGTAGCAGGGGCATCCAGTTAGGAACTACAGCACTCAGTTCCATGTATTCCCATCCACCATTTGGTTCCCAACTTTTCCTCTTTTTCTAGTGATCACATAGCCCATGTTCCTGAAGCCCTCTGAAGTGTTTTCAGAGATGTATGGATGATTGAGTAATCCCTGTCAATCTGAGAAAGATTTTCTCAGCAATGTTGCAATAAGGGAGAAGGGAACATGGTGCTTTCTGTGGACCCAGTCTGGTTTTATGCTTCAAGACAGTTCACTGGATAGAGAAATACTACATTTTGTTTTCATTCATTATGTTCATACTTTGACCTATGCTTGGAGAGAGAAGTCAATGTTCAACTACTTATATCCATGGTTCCATGCTTTGAAAGGTTGTTTAAGGGTCTGAATACACATGAAACCAACTGATCCCAGCTGGAGCTTTGGGAACAGAAAATCAAAGTTAATGTTCTCAAACATGACAATGTCGTACAGAATCCAAAGCCTCAGTTACAAAATGTCACAGGAGCATAAATAAAAAAAACAAACCTAAAAAACCCCGCAAGCAAACAAAAAAAACCCACCAGAACAAAAAAAACTTTAACAAACAAATAAACAAAACAAAACAAAACAACGGAACAAAAAAATTCAAACTTTAGGGATGATAAAATTCTGAGCCCTTAGAAGGGCTAAGATGATAGGTGGGTGTCATAGGGTGCCCTGGTTCCTAAATCTCTGAGTAACACTTGAAATAGGCTGTGGTTCTAGAGGTCACTTAGCTACCTCAGAATATTTTTCTCCCAGATACTAAATATGTGATTAAAGAGTCAGCTGCCTGTAAGGCTATTGGCTTGTTTCCCTAACCCAGGAAGGACTAACATCCTGCCAAAATCTTTTTCAGGCTTTTCCCTCAGGCTGACTTTATTAATTCAGGAGGAAAAAAAAGAAGAAGAAAAGAAAAAGAAACCATCTCTCACAAAACACGAGCTGCAGGGGCCATTTCCCCATGCTGCAGCTCTCCTTGCTCTAAAGCCAACAGCTCTCCTTTTATTCCTCATCTTAATGAGCTTTCTCAACTCTTGGTAAGCTCTGTCTGACCTAAATGAGTCAGGGAATGGGCAGAAGTTTCTGCCTCCTGGGGCCCTTGACCCTTAACGTGGCTGCCTCTCCTGCTGTCATGCCTGACCTAACTCCAGGACTGGCATTAAGCTCTTTAGGAAATTAGCACAGTAGACATATAGTTAAGTACCTACTTGGATATCCAATTTCTAGCTCCTGTTTCTGAGAACTTGCCTGCTGTTCCCTCTGCTGTAAGGCAGGATGTGGTTATTGCTGGCATTAAATGTTGTTCTGCATCCTTAACTTCTCATGGAAGGGAAAAACTGAGCGAGGTACTCCAGAGTAAGCAAGGTGCTAATATGAAGCTGTCAGCTTGCTCAGTATTAGAACTGTATTTGTACCAACAAATGCTTTATAAAGTCATTCCTGCTTCCATTGTAGCATTTCTGCTGTGGCTCCCTAAATAGAATAATGGGCCAGTTTGCTCAAAACACGGCCTCAGTCCCTAGAGGGCAGGTAGAATAGAGACCACGTTATCACACAGTGAGCCACAGCCCAGCACTCTGTCGTTTAAATGTCATGAAGCACAAAGATGGATGTTGCATAAATATCAGCGTGGGCAGGACAAAGGCCCCATTCTATAGGTGGCCAGCAGTGCACACAGTTGAAGGGGAAGTGCTCCAAGTCACTATGATGTATGGAGGTGAAAAGCATAAAGAAGGCCAACTTTGCCCTCCAAAACACTGCATGTTCCCCAGGCTCACACAAGCAGGTGCCAAGCAGAGCAGTAACAGACTTCAAAGAGCTCTTTCCCCATCACAGAGTCACTGTTACCCCCTGCTTTGGGATGCTGAAACCTCCTTTGGTAGGCCTGTTCTCCACAGCCAATATGTTCATATATTTATATACCAAATATTTCCCTCTCAGTGCCTGTCATGCCTATATCACTCCTTGATAGCATGACAGCCACTTGCTTTTTCTCTTTGTAGTGCAAGGCTGTCACCACCTACAGTCTCAAGACCTGAGAATGTCTCTAGGTTGTTATAGTTTATATTAAAAGAGCAGTTAAGCAGCACTAATGATCTCTGTAATTGCAGAAGGATCATGCAATATATTATTTCATGTTAAATAAACCTCCATGTCTTTTAATGCGAGAGAAAGGATTTTTTTTTTCATTTGTTTTTGTTTTAATCTGGTTTTGCTGATGTTGAATTCAACGGGAGGGAAAAAATTTTAATGCAATTCAAAGCAGGTCTTTTTTGAAGCAGGCACAGGAGATCAAAAAACCTACCCTATGCTGGCAATAACTTTTAGCTAGAACAGCTGGGAAGGTTTGATCAGATTCTAGTTCTCCCAATGGGGTGAATAGAGAAGGAGGCCAAAAAGACAAACTAGAGGGGGAAAAAAGGATTTCTTTTTGAAGGTGTAGTTCTAGTTCCTTCCCACATGCATCTCCTCAAGGGCAATAAAAGCAAATGGCTTCCTACTCCTTGTTCCTACTGTGAATTTCAGATTTTGTGTCATTTGACCAGGGTTACTGTAACTTAATAATTTCTAGAATGCATTAGGTGAAAATTGCACTTTGCAAACAACTTGAAATTTCCACTTGAAACTTTGCAAACAATTTGAAAATTCCTGTCCCAAATGTTCTATAATCTAGGGACAAATCTTTGCAAATCCTGTGGCTCTGCAGCTCACATTTATGCCACAAGGGCTCAGGAGCTCTCAGGAGTCAGCACCATTTCAGCTGGATCATTCTCTGAATGAAGTCAGTGGGAATTTTGCCAACAACTTCATTAGTTGAAGGCACAAGCTATAATTCAGAGGACCAGGATGTCAGAGCCAGCAGAACAAGTTTAGAAGGGTGACAGCAACACATGAAAAGGAAAATCGGGCAGAATGCTTAACCCTTCTGTTTGAGGTGGACTTCAGCAGCTTGGGAGATAATAACTGGGATGAGAGGTGGAGAGGGAAGACTGCAGGAACAAATCCATCTTGTGCTACATCCTTGACTAATTCCTTTGACTTCAGCAAGAGTTACTGGCCGGCGTAAGGTGAGGATTTAGAGGTGCATGTTCCTACACAGCACAATGCATGAACTGTAGACATTTACAAGCATTTCAGACTAACATCCAGCCTGTTAAAACCAGGAAACTGGCCACCTGGGATTAACCTTGCAGTATGATATTCATTATTCACCAGCATGGCAATCCAACAGAGACTGACTATGAAGTCTGATATTCATTAAACTGCAGTACAGCATCTCTGAGGTGGCCCATGGTGCAGCCCTGTGTGTGTGCATTTCTGTGTGTGCACTTATGTACGTGTACTATAAAATATGATGGCAAGAGGGGGGATGTATATTTTAGAAAGGACACAAATTCAGCACAAGCAGTGGCTGGCCTTGCAGGGATCTCTGGTAAAGATGCCAAGTAATGTTTGGCTTCCAGGTCAGACAATTTTTTTTTTATCCTAAATCTACTCATGCAAAGACACAGCTTATAGCTTGCAGATGGCTCATTCTGCTGATCTGCCAGTATTCACACTCAGAGTGTGGAATTATATCACATGAGCAAGGGGATTGCTGTCTTTTTCCATGACTTTTTTATTGCAGGCAAAAAAATACAGCTAACCAAAAAATAAGAAAAAAGGGGGCTACTGAACCATTATTTTTTGGAGAGATTTTAAAATTTAATTTAAAAAGACAAGGCAAACATGAGCTTCCAGTCAAACACTATCTCTTACTCATATGTTTATCAAGACAGCCAGAAAATGAGGATGGATTATATATTTTAAATAAAGGATCCACTAACACTATTAGGCAATTTTTTTTTCCTCTCACTTGAGTGTTTACTTGCATTTTTCATACTTTGAAAATTCCCTGAACAATGATAATCATTAAGAATAATTGCTAATGTTATAAATACTAACAGTCTCAAATTCATTAACAACACCAAGGAAAACAAATTAGTATGAATGCTTAGATTCAGTTTGTGAAAAGGAGAGACACAATCTATTTGCACAATATTATAATAAATTTCAAAATCTCAGTAGAGTTGCACTCTGTTATCCAGACGTGATTGTATTAATTTATTGAAGTTATCTAGCGATTATACCAATATAGCACAGAAAGGCTGACCTGTGAAAAATGTAGTTTGTTAAAAAAACACACAAGAAATCCACTGACTTAAGTTGATCTGAAGAAAAAAGTTTTTATATTTTGTCCTTTGGAAAATTATTTGGGTTGATAAAAGCTATTCACACATTTGTAATTAAGTAGTTGGATGTTTTCATCTGAAAATGCATTTTTTAAAAGGGAAGGGCTAAGTGTTTCACAACAGCTGCAAGACAACAAAAATATGGAGCCACAAGAGACAGTTTAGCAAAGGGCTGCTAAGATGATGAAGGGACTGGAGCATCTCTCCCATGAGGAAAGGCTGGAAAGGCTGAGACAGACAAGACTGTCCTCTGAGAGGACAGACTCAGGGGAGTCTTACTAACTTATGTATATACCTGAGGGGAGGTTTTGTCAAGAAGGACAACCCAGTTTCTTTCCAGTAGTGCCCAGTAACTGTACAAAAGACAAAAGTATAAACTGAAACACAGGAGGTTCTCTCTGAACATCAGGAATCACTTTTTCACTGAGGAAAAAGTGAGGATGACGGAGCACTGGCACAGGTTGCCCAGAGAGGTGGAGGTTTCTCCACTCTTGAAAACATTCAAAAGCTGTCTAGAAATGGTCCCGGGCAGTTTTTTCTAAAGGACCTTGTTTAAGCAGAGGGGCTGGACGAGATGACCTTCAGAGGTCCCTTCCAACCCCAACCAGCCTGTGATTCTGTGATTCATCATTTCACAGTATCACAGAATATTCAGAGTTGGAAGGGACTCACAAGGATCATCAAGTCCAGCTCTTAAGTGAATGCTCCATATGGGAACTCAACCCACAACCTTGGGGTTGTCAGCACCATGCTCTAACCAAGATAATCTCAAGTTTTTCTATTCTTTTTTTGTTTGTTTGTTTTTTGGGGTTTTTTTGAGGTTTTTTTTGGCTTTGTTTTGTTTTGGGGTTTTTTGTTTGGAATTTTTGATTGGTTTTTTGGTTTGAGGTTTTTGGGTTTTTTTTTTGTTTGTTTCTGAAAGATGTCATTCAACTAAAATGAGTTTTTTTATTTGGGTGAGGAAAGTGGTCAGGAAGAGCAAAGAGATCCTTTTAGCCCCAGTCTTAGCGAACTGGTTTAAGCTTCTTCAGTTATGGTGCTGACACACCGTAAAATTTAATCCCCTGTAGCTGTGTAGCTGTGAGAGTCACTGTCACAGCTGTGTCAGAGGCCTCCAGACAGACAGACAGACAGACAGACCTGCTGATGGGAGGTGTAGCTCTCCAGGCCAGAGGTTGCCCAGAGTGCCTGAGGCCTCCTAGCAAGTTTGGGTTGACAAAAGTTCTTTTGCAGAAACTGCTGTGGTTGAGGAGATGCATCACCAGGTGAAGGAGCAGGAAGAAGTGTTGAGGCTGCCCAGAACTCAAACAAATGAGTGAGACATTGACCAGTTACTTTCAGAGATGCTGCAGCCTCAAGACTCTGGGAGTCTGAAGCCTCCATTTTTGCAAAGAAACAGGTGGACTCAGAACCCTGCAGGGGAATTAAAGGACTGTTAGTCAAGGGTCTGATGAAGAGGAAGGCTGGAAGCAGGTCACAGCACATGCCAGGAGGAAGGTTCCTCCTCCTTCTCAGAATTTGCATAGTAGGAATGGTACTTTCTGTAACAAGTATGAGGCTCCAGAATCAGAAGGCCAGACAACTGATGGGGTGGGCAAAGGTCATACAGGGATAGTAGAGTGTCCTAAAACAACACTTCCTGTACCCTTCATCACAACCTCCTCTGTTAAGGGGAAAAGAAGGAGAGTTTAAATAGGACACTCCCTCCTAAGGGGAACAGAGGGCCCAATGTGCAGACCAGACACAACTCACAGGGAAGTCTGCTGTCTCCCAGGGGAGATAAGGGACACTACTGGAAAACTCTCCAGTCTAGTAAAGTTCTCTGATCACTATCCACTACTGGTTGTTCAAACTGGCAGTGACAAAATAAAAAAGAGAAGTCCGAGGGCAATCAAAAGAGTCTACAGAGCCCTGGGATGATTGGCAGAAGGGATCAGGAGCACAGGTAGTAATTTCCTCAATTCTTCTGGTAACAAGGAATAATGTTGATAGGAATAGGCATATCCATCAGGTCAATGCATGGCTCCAAGGTGGGTGTCAGCAGAAAAATTCCAACTCAGCATATTCTGTGATACTGTGAAATTATTTCACCCTCTCCCCTCCATTTATCCAACAAATGGAAAGATTAAACTGGCCCTTCTCAGTTTTTATCTCAAAAAGATTCCCTAAAATAATTGGCACTAGCAAACCCTCCCGTTAGACCCATTCTCCTCCTTTTTGCCTGTACTTCCATGTCTTTGGCCTTGAGTGTATACTGAAGGCAATTAATTTACCTGAGCTTGTATGCTCAGCTTGAATATACGTGAATGTGGCAGCACAGAGTGGCCTAAAATGAACAAGAGGAACCAGCGATCCCTGTGCTCCTTGCACCATATAGTCCTCAAGGTCATTAGGAATCACTAGCCAGGGATCTTTGTGTGTAATAATACACACACAAAAAAACAACCAACCAAAACAAAACAAAACAAAACAAAAAAAGTGGTTTTGACTAGTTAAAACTGAAGTTTATTTGGACAACTTTGCAGGATTTTGTCACACAACATGTGAGAAGAAACAAGTTGTTGAGCAAACTCTATGATGAGGTTGCAGGATAGGTGCATTTGCAGGTGTTTGATTATTCCAGATGATTAGTGTAACACAGGACAAGAGACTGAAGTGGCAGTAACTTTTTACTTGTGTTTCCACAATTCTTAAGAGATCCAGTCTTTGATATTTCTATGGCAATCAGCATCCTACAAAGATTGATGATATGTGATGATTAGAGCTGATATGATGATTAGAGCTGCAACAGATTACAACTGCAATATAAAGAAAGTTATTAATGCTTAACAAATGGATATCCAGGGAGTAAAAAATACATGGAAAACATATTGATAAGAAGGGTAAGCAGTGGACAATAGACTGAAGTTTGTGACATTTGGAGAAATGTAGGAAGGCAAGGAGAATTTCAAAGGAGGCTTTGAAAGGTAGGCAATGGAGTGGCCATGAAACTTTCTGTTGAATTTCTCCTATAAATAAAGGGCAGAGTAAAAGAAATCAAAGGAATAGTTTGAAAATTGACCTAAAAGCAGTGAAACATAAACTAAGAAATCCTTAAAAGCCAGCATACCTGTCCAAGCAATGCAAATAGAAGGGGTGCTAGGGCTTAATTAAAATAATTGAAAATTTGTATCTGCAGTATTACCTGTAACAACACAGAACTGTATTTGTCTAGATAAACAAAATAAGAGAGAAGAAAATACTGAACCACCACATGATAAAAGCCCAGACAAGAGTAAAGAGCTTTTCAAATAGAGAATAAACACATGACTTTGAGCTGTTACTCTGAGAAAATCAGCAGCAAACTTACAGTCTTGAGAAGGTCACTGTAGAGAAAAGATCAAGTGAAAGAGGTGACCATTTGTGAATCTCCTTACAAAGGAGTAAGCAGAAGAAAGGAATGATACAGAATATTCACCTAAGAGAAAAAGAAGGGAACAAAGTTTCAGGAAGTGTGTACCCAGGGAAGAAGAAGAAGAGGATAAGGAAGTAGGGAATAGAGAACAGCAGATAAGAGGAAAATAGAAAGAGCAACTAGGAATTCATCTAAGTAGTAAATGCACTATATTAAAGCAAGTTAAATACAGAATGTATTTTTCCAATAATGCTCTTTTCAAAAACTGTGTCTGTTACCACAACCTTGCTGAGAGATCTTGAATGGTGAGAAGGTAACCCTGTAAGGCTCTGTTAGTAAAACTCTGTTAAAATTCTGTCTAAGATACAAATATATCATATAGATTCTGCTCTGAGAGAAGAAAATTATCCTATTTGATAAGCACAAACTACTTGGAAAGCATTTTGATACATCCCTTGTCCAAGAAAGAAAGCAGTAATAGTCAAATCATTTTCAAATTCCATTTAAAAATATATTTTAAGAGAGTATTGGGTCTTCTTTTCCCCCTATTTTTATCTATGCCAGGTTACCAATCCCTAAAGAGGATAATAGTTTCTAGAGCACTCCTTTGGGAGATTTCAGCTAGGTGTGGCCTAATTGTGAGATGTGCTGCCACATGAAAGCTTCTGCAGGGCAAGGAACAGAGATTATGTTAGCATTTTAATCATTCTGTGGTAAGCAAAACAGCAGGATTTGTAACCTGAAATGGCTACAGCACCCTTCCAAATAGGGTTTAAGTGACAAAGTCAAGTCAGGATATGCAGAATGAGGAAAATGCATCAAATAATCCGTGTGGAAAATCACATCCAAACGCCCTCAACTCCAGTTGTGAAAACTCTTGAGAAGCATAATGAGAGATGGGGATCAACAGGGCTATGGAAAATAATGAACAATGACAATAAAGCAGCCTACTCTAGAGTCAGATTTCTGATCTGTAGCTCTTGTTGTCTCTGATTCATGATGCTCTTTACCCATCTGAGAAAGAGGAACAGGGTTATTTTACAGGGTGGGCGAATGTGAACCTTAATTTGCTAACTTTTCCAAAAGAATTGTGAGATCCTGAGATGAAGGGCCCAAATTTAATGCTCATTGTTTAGGCTGTAGTCTGTCTGTGCTCAGACAGAACTCCCACTGAGACTGGGAGCTGAACAATTCCCAAAGTTGGTCCATTTTTCCTTGGAAAATGAGACAGTTGCAAAGTACAGTTTGTTTGCCGCATTCATTCAGTACCCTGGAGATACAGCATTATGGTTAGTTACACATCTCAGAAAGCTTCTTCAGCAATATTGCAATGGCTTTGAATTCTTAGAAGGCTATGCAGTCCAAGTAAAACAAAGCTACTGGCAAAAGTAATAAGCCAGCACTCCACACCTGATTAAACAGCATTGTTTTTAGTCTAGCACCATGCCAAATTCTCGTGTCAATGTGGATGCACAGTATCCAAGAGCTGCTTAAAGTGAAGCTTTCACCACAGCAGCAGTGAGCAACTTGCTCTGCAAGCAGGTATGCCTAACACTGTCTCTAAACTCAGCAGTTTTCAGGAATCAAACCCCTCTCCAAACACACACACAAAAAAAAAAAAAAAATCCCCAACAAGAAAAGACCCAACAACCCTTTCTCAAATCCCAGAGGTGATGGAATGTAAATAAGGGAAACTGAGCCCTTAAATGATCTGCACATGCACACACTACCTACAGCATTTTTGGTTGCTAACTGTAAGCAGCTGCCAATTTCCCTCTAATGCTCAGACGACTTGCTAACTGATCTGCAAGTCCCAAAAGTGTGTTATCTTTAATGTGCCTCTAATTTTGCTAAGAGCCTACTATTTATAGTGTCCCATTTATTTACTTATTTACCTTCAACTAATTAAAGCTATCATTTAAAACAAAATGCAGTGTAAAAGAAAAGCACACACTTTTCTTGTGCACGCGCGCGCGCGCGTGTGTGTGTGTGTAGAACACCCAATCTGTTCACTTAACTGGATGAATGTTACAAAAGTTCTGTTTTGCTTGGAAAAGCATTGCATGAGTAAAAGCTCCAAAACCCTAGCATTATTATCTCTAATTACAACTGGCAATATGTGGCAATCATAATTATTCATTTATGCAAAATAGCTTACAGTGTGTGTCATTTTTTATTCCCTGTTAAAGGATGGCTCAACAAAAGAAGAAAAAAAAAGATTATAGTGCTTAACATAATTGTGCTAAATGCTCAGTCATTTTGTTTAAAAAATACTGCAAAACTAAACTGCTATTTCTGCAGAGACAGAAAATGATTTAACAAAGATATATAGTATACTCTGCAGGTGGCAATCCATCTAGAAAACATATTTCCCTGAAAATGAGAGTTACTTCACAAAAAACTTGAATGCATAATTTTTGAAGAAAGAAAGAAAGAAAGAAAGAAAGAAAGAAAGAAAGAAAGAAAGAAAGAAAGAAAGAAAGAAAGAAAGAAAGAAAGAAAGAAAAGAGAGCCTCCTTGTTTTAATCTAGCACATGCTTCTCCTGTTAGTAAAATGCAAATTTGCAAATAGTCAGAGGAGAGACCGTGACCATAATAACTCGCTATGGTTCTGCAATATGACACTCTATTCTATTTCAGTTCTACCACAGTACACTAAGCAATTGAATAAGATCAATTCATGACAAAAGAATAAGGAAGGACAAGTTCACGCTACTCACATAAGTAATCCTTATTTATGTGTGTATTTCTAGTGGAATATCATCCTAATTTAGGGTACTCAGAAAAGCCACAATTCATGAGAGTTGCCAGTCACGCTTTAATCAGGCGCTTGGGGTCAGGGACTATAGAGGACAACCTCCCCAGATAGAAAGGACTCAGATTCAGGATGCCAGGTCTAGAAATTCAGTCTCATGAAAATAAATGCTGAGAAGGCTGCTAATTAGGAGAAGCTGGAAAGATACTCTAAAACCTGTCTGAAACAGACAGGGCAGCCTTAATCCTGACATGCTGCACCAGATCAGCAACCTTTACTCTTGGATCCAATCCCACTCTTTCTTGTGGAACAGCCTTCCCCCCATCACACTTATTCCTGTCTCAGAGTAAAACTGAAGGCAATAGAGCTATTTCTGTGGAAAGGATCATCCACTGAACCAATGGGTTTTTTTGATGGTTAGGCATCTAAAAACTTTTTCAAAGTGTCTTAGATATATAAAAATGTAGGGGACTTTAAAATCAAATAGGAAGCAGATTTTTTTTTCTTGTGCTGATGGTGTTGATTAGAGCAGAGGAAATGGAGATCACCATTGGAATGCATGGGAAAAACCAGACTTCCAGAATAATATAAGTTGCACTATGTATTTTTACCAAACAAAAATTGGTCAGCTTCAGAGAGTTTTTAAAAGGGTCAATTTTCTTCTCCTGAATTATTAAATGAGGACAAAAAATGAAGGAAACAAGGCAGAACATCATGCATTAAAATTTTAAAGCAATATAAATAAAATACAAATCTGAAAGAAACAAAGAACGGTACTGCCATTACTTTCCACTTGTTTTTACCATCAGACACAATAAATGATCAGCATGTGAGTGTGTCTTTTTTTTTTCTCTTGAGCACATGACTAGGATGCAGGAGATACCAACTAGACCCAGCAGTGATTGCTTACTATAGATAATTCATTGTGTCTTGGTCCATTACCACTAGAAGACATTTTCCACCCTTCCCACAGAACCAGGAAGAAACACTCTGTTTGCATTACAGTAAATGTCAAAATTCATTTCTTAATCAGAATATAGATTTGGGTCCTGTGTCTGTTGTGCATATTACAGCAGACAGCTCATGCCTGCTCAGAGGTCTCGGTTTACTAACACAGTCATCATTTCCTTTACACAGCACAACACCTGCATGAGATGCCCTGATTACAAAAACCAGATTGTTATGTTGTTGTTGTTCTGCACTGTGATCCACAAAACATGATGTCAAACACCAGGACTCTAGATGTACCTTTGGAGCAATGAGAAAGAAAGCATTATTATCCCCTGTAGCAGATGCAGAGACAAGTGAAGGCCATCTGCAAAAGGTACACTTCAGTGAGGAAAGTGTTCACTTGGGATAGCTGAGAGTTGCAGCCCAGCCCCTTCTCTAGTGGCAGCCTGCAACAAAAGAACAAAGTTTGATATCAATCAGAAAAGACCATAAAAGACCACTCTTCTCAACTATATGCAGCTTACAGTCCACTCTAGGAATTCACATAGGTGAATGCCAAAGTTGAACATTATCACTCACTGACCTGGAGGCCTGGCTGGATTGTGGACAGAGTATTTATCACCCAGTCCATTGTCATGAGGACTGTTTGCATAAGTAAAGCAGTATCCAGAAGACTAAATATGTTCCCTTAGGAGAAATGTACAGAATACAGCATTTCCAGCATGAAGAAACTGCCACTTCTGTATCACTCTTCTAATTTTAGGAGGGAGTGTCAAACTGTCAAAAATTAAGAAATACAAACCAAAGACTATAAATCAAGACAACTATTTGGAAAGAAGAGTACCATTCCTTTTAACAACTCTCTTTAACTTAGAGCAAAAATTTGGGCTTTCTCCTACCTAAATGTTTCATGTACTTCAATAATTCAGTCAGAATTGCTTCACTGGTGGTCAGCTCTGTCACTAATACTATCTCATGGCAGTCAGAAATAAACGTATGACATATGTATTTTCTCCTATAGACCTGGCTTCTTGGCCAGACCATATATTCCTTATGGCATTCAGAGATTTGTGACAGTCATAACATAATGACTGGATTAAGACAAAAAGAATCATCTCTGAGGCGCAGGAAGAGTAGGGAAATCTCCAAGACAGCACTAACTGCAGACCTGATTTCTAACAAGATCATGGCTTAATTTACCTTGTGACTTAAATTAATTCAGGTCAAATGTTACAATTAAAAATATTCTACCATAAGGAAAAGTTTTGTCAATGTTTCCTAAATGAAACTTAAAATATGCAAGACAGTAGACTGTCCATCAGAAAAGCACATTGTTTGGCATTTCTAGGCAGGCTTTTAGTACAAGGAATGCTCTTTCCTCTTCCCTTTATACAATAATGATTGGCTGGCACAGAAGGTGAAGATTCATTGTAATATGGATAATAATGATTGTAAAAATAGTGAATATATTTTAAAATTACAATAGCCAAAATAATTTCATTTTCATATGTCTCAAAATGACTGGTTTACCTGAAAGCTTTTTTCCATCAATGTCTCTGGGATTTCACAAGCCACATTCTTTCCACCAGTATTATGGCTGGTAACATCCTCTACAAGCACTAATTCCTCCCTCTTCATCCAAGACACTGATTTTTCTAGCCTTAGAATTATTGTCTTAAGTCATTCATAAAGTTAAATTTTACCTTACACAAAATATAGTGGCTTTAGTTGAGTTTTTTCCTATACATCTTGTTAGCACTTTGTGTCTCCCCAGAGTATCAACAGGCCCGTTTTTAAAAAGAATAGTTCTCCTTATCTTGGAGATGGTTTTCAGAACCTTAAATTATATTTATCCATAGTTTTCTATGGTATTATATATAATATTTGGAAATGCAATCTGAATAATAACTAATCCATCCTCTGGCTGGGAATTAATTTGCCTTATCTCAGTTTTTCATATGTGGAAAAAATACAAAAGGACTAATATCATAAATGGGGAATGCTAAATTAAATTCACAGGGGCTTGGTGTAATGAATTAGATAAAGAACACAGGTTATGTCAACTTAAAAGTGACTCCAAAGCTCAAGTTTTGGACCTTTTAGTACAAGTCCCTGAGTTTTACCCACAGTGGCAGTACAACCCAAGTCTGACTTATCTACTAGTGGTCAGCTCTGCCACTAAAACCATCTCATGGCAGTCAGTATGACATATGTATTTTCTCCTATAGACCTGGCTTATCTACTGCATTTTCAGGTCTTCAGTCCAGCTCATTCAAACTCTCTCATAGTCCTTCAGAGACTATTTAACTCCTCTTGGAAATAAGCAGAGTACTTGGTAACACAAGCATACAAAATACTTCATAACTTCTTACAATAACTGAGCAGCACATCAAACAATTACAAATTAAAGAAAGGTTAGGAACTTTCTCAAAATAAAATGTACACCTATTTTTCCAGATAAACATCACATGACAAATTAATATCTAATCTACTGATTAGTTTCCAGAAGTGTTTTTCCCTGGTAGAAAATCATGCCAATGGAATAGCTTGATTTAACTTGGCAAAAATCAGCTTATGGAGGGTACACAATTGCTAAATCATAAAAAATATGTGCATTTCAATAGTAAGATTTTTTTAGTCTTTCCATCATAATTTCCTCCCTGTCATCCTTCACAATCTAACTTCAAAAGGGACAGTCAGTGTATGTAGCTCTGATGTTCTGCTTCCAACAAGCACCACGGTGCATTGGCACTGCACAAAAAGGGATGTAACACCAGGTGGATGGAACTGTGTCCCACTAACTCAAGGGCAAGCCTCCCACTAACTGCAGCGGGGCCACACTTCATATGACCCACAGTCCCATTTAATAAGAAAATATACCTTTTCCTCTGAGAGGAAACAGCTTCCCTTCAGTATCAGTAGTTTTAAGATGATATAAGAATGGGTATGTTTGCAATTATTTGGCTTGAACTGTACACTGAGGACTAATAAACAATTACTAGCTTGGCTTAACAGTTTTCAAAAATACAAGAAAAGGTGCTGAAGAATCATAGGTTACCCAGGGAAACCTTAATGTAATTCACAGGGAAGCTTGCAATTTCTTCAGCTTAGAGTTTGAAAACAAAGCAAAACAAAGATTTGTCATGTTTCAAATTTCTGAGCCAGTATGCCTACACTCATGTGGTTTCCACCTCTGGCAGAGTGTAAAGAGGAAGTAAAATGTCAAGTTGTTTATTTCTGTGCAATTTTCTTATAAAATAACACAGAGTTTGCTAAATCCAGTCTGTCTTCAATAATAGACAGAGGAAATCCTTTGCTTGGCACTCTTGCTTTTAGAGAAATCTTATGATTTGGAAAGAGAGGAGTTAAATCTCTTTTGACAATTTTGTCAAAACCAAAAATGTCATCTGAAGCAGCAGCCTTGTTTTCTAGGGAAATAAAAAAAAATGTTTTTCTTTAGTTCAGTCCATATACTGCCCTTTCTTAGTATTTTCTCTCTTTTTTTTTCATATTGTTTTACTGCAGATGAAAAAGAAGAGCAGAACAGACAAAAGGACACCTAGAAATTCACTCTTTATGATCGTAAGCTTTCACTTAATAGTGTGAGAAAAATGAATATGCTTAAATCAGCAAGTTGCTCTTTACCTCCATAGAACCATCTTCTTTGTCAAGTATGTGATCAAAGTTCCCTGCCTAAAAGTTGAGAAGCCACAAGTTTTTATTAGACACCCTAGGCCTGATTTCAAAGTATATGAGATTCAGCTACATCTTTCTTTTTGAAAAGGAATATATATTTCAGCATGTAACCCTGTGTGTCTTTCCTTTTTAACTGTCCATTTCAGAGATTAATGAAAGGTATGAATACATAAAAGTTCTCTATGCTTCCATACACTTTGTTCTTAAATCATATTGCAGATTAAAGTGATATCACATTTATTTTTTCAAAAGGCATTTTCAAACATATCTAATCCAAATTTGACCTATTAATATGTTTTTCTATGTCAATACTGCTTGCGTTTTTCTATGCACATATAAGTACCCACTTCCCCAACCTCTGTACTTCATAAGAGAGATTTAACCACAGCAGGATGGAAACACGGCAGCCCCAAGGAAAACTGAAAAGAGAAAAACATTCCTTCCATTGTTCTATTTTGATTCCAGCTCCCCTATCCAAAATACTCTATCTATCTCATGCATTTGGACAAAAAGAAGAATAAAAGCTTGTTCCTCTTCCTGCAGTCATCCTTGGCCATGTGGTTAACATTGTCTTTCTGACTTTTATACAGGATAGCCTCAGATGATGGCACCAAACTGCAGCACAAGGCTATATAGCACATGGTCTTGCTTTTACAAGCATGTCCCTTCCACTGGGAACAACTCCCTTACAAATGAAAATACTCTAAAAGGGCTGACTAATAGAGAGAAGAGGAGCAAACATTCCTGAAATAGCTAGCAATAAATATAAAACTGGAGGATGAAGTAAAAAATTCACAGACCAACACAGACCTTCCTTTCTGTTTAAATTCTTATCATTCTTGCATAAGGATGATCAAATGATTCAGGATTGGTTCATTAGCAGAAAGCAGTTGACCACAAATGGCTATGTTCACATTTAGTGTCACTTGACATCTAGGTCAAAGACACAAAATCAGTGTAGATCACAGATTTCCTTAAAAACATCCACAGCTAAAAAGAAGACTTTTAGATTAAATGAGTGTCTGTTTCCTTCTGCTCTATATCTCTATCTATAGGGCTAACAGAAAGTGAGAGTGCCTCCCCTTGCAAACATGGAATATACTTTGATATCTGTAGACAAAATCATCCCCTTGGTTCCTGCATGTTGAGACTGTAAGGCTTGTGATGTCGACAAACCAAGTTTTGCAAACCACCCACAGCCCTCATGCCCATATGTGTCTGTTTTATCATCCCTCACAAACAGCCTGAATTTCTCTCAGTGCACACAGGCAAATGAGGCACAGGGATACCCACAGTGAAATGCTTTTTACTTTTATTTAGCTACTTAATACTTAAGCAACTTGTTTAGGCCAGACACCCAGGCTCCCTCAGTATCAATGGGTGCAGATACAGGCACCTGCAGGGGGTGATTCATCTTCTTCAAAGATAGGGGTCTGAACCAGGGCTTACAGCTGCCTTCTGGAGGTGCCTATCTCTGAGGTTGACTATAGTGGGAGCCTAGATGACTAGCTGAGATTAGGTGCCTAATTTTTAGGCAGATAAATTTTCTTGCCTGAGGTTACATGAGAAATCTGTAGCAGAACCAGGGTTTGAACCCACGTGTTCCACATAGAGCTGGTAACGAATCATTCAGTCAAATCCAGTGCTTGTGTTACAAAGGTTTTGTGTGTCCGCAATAGGTTGTTAGACAAGACACACACACACACACACACACACACACACACACACATCAAAAAGCCTAATAAATTGGTGATTAGTCACCAAACTCTCACACACCTTAGCATATGAAACACCTATTTTAAATGTCTAAAATAGCCAATGAGAATTTTTACCTGTGGTCTGCCACCTTCCCAATAAGTGCCCTAACCTCACAGATTCTCAGGGATCTTCTGAGAATTCTGCAAAATAGTTACAATAATTTGCTATTTATTAAGATGGAAGGAGACAGTTACATCAACACTCATAGAAACAGTGATAGCAAATTGTTAGGGAAGAATCACATGGAACATGCCGGAGTTCTTGGTAATCAAAAAAGTCTTCCCACCTAAATGCTGCCTTTTCAGATTAAACAAGCTCAGCAATATCCAGGTACTTCAGAAGGAACCTCTTCACATATATTTAATACTCCACCCAGATTTCTCACATTTCTGGCCAATGGAAGATGCGAAATATTGCCCAGACCAAATGGAAAGATGGACACATTTGTCTGACATGCTTAGACTTAATTCCTACAGTTTGAAGTATTCAGTAGAAGCTGCAGGGATTAGTATAAATACAATCATACAGACTCTAAACCCAACTGGATTGTGGGCAAAAGGCCAGATTTGTTCACATAAGCCTGAATCCTCTGTAAAAATAACTGAATAGTTGTATTTGTCAAATGCTTGTGTCACAGAGGAATTACATATATTACACCAGCTGCACATATTGTATTTTCTACATTTCTTAATTTTACTTCTCAGTTATTTTTCCCATTTGATCAAAATATGTTGTCCTCTCAGAGACCTAATTATGTGATAAAATGGTTCAATTTGTAATTCCAGTATTCATTTATGGCTCAACAACATTATTGCTTCTTATATATCATCCTTTTTTTTGCATGTGTAACTCAAAATTAGGTTCATTGCTCTCTTTTCAGGTTCACAGAGATGCAAAAACCACTGAGGATAAGGAGATTTACACCAGTCTAAAAGCTAATTTGGGAGAAAACTTAGAACTCCCTCAAAATAAATCTTTGCAGAAAGAAAGTTCTTTCTGAAATGCAAAACAAATTTCAAGAGTTTTGTCTTGAAGCAGTGCAGGTTTTAGATGGCATATTAATAAATCAGGAATATTACAGAACTTGGAGTCATTCACTCTCATACTTAAGAGGTGACTTTGCCCTTTTCATATTTTTCTACTTTATTTTGAGATACTTTCTACCCTGGCACTTGCTCAGTCCTCAAAAAAAACCTCAAAACCAAAACCTCAACACACAAGCATTCAGAATTGTTCTCTTGGAGTCTTAGTCCCATCACACTAGGATCTGACAAAATAATTCAAAAGTGGGTACTTCAAACAGTGCGCTCTCAGAATCCCATTCACACCAATCTGAGGCAATGATTTAAATGCTATAAATATCCATTTGATATCTTTTCCATACTAAAATATTTTCTAACTACTCTGATATAGTTTAGATGTTTTCAAAATACTAAAAGTATTTATATAGTTCCTGTAAAACAACAGGAATTCTTAGTCCTGGATGGATCAGGGAAATGGCCGGGGAAGAGGAAGAGGAAGAGGAAGAGGAAGAGAAGAGAAGAGAAGAGAAGAGAAGAGAAGAGAAGAGAAGAGAAGAGAAGAGAAGAGAAGAGAAGAGAAGAGAAGAGAAGAGACGAGAAGAGAAGAGAAGAGAGAATGAAAAGAAAAAAAAAAGGGGGAAAGAAAGGAATGAAAATAAGGAAAGGGGGAAAGGAAAGGAATGAAAATAAGGAAGAAAGAAGGAGTTCGAGTTCTTTGTGAAATGCTGCCATCTATAGAGTTCCAGTCGACACTGCTTTCTGTGGAGATGTCAAGGAAAACCACAGACAGGTTGCCTCACAACGTGGTTAGTCCAGTAAATGACAGTTTTTTAATCAACAAACAATAGTATAAATTATTGCTTTGGCTATAACACTAAGTTGGCAGTAGTTTCTACCACAACTATTTCTTGAATGTATAAGCAGCATTTTTAGTTATCTACTGCAAGATTTTCCTGTGATTTGTTGGGGGCATGTATTAATATCAGCACATAGTGTTGTCCAGTTTTTATTTAAACTGGTTTCCCAAATTTAAAGGCATACAAGCAGAACTCTTTCCTGTTGTTCCCCATGTACATATCCCCAAGTATAATATTGCCTGCATTCTCAAAATGGCCAAGTAAATAAGCAGCTAATTATAATTTTTATAATTATAATTTTCTCACATTATCTCTATTATACCTAAAAATTAAGGTGTTTGACGCTTTAAAAACACACACATCACTCCTTTTTCCTTAGCACTTCTGCTAATGATATGGCAGCAGCTGCACCCGTGGGTAAGAAAAGCAGACAGAAAGATGATAACTTTGAAGAGATAGAAGTATTAGGACTATTTTTCAGCTATAAGAAATAATAACCATATCAAAAGTTCCAATTTGGAAACTACTCAGATCTTCAGGAAAAAATGGTCCTCATTCAGTACTGCAAAGATCTGAATACTCTTTATCATACTCACCAGAGGACTAGGTACAAATGAAATGTAGGGGTCATTTTGCTTGCTTAAATTGTGATTAAGTGACATTAAGGTGGGCATAAGCATGAACAGCAGTAATTCTAGGGCTGATGAAAATCTGGACCCCCAAAGCTATCTTGTATTCAGAGGCTGTGGTGTAAAGATGGAGAAAAAATAGTACACAGGTATTCTGGAAGATGCCTCTTTGAGACAGTGCTGCTCAGGCCTGTTTTACAGAATCACAGAATCATAGAATCAAATTAGTTTGGAAAGACCTCTGAGATCATCAAGCCCAACCTATGAGATCGTCAAGCCCAGACACCACTATGCCAACTAGATCACGGCAAAAATGCCACATTCGGTCTTTCCTTAAACACCTCCAGGGACAGTGTCTCCACCACCTCCCTGGGCAGCCCATTCCAATGTCTAACTATGCCTCCTGTGAAGGAATTCCTCCTAAAATCTGTAAATTGTCTCTTGCTTACCACAGTCTTCCCTTGCCACCCACTCCCTAGGTGAGGGTTATTCCTACCATACCTTTCCAGCCATGGGAAATATCTCTGCTGGTGACATTTCACAACGTCAGCAGCAGAGATATTTCCCATGGCTGGAAAGGTATGGTAGGAATAACCCTCATTCATGCCTGCTCTGAAAACAGGGACAGTTCAGCTCTCATCTGTTTGGGGGTCAGCCATATCAAAGAGAAGAACATGCGTGGAATGAAAACTAATATCAGCCCTACATTCCCTGACAAAATACCTAGCAAAATACTTACTTTCACATTCTCTTACTTTATCCAAATTGCTCAGTGCCAGCAAATCTTTATTATCCTGACAATGAGTTTAGCTATCTGCAGGCAAAAGGTTGCCTCTTCCACTTTGACTCCTCACAGTGTCTTTTTCAAGTGTTTACTATTTTTACACACTGTATTGACTTTGGAGGGTGGAACTTGTCTAGCAAACTGTGATGGATTAATCACCTCCTGAGCATAAGTATCAGTAGACCAAGTTACTAAACCTCTCTCTCTCTGCAGGTTATTCAATAGGAAAATGTTGGAATCAATGGAGCTTTATTAACAATTAATTGTTTTATAAGCAAAATAAGACTCTAAATGAAGTTATTTTACCTCCTAGAGAAAACCCTGCAGAGATCAAAGATGAGACACTCCTAGAGAACTCCCAGAGGAAGAGATTGTTTTAAGAAGTTCATCCTCCCCCGTTTGACTTCCAGCTCCCAAACACATACCCTATCCCTGTGCTTTAGAGAGGAGGAAGTAGCCAAATGTCCATTAGCAGCAGCCACAGCCACACTAAGCTTCTAAATTCTTCCTTCCTTGCACAGCTGGTGAGGCAGCCAGATCTACCTAAGATGCTTAAAAAGGTGTGGCAGCTCTACTTGTCCGGCTCTTGGTGACAGAAATTCTAAGATGGTCTTTCTGGGTTTCCTATTTGCCAGCTCACCAAGGTCATACGAGGTGTGAGAATATTTGCCAGCCCACAACAAAAAAAAAGGTGTGATAATAACCACTTACTGCTTTTGGAATGATCTTGTTTGCATTTAATTCAAACCCATCTGAGCGACGCTGCCTCAGATAATGCTGCCCGTGTTGCAGTTGGTGTTTTATCAGGAGGCTTGGAAGGGCCCCAGTTTGTTGCACATCACTGAAAGAACTTCTTTCTCACTGCACCCCAGTGCAGAGGCAATGCCAGCATGCCAGGCTATGGCCATGGCACGAGGACAGACAGCAGAGCTGCCAGGCTCTCAATGTGCTTTGAGGAAGAACCACAATCCCTGGGGCTTAGTGGCCATTGGACTGAGGGCCACAACAAATGACACAGTCTCCAATTGCTCTCCCATCTTCCTCATGCAGAAATAACAGCAAACAGGTGGACAGGATGGGTTGCAAGCACTAGAAGGAGATGGGAAGTGAGGCAGTGGTCTCCTTTGCTGAGGTGTAGCAGCAGTTCAGGTTTAGGGCTGGGTTCATAAGCTGATCAAATGCAGCCAAGACTCTGATTTGTGAGCACTCAGATGTGGTCACCTGTTCCATTATTCTCCACTGTTAAAAATCAATCCCCTGTGCTGAGGAGCGTTGACCATTTGCCCACCGTATATTGCCACGTAGGTGCAGAAACACTCACGGCCCTGAAATGGAGAATCACCACTGATAATTTGTTTAAATAATATTGGGAGCGGGTCCTGGGGGAGGGGGAACATTGCACTCACCAGAAAATAGGGATATCCATTCATGAACAACATGCACAATTCATGTCTATTTGTCACTTGTCACATTAATTATTTGGTTTTTTCAATATTTTCTGACACAAGAAGGGTCAGGACAAACTGCTGCTGAGGAAACCAATCACCACAAATGAGGCAAAGTGAACAGATCACCAAAACCTTTCAGGCTGGGAGACAACATCCAAATATTTGTTGAATCCCTGTGTAGAGTGAATCATGAATTGCTATCATCTCACCATAGAGAAAAATGCCATATTTATCATCTAATGCAGGTGAAAGATAATTTGGACGTTCTGAAGAGTCTGAGATGCATGCTTTGAATGAAATACATCCTTCCCACAGACTATTTCCCCTGTCCTGCAGAAAGACTCCAATCTCCCTGCTTCGGTGCACAGATTCAGGTTTGCATTTATATGTGAGCAAAGTTTCTTGGCTGACAAATCTCGCCCAGTCACTGAAGGTAACTCCACGTTGCCAGAATGAACCAGTAAGGTTCTTGCTGCTGAAGGTACTGTACACGACAGGATACGTCTTACTCAAGAATTCAGATGTCAGCCACCTGCCATTAGGTACAATGCACACTTTTATAGCCAGCGCAGCTGCCTGCAAGGCAGAACAAGATATGAATAACCATTTCCTAGCCCATTTTGTTCAGCTGTGAGTCTTTACATTGCTGAACTGCTTCAGATATTAAGATAGAATAACTAAGACTGGATCATGTATATGAAATGGCATCAAGCAGGAATACTAAGTAGTAACATACGTGGATAAACAAGTGATTGCAATAAGTATGAGCCAAATAAATTAATATTTTGCCTTGGATAGGATTCTTTATGTTTGGTAACTATTGCTTGTGCTGAAGATATAACACATGCTGACACCAAATATCAATTCTAGGTAAATCCAATTAAGCCCAGAAGCAAAACAGCTGGATTAGCAGTTCACTGCATAAATTATTTTTCTTCCATTTACTTTGTCTTTTTGTAAATGAGCCTTTTAACATAAAAAAATTTAGCATTCAAGTTCCCCTTTGCTTATTAATCCCAGAAGCCTAAAACGAAGAAGAAGAAAAAAAAGTATTTTTTTCCTTTGTTGTTTATGGGCATATGCTTTTCAGCTCCCTTGTGTTGTCTCCCCACATTGCAGGTAGTTTTTATTCTTTCTTGAATAATTCACTCCCATTGCACTTACAATGGTGTCAGACCAAGAAATTCACTTTTTTGTTTTTAATTTCCAGGTGATGCATTAATGCATGATTATTTCATATTTTATATATTTTTTAAATTTTCTGGTTCTATATAAAACAAATATAAAACTGGTAAGACTGGAGTTGAACATGCTTGCAACTGCTTTAATCCAGTTGCAACAACATAGACTACACAGGTGTTGTTTTATTTGATCTCTTATTTTTTTCCTTATTGTTTTTCTTCATTATATGGCTGTCAGCATAAAGGGCAATGTAGAGATTGGGAATCAATACTTGCTACTCCTGTAGATACACAAATAATCACAAATTGTAATCATTGATTGATTTTCAGCATTCTGATAGTGACACATTGAGTGGAAGGGACTCTGATCTCAGTTGTGCTAGAGGAAATCTAGAGCAGTGATTCACAGCTGGAATTGTAATAAAGACCTGCCTGAGAAATGCATCATTTCGGTCAATGAAACGTGTAACGTATTATTGGGGAAAATTACTTTTCCCTTCTGCTCATGATCAGGGCTGAGAACAGCAAATGTTCGAGCAGCAGAGCCATGCTTCAGCCCCCAAGGTTGAGTGCCACCAGTTCAACTCCCACCTTACTCCACAGCCCACATCAAACACACTGATCTTGCCATTACCACACACCTGCTTTCCTCTTCCAACCCCTTCAGAGAATATCAGTTTGAGATTCCCACCCCTGTAAGCCTTTATTTTCCAGAGGTCCTTCATGCCATGCATACACAGGAGCATAATGTCCAGCTTCCCTGGTGAACAGGTCACACATGGGTATCTCCAAGCACCACCCAGAGCAGAGGGTCACAGTCCAAAAAAGGATACCCACACACCAGGTGTCAGACCAGTTGATGGTACATCATTCAGACAGATATATCTTTGTAGATAACTACATGTCTATAAATATAAAATTATTAATAGAAGACTATTAAATTATGCCTACTGCTGTGATTTTAAAAATATTGTTTTTATCATATGTCTTTATATCTATTATACCTTTATACCTATTAAGGATCTTTAAAGAAAAAAAAAATCAGTCTTTTTTCCTTAACTGGAGTGGGAGACGATGAAATATTTCGGCTTTGTTGCAAATGCAGAAGAACTGAAGGTTAAAAAATGAGGGCCATTTTTGTACAAGCTAAAAGAAGGAGAGAGACTACTGTTAACAGTATGTTCCTCTTATTTTCCAGTAGTAGGAAAACATTTTTGTTTCCTATTTTTCTTATGTAAAATACCTTCCATATGAAGACTGATACTGCTTCCACTGGCATAAGCAGTAGCTTTGTTGTGGACTTTCCTGGGGGCAGACACAGAGGCAGATTAATCATAGATCAATTTTATACATAGGTATTTTCTTAAGCAGATATAATTTTGGAGAAATAACTCTAACCTGTACCAGCCAATTTTCAGAAAAAATAATCCTTTTTCCTGAAAAACAGAGTGAAAAAGTGGAACACACAAAGGATTTATGGTGACACAAAGAAACCATTTGGCACAGAATGACATGTGAGTCTAAACTTTCAGAAATCAAAGACTAATAAAGAGTTATTAATTCTGGCAGGAAAACTTCTGTGCCTGATGTGCTTCTCCAGCATTCTTGAATTTGCCTATTTGCAAGTAACTAATGCAAATCCTTTTCTTTAAAATAAATACATGGAAAAAAATGCTTACTGGTCATCAAATTGATGATTCTTGTGGGTCCCTTCCAATTCAGAATATTCTGTGATTCTTAACTGACATGGCTTAAAAGAATGCTATTATTTGAAAACTGGAGAAAGGGGAGAGGAGAAGGAATACAAGATTATTAAATGAAGCAGTAATTTTTTTCCACTCTAGGTAAGAAGTATTGGCATTTGTATTCACAAAAAGGGGGATTTTTTTGTTTGATGCACATTCATATCTGATAGATTTACACAGAAGAATAAAGTTCACCTTTTCTCACTGCTTTTGTATGTAGAAAATCAGGAATTTTCACACTCTAACAATTAGTAAATACAAAAATATCAGCTGACAATCTCAATAAAATTAAACTTACTTTGCAAAATGAAAATGTCTTCTGGTTTTTTTATAAGCACTATAATCTTGAGGAGACAGGGTCCTGTTGGCACTGGCCTGGGACAGCCAAGGGCCTTGGCTATGGCAGGGAAGGTGGAAGCTCTGTGAAAGACCCAGTGTGGTGCCCTCAGTGGCCATTGGTTCTGCTATGGATTGTAATTATGGGCAGATTCATCTTCAGACACTGGATTAGAGGATTAAAATTACAACTGATGACACACAAAATTATAATAAAACTAAAACCTCAAAATTTTAATTTGTGCATGAAGAATGTATTGTTATTCATTGGAGGAAGTGAACTGGAAAGTTGTGCAAATGGCAAAGTGCAGAGAGGTAACTGGAAGCAGTGTAGCACACTAGGAAGATATGCTCAAATTTTTCATCTTGAGCCCTGAATAAAAGAATTAATTTTATTTTATCCATATGAACTTGTGAATCTTCATGATTCTCATTTAATAAATTTCTTAATCTGGCTAATAAACCTTCAGTAATAATTTAAAGTTTTGTTTAGAGAAATGTTCCTGGAAAGTTTTGAATATTTATATTATACATTTTTACATTTGAATATCGAAAACCTGCAGATTTACCTTTGAAGATCCTGATTCATTCATGAGAAATAAACACAGCCCTGATGGGGAAGTTCTGGTGACTCTGCACAATCACCTGCTGGGCTGCCATCCTGAAATGGACATTGATACAGTGACAACATCTGAATGTCCTTATTCAAAATGTCACTGATAGTCGCTCATCCCATCATACCGCTAATTTTTTTTTACCATCATTTGGTCTTGCTGTCTATTCTCAAAGGAAATTAAATTTTTTTGTCAGTTAATACCCACCAACTTTTCTTTAATAACACTACTTTAATTCTAAAAATTTATGCTCACCAAAAAGGAGCTGAAATTTTCAATTAAGAAAGTACCCATCTATTCATGAAGCCTCAAAGCATAACTAATAGCAAGGGGTTAGGTGTTCCTCCAGTATCTGTGTCCTCATTATACAAGTATTTGAATAAAATTGCAAACTTGTGTTCTCCAAAATCTTTCACAAATTATCAGAATAAATTTTAAAGTCTCTTTACCTAAGACAAAAATTTGCAAGAAGCTATTTGGGTAAATGTGCAATGCTATGTGACACTGCAAATAATAATAATACTGTCAAACTGTGCATTTTCTAACTGTGATCTGGCAACTAAAAACCAGACATAGAAAGATAATGCCACTTGTCCCTGCAGTGGTTGCCAAGAGCTGCAATTTGAGACATGTTCTTCCATGCTGAATGTTCTTCAATTCTTCTATACTCAGTTCAAATACTGTCATTCTGCATCTGACTGTAATGGACCAAACAGTTGTGCCAATGTGTGAAGTCCATGTAGGAGGTCCTTTGAACTCAGCACCAGTGTACTGAACAAGGATCTCAGATGTAGATACAGACATGCTCTTTCTCCCCACCATCCCTTCCAAACACTCAGAAGTATTTACATGGCAAATTAGCCAATACAGTGGGTGCATTTCCTGTACAAGAACTATGAATTTTCCTCAGTGTTGGCTCCAGCATAGCACATCTCAGCTTTTACAGTTCAAAAGAGAGATTCTCCTTGAAGAATGAGGGATTTCTTTCATAGCTGTGATTTAGCCCATCATGAAATATGTATCCCTAAGGTTTCTTGACCCAATTTTTCAAGAAAACTCCTACTTTAGTCAGCATTTACCACTCATTTTTATATTTCAATAAACCCTGAATGGATAACAGCTGGTGATCTTTGATTTATTTTAAAACATCATCTTGACTGCCTTCTGAAAGTGAGAGTACTTGCTGCTTTTACAAGTCTGGTTGGTAACTATTTCTTCACTCAGAGATTACTAAGGGATGGATTTTTTTGTGTCTGCATTCACCAGTGCAAGTGGAATGGAGCTTAGACGGGACTGTGTGTTAGCCATGCTAACCAGACTGGGTAACAACCAGGAGGTGGTTGGTAATAATTGATGCTACCAGTGCTCAATCCCTTTTTTCCTTCACTACAGTATCTGAAACAAGGCCAATAATGCCAAAGGTGTGGGTTTGGACTCCATATGGGCCGTTCACTTAAGAGTTGGACTTGATGATCCTTGTGGGTGCCTTCCAACTCAGAATATTCCGTGATTGTTCTGAAAATAGCTACTTTGCAACTGATGCCATAAAGAGATTTACTGCTGGTTCCTGTCTATACCACAACTCATCATTCAGTATGCAAAGCTGCTATTCAAACCCCCTGTCCCTCTGCCATGTATATATAAATAAATATATATTAATAATTTTATACTTCACTTTTTTTCACAAGCCCATCAAAATACTTCAGAATGGAGGAAAACTCTGCTCTAACTGTGCTGTTTAGAAGCTAAATCATAGTGCAAACTTCACTCTCTTTGTGTTAATTATTTGTGAAAAATATTTTCCCTAGCAACAATAAGTAATTGCAATGCTACCTGTTGTTAATAAGAAGGTTGAATGTGCATTTATCACACACATCAAGAAGCAGCCAGCAGATATTCTAACTCATAATTCTGAAAACATATTGCAACAGACTTTTTATTTATAATATGTAAACAAACTATATGTATTTGAATACTAGACACATTGATAAGTAGCACTTTTTCTACATTTAAATAAATCTAGCAGTACATTATTAAATTGAATTTTCTCCAGTTCTTACTTGGATAAATTGCAATACTTGCAAAATAACATATAGCCTCAGCAAATTTCAGCAAAGATTTAAAACATGTGAGACACAAAAGAAAATGCAGTTGACCAGGTTTTCATGTCATCAATGCTGCAACTCAATAGTGGAATATCATGAAGCACTTTTAATTGTATTTGAAAAAAAAAAACAAACCAAACACTCAAGATCTTTTATGCAAGTTGTTAACTGATGTAACCCACACTGTCAATAATTTACAAGGTCCCATCATTCTGCAACACAGGTTAAAATATGCTACTACTACTAATAAAAAAAAAAATTAAACACAAAGTTATGTAGTGGTGCCACAGCCCAGATTCTTTAAGCTTGCTTCATGCATTAATGCAATCTTGAGGTCCTATGTCACTTGAAACACCAAGGCCAGATTCTTACACATCATGTTAAAGAGATATTTGGAGGCAAAGCACAGCTCACATTGATGAGGTCATCAGACTTTCTCTCCTTGTTAAGGTTTGGAAAAATGAAAAAGATCTTAATCAATTGCCAACATCATGCAGTTCCACAGCTAGCCTCTGGAAAACATTGCAAAATCAAGTCACAGAATGTGATTAACAGGAAACACAAAAAGTTTTAGTGTTTTTAGGAAAAGAGAAAAATAAAGAAAAGCTCTTTAGGAAGCTTAGAGACATTATATAGAGTTTTCTGTGGTGTGTTTTTTCACTAGAAAAAGAAAGAAAATCCAAGCAAGACTGGCTAAGTTTTCACTACTTTATAAATAACTTCTCTTTACATTTTATTTATCCAGAATTATATTATTTTTATGTCTTGATGCCAAGAAATCTGGTTAGTAAAGTACCAGATTCTTTTATTTGATTTTATTTGATTTCATTTGATTTCATTAGGGACCATCAGCCTTGCTGCTTAAGTGCCCAACTACTGTTTGCAGTTAAACATTCATTAGGGAATCCCCAGTGGGTTCATTTATTTCACTGAGGTCCAATTACATTGCCGCAAAAGCAGTTTTTGCAGCAATTAGCTGATTTTTCCTGTTTATGTTCTGTGTCTTTAGGAAGACGACTATTTTGTGGAGGTCAGATTTTTAATTAGGCACAATTTAGGGCCAATAAGAAAACTGATAATTTACTAAATAGCTGTGGTGGACTTAACTGCTCAGAGCAGAGGTAAATAACACAACAGGGACACCAGGAATGAACTCTCCTGGTGTGCAGAGCTCAGAGCCCCATGGTGTAAGGAATAGATTACGTGTTAAATGCCTGTCAGGTTCCTCTTTCCATCGCCTCTATCGCCACTTGCCCTCACCTCAAGAATCACCACATTATTAGCAGTGGGAACAGGGAAGCCAGTCTGGAAAAGTACCTGCAGAGAGTTGCTGGCTTCAGGTGACTGCAAAAAGATCTCAGGGTGAAAGAAAACAACAACAAAAAAAATCTGGTTCTGGTCCCTGAATATTTGGCAGCACCTTTATCAACTGCTGCATGAAACAAATGATATTCAAGGGTGTGTGTGATGTGCTCACAGTCACTACGAGTATGTTCTTACCAAAGTGGATCACTCTCTGATAGCTTGGATTTCTGCAAAGGTCTGTGCTTTCTGCCCTCTAAATAAAGTGCCCTCTGCACTTTAATTTTTTCAACAATGTGCACAAGTTGCCTTACACTTTGGGAAACCAAGAACTGTGAGAGTTGATGAAGAGCACCCATTTAAAGTGAGATCTTCAGAGAATCATAAATGTCTTCTGAAACATTCTAAGCAGACTTGCCACCTCAAAATTTGCTCATCTAAAGACCATGGTAGTTGAATATCAGCCATCGCATCACAATGAAATTTCTGAAGAGCCTCATGGCTGGCTGAAATGTCTCTCTCTTACAGGAAATAGGTAAGGAAGGGCCAGAAGGTCACTGCATTTTTTCTTCAACCTTTGACCCAGTACTCAATTGCAAAGTTGTAGCCAAGCATGTAAATAAGCAAAACCATCAAGAAGTGTATGTTACAAACATTAAAATTTCTTTGCCAGTCACCATTTCTAGTAGGATTTATAAAAACATGAAAAAGAGTAGGCCAGAAATTCCTGTATTCTCTAGTGAGAAGAAAAATGTAAATTAAGCTGTAAATGGGCAAAGAAAATATATGATGGCTTTGTGTCTGAGTGTATAAAATACAACAACAGAATAGTTTTGGAAAACCTGGTATTTTGATAAAAACACACTCTACATCATGACTCTTGTTCTTCCCATGAAAAATCCCCATGCCGGCATGCAGTCCTTAACCATGGATACAATTTTTAGGTTTATCTAATTAAAAAAAAAATAAACTAGGAAAATCATAAATTTTCAGAAAACTTTATATCATGAAAATGTATTATTATGCAGTTATTCCCTTTCTTATTTCTTAGCCCAAAAAATCATCACTTTTTTTTTGTTTTCAACTCATTATTTTTCCTTATACATAGAAATAAGATTGAAAGATGCTGGCTAAAAAACCCAAGAAACTAAGCGATTATATTTTGAGATGCTGAAACCAAACTTTCAGATCAGTAGTAAATCAGAGAGCACCTCTGTAAGGTGGTCTAAAAGGAATCTATGCTGTGAGTGTATAGACAGTGACTCTATGGTCTAAACTACCTAGTACAATATAAGTTCTGTTCAAACTTGCATCCCACCTTCAGTGAGGGGTCTTAAACCCAAAAAGTGACAGAATAACAGGAATGCATGAACTCTTTGCACCCAGTCAAACATGCATAGAGTTGAAGAAAACCTGCCTTTTCTAATATTTTTCAAAGTACTTTCTACATTTCAGAGAAAGATTAGAGGGTTCTGAAGCAAATAAACAATTTTGTAAATGTGCTATTACAAGAGTACAATACAATAAGTAACACACTTTGCAACATTAACTCCTAATTACTTTGGAAAGCAAACTTCGTTTGGAGTCCAGCTTGACTTGCAAAGAACTCAGGGTGGTAATTAATAACAATCAGCCACTGAAGTAACTTTGTACAAATAACGTGCTGAACTATGTCCCAAAAGGGCTAAAACAAACACATGGACTTCAGCATGAACTCAGCCAAATGAAAAAAAAAGAAAACAAAATATTGCAAGTGACTTAATTTTATACTTTTTATGCTTAGCTGTTCCCTCAGTGTATTACACATCATATCTCAAAGGCCAGGTTTTTGTCATTAACATAATCAGAAATGCAATTTTCATAATACAAGTCATATAAACACTGAGCTGAGGGCACCTAGGGGACAGGTGTCATCCACAGCATGTAGCTCTAGTGGAAAGGCAGATACAATTAAGTGACAAGGAAGCATTACTATTACAGTGAGAACAACTTCCAAGTGCATGAGATAGAGAGACATTTTCACAGCTCACAGAGGCATCCCAGTCAAATATCCTGTTATTTGCCAGTTCACATCCCTCTGCATGGGGAGAAAAGTAGGGCAGCAGGATATAGGGACAGAAATAAGCTGTTAGACCATAGGATCATAGGTCAGTTCAGGTCAGGTCAGAGGAGACCGAATTCAACCTCCTGCTCAAAGCTGGGTCAACTTCATTCATTCTTTTGTGACAGTATATACATAAACTAGTTCAGCTAAAATAACAAATATATATGAAATAAAAGATATAAATTATAGGTATTAAAAAGTTTTACAACTGAATCCTGGCTTTTTAGAAATTAATCTTATCACACTCCTCATAGTTACTGCCAGGTGTTGGCCCACTCCATCCCTGTTAGCAGAAGGTTTAGAGGTGTGAAGGCTTACAGACAGAGAGGAACAGTGGTTTTATGAGAAGCTCAACTATAGAAAAAGCTTCAAACAAAAATTTTACCTTAGTAGAGCCAGAATTGACTAAATGTCAAACTTGAAAACATTAAAAAGCAGGCCTCATATTGCTCCCTTTTAGATAACCCATCCCTTACCTAGATGCAGCTGGAAAACAGAATGGCAGGCTCAGAAGGGGCAAGCACTTAACACTTCCAATGTAACTAGAAGTCCAAAGTAATGGAAATCCCATAAGAAAGGGAATTTTCTGCCATCTGTAGGATAGGTAGACAATTTGAGGTGGTGTCAATGAGGCCATCTATTTGAGGACCATCTCAGGCCTTCAGATTTTCTTTCTTTCTGTGTAATAAGTTACAAGTGAATCTAGCACTTCTAGACCTTCTTAGAGGTTAAAGAAGGCTGCTTATCCCAAAGCTTTATTTCATCATCCTGATTTTCTCCCTGTGAAAACTAAGAAACATTGCCAAAGACTTCAGCTGTAGAGAGACCAAGTTCTGGAAAGAAGCATTGAAATAATTTCGTGGGCAAGTGATTGACCATTTTTTGCAGGTATTTCTGTCATGTTTATATACTGGTTTGAAGAGTACAACACAACAGTCAGGTCACAATCTGCACTGCTGTATTCACCTGTTCATCCTTTCTCCTCAGACAGAACTTTGAAATCCAATAGGTGCCAATTTTGCATACAGTCCTGTAAAAAACCTTAACTGTTTAGTTAAGCTTAAAATTATATTTGGCAGATTGTTAGGCCAGAAAGCTGGTTGAGGTCACCTGATATTTAAAAATTATTTGTAAACAGGCAACTGCTTTATTACTTTAACTGTACATCTCAAAACTGACTGCTAAGCATTCATGTATCACAAGAGATGTACAAGGTGGGCATCTCTTCTAGTAATGTGTCAGCAACCTTTTAGAGAAACACAAGAGGAATGCAAACAGAGAATCATTTTTAGCACTGTAGGAGCCTTTGAAGGTTCTCCTGACTTCAAACCTCAGAGGCAAGAACAATCTTAATAAGGAATACTATAATACCAGAAAATAACCTGTTACACTGAGATACACTGCAGGTCTAGCAGTACTTGATTCAATGTATGTATGAAGTGCAGTGATAGTGCTTTTCAACAAAACATTCTCATGTGTAAGAATTCACTACTAAGTGTGTTTTGTTAGACACCAAGAAATTCACTAAGAAATTACATTTCCTAATTATAGGATACCTGCAGAGCCAGAAAATTTATCAGTTTTACTTAGAGTATTTTGTCACTGTGTTTTGCACAGAGAAAGAACAACAAAACAAAAAAACAATTTCCTTTCTCTTGCCCTCCCACTGTCATTGAACAAATGGTAGCTACTACATTGTGATTACTGATCTGCACATTGGAAAAAGAAGGCTGGTCAAATATGGTCAAAGAGCCAATTTTCAAATATGATTCATTTGTCTGATTTAATATTCTGAAATTTTCAACTGACCTTAGCCCACATTCTGGGTGAACAATCAGTAATTTTTTAATAAAACTGTTTTCAATAAAGGGGAGAGAGCAGAGGGGAATTGAGAAAATCAAGAGTTCAGCTGATCTGCTAAATTTTGGAACAAAGAAAAGAAGTACAGTCCAAGGTGTAATAACCTTTAGATACAAGCGAGCCAAAGCAGTATTTTGCACCTGAACTATAAAACCACACACTGAAAACTAACTTCAGTGCCAAGTTACATGCCATGGAATCATTCCACATTTAATGAAATCACATGGGGTGTAAGTCAGGCCAGAAATCTGACCTTGGTTTTAATTTGAAACTGACAAAAATTTAGCTATAAAAAAGCACATTTGCTTTTTAATAGTGTGATGTACTGTGCATTTATTCAAATACCATAATTATTACAATCATCACCTGCTCTGCTCCACCTCAGTCTTTTTTTTTTCTGAAATTATTTTATCTGTTGTTTCCAAACCTAAATATGACAATGATTTCATTTTGAACAACATGAAGTGATTCAACATTCAACATGAATCACTTCATTCAACATGAAGTGATTCATTCCTTGTCAAGAGACTGTCCTTAGAAAAGACAAGCTACAAAATTATTAAACAGCATCTAGATACCAGCAAGTTTCAAGAGCCTATAGTGTGCTCCCAAGAGCAACAGAGTGGACAGAGGGATTCAGATATTAAGGTGACTTCAGAATAAAGTCTTTATCTGAACATTGCCTTTAACATTCATCTTTAAAGAAATGAGAAGAGGAATCCCATTACTGAACAGTCTGCAGTCCCACAGATTGGGGCGTGAAAGGGCAAGTACTGTGACACATGAAAGCAATCCACCACATCCTTCCTGTAAAACTTTTCCAGGTAATTCCAGCACCAGAAGATTGCGAGAAGACAAGTATATGCATAATACATCATATTGTCTAGGAGTTGCTTGTTCACTCCTAGTCTAGCAGACACACTCCCAAAGCTCTCCATGCTTTCCCATTGTTTGCCATGATAATATGGAGTGTGCTGATTTGCTGTCATGATGGTGAGGCACCCCTTTATGTGAGAGATTCCATGAGTAAAGCTAGCTGTCCCAAAATGGGCAAGCCTTCCTGAAAACAGCATGACTGGTAACACCAATGCCTCTGCCAGGCCCTTGCTTTTGACCATCTCCCTTTCTTCTTTTAAACAACTCTCCCTGTTCATTGACAGTCCAGAACCTCTCCCCACTGACAAAACTGCAGGCAATAGTGGAGTCACCAGCTGGGAAGTCAGGTAGGAGCCCTACCTGCCAGCTCCTGACTTCCAGCCAAAAGACCAGGATATTACAGACAGCAATGCAATATTACTAGCTAGAAAATGGATCACTCAGGAGCACATCCCCAGAGTCTGTAACAGAATAGAATAGACCCAGCTAGTGAGAACCATGGCACTTGACATCAGCTCTGTCACGGAATATGACAGGAGGAGCTCTGCTTCCTTGCCTTTTAAGCAGAGAAGTGTTTCTCCCACTTTAGGCAGGAAGGGTAGGAACAGCCATACAAACATGCTGTGTTGTAACTAGATCATATCTTTGTTTTCTATAGTGAAAATAATGTCCCCACTACAGAACCATCTTTCCTCTCCCACCTCTTTCCTCCGTCTGGTGGTCCAGCCTGAATCCTCGTGTTGTTTCTGGAAATTGGCCAATCTAAAAGCATCAGCTCTGAAAAAGTTCCTAAGAAGCAGCATGAGTCACAATATCCCTTTTCCACCCAATTGCAGCTTTTTTTTTTAGCTGTAAAAAGCTGTCAGGAAAGGAGGGGGCTTCCCACTGGGAAACAATACAGGTGTATCCAGTTCCTTAGTGGCAGAGATTTTGCCACAAGACAGCCACTCCAGCATCCAGTAGAGCACAATTCCTATATCCCACTTGCAGGCAATGCTAGTTTGAAAGCTCAAAAGCTTGTGACCTGCTCTCTGCCTGAATACAGTACACATTCAATTTATTGCAGAGCAGCCTCAAAATCTGCCAACTATTGTGACAAGTGACATGGTGTTTTTTCAGTAAAAGCTTCTGTTTGCTCAGGAAAGCCCTCAGCTATCTCCTGCCCAGCTGGGGATCTCTGTTCCTGGGGACAATCTGAAAACACCTACAGAGTGCCACAGGGGAATCAGTGACAGGCTGGTCCTTCACAGAGTTTTCTTTACCTGTCTGTAACTGAGGATCATTCAGTCTGTCCTTAGACCTGGCCTTTCCCCTTTCTCCCCACTCTGCAGAAGTAGAAACTGGTAACTGTTGGGAAGAGTTTACCTCGTGGAAAATGTGTCTTTTTACCAATTACTGAAACACATTTCATTTCACAAACCATTACACAAACCAACCCTGTAGACTTTGAACAGCCCTAGTGACAAGTCACTCGTTCCCAGTCCAGCCATGACATGTTAAATAAGACCAGTGCCTGCTAGAACCACATCAAAGAAACACACTGGCCACTGAATATTCCTTGGGAACCATAGAGTAACCCACAGAAGAGGGCAATGCCTCCCAGAGTCCATGTCCACAGCAATTTCTACCAAGTAAGACTGAACTGGAGTACATATGGCAACTGTGTAAATCTTGGATAAATGTTTTATTCTGCTGCCATGGGAAGATTGCTTGGCAAAAGAAACAAAGAGTAACGAGACAGCTTTGGGAAATGGGCAATATGAAATGTTGTTGGTTCCACTTCCTCGTTTACCTTATTGCATACATGCAAACTGCAGCGTGAGATACGTCATTTTGACAAGGAAAATAATGCTGAAAACACCATGAGGAGACAAGAACCTTATTATTTTAATATTAATATTATTACTGTGTGTAGTACTCGAATACTTCTGTTTATGTTCCTCAGATTGTTTCCCGAGTTAATTACACAACTACTTCTTAAAATGGCCTTGATTACCTGTAATATCCACGTAGAAATAGAAACTGCTGGAAAAACAAGAGATATGGCACTAACAGGAGCAAAAAGAAATAAAATTAAACCCATTGCATGAAACTTTGTAAATCAAGAAAATTTTCTGATGAGCAGAAAGACTTTGATCAGTAGCTTTGGTGCTGACTTGCATCGGTTGACAAGCAGTTCATCAAATGGCTCAGATACACATAAAATCACAGAATCACAGACTGGCTGAGGTAGGAAGGGACCTCTAGAGGTCACACAGTCCAAGCCACCTGCTCAAGCAGAGCCATCTGGAGCTGGTTCCTCAGGACCACGTCCAAATTGCTTTTGAATACCTCCAAGCATGGAGCCTCCCTAGGCAACCTGTGCCAGTGCTTCGTCACCCCCACAGCACAAAAGTGACTGATGGGATCAGTTGGAGAGGCAGGCTCAGGACGTGACTGTGCCATGACATACAAATGTACATGTGCATGCGTGTGCTTGCGTTTCACATGCACATGTGCAGCCCTGCCTCTGCAGTTTCTGACTGGAGTCTAGGAACACCAGCTGGGGTGCAGAGAGTGCTTGCAGGTTCCTTCTCTTCAAATGTTTGTTTTTCTTTCTCACTGGTTTCAAACATGCTCGGCATATCAGCGCAACAAGAGGTAAACATGGTGCCGTCTCAGATTACATCTGTTCCCCAGGCGATCTCCAAAGCAAACATTGGTCTCCCAATGAAAAATACAGCTATTACCCATTATTGGACATATCTAGTCGCTGCCTGACCACCAAGTTGCACAGTTAATGAATCTGCCCATTTCTAATAAAAATAAACCAGACAAAGGAAGTGGCCAGCTTAAGCTGAACTTGAAGAGAAGATGAAAAGAGATTTAATAAAACATACTCAAGGTTGACATTTCCTTTTTATTGGAAATATGGCTTTCTCAGGAATGACATGATCACATAGACACTATTAGTAAAGCCACATATTGGCGCCAGGTTTTAAGATTCTTACCCATATGATTTAATTTTGGAAGCAGTAAAAACCAAAAGGGAAATTCCTCTGGCCCTGTTATTTCACAGTTCAAGCTTCAAATTAAAGTATTTCAAAACAGAGCATAAAAGTATATCAGTCAAAATTAACCAAGCCACTTCTTATAACACTAGCAGAAACAGTATTTAAAGATTGTATCTGTTTTCCCTGGTCCCCTTCTTATCTATTCAAGTTATTTAGGAATCAAGTCAGTTTATATAAAGCAATAATCAAGAAAAGCTCCAGCAGAAACAGTCTACAAACCACAGTTTTTTAAGAGAAATTTTACTGGATATGTCCTAGATTTTTTTTTCCAGAGAGTCAATCAGTTCACGTGCAGAAGATTCCTTCCAAGTTGTAATATTTTTTATTAATCCAGAATCAACATCTCTGCAGAACATAAATACAGGTATTTTAAAGTTCAAATAATTTAGTTAAGAAACACTTCAAATCTACACACGTTATTTCCAAATGAAAGTTTGAATTTCTTGCTAGAATTTTCTAAAACTCTCAGGGAGACTGACTTTTCTTTTCTTGTAAATTTTGGTTATGAAAACCTTATTTTTAAACAAAAAACATCCAACTAGAAAAAAATAACTACTAACTGAAAGAGATTTCCCTGTCTTGCAATTGGCATTGAGAAACTACAACAGCATTATGTTTTCATTGCTTTTTTTCTACAGAGGAAAATCACACATACTTTCACATTAAGAATTTTGATTGACTTAAGGAAAACAGTTGGGACCAGGAGAAAAGAAAAACAGAGACTGTAATTTCACTTTTCGTTCCAAAGATTGTGATTTGTGTTCTTCAGCAACAACCTAATATCCCACAAATATATTTACCAAATGCAGACAAAACTGTGAACTGATTTTTATATTGCAGAAACTGGCACGTTCTGTGCTAACTGAAGATCCCAGGCTTCATATTGTGACAACCCACTGAGAGTTTTTGAAAAGAAAACCAGTAGTGGTTTTTACTCTGGTTTCTAGAAGGATTTCACGATTATGAAATATCACACTTTAATTCTTTAATAGAAATTAAGAATTGCAGCTGAAGCAAAATCTCTTAGGCAGAAGGCAGTGGCTATTGGCTGTGTTATCAGTTATCAGTGTGACAATTCTTTCTTCCTCAGCTGACCCAACTGCTCTCTTGGCAAGCAGACAACACCAAAGCCACAACCAGAATGCTGGCAATCAGAAGTGGCTTTCACTGCTTAAAGAGAGCTGCTCTCACAGCTTCAAAAATGTTCCATGTCAGCTAATAACAATACTGGTAAAACAGAAAAGAGATGTGATTTGGAGGTGTCTGACCTTTAAGAATGTCTTTTCTTCCATCACTGATTGGTCTGATCAGCCTTCAAGAATTAAATCAAGCCAGAGTTACTGGCATGGCCTTGAGCTCCATTAATTTCTGAATGAGTGAATGAGGAAACACTCCCCTTACATGAGCACACTGCACACTCAGCTGCTGGGTCATTTGATTCTCTGCCATACAAAAGGACCTGGTTGTGCTACCCATAGTTTCTCATAGACAGAGAGAACAGGTCAATGTGTGGGAAATGCATTTATTTCTTTATCTAACCTCAAAATATCATTTGTGCTATCACATTTGTGTAAAGGTAATATGTTCTTCCTCTTCTCCCTCTCTTTGCAGACTTTCTGTGAATTCCATTTCACATTTTCATAACCAGTAACTTTAAAAATATGAACCAGACATAGACTGTCATGGTTTCTTTAGTTTCAGTGGAATCTCCATGAGGAGGTTGAGCCTAAGACTGCATTTATAGAGAGTCAGCAGCAGCAAAGTATATTGTAGTTTCATATCATTCTAATCTAACTCCTCTACATCTTGTTATCTACTTCAGTAAATTAGCATAAAACATATAAATGATTGGCAAAAATTAACTGTACATTTCGACTTTAACTGAACAATTTACATGGCATTACAGGGGGGAGATTAGTTTTTCAAGATATAAACAAGCATTATTTTGCAATCTTTGGCCTGTAACTGAAAGATAATAGTTTTAATTTGCATTCAAATAAAGTAAATCTCTCAGTGTAAAAGACTTTTTATAGTTCCCATAAACCAGAAACAGATTAAAGTGTAGACAGTGTAAGGAGGACAGGAGGATAAATCAACCAGACAAACAAGATGATCAAAAAAAGGGAAAAATAATCTTTTCTAAATAATCACTTAGTCAGCTTCACAAATCCTGTGAACTGGACAAAAGTGCGTGTGATTTCTCCAGATTTCTGTCATTAAAGTTTTGGCTTTAGCTCAAAAGGCAAGAACCTTTACTTAGGGATACCAAGCCTGGAAATACTCTTTCTCTTTTTAATTCCAAATCCTTTTATTTGGAGACCCTGCCTTCTACCAAGAAGGACACATCAGCTCCTTGGATCAAGTATTTTTGCAAATATGCCAGTATTGTACCTTTACTATGGCAACATGAAACACAGTTTCTTGGTTCTGAAAGTGTAATGTGCCCACAGTTTCCTCTAAAGTCAGTCATGATTATCAGTGTCCTCAAACTCTGAAAAGACCTACCAGATTTTCCCCCATGGAGTCACTGAAACAAGGTATATGTCACTCTCAAAATTATTTTTGCTATTTATTTGGTTATAGTTTAATGTAATACATGTAAACAGCTCTGAGAGCAGATATCAAGCAGATATCTACAGATATCTGAGAGCAGATATCTACATTCTGGCAAAGAAAGCATGCAAGATAAATGAGCATGTGTCTCATAACATATTATCCATGAGCCAGACCCCTGATTTTTGTCCAGTTGCAGTGTGCCACTCCTCCACCTGAATGGTCAAGCTATTTTTACCTCACAGCCTGGGATTTAAGGTTTCCACATGGGAGATGTGCTTTCAGACCTCCTTTGAGAATAGCAGATTAAAGAGCGTTTGCACCTGGATGAGAACATTAATCACAAGGCTAATTTACAAAAGGTTCATTTCACCTGCTGGAAATGCTTTATGAAAGTTAACCTGGCTAGCCCTTTAAAAGAAACTCTTTTGGGCCCCTGCCCTAAGGAAAGAGTGCCAGTCCATGGGTCCTGTGGAGACAGCACTGAAAACTCAGCTCTGAGAAGTAATAGGAGTTAAAGCCACTTCTTCATTGAGAATTTTGCCCTGGCTAGCTGCAGTTCTCCCTCCTTTTGCAATTATTCTGCCCTTTTTATGAGCCCTCCTTTTGCCAGGAACTGTACAGAGAAAATAGTTAACGTGAGGCTTTGGATTCCACTTGGAGCTGGTGCTGCCCAAAAGCTTAACAATGAGCCTTGAACTAAATGGGCTTAGTATTGGGTTAAGTGCAAATAATCTGTGGTTTTCAGGTTGCAAAACAAGGGAAGTGAAAGTACAAAAATAACAACTAATTTGAGAATTCTACTTGGCATTAAATTATGTTATGGTGCCACAAGTCTTGAAACCAGGGATCAGTTCCATTAAGTTCTCACCTACTTTTGGCCCTAAATGTATATACCTAATTAGGAAATTATTTACAATAATGCAGTTATTGATTAAGCTTCATGTCTGTACATTCATAAGTATATTTTTTGTTGTTAGGACTCTAATTTCACTATACTGTGGGAAGTATGGAATTGATCTGCCCTGATAGATCCAGGAACTTGTCAGGAATGGCACTTATATATCTCAGTCTTCCACCATCACAAATATGCTTCTGTACAATTGTTTTGAGTGAAATCATGTAAGGATATGGCTCAATGTATTTTGTCTGGCTTCCTATTTTAGCTGAAAAGTCTTGGGTTTTAATACACCCAATGAAAGAGAAGCCTAATCAAAAACTTTTGAGAAATCCAGAACACTTTTCTCCCTACAGGTACATTCTCCCATCTCTCATTGTAATCAAGGACTGAATTTGGCCTCAAACGGCCAAATCATAATTTGTTGTCATCACCTGTGACAACAAAGGTGTGCCCCCTGTACCACATATTTTTAACACAATGAACAAAAAAAGTAACAGTTGGGGTTTTTGTAACAGAAGATCAAGTTTTAGACTGTGTTCAAAACCCTTCTGAATCAAACATTAGAAAGCATCATGCATAGTTTCTAAAAACTGGTCTTGCAAGAAACTGTGGGCTTTTTGATTAAAAAGGAAAGGCAGGACGGTTTTGTGGTATTTAGATCAATTTTAAGTCAATAAGAGGCAATAGATTCATGAAGGCATAAAAGTCAAAAATAGCATTCTGTCCTCTCACTAGCTGACTAATCTTTTTTTTTAGAAAAGAGTATTTAGGAACAGCTCTAACAATATGTAGCATTATTTCATTTGGACATGGAAAGCTATGAAAATGTATTTTTTCTAGGGATTTTTCTCTCTACCTATATGTGTGTGTATATATATATATATATACACATATAGGTATATATTTGAGGCTGTTTTCAGAAACTATTGCATTAAAGGAATGAGAATAAAACGCAAGTTCTTTCCATTTTTAGAAGAGACCCTATTTGAGGACTGTATATTCAACTAGCAAGACAAACGTTTTTTGTGTCATGCTTTACAACTAACAGCTTCACTGACTTTAAACAGAAAATAGCAATTTTGAAAATCGAAAGGAAATGACAAGCAAAGTGACTGAACTTTCATAGTAGCTGATCCACTTTCATATGCTTGGTACTAAGGTTAATGTTATTATTTGTATCCTTAAAGTTAAATGCTCTGATGATCAATATGACAGAGCACATCTTGGGGTTCTCTGTAAGAAACTGTGTCTAAGTTTCTTACAGTAAAAAAAAAAAAAAAGACCTTTTCTTTCTACAAATAAAACATAAGAAATTATGCAAAAGATAAGGGCAAGGTTATTACTTTAAAGCAAAGAAAAGATAGTGGTGCAGGAGGAGAAAAAGTGCAACAGACTTGGAAAAATGGAACAAGTAGGGGTTTCTGGGTGACCCAGAGGACCATTCCTCTTTTTAAGGTGGTACAAACATTCTAAACATCCCACCATTCACACACAAATAAAAAAAAAACAAAATGGAAACAAAATAAATAAGTGTCCAGCCTCTTATTTAGCTATGTCTAAAGCTCTTCTGAAATTCAGATCAAGATCAACACTGGGTTTTCCTCTTAGTAGATAAGGCATTTCTCTGCAGCATAGGGCACCACAGTGGATGGTAGGAGGCAGCTCACTGCAATAGCAGAAATAAATCTTGATTGGAGGAAAAAAAATGCTTTTCTTTATATAAGTTGAAAATCTAACCCTGTAAGTATGCCTGCTACACTTTATTAAAAAAGCAAGAATGAAATACAATCAAAAAATCCAATTTACTTTAAAAAAATGTTAGAGCAATGCAAAACTGACTATTACTTATTCTTCTAGACACAGGGCAATAAAGTTTTAAGACTCCATCTGTCATTGCACCTGAGTGCCCTTTGCAGTAGGTATGCACAAGTGCAGAGGACTGAATTCAGCACTAACATAAGTAGGGGCACCTGCAATGGAACCCTTTATCTGATGCCACTGGTGAACTAAGCATGCAGTGTTCAAAAGGAAAGGTTTTATAAAACACAACAGAATTTGCTGATATGAGTCCCTTGAAAATTATTTAATGGCTGGAAATCTTTGAGAGAACAGAATAGATGAAGTTCCTCAGTGGCTTTTTACAATAGCCACTCCACTAATGAACATCTGGAGTTCTTTCTGCTCTCTCAGTTTTATTCAGTCCAATCCGTACTGCATTAGACCTTTATGTGGTCATGATAAACTGGCAACAAAGACTGCCTTAAATAGAAAGAGAGGATGAAGACAATTTTTCCATTAACAGCATATTTCCCTTTGGAGTCAGAGGTACATTATTGGTTTGCTCCAAAAGTGAAACATAAACTGCCTCCTATTTGTGAAAAATTATTATTGTAGCTTCTACCTGGAGATGTTTCTTAACAAAAGCCTCAAGTCTATTCCTCTTCACAAATCAAACTATGATACCACATACAAGCACAGGTCCATCATAATTCACATTATAATTAATTCACACAAATTACTTGTTTTGAAGTGTGTAGTTCTCACTGATTTGTCAATCAGCTGCTCCTAAAAGCAGCACTGCTTCAGTTCAGTCCTTCTGCAAGGACTGAGGTGAGAGCCAGCAGTCACTTGGCTCTGTACACTACCCTCTGCTGGGAGAAGGTAGTGCTCCTAGTCCACACTCCAAGCTGCTCACAATGTCAGAAACACATAGGTTTTTCACTGGTACAGTCTCATGGAAGTCAAACAGGACACAGTTCCTTGTTCTGTCAGAGCTTCAACTTTGAACGTTTCCATTCCATTTATTCACTAATGCCATCTTGCAAACATGGCCTGATTCCTAGCCAATTCCTCCAAAATACCACAGGAACACCTAGAAAGTTTTTTTCCAAAGACACGCTCCACTTCCCTGCTGCCAGCATCCAAAGTCCATCACGGAGAGCAGAGTCCTTCTCCTCCACTTCTTTATTAGCAACTCACCCACAGCAATCTGGTAACACTCGCTTCTCTCTGAAACATTGTTTATGCTCTTCCCTTTCAGCAACTATTTTATAAATAAAGAATCCATTCAAATGCTTGTTAATAAAGAAATAGAAGGCTTGTTAACCTGGTGATACTTATGTTAAAGATTATATTTGCAAGAACATTACTGACAACTTCTATGTGCTACATTCAGCCAAGCCTGTTAAAGCTCTCTCTCCTCATTGTTTTCCTATGCTTTTTTTTTTTTGGCATTCCTTCCAAAACTATACTCCTAAATGACTTCCCACCTCATTCAATTGTTCAAGCATTTCCCTTTCCTTTTCAGCCTTCCCTCCATGAGTTTCTCCACAGATTTTAAAACCTGTCCTTTGAAGTTTATTCACCACCACAATGCCTGTTGCAGTCTGACCCATCACATTCCTCTGACATTCCAGGTGCGGGTCCCAGACTGATGGAAGTGCCATTGACTGTCACAGACCTGTGCTCCTTTCCCAGTCCCAAGAGCCTCCAGACTTTGCTGTTTCATTATAGATTTCTCCACAGTTTTCAATAATCAGCCTTTTTTTTGAGTTTCAACCAGTACCTAAGACAACTCTCCTTACAAAACTTTCCAAACTTACTTTTCTTTTCCCCTATTTTTTTAATTAGTTGGCAGGCTAGAAATGTTATGAGTCCTCTACTCTGAAGCACAGAGGCAGAAAAACTTTCTCTGCATGGGGTAATGCTGTGTTGGGCTCCAGCTCAGAGCCTTAGCTCTGACAGTAAGAAAGAGAGCACATTAGCAGTGTATCTCTCTGCTCCTGCTTTTCTTTTTGGCAAGAACTGCTTCTCTGAGCCAGCAGGTGTTTAATGCTATTAAATTTATAAGTAGTGAAAGCTGTTGAATTTTAAAACATCTGGGTAACATAAATTATCAGAACTTCTTTTTTTTTAGTATAAGGCTGAAAAATGGTTTTGAGATCAGCAGAAAAGCATTAGCTGTATTGAGAAAACCGTTTATTTATGAATATTTGACCATTTGACTCTGGCTTCCCACAAAGATCCTCATACTCATAGTTACAGTGCCCATAGATTGTGAGGTTGGAAAGAGCAGGTAAATATCATAAACTTTCAATTTTTGGTGTGTTCCATATGGATCATGTAATATGTCAGCAAAAATTGTCAAAAGTGATGGTTGTTTCTCACAAGGTGCACAATCACCTGGATCTCCTTCTGCAGGGTTTCATTCACATCCTTCTTCCTCACATAGGTCTGGCTGTTCTTAGCCATAGCATATCATGAAAAGCATAACAGGGGGAGGGGGCAGAAAAAAGGAAGGAAGGTCATAATTCGGAAAAAAGTTCACTGGCTGCTATGGTGTGAAAGAGGTAGTGAACAAAGTGAGCAGGTGATAAGAAGCATGAAAAATGATTTAAGTGTTTCATTTGCTTCACAGCCAACCCTCTTGGCTCAAATGGAAGCAGTGTGAGTTTTCAAGGCACTGAGGATCTGTGGCCCAACAGGACTGAGGATGGATAACAGCCATTGGATGACGTCCTGCAGGATGGTTTCTATTTTAGGGAATCCAACCCTAATTTAGAGAGCTGAAGGTTTCTGAAACCTCACTGATTCATCACAGACTTGCAGGCTACCCAAGACAAGACACTGTTTTCCCAGAGTCTGGCATCACTGAGCATGGGATGTACTCAGGCTGTGAACAGAGAGGCAAATTTCTGTTGGAGCAGAAAGAATTGCTGGCTGAGCTGCTCCCACAAGGCTGAGCACCCTGTGGTCCACATGGTGTAGGAGACAACAAATTTGCATCTATGTGGGCAAGACAGATGTCAAAAAAGCAGCACAAGAGATGAAACATGAAGTCATATGCCCATCAGAAACATAATTTTGATAGAATTTGTTTTCTTCTCTATGATACTCTTCTGACACCTATTTCCTCTGTCACTCATATTTTCACTATTATTTTTCTCTCCTCCATCAAGGTTTCCTAGAGCTCAGAGCTGAACAGCTCTATGAGGAATTTCAAGCCCATAAATTTAATAAACAGAAAAAATTCTGCAGTGTATTTTTAACAGTCATAATCATTAATGCATGAGAAATAGAAGCCAAGGAAATAAAATGTGTCCCATTTTTTTTTTTCTTTAACAGCAGTTATTTTAAGCTTTGTTACACCAATGTGGTTTGTATAAACTAAGATATGTTTGCAATGTGGGTGTTTGGTGTCTGGTCTACATTAGAAGTAACACAGGAGATAAAAGAAGAGGAAAGACAACTATTCAGTAGCCCAACATCATGTGCATTAGGTAAACATTTCCATTAAAAGTGCCTAGCACATCCACAATTAAATGTTTTCTCTGATATGATTGTCTGATGGAACAGTGACCTAATTCCAAGCACTCCTGATTCAGGGGTGGGTGAGATACAAATAAAAATGTGATGTCTGGCCTCTAGTTCTATAGTAAGTCATGTCTCTTTAGGAAAACAAAAAAAAATATTTGGGACAATATTACCAACTCTGAAAAATGAATGAGCTGAAATACTGCTTAGTGACCTGATCTCCTGACTAGCCTCTCTTACAGCTCTGATTTCTATTCCCCATAAGAGAGCAAAAAACATCACTATAATAAAATAATAATAAAAATAAAAAGCCTGGAAATTTCCAGGTCACCTTGGTTTGAAGGCTGGTTAACAAACCTGAGTGTTTTCCTTCCACAGTTTTGCAGATCTCAGCCAAACACTTTCCCCACATGACCGTGCTTTCCTCAGTGAAGCAGCCTACTCTGCCTGCCCTGCTGCAGTTGTGGAACACCTGGGTGGGAAGATCCTTTGCCCCCAGGTCTCCCCACAGCAGAGTGTGGTTATGGATTTGAATGGTGCACAGGGAGTATAATTTGGCTCTCAACATTTCCTGTTATGAAATTTTGACCTACTCTGATTAATGTTTGTTTTTGTATGACTACCAAGTTATTGGAAGTTCTTTTCCTCCTACTCGCACCTTCTCTGGATACCATGTATACAGACACACACATATATATACATAGGCATTATTAGACATATTATTTCAAACTATTAAAACACATGATTTATAATTTTAAAAGTCCGCTTTTGTCAAAACCTGTGGAAATTCTGAAGGTTCTGTTTCATTCACTATCAAAATCCTCAATTACACTTTTCCAATTTAAACTGACTTTTTAACCAAAAGCAAAACAAACACAGGCAGTTACTGTTGGCACATGTTCCTAACTTTTTTCAGCACTTTTTTAACCAGCCATTCCCTTAAGCTACATTTCAAAACCACAGCTTATTTTTTCTCCTCTACAAAGGAAAAGGTTCTTTATGTCATTTTCATGACTACACAAGGAAATCTATCATCATTTTTACTAACCAACTACTTCCCTTCATTCATCCCCAGATCTATGTCTATTGTTAAATATAGTGAAATATAGAATAAGACCCTACCAAATAAAGTGGTTACCTCATCTAAAAATCAGGTTTCTTTGTTAACTAGTGGTTTACCATTACTCTCAGTGCCTGAATAATATCTTAAAAGCTTAAGGCAAAGAAAGTACTTAAAGACAGCATTCTACTTATTAAATACAAAACACTCCCAAAATATTCAGAGAACAAATTAGAACAATATTAGGCTGCATACTATAAATTTAAATTATTTTAAAATTGTTTCCCCTCTACATTTCACAGATTATTCCCAATACTAGAATTTGGTGGATGCTCACCGTATAAAAGGGTGCTTAGTGAGGAATGAGGTACTAGCAGCACATTACTTAAGACATGGGCTCTGTCAAAGTGTCTTACTCTTCAAGTGCTCTGTTGAGGACACTTCAAAAAGGTGAGAGAAATACCCACTTCAGCCCTCTGAAGACACCAGCAGAATACAAGCAACCCAGAAGAGTAGCTGAAAACATTAATTTGTTCTCAAGGACTGTTTTGGTACAGCAAGATTTAGCAGTTGGGCTCAAGGGTTAATCCTAAATCAGCTCTTTAATCAGAGGCCAGTACAGCTGGGAAACTGAGGCACAGATGCACAGGACACTGGAATAGAAACAATTCAACATCATCACAGAGACAATTAAAGAGTAGGGAATTTAGGAATCTAATAACCCATGTTGGAATTTAGCCAAGATGCTGAAACAGATGCACAAAGCTGTTGCAAGGATGCTTTGTGTATTCTTTATCATTTTAATATCTTATGTTATACCATATGGTCCCACATTTCAATCATTGCGATATAAGCCACAAAAGAGGTAAAAGAAACTGTTGACAAAACATTTATAGAGATTAAATTCCCTAAGGATCTTTTGGGTCTGGGATTTTACAGGCATTTCATTTTCAAAATGCTTCTAGACTTAAATAATCCTGGGGAAATATCCCTTTCTCCAGGGCACAGTTGGAAACACAAGACATAGACTGTGCCCAGTGATAGAGCAAAGTCCACAGACCAAAGAAAAATAGGAAAGAAAGACATTCAAAACGACTTGAGAAGGCCTGTGGCAAGAAAAGGAACTATTGAGAGCAGGGGACACCAGGTCAGGAGAGAGCATGGCCAGGAGAAGCAGCCAGGAGTGTTACCACACAGCTGCTTCCTCCTCTTCCCCCTCTCCCAGAGCTTTGTCCTTTAGCTGACTCTGGCTCTGTCTGCTTTAGAAGGCTTCCTGCTTTTTGTAGATTTAAACAAATTCTTTGTTATTTGCTTATACGCTTTTGGCTGTTTGCTTTGCAAAATGCCTTTTAGTATTCCCACATTTCTGTCTCATATTTACCTGCCATTAATTATTATCTTCTTCATAAGCTGAGATCTTCCCTTCCGGTACAAAGACACACTCTGATTTTCCAGAATTTTTCCTTTACCTATACCTATTAATTTGAAATCCTACTCTTTGAGTTGCTCTTTTTTTTTTTTTTTTTTTTTCCCTCCTAGGGGTAGTAATTTATTACTCATTTTATGGGATGTTTAAGTAGCCCCCATGCTGAGCTGCAACACTTTAATTTCCTCACTTTTCACCTTAACATCTTTTTTACTAGCTTCCTCATTTTTAAGCCTCCAATTTAGTGCACAATTTAGGATCAGTGAACTGGTTCTCAGTACAATTCATCCTCTGAGGACACTTGTATTATACTATTACTTAAGCACATCTGTATTAATGTCACTTTTGTGTGGCTGCATGGCAAGGCAGAGATACAGAACCCTGGTCCGTGTCAGCCAGATTTCCTACTGCTTATGGGGCTACAGCAGCACACACTCACCACTAAATTTGTCCTGATTTTAAAGGGGTCACTGGGAGCTCTGCCCCAAAACCAACGTGTCCAGATAAGGGGTTTTACTCACAGTGGGTTGGGAGGCTCCTAGTACAGAAATCTTGGCCATGAGCAGGTGCTGTAAGGGTGGTGGTGGTGCTGAAGTTTAGCTGTTTTGCTTGAGGGTTTTTTCAGTTTCATGGTTACACATGTGTGCTCTGTTCAGTTTGCCTTAGCACGGGTATGAATATACAAGAACTCTTAAGAAAACAAAACCTGATCTCATTTTTTAAACTCCAAGGTAAGATAAGAAGAAAGGGGAAGCTGGGAAAAGCTTTGCAATCACCCCTCTTATGAAGCATACAATCACTTCAAGAGATAGCTGGAAAAAAAAATATCCCACAAAAATTCAGGGATATTGGTAGCTTTTACTGAGGGTTTACCCCACAGTGCATGTGAACAAAATATCCCTTGACAGAAAACCCTGATAATATTTGGTGTCTTCCAGAGAAAATGTTGATTTCCTCAAAACCTGAATTTGTGATGGTTATTTTCAAAGGCTTTTTAGTCATCTGTACCTCTGTGCTCTCTTTAGGGGCATAGCTTTTCTTTGTGGGATTTTATGCAGTGCCTGCTATAAGATGACATTAATCTTATGTTCAAATGCCTGGACCTTATTCTAATTTCATGATTATAGTAATCCTCTGTTTCAATTTTATGGCTGCATCTCTTACTTTTGCTTTCAAATTGACTAGTGGAGGATAAGTCACCTGAGCACAAAAAAAAAATAAAGAAAGAAAACTATGTTTGTTCTTCAGACAATAGCGTCACCCAGCAAAGTTGGTTACTTCATTTTTAGAAGCCAAGACCAGCTGAAGGTTCAGATGTGCATTTATCACAACAATGGAAAACACAAATTGGCTTTGTTTCCTTTTCCTTTATATGAAGTCATTACCAAACATATTGGCTTGGAACCCTAGGGATTTGGAAGCAGTGAGATTTAGAACAGGAATAAAAATACTAGGTTTTTCAGCAATAAAAGAGTGAACTTGAAACTACAATGGAAAAAAAAAAGTGAGAAAGCCAAAAACAGTGATAGAATTGAGACTGATGATTTTGTAATTGTAAATAATACAGTAAGGAAATTAACAGACTTGGGAAATGTTTTAGACTCACAGGGAACATTAGAAGTTGATTCTTTTAAGTATGAAAAGGGAAAGACCAAAGATGTAAGAACTATAAATTCACATTTTCTTCAGTAAGAAAAGGGTTAAAATACAAGAGACAATTCAAGAGAAAGAAAACAGGGAAAATTACCACTTTGATCTAGCCTTTTCTTAATTCCACTACTGAACAACACTGAGACATCTTAAAAAGCTCATTGTGTGGAGAAAGCATATTTTCACTCCTGCTGGCATCTGAGATGCCATTAACTGTGGGTTGGCCACTGTAGCCAAAAGCTTTGGTGCAAGTCTCAGTGGCAGAGAAGGCATGTGGGATGGGGCAATGCAGAGCAGTGGGATGGGCAGTCTTTCCATCCTCCTTACCACATACATCAGCTGTCCCAGCTCCCTGCCAGCACAGGGAGGTGATCCTTCAGCCTGTCCCTGCCATCCGTCCCTGACTGCCCCTTGCTTCTTGGGCAGTTGTTGCTTTTCCTACTGTGTGGGAACCCAGGACATCCCTCTGGCTGTCCAGGATGGCCAAGACCCCTGCCAGGGGGCTCAGAAGCAGTGGCACAGAGCCCAAAACAGCTGTGGTTTTGATTATGACCCGTGGAGCAAATTACCAACCTTATATGAAGATCAGCAAGCCACAACAGTTTAAGTAGAATAATAGTGAATTATCACGAGGTGGAAAAGTAGATTTTGGGGTTTCTAGAATGGGGGTGCAGGAAGCAAGATGGAGTGATCTGGGCATGTCCAGCCTTTCTCCTTCTTCTTCTTGGCCTCCATCTTCTGCTGTGATGGTGGTACTTTTAGATTGGTTTAGAGTAGAAGCTCACTGTCTAACATAGGTGATAGGTATTGGAAAGTAATTGTAAATGTAGTTTTTAGTATAAAGACATAACACTGCCCCGGGGGCAGGCAGAGTGCCTGGAACTGTCCTGCTGGATGGACCTCGGCAGGGCAGGAGAAAATTTGTTATAGATAAGATACAATAAACAACCTTGAGACCGAGAACTGAAGAGCTCCAACTCATTCTTCAAGCGCTCGGGCTGGGGAAAGAGACTTTTAACATTTCTCAGGGTCACGGTGACCACCAAAAGATCCCAAGACTACTGCATGTTGGTGAGTGGCTTAGCTTCTGTAAGAGGGAAAATGTAATATTCCAATATTCCAGAAGACTTGTGCTGCAATATCCTTTCCTCCTCAAAATATTCAACAGGAAGCTAGAAATTTTAGGCCATTCCCTATCCAATAATCTCCTTAAAAAGACATCCTGGATCCAGTTGCTTTATGATGCTTCTGGTAATGCACATCAATAGATAGCGATAGAGTTATGTTCCAAACCCTATCCAAAATGGTCCATAATCAATTTTTTGACCGCATAGGAGATTCAAAATTCAATCGTCTGGAAGCCTAGGCAAGAGAAAGCTATGTTTAAACATCATCCCCTGCATGCCTGCAGAGTATAATACTTTTTAAAAGCTCATTTGACATATAGAAAAACATTTTGCTATCCATAAACACAGTAGCTCTGTGTATAAAAGAGTGGGTAAATTAAACTATCTGAATGAAAAAAGAACTGAACTATGGGAGCAAAAATCAGCTGAGTTAAAATGAGCAAAAGTTGAAGCTCTTTGTATCAAATATAAAGAGTGAGGCAGGAAAAATATTCTTCTGAAATATTCATGTTCTGAAAACATGCTTTAAGTATATATAAAAATCCCAGTTTTTTACTTTTATCAGGTCATGACTTAGTCCCTGGATAGGCATATTTTGACCCAATAGCTCTCATTCTGGGATCAGGGCTTAAATGACCTATTTGGATCTTAGATAGAGCAGCTGCTCTGGGGAGATGCAGACTCTCTGCAGCATCTGTCTTCCTTAATGGAAAGCAACTTCCTATTTGTTTACCTGCAAGGCTGCAAGTGCCATTAAAAGAGTGTTCAGGACAGTTTCAGTGCCATGTCCTGAGATTTAAAATTTTCTTTAATGTTGTACATTGGTCTCAATCAGTAATTTTCAACCTACTTTTAATTTTCCTGTATTCCTTGCACCAAACAATAACAGTAGGAAACCTGAAACATCCCCAGTGTTACTAGAATTGTGAAAAAGGGAGATACCCAGCTTACTGAATTGTTTCCAAATACTACTGTAGTTCTCTATGCATCCTTAGTAAAAAGGGGAAAAAAGTGAAACCTAATCATTAAAAGAAAACCTGTTTGGGTTGTTTGAAGTGTGAAGGTCTTGTGTTTTGTAGCTAGAAATTACACTTCTTTACATGTTTCTTAATCTGATCCAAGTTTTTCCTTTTCTTTCCCTCTTGCTTTTAATTTGACGTGCATTAACATTAGGAAAAACAGCAAATATAAACCTTGTAATTTATGGGCATTCATGCTGTACACCATAATAGCTCTCATCTTGGCAAAAGTTAGCAGATTGTTTTCTGCTCTCATGAGGAAATAGCATTCATTTTAGGTTTTAATGGAGCTTTAGGGTTATAGTAACTCAAATTAAACTAAACCATCATGAATTATTTCTGAATCCCATGTTATGTGCTCTCTTTTCTTCCCTTTGTTGGTTTGTGAACATGTGAGTTTCACACACTAGCAACTAAAACTTGTGCACTAAATAATATACAGCCCCTCATTTTGAATTGGAACAACAACACATCAGACCATTCCTGAAATGACAAGACCCCTGTCCCAGCAACAATGGCACATGCAAACAAATGTCTGGCATTGTCTAGGATAATAATGATGTTATGGACACATAGAACTATGTCACCACAGGAACAGCAGCTACAAGTACAAATTCTCATGCACAGGTACTTCTACCAGGACACTGCAACTGGACTGGCATTCTGTCTCGTAAATAGATGAGAAATGAGAAGCAAGTAAAGGCAGAGTCAAGTAATTACTTTTATGTGCCCAAATTTAATGGAAAATTTCAAATGTATTTTAGAATAGCTTTTCTGCAGTTGAAAGAGCGAGACATTCAGATCTGTGACTAGAAAATTTCAAGTTATGTTTCTCCATTTATCTAAAACCTGTTTCAATCTGGAATGGGAATTTTCAAGCTGACTGGTGTGGTAGTCCAAAAGTGCATACACCAGTATGAGAAGTTAGTTTTAGCATAAATTTCTGTGACATTAACCATAACCACCAAAACATAAATCTTATTTTAGTATTTTTGTCAGGAGGTTGGCATCCTTATTAAGGTAACTTCTTGAAATATTTGTCTCTACTTGCCCTTGTGCTCCTACAGCTGAGAGATATACACATTTGCAGTACTTTTCAATGAGATTTGTCAGCTACTCTAATGAGACAGTAGATTAGCTCTACAGCATTATGGAGAACCACAGAGCCTGATGATATGCCAGATGGCCTTGGGAACTACTTTTGATCCAGACAATTCATAATTTCTGTATCTTTTTGATACATTTGGTACAGAACAAAATTTTACCAGACTTGAACCTCTGACATTCCTTTTTTTTCTATAGCCCAATCAGTCAGAAAGATTGAATGTTTTTTGGACCGTACTTATTTAGAAATCATAGGAGGTTCAAAAATTCTTCAGATTTTGAAATTTTGATGTGTACAATGATGTGAAGCCAGTGTCACTTCCATTTTAAATGCTAAACATGTATCCTAAAGTAGATCACAGGTACTTACAGGTTCAGATTTTGCCACTTGTGGTTTGCTGGTATATTTTATTCTTGGTTAGAAGCCATCTAGGATGAATAAGAAAAAGGATAAATAACTTCTAGGCCATCCACACTTGACATGTTATTTTTGTTATACATAATTAGCTATGGAAAAACAATCAAAGAACAAAATACATGTAACCAGCCAGTTATTTATAGCTGTGGCTTTTCAGCCACTTGGCATTAACTATGTCATGAACACATAGGGATAAGAAGAAGAACTGCTGGCTTCCTACCAGAAATAAGATCTTCTGCACTCAGCATATATTTTCACACAAAACATACTCTCAACAAAAGCGGCATAACTTCTGAAAAGGAAAATCTAGGCACTTTGAAAAGCCACCAGGGAGGGAAATGCCTCTATACCATGCTAGCATTGGTAGTTCACAGGCTAGAAGAAAAAATGTAGTTTTGAGATACTTTGGATAAATTAACTGATGTAACTTGACAAGAGGTGTTACTGCAGTGGCAGTGACATTCCTAAAGCTCTATTTCCTTCCTCTTACCCCTTCTACATAGCTCTGTCTTCTGCTGTCCAACAAAAGTAAGCTTTTTACCTTGCAGGATGTTGTACTTGAGGCCACTTACCAGGAAAGAAAGAATGACACTCTTCTGTTGATGCAGGTGCACTGCATGAATTAACAACCACTGCCATCTAACAAAGACGAGGATACTAAACAAAAAAAAAAAAAATCAACATATTGTCTTACTTTTATGATCCTGAAAGAAAACAGACCAATGTGATCCTAGACCTAAGAAGAAAAATCAAAATGAGCTTTGGAAATAAAAAAGGTGTATTCTACATTTGTTCAGTTTTACTGACAAACTCTGGAGGTAGATGTAAGATGCTGAATAAAAGCAATATGCAAATCTGGGGGACATGCTGAAATAAGGAGGCACATAAATGGAAACCAGTGTACAATCTGTTTTTGATATACCAGCACCCACTCATTACAGCCATTACACACACATCCATTCTTCTGGCTTCCCTCCTTCAAACTATTTAATTTCTCATTTAAGTAATAAGTCTTGATTCTTCCTTGTGCTTCAGTGTCATAACAATGGCTCTCTTTTTCTTTCCTCCTCTTTCCTCACACACTGACAAAGGTTTCTTCTGCCCATGATTCCTACTGGGTCTCTTTCCCTACATAGTATTTTCTAATTCCACCCATTTTCCTTTCTACAAAGTTTAATCCTTCCACAAAAGATTTAATTACCTAGCCCAAGTATGTGAAAGGATGTTCCCACAAGTCAAGGTAGTAAAATGCAAGAGTTGGCCCCATCATGTTTATTTTACACACAGGGGGGAGAAAGGGAACCTGTATGATGAGAAAAAATACAAAAAGGAAAAAAATTAAAACTAGCACTTGCAGTGATTTCAGCCCCAGTGGAAAACACACATTTATTGGGAAGAATTCTCAGCAGTAATGCTGGAAATCTAACATTTTCTAGTTCAATTACAACATCAGATCCTAGATATTGGTAAGAGGCTTGTTTCTCAGAACTTTGATACTGAATCAATACTGTGCTAACTTGTGATGCATTAAAACAGTGCAGGAGGTGTCCAAATGTTATTAATAGTTTCATAGCCTTCCCATCTATTCTGCCAGACGTACTTAGTTATTGTCAAAATTACTGTTTTATTGAAATAAAAACAAGCACGTTATGGACTTACATGAAGTTGCGCTTTGAAAGACAGCCTAGTGAATTCCAGGGAGTCTGACTGCACGCTCACTGTTTTTTCCTTCTCTCTGCACCATGATCACAAAAATGCAAAGCCTTCACTTTACCCCTGGCCTGCTTTTGAACAACAGGAATGATGGTGACCCTAAAACCACCACCATATTTTGGGCCTGGTGCAGGTTCAGTGACAATTAAGAACCAAGCATGTGGCCAAGTCCCCAGATATGACAGGCAAGTACTTCCACATGGGATTAATCTTCTCCCACTTCACAGATCCACAGTGCAAGTCCCTATATCCCATCTGCTGGTACAGACTCCCTTCCCGTTCAATGCAGAAAAGGAAGCACTTGCAGAGTGCTTACAGTTCACCTGCTGTGCCTTGAAAGAGGAAAAGCAGTACTAAGAATTGCCTGATTTTTATCACAGACCTGCAAAGCCAAGCAGATGGAGATACGGGCACTATTGATTCCTGCATTTGGACAAACAACTCCCAGCCATGGTGTATAAACTGAGCAATATGGATGGTCTCTTCAGCTTTGTGTCCTGGAGCTATTCCATTTCCCTTCATCCTCTGAGTAGCCCTATACAATGACTTCCATATTATTTGGGTTTTTTCATCAGTGTCTCAACTGCTACCTCATTGGACTGAATTTCCATGCTGCTCTCTCATTTAGGCAGGTCACATAACTAATTCACTTCCCTCCCCACATCTTCTAATTGATTATTTCCAGTTTCCTAGAAGGACACTATTGTTATAAGTCTCTTGATGGTTGGGTAATTCAGAAAAGCCCATCTCACATTTCTTCCTTTAAAAATTTGACCCATGTTTCCCTGTCTATTCACACAGTCATAGACCCTGTTAGGAGCCCCCAACACTATAAATTAGAGTTTACTGGGATGACTGAGAACTTTTCAGTTTATTTTTATGAAATGGATTATTCTCAGCTGGGACCTAGATGTTGACCTCATTGATTTTTTTCCCCCCACATAGGCCACTAATGCAGCTCTGGAATGTATCATATTTGACTGGACACAATCAAAGCTGCTGAACTTGCCTAAAACCACTTTTGTGTGTAGTTCTATTGGGCTGAGACTCCCTGATGCATATGACAAAGTTTCTGTGCATGTTGGTGGAACAAAAGAAGGAAAATTTCAGAATATTTGGCCAATCATAGGATTAGAGGAAGGAATTTTATAATGTAAATACTGATCCAAGCAGAAATCATTGGTTTATAAGGAAGAAAATGTTATACAACCTTCATATGGCTAAAAGAAAGCAGAACCAATTATTCATTTTTCTCCTCTCCAAAGAATTACTAGTTGACTACCATTTCCTTCTTTAGGACTATTGCTGACAAAATTGTATCTTTGAAATCTATCCTATTAGTGTTTGCAAAAATGACACTCTGTTAAGAAATAAATTAATCATTCATCTATGATGGCCACAAAAAGCAGTGAGGTTATTTTTCTCTTTCTTCCTTTCCTAATCCTTGGATTTTACCTATAGCCTGCGTGCAAGTAATGCACATTAGTCAATTAATAAGCTGTTAAATGACAACAGTTCCAGGCAATTTAATTACTGTTGGTAAAATAAGAAATGAGTTATTGCACGTCAGTAACTAATTTCAGCTCCTTTCCTTGGAACAAATCAACTTTGAATGTGATGGCTTATTTAGGGGAAAAAAGCAATTTCTTCCTAGAGAATGCAAACCACTGAGTCATTTTTGGAAAAGAAACGTAAATGGCTTGTAAAAATCTTCTGGCCTTTGCTTCTAGTGCCAGGCAAAATTTATTTTAAAAACTAGGTTACTGTTTCTGCAACTAAATATACTAAAAAATATTGTATGAGCCTAAATAAAGAAAGAGAAACCATGCAACCCAGAACGCTCTTCCCTCCATTTCAGTCATTCTGAATGTTTATATCATGCTACAATGAATGAACTTTAACCATCCACTGAAATACATAATTCTGTAGTAAAACAGTTATTTGCTGTAGCTGATGGTTTGCACCAGAGATAGCAGTGGCAATTGTGCCTAAATTTTCTTTCTAAAGTATAAAGAAATCATTTAATATAGATAGTAATGTCTAGCAAAGCAATTTATAATCCTACATTTTAATAACTCCCTATAATAAAAGGACATATCCAAAACATGTTAGTAGGTGCTGGTCTCAAAAGACAGCAGTGTGGTTTACAACCTCTTCTGGAGGAAGAAGAGGAAGCACCTGTTTAGGAAAATCTCATATTAATGTTGGTACTTTATACCAGAAAGTATTCAGCAGCACCCCAGTGGCTCCACCTCCCCCATGCATGTTCTGTGATATTTCTGGAGTGAGCCGACTCCACCACAACTCTATGACTAGTGACAGTTTTTTCAGAAATTTTATTTCACTGTTCTGTGACATTTTTTACAGGGAAGGAAGTCACTTTTAATGCAAAGAGCTCTGAGAAAATTTCATTTTCCTATCCTTGCATACATTTAGACTGCTGAGCGAATTACTAAGAGGCTCTTGAATGAGTGTCTAGAATGAAAGCAAGGAAAATCACTGGAAACATTTTGGGTTTTTTTCATCCACAGCCTATTTAACCTTATCACTGCTGGGACCTGGTGCTTGACAGGGCTCCTCACCAAAAAAAAAGATGGTACAGATGGAGCTTATGCAAGCATTAGTCAATGTAAAATTGCCACAAATAAAACAAACAAATAAAAAAAGTTGCACCACCAGGCACCTTTGCTTTTGAAAAAATCTTCCAGAAAATACACTTTCTTACAAAGATGCACCAAGATGTTTCTTGAACACTTAGTAAGAGTTACATGATAATCAAACTGCAGCAGTTCTTATAGAATCAAGTCAAGTGAGGAAAAAAAGAAACCATATTAATATTTTATATTAACGTTCAAGAATTGAGCTGGTCCAAAGCTCTCAAACAAAAGAGTATTCACTTGAAAATCACTTGTGCAAGAGAACTGCTTAAACTCAGTTATAAATTCAAAGCTCTAAAAAAATAAAGCAAAAGAAATAGCCCTTACATCCATAAATTCCTAGAAATTTTCATATTTATAATTTATTTTTAATTTTTTTTTTCAGATAACATAGGCCATAGTATGTCCAGAATTCTTACTGCATTCACATTTATAGGCTAAAATCCAGTGTAAAAGACCCCTTTTGTCCGGCCTCAAAGCCTTAAAATATTAGAAAAAGGATTAGCCAGGAATCCCCATTTTCATCCTCCCTATCAATTACCAGTTCCTCACTGTATAATAATATGTATGAATCCTTTAATAATGAAATTAAATTTGACTCCCAAATGGTGCAACAGAGGTCTGAGAACTAACACAGATCAAGGTATCAATGGCTGTGTAAGAGCATCAGACAGATTTCCCAAGCATTCAGCAATGAGATCCTCACCTCTTCTCTGTGTCCTCTGCTGGAAAGACACTTCTTACAACTGAAAGCTCTGCAAATATGCCCTCTTGTGCCTCTGGCCCCTGCACTGACAGAAGGGGGGAAGCAGAGGGGAAGACACTGATCTCTTCTCCGTTGTGCCCAGCGACAGGACCCAAGGGAACAGCCCAGGTTGTGTCAGGGGAGGTTTAGGCTGGTATCTGGAAAAGGTTCTGCACCCAGAGGGTGTTTGGGCACTGGAATAGGCTCCCAGGGCAGTGGTCACAGCACCGGCCTGGCAGAGTTCAGGAAGTGTACAGACAGCTCTCTATGGGACATGGTGTGAATCTTAGGGTATTCTGTGCAGGACCTGGAGTTGGACGTGATGATCCTTGTGGGTCCCTTCCAACTCCACATATTCTCTGAAGTCCCAACATCTCTGGAAATTTCAGAGACCTGAGCTACACCAGGATGGAAGAGAATCTCTACACTTTACTCAGACAAAAACACTGGAGACTATCATGAGAAGGTCAGACCTTTAATCCCCTGTTTCACTCTCCATTTATCAGACTCTAAGCTAATCTTTTCTCTATTACACGCCTCTCTTCATATTTTATTGCTGTAGCAACCACCTGTTGCAGACTACCTATGAAGCACTCCCTTGTCCTGCAACTCTAATGGAACTGCTCCATTGCATAGCAAATCACATCTTACTCAAATTCAAGAAATTTTGTTTCTACTTTTGTACTCATTTTGTTGTACTCCTTATTGGTATACTGTCCTGTACAATTTGACTGCCACTCTTTTAAATTAGAATTAATACACATAAAATTATGCCACTCTAATAAATGAAAATTAAGTGCACAGAAAGAAATAAACACACACTTATGCATAATTACTGTTAATATAGGACAGATACCAATAGTAGTTTTGCTGCAGGTAAAATAAGCAACCTTACTAAAAAAAGATATTGAAGTTATGAGGCTGATCTAAAGGCTCACCAGATCAGAGATTTCCTAGAATAAATCTGACAATCATCTACAGTATGAGAGTGCAAACAGCTTAATAACTAGGAACATTTCTGCGCACAGAGTTACTTCACTAGTAAAGCAGTCCACACTTCCTTTCTGCAGCTCCATGATAGTTCATTCCTTGATGCAACAATCCACTTGCTGCTCTCTAAATACAGATACAAGACAGACTCCCCTGGACAAGAGCTATTGTATTTCTGTTCATGACTCTGTAGACATGAATAGTCCTAGTTTAGATGCACAGTGAAGCAAATAAATTTGATATGTTAAGATTCACAAGTCATAACAAGAGGTGCATAATAAACAAGTCAGCTCCAGAAATATCCACTTTGTGTGGATGTGCAGTGACTGTCTGATGCATGCAGTTCATCACTCTCTGCTTTCTAAGACAGGGAAAAAGGCTGCTCTGCACAGAGTTACTGCACATTAGCTATAACCAGCCTGCTGCAGTTATGTCCAAAATAGCAGTAGAACAGAGAGAATCATCCTGCCTGTCAGAGCACAGTACTTGAAAATACTCCAAACCTATGAAGTCCTGAGGCACAGATTAAACCCACGGCCAGGCAACAGGAATTGGTGGTCTATTGCTTGAAGTCCACAGAATTCATCAACTAGACAAATGCATTTGTAGGTAGCAGGACCTTCCACCATCATAATACAGAGTGTCACCATGGTCACTGCCTAGTCAAAAGTTCTGGGTTTGTTTTTTACCAGTCATACAGATCGCTGGCTATCAATAGAAAAAAGCAAAAAGAACATTTTCATGTTTATGGCAAGGAATAATGGAATTTGCAAACTTTCTGCAATATGGTAAGATCTTAAAACAATTACAAATTTGTTTGTAAGCAGAAGAAAAAAGAAATCCATCTCTCCTTTATCCTGTCTACATTTAAATAATGTCTAATGCAATTACTTGAGACATCAACATTCCTCATTAATACCCAACAACTCCAAGATTTGGAGCCCCACTTATGAGCATATGCTTTACCAGAGACAACCTTACTTCATTTTTTAACTGTTACAGCTGTAGATAGACACCAAGAAGGAAATTATCTTCCTGAGCAGTTTTGCTTTTTAACTTTTCCATAAAGAAGCAAGAGCTTCTTTAAGTATGCTTTACTAATGAGCTGGATGATACCCTTTAAATCAGAAAGTGGAGTTCACACAACCTGTAGTATAGTTACATCTCTATTACTCAAGAATACACTTTCAGTTGCACAGTAGTTGTCTTGTGTTGGCAAGTCTCCATATATTTACAGGGCAAATGTAATTTATTGCAGAAGCAATAATAAAGAGGCAGAGCAGAGGTAATATGGGAAACTATAGTCAGACCTGCAGTTTCAGTCACAATGCACTGTCTACTTATTAAAAACTACTTAGTAATAAATAAAAACATCCAAAGGGATCTATAAGGCTGAGTAGCATCTAGAGAAGAGAAATCAGAAATGTTGTATGAACCACCACAGAAGAATATGTCAGAAAGCCTCTTGTCACAGGCACTGTCCACTACCTTTCCACTCCTCTCACAAAACGCCTCATAAGAGAAAGGACAAGAACAAATACTGCCTCAGGACACAGATTACCCACTATGTGCTATTTCAGGTAATAGGGCACAGCATTTCACAGGGACATTAGCAAGTGCAATTGCCATCCTAGAAGGGACTTTGCACCCAAAAGGCAGGACATGAAATTTTAGGAAGTACCTGATTATCACTGTTCTTTGAAAATACAGCTTAGCAATGCCTAAGCATATACAGAAGCTCCTCTTTAGATGTCTGTCACTTTATCCTTTTCTAGTTATCAATAGTCATGAAGAATTATTACATCAGAATTCTTTCAATATCAGACAATTAAAAAAAAACTCTATCAGGCATTTTATAATGCAAATATGTCTTTTTAGGACTTGCAGAGGGAATGAATCCAGGAGTTATTGTCCATTCATCCTTTGACCTCTCATCTTCCAGAGCCTCTGGCATATCTACCCTTTCCCTTATGCATTAGCTATTAAAGGAGCAGACTTCAGAACTGCTTTCCAAGGAAACTCACATTCAATTCCCCACTTGTAATAGAGATTTACAGTTTAGTTACCTATTGTGAATAATTAGTCTCCTAAAAATTGCTTTGGTAACATTTAACGTGACACGGGTTCTCTGCTATGCTCTCCTTCCATATTTCAACATTTTATATTGTAGCTCCCTTTTGACAAACCCTATTAACCAAACCTTCCAGGCCTTACTGAAAATGTCAGGCTATAGAAAACAGATAAGAATTGTCATTCTGCAGTGCCAGCAGAGGCCTCCTGACTTGAATCTGGCAACACTTTACTAAAGCTGTACCTCACAGGGCAAGAGAAACCACATCAATTGCTAGGGCAATGTAAAAGTGAACACAGCAGGATGTTTTACAGTTTGCTGTGTTCTGTAGTTAGCTGCTATCCTCTTTTCCTCTGAAAACCTACCAAAATTGCAATCTTCAAACAAGGCAACGATGAATTGAGTAAGATTAGAGAAGTGTCTGGGTTGCAAAGCAGTGACCAGTGCAAGACCCACCATTTCAGAACACATTTGATCTCAGAATCAGTTGCTAAGCCAACAGTTTTAAGAAGCACTTCCAAATTCCAGTGGCTTTATATTCAGAAGTAGTTTTCATTTTGTTGATTACCAAGATGAAGTAGGGAATGTGAATACATTTTGTACATATATTCTCATTTAAGTATTTTGAGGACTCAGTATCTAAAGATGAGAAGATTTTTTCCTGTAATTTGAAAAATTGTGATGCTTTGAGGAAAGAAAAATGTATTTTCTTCTTGCAGACAGAGAATCAAAATTTATAATTTTTGCCATTTGCAGTAGCTGCTTCACATCATTTTGCTCACAAGACCAGATTTTGGAAATAGAATTCCTGGACACGTTGCCTGTGTCCAGGATCACTGAGATCCTGAACAGCAATGGCCTCTTGCTTTGACTTCCAGAGTTGAGGCATTTTAAAAAGGCAGGCAAGCTAGTACTAAACCAATCACAGCCATACTCAAAATATCTCACTGGAAGAGCCTGTTGTGGCTAATCACACTCCATGGCAGGTGGCTAGATAGCCTGATAGACCCCTTATCTCATACTGAAAAACACAGATATTGTTTTGAGTCTCTCACTCTCAGTTCCTTTAGTTTCACTTCTTCAATATGCTTTGGTAAATCCTAGGGATCCAGCTGCATCCTCAGGCTCCCAAAACAAGTTTTAGGAGCAAATTGAAAATTATGCATACTGCCACCATCACCTGCTTTACCCATGGAAAGCCAAGGTGGAGCAATCAGAGTGTGTGTCTTGGGAAGCAGACCTAAAAGAATTACCAAGGCTTCTCTTCCTACAAATTGCTCCTTGCTCCTAGCTGGATACATTCAGTCCATCTAATGAAGTCAGGAGTACCACACATAAATGTTACTATGAATGAAACATTTATTTTTAAAGGTGTTTCAAAAGGAAGAGAACAAAGTAATTGGCATAAAAGTTGTCGGTCACATTACTACATCATATCACCTTGGGGCTTCCTGGTCTAGGACAGGTGATCAAAACCAAAAGCCCTTAGCTTTTGTGAAAGGTAATGTCAGCAGCTGCACTCACAAATATGGGCTGCCACCTAATGCCTGTGTCATGGTAAATGATTATAGGCAGACAAATCTGCTTCTTTGTTTTAATCAGTTACTTAATCAGCTTCCTTGGAATGAACTGGTTTGGCTCAACAGACTGAGTGACAAAACTTGTCAAAGCAGAGGGTGTAATAAAAGTGTACTGATAAATCATGGAAAAGTGATAGCATCGTTCTTTTTATTTACCCTTTTGTTTCTATCAGAGCAAGTTAACCTCAGCTCCTTTCATTCATCTTTTGTTGTTATTGCTGGGAAATTTAGTATTTAGTCCAAGATGTTTCGCATGATGAATTATTAAAAATCTTTAACTGTTGGACAACCTTCTAGAGGTATAAGATTTTTTAGGAAAAAAATTATCCCTTGTTTCGCTGTGAGGGGAGACAGCTAATGAAAAATGGTCCAGAATTATTGTGAAACAATTGTCTGTAGTGTAATCAAGTCTGCTTCTGCCCTCCAACTACTCCAAGATATAATGATACATGTATCATTAAGCAGCTGCTATGGATGCCTGAGGAAACTGGTAGAAATTTGTACCTATTGTTTTTCTTTCTCCATTTCAATCTGCTCCGTTACACTCCTTCCATCCACCTCCCACTGCACTTTTTAAATGCTACAGGCTTGGGGAAGAGCAGCTGGCAAATGCCCAGCAGAAAAAGACCTGGGGTGCAGGTTGACAGTGGATGGGCATGAGCCAGCAGGTGCCCAGGGCAATGGCCAGGGACATCCTGGCCTGTATGAGCAGCAGTGTGGCCAGCAGGACCAGGGCAGGGATTTTGCCCCTGTACTTGGCACTGGTGAGGCCACACCTCGAATCCTCTGTTGAGTTCTGAGCCCCTCACAGCAAGACATGCATTGAGGACCATGTCCAGAGAAGGGAACAAAGCTGGCGAAGGGTCTGGAGCACAAGTCCTATGAGGAGCAGCTGAGGGAGCTGGGGATGTTTAGCCTGGAGAAAAGGAGGCTCAAGAGGGACCTTATTCTTCTCTAAAACTGCCTGAAAGGAGGGTGTTGCCAGGTTGGTCTCTTCTCCCAAGGTACAAGTGATAGAACAAGAGGAAATGGCCTCAAGTTGAACTGGGGGTGGAGGGGGAGGAGGGATTTATATTGGATTTTAGGAAAAATTTCTTCACTGAAAGGGTTGTCAGGTATTGGAACAGGCTTCTCAGGGAAGTGGTGTAATTATCATTCCTGGAAGTGTTAAAAAGATTAGTAGATGTGGCACTCAGGAACACAGTCCAGTGGTGGACTTGGTAGTGCTGGGCTATTGGTTGGACTCAAATTTCTTTTCCAAACTGAAGAATTCTATGATTCTATACACTCTTAGCTGGATTCTGCCACTGGCTACACTGGTGTAACCCTTCACTTAAAGGGATGTCTGCTGCTGAAAGGACACTCCTGGACCAAGTGTCTCCTTAATTATGGAATCATTCAAATAAGCACTTTTAGGGTCATGATTTTTAACACAGCAAGTCAAGGGCAAGGGAGAATGTGTGACTAATGTTCAATTAGAAGAGTCTAGAAATTAAACAATTGGTTTTTTAATGGTTAATATACATTATGCAATATTAAAGACTATGATTAGGTGTGTGAGATTCTCCTATCCTGTTCCCAGCCCCCACGCACATGGTCTCCAGTTGTTGAGTTTTCCAGTGCAAAGGTACAAGGCACACTTTTTTCAATAGTCTCTTAGGAGCAGCCAAAACCACTCCTGATGGTTGACACCTTCCACAGTGGTCTATTCAGTACAGTATTTTGAGGATTTTAACTAAACTGCTGTTAAATGTTGTTATTATTTAAGGTGGATTTTCATTCTCTTCAACAAAGAAGCCACAACACAAGATGTAGGAAGGAGCAAAATACTGGGAGTATTTACTGAAAGAAGGAACATGGATATGAAGCATTTTTCTGAACCCTTCCACAAAATAATTCAAATCTGGTTTCTAACGTTATTTTATTTTTTAAATGGATAAGCTGTCACCAGGGTGCCAGCCAAGAGAAATTTGTTTCTGGCATATGCTGCAGAACACTACCCTCCATTTTAGTCTTCAACAAAAACACTAATGTGATCAAGCCAGCACATAGACATTCAAGAATGTGGACACTGATGAGTGGGTATCATGGAAAACACTACAGAGGGACCTCTTTATTGGTAGAGGTGGAGTATTTGTACATGGAAAAACTCCACAATAGCTTGATTTTCCTAAGAGAGAAAGAATAAAGCTAAGAAGCTTTCAGGTAAATTTCTGTGTGCTGGCAAAGAGTGGGTAAGAGGGTAAAGCTGCATGAAATTTTCCTGTTGAAACCTGAAATAATGCTAGATCAAATCCAAACCAGCCTCCAGGAGTTAGTGAAGCTCTGGAATACTTTCAACCAAGGGGATTTCTCCTAGATTTTGACTCTGTTTAAGGGCAGATAGGACAGTATGCCTCCTCTCCCATCCCCTGTGGCCAGAGCCCTGATCAAGGGCCTCAGTGACTGCAAGGTTTCACAAGCAATCAGCTTTACTCTAAATCTGCTACCTTGGTTCAGTGACAGAAAGCTTTCAGAAAATTACAGCCCAGAGGATCTGCTTTTATTTGCACAAAACTAAGAAAAATCTAGATCTTTCTGCATCTAAAAAGACTAAGATTTGTCAAATATGAGTTAGCACAAGCAGTCAGTAAATATAGAGAGGACTGTGGCACAAAAAATAATTTTGCACAGACATAATTTCAGAGAGGTTCTGGAGGCTAATGCTTAAAGGGCTAGCATCTCCAACAGCCTACCTGGCCCACTAGTGCTTACAGTCTCAGGAGCAGCAGTAGAAAAGGAAATATTTGGGCAGTTTGTTCAGGTAATTTTACTTACCATGGCAGTGCAGATGGGACTGCATTATTACACCAGACTGAAAATTAGTCAGCTGGAACACAGGTACCTGTTACCTTCTGGTTTTGCCTTCAGAGGACATGGGAAAAGGCCTGGGGAGACAGGAATATCAGAGTTGGAAATCAGCCAGTGAGATTCATCACAGAATGTCAGAGGTCCTTTTATCCTGTCACAGGCAATTCTGACTGTTACTGAAGAAAGAAGGAAAGCTGTAATTTTTTATGTATTCAAGGTACCCTTGTACTAGCCATGCCACAACAGAAGCCAGATCTATTAGAGTAGGAATATTTGATTTCAGCTTTGAAAATACTTTTTTGCCAACAAGATGCTGGCACAAAATATTTTGCAAAACATAATTATTTTTTAAAAAAAAGTATTAATCTGTAAAACATCAATAATGTGCAAGTCTTATGGTGTTCTTTTTTTTCATGAATTAGTAAAAGAAAAGGAAAAAAATGTCTATTTTTAAAATTATTATTGATTTTTCTTGTCCATATCACTTCAACTTTGACCCATGAGATTTGTCTCTTCTGTAAGATCAATACAAAGCATTGGACCTTACAGGATATAATTTTTCACATCCTCTAGATGACGTGCTATAGATTCATATTTTGGTCAGAATTTCCCCTCTGCAGCCAGGCATTGATGATTTTGAAAGCACTCATATTAATTTAAAAAAATATAATTAAGACAGCAAATGAATGATAATTGCACTACTTATTGACTGGGAAAGAAGACATTGCAATTCTCTGTTCTGTGTGCATTTGACAATTTACATGCTACTACAAGATTTCTAAGAGAAAGAATCTTCCCTAACCCAGAAAGTACATCTCTTCAACAAGGTCATTTACAAAGCAGCTGTGGAAAAAACACAGGACAGCATTCAAACATCAAAGCTTCACACAACACAGTACATGCTTGCAGTCTATACCTTGTCCAGCCCCTGAACTTTGGAACACTTCTGATGCCAGTTCTCCATCACATTCTCAGAACTGAGATGTTTACTGTCTCACAGTAAGAGTCACCAGCTCATAGTTACAAATCAAAGTTAGAAGTGGGAGAAACCAATAGATCACATGCCCTTTCCTATTGCCTGGGACAACCTTCCAGGATGGAGAAGCCTCTAGGCAAACCAATTATTCTAATTGTGAATTCTGTACTTATTTTGAGAATTTGTTGACAAACAATACTAAAATGATGACAGGATGCTTTTAAACCTCTTACCCTCAAAGAGGAACCAGTCAAAAAAGCTCTCCTCACAGACAAATTATTTTCTTCTAAGAATGATTACACAAGAATTTTAGTTTAAATTATATAAGGGATTGTGTGATTTTTTTACTTACCAAATAATCAATAAAAGTTGTGGGAAGCATAACTTGGGACTACATATTAATCTTGCATTCAGCCTTCCTTGCTAGTTTTCAACAGGACCTATTCATCTTGCTGAGTCTATAGGAGTGATTTGTTTCATCTGTACACTCCATGCACCACTAAATATGAAATCAACTTCTGTTTAACATGCTGGATAGCAGCATGAGGCCCTTCCTGAAAGCCTGGGTCCTGGCAAGAGCATTGCAAATGATGAGAAGTTGTTAGCCTGGGAAAGAAACTACTTTATGGCACAAGCCACACTGTAAGCAGATCAGTTTTGAAAATAAACGATGTTGGTTTCTCCTCTAAGCAACTCCACAGGTACCCTGTGGACCTTCTGTGACGTGACATATTTGTAGGAAAGCAGAGTAACACCTGAGAGCAACCAGACTGGATCAGGCCATGGGTCTGTTTAGCCCAGTGTCCTGTGTCTGACAATGCCAAAAGGGGATGAAAGGACCAAGTAACAGGAAAAGCTGTATATAAAGGTACTTTTCCAAAATGCTTTACCAGCTTTCAGCTGGGAGATGTTTAATTCAACAAATGTGTCTGCCATAACCACCATACTTTTTTATCCATAAAGTTATCCAGTTATTGAACCTGTGCTACCATTTGATTCCGATCACCCTGTAGCAGGTAGTTTCAGTGCATTGCTGTGTCCTTTGTGAACACTGATTTTTTTTTTTTTCCTGAAATGGCTACTCTGGCTTCATCTGATACCTCCTAACTCTTCCACAGGTTAGGCAGATCTGGATTCACCCACATCTCTCCCCTCTCCATGCTGGGCTGAAGTGCCTTGGTTTACCTCAGGATTCCTTGGGCAGAAGTAGCTCCATCCCCTTGTCAGCATCCCCTTACTCTTTTTAAATGTCAGGAGAGAGATAGTACATCATGCCAACACACCAGCTTTGTAGAAGCCTGGGGAGACAAAGAGCCCATGCAGCACTAAGCTGAAGGAGGAGAACAGTTCCAGTGTCTCAGTCAGGGTTGCTGAGGGGCCAACCTGCCAATGCAGTTCTGTGGTTTTCCCTTGGTTGTGTTTGGCTGTGACACAGGGCATCAGCAAGGAGCAGGAAAGGCCAGCACTTACAGCTCCCAAACACTTCTCACCCCTTGTTTGAAAGGCTTAAGAGCATTGCAACACCTGCTTGTACTGTGACTCCCCCTGGTGAAAGATTTGGATGTTACCCCCTGAGCCACTCCTTCTCACTGGGTATTTAAGCAGTGACTATTCCAGACAACTCTGAATTTCTTGGGGGTCTCAGTGCACCACTGTGCCACAGTCATCACCAGAGCTTTCATCAGTGAAAGCAGCCATGGGAGAAATTCTGAAGGCCTCAGAGATTTCCACTTGGAAATTTCATTTCTGGGAACTCAGCAGTTTTTTTGTTTAGTCAGGCACACAGTTCAAACAGCACTGCAGAAAATATTGGTGGCACGAGGTGCTGCAGGTATCACTGGACTAGAGTGAAGTTCAAGAGAGGTGAGACTCAAAAGGTCTAGCTTGACTTTTCCATTTGTGCCCAAAAACTGCTGCACGGAGAGAAAAATATTATGTGGTACCAGCCCTCCATAGATGAAAGAAAATCTGCATTTTCTGCAGTGTAACATTTTTTTGAGAGTACAGAATGCAAATCTAGCAGCTCTTGTCAATCTGTGGTCACTTCAAGAGAAGTAGGGAAGGCATCTGAGTTATTTTTTAATAGAAATTTGCCTATGAAGTCTTGCTAAGGTCTGAAACAAAATATTTTGAAACAAAAATTAAATTACTCTTAATACTGGGGGTAGAATTGCAGATTGGAGAAAAGAAAAAGGAATATATTTATATGCAATGAGCCACAAGAAAAAACATGCACGTGGAGAGGGAAAACCTGAGAAAATAAATTCCTCTTTTTAATAAAGTTCTAAGATAAATGATCTAAATTTGGGGAGAATCAAAGAACAGGAAATTTAATTCCTTACTTTTTCCTTCTGACTTCAAAGAAAGACCTGATTTCATATGCACAACATTAAAGGAGCATTTTATCAAAGAATAGCTATATGTATCCCATAGAACAGATAAATTTAAATGTCTTTTTTTCCCCATATATTTTAGCAATACAAAATATTCTCTACAAGTTCTTCTAAACACTAAACAGAGCTACTATTGACCATTCAAAATTTCCTGGTTTCTAGTGTTTTCTAATGCAGCAAAGAGGAAAGAATTTGTCTCTGTGGTCTCTATAATTAGCACTCAGATTCTCAGGGTGCTTCCAGGCCTCTTTAGGAAGTTGGAAAGCCTAGTAATATTCACTTCATATATCATCAAGAATCACTGATGCATAATAATATGTAGCAATGCAGAAATCTGACTGCAGACCACAGTAATATTGACTACCAGCACTATACTGGTATAACAATTACAAAAGTAATTAGCATGTCATCTTCTTTTCTGACAGCCAACTAACAGAAGCAGAACATAGGAAAAATATAGAGAGAGTAATGCAAATAGTTGTAAATAGCTTTTTCTACCTCTTGTTGATACATGTACACTGATATTTTTCTTCAGAATCACTGATGAAAAACAGAGTAGCATAAGAAAATCCAGGATCCTAAACAAGAGGCTTTATTTTCACACCTGCCATGTAGTCTGAGTCAGCTACCAACAGCAAGGTCTAGTCCAGGTAGTATGTGTTTGCAACTTAAAGTCATGACAGTAGCTACAAGGGCTTCTGAGAAAGGTGCCACTCATATTAGGATAAAGAATCACACTTTCTGAGGTTAAGAAAAACCCTTTCATTTCCTACAGAAAAGACTGTGCAAGGTGCTGAGCCTTTTAAGCAAATTCTCCCAGTGCTTACTGGTACATGATCCAATGCAGTTGAAACACAGCCCCAGAGAAACCAGTGGCAAAGCTCTTGCTTGCACCAACACAACACCCCCCTCTTTATTTGCAGACAAAACCCCAAGTTGATTCTATTATTTCTGTGTACCGAGTGCTTGGCAGAGGACTGGCTTTGTTTTGGGGAGCAAAGAGCAGAAAGCAGGTGAGCCATTCCCACCCAATGCCACAGCTCTGCTCCTCACACCAGCCCCAGCAGCCACCCCTAGACCGAAGAAGAGGAGTTTGACAGGTTAAATAAGCAGTGATTTAATGTGGGCTACTCCTGCACTGTGAGGGGACTCCCACAGCTCCTTCCTGGAGATGGCTGCTGAGCTAGCACAGACACTGGAGGAGCTGGCTGTGCCTCACTGTGCAGCTACCACTGGACTTGGTGGGGGCACTTCCAGATGCGCAGTCCCCATGCAGCCTCAGTAACATAATTAGACCTGGGATTTATTTAGCGCCATTCAACATGTTTTCAGTAGGGCTGATTATGTGCCGTTCCCTTAGGAGCCCTGTTATAATTTGGAGCTTCCTCAGAGCTGCAGGGATTTGAAGCAGGGGGGGACTTAAATAGCATTACATTTGTACTGCCGAGGTATTCCCTTTTGGGCCAGAGGTAGCTTAGCCTCCTACCATGCCCACAAGATTTTCTTTCTGTCAGCACATCTACAGTTGATAATTTGAAGCATTTTCCAGGGAGCCGGATGGAGTTATGGCTCCCAACAGTTGTTATTCAAACACGTTACGGATATTTGGGCATTTTGGCAGAGAGCGGTTTGATGTAATTAGGATCAGTTTCTGGTTATGGCCATGCCAGGCCAGAGGCAGAGGGCACTTCTCAGAGTGGGAAGAGGAAAAGCCAAAGGCAGCGATTAAAACAGATTATTATACACTTTTGAGCTAACATGTGGAATCAATAGCAAAACATTAGCAGCTGTGCTCAGCTGCAGAAAAGCCTGCAGTCTTACTGTAACCAATAAAAATAAATTATGGACAGAAAGAAAGGAATGGAAAAAATGGTGGGGAAAGCAGAGCAACATTCAAGGAAAAAAATGTAATACCAACATTGAAAATAATTTCTAACCTGAAACAGTGGGTTTGTTTGGTTTGTCTTCAGTTTGTTTGGTTTTAAATTATATTAACAAGTCAAAAGCATGTTTTAATTAGTGGGGATCCATAATAACCAGGGCAATAATGGCAACATCCCACAAGCTCAGAAGGTAAAAACAGAGAAAGTGGTAATCAAATTGGTAAATGTTTGATTTTGCGCACTGTTTTCCTGATAAAGTGAAAGGAGACCTTACCCTGACTTTTAGCTTGTCAGAAATATGAGGGAGGAAAACTGCAGTCCTGAGAAGTTTGCTTGGTGTAAAGGCACTGTCCAGTAAGTGAGCAGATCTAGTGGACACCCAGAAAGAAGGTAAGGCTCTAACTTGTTGGTTACAAGCAAAAATCAAGGATACAATCTTCTTCTGTTAAGATGCAGCACAAGGTTGACTCAGGATAAAGGACCAAGAGCAAGATTTAGTTCCAAAACTTGAAAATTGTTGGAGTACAATCTTAAGAGCTAATGTATGTGATTTGTGTAAACAATGAAGTTTGGTCAGGGGAGTTTATTAACCATTAAAGTTAAGAAGTTCTTGGGAAACAATCTATTCATACATAATAAAAAGGTGTGAGTCTTCTCTGACATTAAATTTCTGCCTCATATTTAAATATATCACTGGACCAAAATAAAAAAGATTAACAGATTTAAGCTCTGAAGAAAACCAAACAAAACAAAACAAAAAACCAGTAGTATTTTAGTAAAAATGAGAAAGCTAATCCTGCATCCTAATTTCCACTTAAATAAACTTGTGGCTTTCAGTGATAATTTCAGCGTGACTGGTCAGAAATGAAGCTAACAAAAGTAACAAGTGTTAATTGACCCATATTTAATTTTAATCTAATCTGACGGTCAAGAGTGACTAATTAACTTTACAGAACAAATGAAGACTTTGTTAAATATCTAATTTCTTCATCCCTTTGGTTTTGATGTTAGAGCCGATGAGAAATCATCTCAGACATTTCCAAAGCCTCTCAAAACAAAACAGAGAAGACCTGAATGCATATTTATAGACCTCATAAGAAGAAAGGAAAAGGAAGAAAAGCTAGAACAAAATAATTTAACCAAATAAGAAAAAAGATTAAGTGATGATTAACACTGCTCTGGATTCAAAACACAGTCAAACAATTTTTATACAGAGAGGGTCCATACATTTAAGATAGAACAGTATAAGATCTTTCTGAGAAAAAGATTAATATCGTCAAAGATGAAATGCTGAACATCCCAAAAAACTGAGACAAAACCAGAGAACATGTCCTTAGCAAAGCCAAACTTACATGTTTTTTCCCATACCACTGAAAGGTTTCAGTCTTCAAAATTATTCCATCCCTTCTTTGAATTTAAAGTCTTTCAAATCTACAACAAATTTATGCAATGAGAAATGAGAAATTACCCTTACTGCCTCATCATAGCTATTAATCCCAAAGACAGAAGTCACAGATTCCAGGACTTTTCCTGATTGATACAGTAACCAGATACAAACCTCAGCATATCATAGACACCACTTTGATAGTAGTATTTCTGCTTTAAATGAGACCCTTTCAAATATAACCCCAAATTTAAGGGATTTTTAACCCACATTTTACTTTTGGAGGACATTCTTGTTAGAAAATTTCTGCTGTAGTCACCACAGTCCATCTCCAGGATCAAAACCACATTCTCATTCCTTTTCCTGGTTACCATGATTTGTTCCTTTTTTGGTGTTTCATTAGGAACCTGTCATGCCTTAGTGAATTAGGATATTCTGTACTACTCTAAAAATGTATATGTATCTCCTCTTATCCAGCAGGATATCAGTTAGCAAATTCCTATCAGAGAATCATAGTGCATTGTGTATCAGCCAAGTGATTTCCTGGGTACTTTGGTAGCAGTACAGGGTTGGGAGGCTGAGACTGTGCCACAAAATGCAATAGAGGTCATTTTACAGCTGCACATATCCAAGACAGTTTCTGTTGCATAGGCCTGGGCTGCACAGCCCCGCCAAGCAATCTGGAGGAATCTACACAAGCTCAGATGGGTAAGGTAATTTTGCCAAGCTTTGAAACTGTGGCTTCACAGACAGTAAATATTTGAAGTGGTAGAACAAGATGACTATGGAATCTCTCCCAACGGTAGCAAAGAACTCCATTAAAACAGTTTTCCTACATTGTTTTGAAACCAATATCAATGTAGATATAGAAAGCACTTGTGGTCTGCCTTTTCCACCCCACATTCCTACTTTTTCCCCTTATTTGCATATCCCAAGAATTGGTCTCCTCAGACACCATTGAAGCAAGAATTCTAGCTTATACAAAAAAGAAATGTCCCTCCAGCTCCATTATCAGCTATGTAAACATACATATTTTTGTGCCTCCACATTACAGGGAGTAACTGACTCTTACAGGAAACTGCATGGAAAACTTTGTTTAATTCTCACAAGAAACATGTAACTAAATACCAACATCACCATCTTAGCATGACTTCTAAGCATTTTGTTTAAATTCTTACAGTAAATTAATATCTAGCTCAAGGAACAAACTCATGGATCCTCCATAACCTGCCTCAGAATATAATCCACTCCACTTCATTGTCTCAGCATTCTTCCCTGGAAAATGGGCTTGATAACATGCTGTATATTGTCAACTGTAGTTTTAAACTACAGTTTACAGTGTCTGAATGCATGAGTAGTCACTCTGACTTCACTATAATTAATTCATCTATGATACATGAAAATCTGTTCTCCACCTGTTCAATACAAAACTAGCTTTTTGGTTTATCAGTTCTTAATTAATCATACATGTTTTCACCCCTCCATCTTCACCTACTTTCATGTTGTTGAACTGTAAATCCAGCTTCCTCTAACTGCAGTAGTAGACTGACGTCTTTCATGTCTTCAACTGCATCCAAAATAATATGTAATTTTTGTGTTGCACTGTAATATATTTGTAATTTAAAAAGAGCAGGCATTCTTTGTATGAACATGATTATCACCTTTATGTGTTCTTCCTTCCATCCCCTCTTAATTCCTTAACTGCTACACTCTTTCATCTTTCATTAATTAATACCTAATACCTCTGATTCGGTCTCACCCATCCCTAAACTATTTTTAATATTTTATCTGGAGCTTCTGATGAAAACTGCAATGTAATCAATGTAATTGATGATCCAAAAACGACTGATATGCTCAGACACAGAAACTGCCCATGCAATGAAAACCACTTTACTTAACACGCCATCCTCAGAGGCAGTTTGGACACTGCCATGTGAGCAGCTGGATAATATCAACAACTAGAATAAAAACTTCTGGAAAAGTAAAACCAACAGCCAGTCAGAAGTAACATGAGTTAGCATCCTGGGCACATGTACTGGATAACAGAAGAGGAAATTCCCTTCTATTTGTTAAGCTAATGCTTAAAAATTTCACAAACCCCTCAATTTCAGGTGGCAGTGGAAGAAAAAGTTTGATTTTACCACAGTCCTAAAATACATTAAAATCTACTGAAAAGTTAATTGCATACTTATGATTTAGAGCACGATTGTCTTGATAAGAATTACAAGACATACAGATTATAGGATTTTGATTGCCTCCCTTTTTCAGCCTATAAATTTCACAGTCTTAGACAGTAGAATGTCTTCAAATGAATTCAAAAGAAAAAAAATTATAATTCCTGGGTATTTGTGTATCCAAATCTATTTACTTGAGACAATATGCAACTTGAAAAGCATCAGAATCCATAACAGAGATGTTATCAATATCATCTTGGTTGTTCTCAAAATAATGAGAGAAACGAAGTGCTGTTATCTTTGCCACATTATCTATGTGAGTAACTCCATTAAAGACCAGGCTAGCCTCTCAGAAACTTCTTTTACTCAATCAATGACCTCGTTTCCATGGCAGGCTAACACAAGGTGCCACTGATGATGACTTGATTTCCTTTCGCATCTGAAGTGGAAAAGGAGAAGACAGACTAAATGAAATCCCATCCATCTTAATGAAATACAATTATATTCTCCTTATTAATCATTTAAAAATCAATATGTCTCTTCTTGGCAAACCCCGCCAGAATTTGTCATTCTGTGCCAGGCCTCAATACATCTTGTCCTGTAGTGATTTTTATAAGTTCAGTCACCTGTTTCCCAGGGTAAATAACAGAGTCTCTTTGTGTTGTGATGAGAGAGCAAAGAATGACACTGGCAGGGAGGCTAAAAAGACAGCCTGCACATTTTAATCAGTAAAAACAAACATTTCTTTCCTGTGGACATTTTTAAATGTAGTAGTGTTCACTAGGAAAAAAAAAAGGTAGATAAAAAATCCTGCAGGTCAACTGATATGTACAGTTTCATTTAGAGCATTATTTATCTTGTCAGCAATAGTTCCTGCCTTAAATAATCTTACTTATTGCATGGGATGGTAATATTTGTATGGACTTGTTTCCAAATCTCTAGGTCTGAAAGAACAGTGTGAGTTGAAATTCTTTCTATACCAATTTCTACTGATTTACAGACTTGTAGAAAGAACACTTCTCACTGAGTCCAAATATTTCCATTTTCTCTACTTTAGATGCAACAAAAACTTGAAATCTTCAGCAACTGAAGCATGCATTATTTTGAAATAAAAAGGAAGAATTAATTGAAAAATGTTTGCAAGAAGCTGTTTTAGTCCTTTAATGATATTACCAACAGTAACAGGCAATCTCAAAAAGATATTTATATCACCTGGGACACTAGGACACATTAAAACTTGTGCAAGGGGGAGTGAAACTTCAACCTTCTTTTCCCTTTGGGAAATCCCCAAGGGGAAAGAAAAACTACGATCAAGAAATGATAGCATTTTGAGAACAGCTATCTTATGGATGCTGCTTCAGCCAACCATTCCTACACAGAGTCACTGATATTCCCATGAGAGTGTCATTAATGTATCTCCAGTGGGTGAAAAAGACAACTCACTGCAGCACCAGGTTAAATCCTTGGGTACCCTGGCTCCAGCCATGGTATGGGGCACCTGCAATCCTTAAGAACTCTTACATTCCCATTCCTCCCTGCTCCTTATGTTGGAGTGGATGTGGGAAACCCTGCAAAGTGCCTCAGCTTCCCAGTGACTTTCTACATTGGCCATGAAAAGTTGCAACCACCAGGATTTCATCTGGCCTGTAACTGATTTAAAAAAAAAAAAAGTCCATATTAGCTGACTTTTTCCAAAAAGACAAGAAACATAGCTGAAATAACTGTCATGGGAAAGGACTCACAAACAAGTCTGACAAGACTACACTGAGCACCCTCCCAGTCCTGCTACCTCTCTGAGACCTGTGATACTATGAAGTTTGCTCTGTACAGCTATGCAAAACATGCAATTTCCAAAGGGGATATATAGTAATGTGTGTTACCATTTACTGCTGGTGTTGATTTCTTCTCTTTGTTCTATTAACCTCCTCTGCTTTATGTTCCAAAATGGAGTCAAATACCATCCACAAGAATTCAATATTTACCTGCCCAAAGTAAATAAGAGATCCCTAAAGACCTACATTCGATATGTATTGAGTTTCTAATAAATCCTGTTTGCACATGGAAATACAAGACTTGCCAGGATGGATGATATTTCAAACCCATTTAGTCCAATATTCTGCCTTAGTAAACAGCACCAAGGTGCTTCAGAGAAAGGTAAAAGAAATCCAGCAAAAATCAGTTATATAGATTTATATAATTTGGTCAATGAGGGACTTCTGGAGGGCATCTGACCCAAGCTCCACTCAAAGCAATGCCCTCTTTCAGGTCAGATTTGCTGTTTGTACAGAGAACATGCAGGTAGGGCAGGGCCTGAGATGTGACGAGGGGATGAGTCCTCGCATGCCACCAGGCGTATCAGAACAAGAGTTATAGGCAGGCCTGGGAGCATTCCTACTCCTCATATTCACAGGGAGGTGTGAACTATGCAGGTGAGCATTCACACAGCATTGACAACCACTTTGGAGACTGCTCTTAGGAGCTCCCAAACACTTTCCTGTGTTCCTTACAGTAAATAAAATAAAATGTCTCATCAAGGTAGCATTACTACCCAGACAGGAAATGTAGTGGGAAGAAGCAGGGTCCTAACACAGACACAGTCCTCTGGCAAACACTGCCACAAATGGTCATGCATAAATTAAGAAACATCCTCTTCTACCTGATTTTTATCCCCTGAAAATATGTACAATATTTAATTACAGCAATAATTAATTATAATTTAAACAGTTTTTAATAAATACAATAGAATAAAGCAATGGTAAATTAAGGGGTTTTTTTTTCTCCTACAGCCTGCTTGAAACTTTTTATTCTTGTCTCTTACTTTACATTATACAATTTGAATACCTTAGTTTTAATAGACAACATTTACTTTACAAAAAACCCTAATAAATATTTCAAAAAAATGTACTAAATATACTAGACTGGTTTTCCACATCCTGTGGCCTCTGCTGTTCCTATAGGCATAGTCCAAAAAGTCTGATATAGTCCATTTGGATTTAAAATAGGAAAAATAAAATAAAATGCTAAATGTAGTTCCTAATTCTTATTTTCAAAAAGGATTTTTACCTGTGGTATGTGTGAGATTTTTGCAGGATTTTCTTGTTAAAACCTTAGCAGAGGCATCGACAAAATAAAGACTTACCAATAGAAAGCTCTTTTTAGTAAAGTCCATTGTTTCTCAGTGCTTCTTTTATCACCTGGGACTCTTTTTCAACTCCATAGGCTTTAGGGTTGAAATTGTACATCTGTATTTCATGCAGAACTTTCAGCAGGTGGAACAGCTCTAGAAATAAGCAATTAGGAAAGTGTCAATGAACCTGCTGATAACACAGTCCAGAGACAGGGCTTGTCACAGAAGAGGCAGCCACACAAGAGACAGAAGAAGCCTGTCTGGTACTGGTGATGATTATAAACGTGATACCATCTCAAATGGCAGCCCCACCTTACTGGCAGAGATCTCAAAGTCTGGCTGCTTAGCCAACACAGAAGGGAATCTCCAGAATCAAGTCACCCCATCCTAAGAGAGGAACCTGGGCACCAGGCTGGGCCTGTTACTTCGATGTTGAACTTACAAGCTTGCCCTCCTTCAAGAAATACTAATGATGATTCTTCCCATAAACTATGGGATCATCAGGTGGAGGACATGAAGGAGTAGAAAGAAACAGTTGCAGCAACCAGGATGACCACTGGTCAGCACTGGGTCCTTGAAAACTGTGGGTATTATCCCAGTGCTGCATCAGGTTCAGTCATTCCAGAAGCAGAAAAAAAATCAATGGCCCCTGTTTAAGGATTTGTGCATGGGGACTCAGACAGACCATGAAGCCCCATTGGGGTCAAACACGTTTAAGATCGATTAGTTTAAAGAGTAGGTACTGAACAGAAACAATTGAAGGAAAGGAACACCTATTTTATTAGAGGAGCCCAACAGTGCGCTGCATGTTTAACAGAGCAGAACAAAGGCTAAGAGGTGCCGTGATTGCTGTCTATAAATGTATCAGGGGGTAAGCAGCAGGGAGGAAGAAAGCTATTCACATTGAAGGACAGCGCTGACAAAAACAAATAGGTATAAACCAGCCACAATTATGCTGGAAATTACAGGAGGATTTCTAATCATCAGAGCAGTGAAATATTTCCTAATGGTAATAGAGGGGAACAAAATCACAATGATTTTAACTTTGGACCATGATGTGTTTATGAATGGGATTAGAGATGATGTGATTGTCCTCCATATTCAAGGACTAGTTTAATGATTAAGGAAGTCACCTCCCTTCATTCACCCCAGGTATTGAGCAGCTTACTGACTAAATACAATAGACTCACGGTCATTTGCATTTAGTCCATTGTTGAAATCAGTCATCTACACAAGTTTCATCTCTATATTTAATATTTACTGAATAATAAACAATAGTTACATATTTAGATAGGAAAAAACCCCACACAGTGCCTATTATTTCCTTTTTTTCACACTGTGCTCCCACAGCTTTCTCATACATTTCTTCACATGAAATCCTTAAGTTACTACAGAAACGCTAATATTTGCACAAGCATAAACTACATGGAAATGTCAGTACTTCTGTCTCTGTAAACTTTTTTTTGTATAATCAATTCCAAAATAATGGAGCTGATTTCATTAAAAAAAATTAATTTATTCAGACTGGTGTGTTATCTTCTCCTGTTTTTGTCTCATTTCATTTTTCACTTTACATGAAATCCCCTACTTAGTTTCCATTACTTGTTCACCCTTGTTATCCAAAATTGAAATTGATGGAAAGAAAGTTAAATTGTTTAGGGTCAAGGAAAAAATAATTTTTCATATGCCAAGGAAAGGGAGGGATTAATGCACTTTGATGTTAATACCATGTCTTTTGTAGTTTTCCTGTTTGTTTTCATCTTTCCCTATTGTCAACAATGTACCACATTTTATAGGCAGCCTAATACACAGCAGATGCTGACTAAAGGAAATGTGGTTTTCACTGTGATATTCAAAAAAATATCACTTGCTTGAGTCTAAATGCTATATTCCTAATGAGTTTTATTTTACTAACTGTTGTGTGAAAATACAATGAGCTTATATTTAATTGAAACAGAAGTTTTTACAGCTAACTTGATGGACTGTGACTAGGCAGTTAAGATTGACCAGAATCCTCCTGCTGTCTACCCTGAGGGCTGAGATATGAGGCGCAGGCACACATGGCTGTTCAGTCCCATGCATCCATGTGGCTGGACTGGAGCAACTGCTTCACTCCATGGCACAAACTGACACTCTCCTGCTACTGCTTCCTTCTTCTTATCACCTTCCTTCCCTTCTGGATTCATCAATTCCAGCTCCACAGGGCAGAGGCTGGCTATCTTTAACTTAAATGAACCCTAATTCTCACCTCAGTCATCACCTCAGCAGGCATTTCTAGATACAGTTGTACCTATGGTGTGCCTGTAGATAACAGTCTGCCTTTTATATCTACATAAGACATAAATTGTTCCAAATGCTGGTAGCCTAAAGAGACATTGCAAATGGAAGTCAAGAAGCAGAGGGGAAAAAGCTCACACATGTGAGAAAACTTAATAGCAGTTAAAAAAAAAGTTATTGCATAATGATTTTCATGACATTGTGAAACACATCTGTTCACTTTGACTTAAAATAAAATTAATTTTACCTGAGGTGCAGGTGGAAAATGTAAGGGTATGTTTCATTATGCTTTAATTTTTGAAATAAGCTCCCATAATAGATTAGTGTTGTGCAGACTGTTCATTGTTACAGGCTTCACAGGAACTAGAGGAACATGTCACTTCAGCCCCAATCCTAGAACAACATAACTTAGTAAAATTGCTACTGGTTTTAAGATGTCCATGATCTGATTCTCCCACCTGCAAAGGAGTGGCACTCCTCCCAACCTTTCTACAGTGCAACCTGATATGCTTTTCCCTCTGCATCATATTTGTACTGTGAACAGCAGGTAGTGACAAAGGATTCTTTCCTTAGCAACAACATCTTTATCTTTAACAAGATCAGCACTCATAGAGCAATGAACAAACACAGATGAAGTAATCCAGAGGTTAAATTACTGAATTTGTAAATGTACCTATTGCTTTTATAGGAAAGCAGGGAGCACAGCCCCAGCTTTACATATTATTTGACTCTCTAATCAAGAGTATTTGCAATACTGCACATGGAATGAAAAGACATTCATAATCCTTTGACCTTTAAAATCTAAATCTCAGTTCACCTGATTTTCAAGTTATCTCCATCTTTTCATTGCAGAATGATAGCAGCTCATACCTGATTTTCATCTTTACCCACCAGGTCAAGATGTAGCAGATGGCTGACCTGAGGTGATTGATCAGTGGGGAAGAGGGGTAGGGCATGGCACAGAGGCCCAGAGTATGAAATTCCCAGACACATTTTCCTGTCATTGAAAGCAAAGATGTACCTCACTCTTGACACACTGCTCATTTTGAAGCTAGGCCAGCTTGAAGTTCACTGCTCTGTCGTCATGTCTAGAGCATGGTTGAATATTATTACCATGTCCTATGCAGTCGAGCCTGTCCTAGACTTGCAGCTGTATGTCAAAAAGAAAACAAATTAAGTCTTGTTCTCTTAAATTATTATCCGAGCATCACCATGCAACAAGCCATGTCAAGTTGTAATTCAAAGGGATTTGGCCACAGCTGGCAGTTTATGGTTATCACAGGGCTTAGTCTCAGTGTGTTCCATCTCTCTACAGAAAGCAATATGGCTTATGTGAAATAGATTCTTTTACCTGATGCCTTCTCTTTCTCCAGGTCCAAAATATAATTACTACTAACTTCTTCACTATCCTTTCGGCTCCTTAGGATCTCACCTTCTCAGCACTATTGCCGGAATTCCCTTTCTAAATGAAACCCTCAATAGGCATTTTAGCAGCTAATGTAGGTGATTAGAGCCACTCCAATCGCTGTCAACTATACAGTAAAAGAAAATGTAATTTTTCTTTGTCTCAGATTTCCATTACTGAAGTTCTCCATCACAAAAGGATGAACACCACCAAAAAAAACCCAAAATCACACAGCACATTAACACGAGAAAATCGCAGTTTGGGCGAGAAATTCTGAAGCCCAGTTAACGAAAAGACTGATCTCCCATTTAGTTTAGAGGTTCACATAAGTTGGCCAAAAGGCTATACCCACAGAAAGTTAGCACAATACAGAACAATTAACCCAAAAGTCTCTCTAGATTTTCAGGATGTCTTTTCACAGCTTCTGCCAACAACAGCAGAGAGGTAAGTTCATCTTTCTGAGATTTCTTTTTGGCAGACATCTTCCATCTTGCCAGAGAGAAGGTGCTGTGGATACACACATAACACACCCAGGAAGCTGCTTTTGACAAAGGATATATTAAGCAGTGTTCAGCTAGACAAATGCTGAAAAATCATGTTTCCTACAATCCAACTGAACCAATCTTCTATATTCAAGGTAGCATTGCCCAGTATGCAAGGAAGGATTTCTAAGCGTATATCCTAGACAAGGGCTATTAAAATATCAGATCCAGCTATGACTAGGGTTGTGAATATGGTCTGCCTAGACTATGACTAAATTCCAGGTGTGTGATGACTGTTGTGTTCCTCTTTCATATATCCCACTTTTCCCTAGGCTTTGAGGGACCAAAAACAGGCCAAGGTCAGGTTGCAGGGATGATACATACCTTGCTGCCCTGGGAGAACCTGCAGACCACATGCTGGCAAAATACCTCAATAAACCTTGGTAAAAATAAATCCAGCAACTTTATTAAACATACTCTCTAAAGGAGACCATTTGGAGAAAAACAATTCTATTATCAGGGCCAATTATTTACTTCAAGACAAGTCCTCTGTCCTGGATACTTCCTTGCAAGTTGGCTCTGTTTTCCTAGACTCATGCTGATCCCATACACATGACCATATCCTTAGTTTATGTAAATAATTGCAGCATTGTTAATACAAATGTAGGCAAACCTGTGTCAACTTAGACCAGCTGAGGATAGGGCTGAAGTTCTTATGACATAAGTAGAGACAGACAGGAGGGGATAAAAGAATGAAATACTCTTAACCACAAAACAAGAAAAATAGTGCAAATCATTACAGCTCATACCTAAAATTGTAGACAAAATAAATGGCATCATACTGGGCTTGTGATGGGAATTTACAGGGAAAGCAGACAGTCACCATGATTTTATTCCAGCTTTGTGCCCACAGTTTCTAACACAGTAACACTGGGGGAAAGATAAAGCAAATCTCTGCAGTCTCTGGTTCTAGTTGTACAAACAAAGTACATTCTTTTAGAGTGGGGAAATCACACATATATAATTCTTCCTTTGTGTGTGTGTGTGTGAGAGTCTCTAAGACTTTGAATACTGCATGTTAATTCCAAAACAAATCTGTCAGGAAAAAGACAAAAAATGTGCCTTGACTAAGATAAAGATGGCATCATTACCAAACCTTACTATTCACTATGAGAGAGTCCACACAGGACCTAACTACAGATTTCATAAGCTCATTGCTCATAGAAAAATTTCCTAGTCTTTTTTTTTTTTTTCACTTATCTACTATGGATATCTTTTCCTCACCTGCTTCAAAGAAATTTGTAATATTTCTAAGCTTTGGTAGCAGAAAGGAAAGAGGACTTCAAAGGACAGCTCGTGTTCAGACCCATACTTAGCAGACAGACATTATCTTTCTAAGACACCATCCCCAGACTAGTAGATGTGAAAAACCTCCAACTTTTAATTGTTTACAATCTAGATATGGCAGTCCAGACTGAGGATTTTGGCAGGCACAAAGCCAAATAGCTAAAAATTTCCTTAGCTTTGGCTATTGTGAAAATGGCAAAACTTAGCTCCTCCTGAAACAGAGAAAAATAATTGTGTTGTATTTCAGAACCATGGGACTGGTTTCCAACTGTGCCTGAAACAGGACTGAGATAAAACACTTTCACACAAAGTTTTGGGAAAGGAGTGGAAATTTCCTCATTAATTTGTTCTCCATTTCATGTGTGCACAACACTTCACAATACAGGATCCTGGTGCTTGTGCATGGGTTGGAACATTCTCATGTTACAGCCATTCAATTCTTGTTTTCTTATTGAAGATTAATAACAAGGAAATGTTAAGTAAAATTTGCTAGTTGGAAACATAGTAAAGACTTTGGTCATGTTTCCCTGAAATCCACCATAAAAGGAAAAGGCAAAGCTATGCCATGTGAACAAAAACAAATTCAAAACTCTTCACCAGAACTAGACCCCTTTCACAGTGTGATGTATCACACAGTAATACACCCCGGTGATGCAGACTTAAATTGAAGCAAGAAGATTGAGAAGCAGCATTTATATTTCTTTAACATGGTTGAAGCACCAAAGAGTCCATGATTGAAAGCAGTACTGAGAATACAGTTTACTTTCCTCAGAACTGATCTTCTGCTGTTTGCTTAGTCCAGCTGTGGCATAGCGTTAACACCTTGTGTGAATTTCTTCCTTGCTCATGGATTATCACTATCACAGTGATTCAAAACAAGTGAGTTTATTGTTTGCAATATTTTCATTTAAGCTCTTTGATCAATATCTGCCAAGACAATTAAAGGGCTCAAATAGTTTCCAAGAGGAATTTTCCCTTGGAATCGATCTCTTTTTTTTTTTAATTTTTTTTAATTTATTCCCCTATTTAATTTATTTTTTAACACTAACAAAAAAAAAGTTAACACCATTTCCCCAAATTCATCCACTATTCTTATTCTCATTTTATAAAGGAAATGAAATTTGTCATGCTGCTGTACATCATTTACACTGCAGTACAATGTCCCATCTGTGTGTCAAGTACAAAACAAAAGCATTTTGTGAAAAATTGCTAAAGTAGTAATGATTTTTGTCCTCAACTCTTTGTTTTGCCTTTCAATAAAGAAGGCGACATGTGCCACAAATGATATATTATTGTTTAAGTACAACCCTAGTAACACAGTGCATAACCAAAACCATGTTTCACAGCAGAGAAACTATAGTTTACTGCCCCTATGGCTCTGATGAGAATATAATGTTCTACAGTTTATAAATGCTTTGAGGTCAACACATGATTTACTTCAGCTTGTTCATCCAATGAGCAGGAGGTCCAAAAATATATCAAGCTATTAGACAGCCCACTGGAAGCTTGGCGGAGGCTCCCAGTGATGGAAAGCATGCCATGGAAGCCTCTCTGTCAACTGGAGATGAGATAATTAGATCCAGGTAATACATTGGAGCCCCATCAGGGAACAGGACAGCAAACATGTCATCTTTATGATTTTTTCTCATCCTCCCCAGTACCATTGGCCTGAGATAGTAAAAAAGCGTGAAGGATTCATCAGTTCCCGGCAAAAGCACAGCAGCAGGATAATCAAGCTATCATCTGTCCATCATCCTCATTATCCAGAGACCTGGTGATCTGTATAAACAGCAAAACAACATCAACTATAGATTGAGGAGCTGTGCTAGTTAGCTCCAGCTTTTGTTTAATGTTCCAGGGTGATGCCACACAACACTGTTGGGCTGGAATCTTGTAATGCCAAAAAGAGCTTGAGAGCCTATATTTAAGTTACAAAAAATATTTTCTGCAAAAATCTCTTTCTACTAATTAGAGATTTGAGCTTCAACCCTATAAATAAATATTCTAAATGTAATATTCTGGTGGATCAGATCATGTATGACTGCTGGGGTAAAGTTGTTTTATACAGCACATTCAGCTAAAACCATAATGCCCTGGCCTTTTTTCTCATGCACATCATTATGTACACATATTTTTGGAGGACCCACTAGCCAAAATTTGAAAGTGGGGAGTTGGTACAAGGAGAAACCCAGTGCTTAAGAGTAGTAACTCCTTTGCATAAGAAAAATAATTGAAAAACACCCATCCACGTCTTAGCACAAAAAAATGTGTTTAATACTCAAATCAACAGCTTAGATGATGTTTATGCTTTCCTTAGATAATCATGCACCCTTGAACACTAGGCAAAAAAAAGAATTTAGAGAAATTGTGGTCAGAAATCAAAATATCTTTGAATGCAATGTATTATAACTACATAATCTTTTCCATTTTCCAGGTTTTTTATATTCTCAGAACAAGCAGAAGGATAGTTTCAGTCATGACTGATCTGATGTTGAAAAATCACAGTCTTAGATGTGCTCATCAATTATTGCTAGCATCTAACTTTTTAATATAGTTATATAAATATATATATACACATTATATACAGTAAAATTCCTTTTCCCAAAAACATATAGATACTCATGTTTCATTTCCTTTCCTGGTAGCTGACATTTAGAAAAATCTTTCTTCTCCCTTCTTATTTCTCTCACTCACACATTGCACATAGGTAAGGGAAGTAGGTTATAAGGGGGAAAAGGAAGAGTTTCTTATCTCAGCTGAAGAAGTCCTCCTGAAGCCTGACTTTTGTCAGTGACTAAGCCTCTCACTGGAGAAACTGATGGACTAACTTCATGTGCTTCATCCACCTTTGCACTATTGTATTTTACTTTTCCTGAATATAATTGTTCTGTGAACCCACCAGGAGAGGAAAGCAAGATATAGCTCTTGCATATTGGGAATGGATTTACTCCATTTCACATTTCAGTCTTAAACAATCTTAAAACCTGAAGCCATGGAAATACAGAATCCTCATGATCGAGTGTACAGCTTAGTCCTGTAGAAGTTTAAATGAAATTTCTAAGTAACCTTTTAAATAAATACATCCACACCTCAGAAAATGTTCACTGTCACGGCACATACCCAACATTGCTTTTAGTTCATTTTTCATAAAGTATTAAAAGGAAAAAAAAAAACCCTTAATGGTAATATTGCAAGCATGAAGTAGACTTTAAAGAGAATCACAAAACTCAAACGGCACTACCTCTAGAAAAGCGGGCTGAATAAAACATCCTGAAAGTAGAATGCAGAACAGAAATGTATTTTTTCCAATTGCCATCTAAGTAAAATTGATTTTTCTATTCTTCTCCTTCATAAGTGTGACAGTGAGTATCTTCATGGAGCTCCAGGAACCTAAGAGAGCAATTGTGGCAACCATCATTGATGTGACCAAAGGTGAGTAAATTTAAGCTACTGAAAACACTAAAAGAGGAAAAATTCATGTCTAGCAGAGAAAGTACTAAGATTAAAAATGAAAAAGCATGGGTAGGCTAGATAAAATCAATATAACTTTTCCCAGGGTGTTCTTTTATAAACATTACTTTGGTTCTTCCTTGCCCACAATATATATATACAGAAAATAAAATGGCATTTTTATGACTCATAATCCCAATCTTTACCTCCATGAAGCTGTTCACAAAGACTTAGAAGCTGAATGGATTTAAGAGAGGAACCATAATGGCAAATCATACCTTTTTGCATCACACATAGCATTTAGGATTCCCATCTATAAAAACGAGAAGCTAATGGCAAAGCCACAAAATACTGCTACAGTTACAGTATCCAAATTTAAATTCTGAAATAGCAGCCATGAAGAAAGCTTAGCAATATAGCTCTCAGCTACATGGGACAGTGGGAAAATTGCAGAAACTACATATTTAATCCCTTTCTAGGCATGAATAAAACGTAGAAATGTATAAAAAGTATGCAAGACACTGCAGGCTGGACAGCAAAAGCCTTAAGATTTAAGATTTGGTTCCGTTTACCTCTGATAACAGGAAAAGAATATAAATAGCTTTTCTTTTCCCCCTTTTTCTTTCTTATTTGCTACTATATAGTACACTGTCTATCTAAATAGAATAGAATCAGGAAAAGAAAATAATCCCTGAAGATTTGCAGGCAAGACATAAGAAAAAACTCAGTTAGAGACACATATGAGCAACAGCCACACAGGAAAACAAGGGGTAAGAAGTAAAAGCTGACTGATCTTATGACTTAAATTAGAGAAAGATAACTAAGAATTCTCTAGCAATGAACCCTGGAATACCTGCCAACTTTTACAGATGCAGAGCAATGACAGAGGGAAAAAAAAAAGAAAGCTGAACTGAATACTGAAGCAGGAATACTGTAACAAAGCAGAATTAAGATGGAAGACAACTACACAAAAAAAAGGGACCAGTTTAGGACAAGAGGAGGAAAATAAATTCAGAAGACACAGGAAAAAATACACAAATTAACACATAAAATAAAGGGATTTTTAAAACAGGCAGAGATTAAACATGTTAATGAAGTGGCTGATGAGTGGATGTTAGCAGCAAAAAACGATAAGACTGGAAGAAATCTGGATATCTGGAGATAAAACCACAGAGAAGAAGAAACATACTCATAGTTGCCATGACACTCCATAAAAGTCCCATACTTAAAATGTTTTTTATTATTCCAATTTGAAAAAACAGTAATTCAAAAGCCAATTTGATTCAGCCTCCTGATTTTTAAAATTATTTGTAATAATTAGTTACTTGGAATTTCCATATGAACATTTCAAATTAGTGTTATTTGCCAGTATAACTGAGAAGACAGGCACAGCCCACCCTGTTGGACCACGGCCCTACATTGCACTTGCTGTCTTTGAACTCAGCAAAACCAGGAAAGACTGAAAATTGTCCAGGGAGGCTTTGAACTAAACTTTCCATTCACTTCAGTGAGCAGGGCCACTACAGAGCTCACATTTGACACATTGGAAGTAACTTCTACAGACAGAGGAAGCAAACTATGCAAGATTTGCTTTCACTCGGGAGATCTCTCATAAAAGTTCAAAAATATTTAATTTCCTCACAACCTTTTCTTGCCTACCAGAGCACTATGTGCTTTTTATAGTACTAAACACAATTTATTTTTCTTAAAGTCTATAGGAAAATCACCTAAAAAACTTTTATCATAACTTTATTTTAAAACTTTTTTAAAACTTTATTTTAAAACTTTTCAAGAAACTTCTGATCCAGTTTCACCACCACCCACTAAAAAAACCCCAAAAATCCCCATCCTAACCCACCCAAAAGAACATCCAAACAAAAACATATTTTTGATATGGTGTATACCGTCCTCTTTGAAAGCATCCCAGCTAAATGTGAAAAACTGCCAATGTTGCAAGTAGCCCAGGTAAAAAAAAAAGGTTAAAATATGAGAAGATGATATCCTGTAAGTGGCAGGGATTGTGTTGTTCATAGTCTTTTGCAAAGATTTGTATGGAGAAAAAGTAATTTAGATGAAAAATGAGCACTTAGAAATTAGAATGCTGTCAGGTACGATATCTGGAATCAGGCTGCAAATTTAGGTGGATGAGTTGTTACTGTCAGTCACCAGTGATGTACAATATTAGTACAGGAATCCATACAAAAGTTATATACTGCATGCAGAACCGATAATGTCATGAACGATCATTAATCTGCTAAACAGTAGGAAAGATTCCTTCAAAATAACAGATTTCATTTTTGAAAGAAAAATGATACTAGAAGAAATCAAAGACATAAGTGGATCACATTTATCTTATGCAATAATATTCTTTTAATGATAACAACTGAATCTTACAGTGTACTCTATATATAAATTTCATACATGCTACCTTCAAGCACTCAGTAGATCAATTTAATTAAACCATAGTTTCTCAAAATTGTGGAATAAATTTTATTCTGTGCCATTACCACAGATTAATACAGATGCATTTTTGAAGTGAAGTATACAGACTGTAGAGTAGATCTTCCCATAAATGTAGAGACAACTCAGTCAAAATATTAATTTATTATCTTTGTCTTTGTTGATGCAATAAAGTGTAATAGTAAGTATACTTTTATACTGACATCTGGCAATGAGAGGGTCAAGTCAGTGTAATAAAGCTGGCAGACTAGCACAACTGTCTCTACTTGTGTTATAAATATTACATAGCAGACATTTTCCGAATGAGAATATGAAGGAATATTCCAGAAAAAGAATGCAAATTTACCATGAACATCAGAAAATTGAAACAGCCATGAGTTCAAAAACTTGAAGCTAAATCATGGAGATGTCAAGACTTTGACACTGCAATCTTAATGTGGTTCAGAATACAGCCAGGAAACAGCTAACATGCATATACGAAGTGCCTTCAAACATATTTTTTTATCAAAATCTATGAGGATTATTACAAGACAGTTATTATATTTGTGAAGTATTTTCAAGCACTCACATAAAATGCAGATTAGATGCTTGATTAGTTTGCCCCATTTCCTTGAACTCTCTCCAGAACCATAAAAACGTTTTGTACACTGCAACTACCTTACAATACATCTGAAAGGAGATTGTAAATAATACGGCAAGATGGAAAGCACTAGAAAGTAAAACTAAGCCTTTAGATTGTGTCTTTTTCCTTGTTGTTCTTTGCTAAACAACATGCCATTGGATCTTATGGCTCTGAATCATCTGGTACTACCCATTAGTGGATAAGTTACTGAGTCAATGGTCTTAGAATATACAAACAAGAAAATCTCCAAAACCAGATCTCCTCTTTTAATCTCCAGCCTAAAGATATATTTCCACTTCTTTTCCCTAGCAGAAACTGGTTTTTTGGCTGGACTAGCAGAGACTCATGTGATTCTTGTCTTTGTCATGGAACTTCATTGAACATAAATATTGTTCACACCCAATATTTGTCAATACTCTATAATGACTGTAACTATTTAAGCTCCACATTCAAAGTCCTTTACACATGCTATATAGCCTGCTAACATTTCCCAACTCAACTGTAACTTGGCACTTGACAAAAGAAAACTTAATGCATTTGCTCATGGTCAAACAGCTGAAGTCTAGACCAGAGACAATGCACTGGTTTCCCTTTTTGAGTGATGTGGGGTTTTTGCTCATGTGTAAAACTTTGATAGACCAAGTATTACAGTGCATTGCAGATGCAGTGTGCTGCTGAATGCAAATCTCTGGCAGAAGCTCAGGGCAAACTTTGCAGACATGTATAGAAAAGGAGCAGATGTTGTGTGGTTTCTGGCTGCAAGATCAGGCACCCAGGTAATGCCAGTCCCAAATACCCACCACACCGATGCTGGAGTGGCAAACTCCCTTTACAGATACAAGAGGCATGCAAAGGAAGGGAGCCACTGCCTCTCCATCAGTTCTCACACTGTGGTCACCTCTCAATCCATCAAAGAGCTGTGAACAGAACTGTGCCAGAAAGAGCACCATGGTGTTTCTCTAACTTTGCGAATTCCCTATGCTCAGTTTAATTATATTAACTGCTCTGGATACTAATCAACACATCACATTATGATGATGCAGTTATAAATGTAATTATAAAAGCAACATGAATAATTTCATTAACTACATTTCAAGCTGTCTCTCTCCATTCCCTTTGTTGGCAACATACAATGGGTCTGCTCAGAACTTCTGGGAATTAGACCACAGACATATGACATGTTTGTACTGAAAAGCAGAGTCCTGCAGACCTGAATCAAGGAAAAAGTAACTTAGATGTCTGTTGGGAGTTTTGCCAGAATTATGACTGCAGTATTCAAGCCACTGTGTGCCAAGGACTCTGAAAATAAATGCTTCCTTACAGAAAATAATGTTTGATTTTAAAATCCAATTCAAGTACCCAGGTGGCAGGATGCAAGTCTGCCAGTGGCCCTATAAACACAGTGTCAATAACTGTCCATTCTTCTTTTTGCTGCTCACTCTTTGTAATCCTCCAGCAGTACCTGGCAGGCTACAACAGAGAGAATGGCCACGCTTGCTATGTGCCTTAGAAATAAAGGAAAGAGACAGTCTCAGTCAACATATAATTTTGTAGTCTCAGACAACATATAATTTAGGATTATGAAAATAAAAGATGGAACATGAAGAGTTTAAAGGACAAACTGCACCCACACTACCAAAAAAAAAAGTGCCACAGATGGTTTTAAAAAATGCCTCCCTGCTGCCTCCTGTCCTGGTACCAAACCAGCTTGCCATCTTTTCCTTCTCCCTTCTTCCACCCGTCAGGCCTCTCCTCTTCTCAGGCTGAGACAAAGAATTTTCAACAGCCCTTCACAAGAAAAACCAAGCCAGATTCCCACCCTCCAAGCCTTCTGCTGTCCTTACAACAAGCTAAGGCTTTGTTATCTTGATTCCTGTTTTAGAGTAGATGGCACAAGTGGAGGCAAGCAGAACTCCACCAGAGCAAGTGGCCTTAAATAACAGTTAGAGCATAAGCAACCCCAGACTGATCACTGACATTTTGCCAGGTGATGAACACAGTTCTCAGGCTGTCATCTGTGCAATGTGTTGCATTGTGCTGAGCACCCAGGTCTGTCCCATTTCCCAAGCTCACACTGCTCTAAAGCTTTGCTTACAACTAGATTCCAGCATGCTTCCACAAATCAAGAATACAGAGGGTCTGGAGTGTGATCAGCCATGCAAACACAGCCATGTCTGACAGGACAACAGTGATGGACATTTAGCACTTGACTGATTCAAGTCCTGAGTATCCCAGTCATGGAACTGACAGGGTGGTAGCAAATGCTGCAGAGACTATCGTTAAAAAATTAAATCTCAAAATGTTCCCACAGAAATGCTGCTTCTATTTGCAACTGATGGAGTTTTGCTGAGATAAAAGACAGGGTGAAGTTTCTTTATTCATTTCATATATGGGACTTTAACATGCTATGGACATGCTATGCTATGGAACTATAAATTAAGAAGCTAGAATAAATCTATTTTTCAGATGAACAAAGAAAATCCATGAGAAAATAGGTTGACATATTGTGTTTTACTCCAGCTATTGCTCTGAGTTGTAGAAGGATATTAACAAAAATTTTATCCAGAGATCCCACATGGGAAGTACACAGAAGCTGACTTTTGAAATAAGAAAACCTATACTAAGGTCAGGAACATTTTAAAATCCCTCCTTGTATTTATATCCAATATAATGACAATTTTCTGTATAAGGAATGACCTTAAAACAGGAAGCCTGAATATAGCTGGAGGATAGGATTCAGATGGATCCTACAGAAGGATGAGCTTACAACTAAATTAAAACAAACACATCATTAAAAGTATGTAAACAGTCTCATTCATTGAAGTATGCCTTTTCTTGAAAGCATTGTCAGTTTGGAGGACACAGACAGTGAGATTAGCTTCCTGCACATTGCCAAGGTGAAGGAAAATAAAAGGAGAAAACAGTTATAATTGTACTTTCTAATAAAATATATGACTTCAGAATCACATAGGGAGTTCAGACTATATAATTGTGATTCTCACTTCTTACAGATACAGTCTGTGCTGTTTAGGTTTTACATTGCAAATCTCATTTTTATGATTTCTAACTAGGCATAAAATCCCACAGTATGACAAAGGGTGTCAATATAAGGTCTCATCTTGGAAGTGCACTACTATTTTTTTCCTCTGTTAGTAAATTTTAAAATGCTTTTAAAGAAAGTTAGGCATGGTGATTAAGTTGAAAGGAGGCAACAATTAAAAGTCTGTCAGTCCCAAGTATTTTCTGCTCCTGTGTAATGAATGAAGAACTTATGGGTCTAATTCACCACTTTATTTTGGTGAAACTGTTATGCTTTCAGTGGAGTTATTTTGGTAGACAACCACAGTGCAAAAGAAATTAGGACATGTTGCACTTATATATGGTCCCACTGGATTCAGTTTTAAAGAAAAATAACAGAAAAAAAATAGAAGTAAAAAAAATCAAGCAAAGTGAACAACCATGAGAATTCTGCAATAAAATTTAGGAGACAAATATAATTCTTAAATTCTGCATTTCCATGATGTTCCAGAAGAATTCTACTGAAGAACTTGGGATGTATGTAGAAAAGGAGCATATGATATCTTGGAAACAAAAAGGCAGCAGAGAAGGCAAATTTTGCAAAACGTGGAAGATTACATGCAGAAGGAAGGAACACAGAACTGTTTCATGCTTAAACAGAAGAAGCAAGCAGATTCTGTTAAAACTTGTATGAGACCCTTATTGTTTCTGAAGTGTTGTGCTTAATAAGGACTTTTCTAGTAAGCTCTACCATAACCTGAAGGAAAAAGTGAAATTGCTGAAAAGTTCATGTGTAGAATGTCTGTTTTATATTGGTCTGTTGTTTTTGGTTTTGTTTTTAATATGACAAACATGAAAACATCAACAAATTTCACTTGCTTATGTTCTGATCAATATCAGGCATGATTTCTGCATGTTAAATTCCTAAAGATGGTTTTAATTGAACTTTACAAACTAGCAGGAACTATGTTAGTCCTCTTCTTAATTTCACTCTCATATTTGTGACAGCTGGGGAAGAGCTCAAGTAATTTCAAGAGGACATCATTTTCTCTGGAAGAAATACAGAACCAGTGATGTGTACAGAGCAGCCTCATTTTTTATCTGACTACAAAGACCAGGATATAAGGGCTCTCAAAATGCATTATTTTAAATTGGGAAAAATCACACTGACAATGCAGACCATTTCAGTGATAACTAAAAAATTGCATATTAGAACAGTTCTAATAAATCAGTGACATTTTAAACCAAACCAATTTGCATTTAAGATATATCTAAAACTAAAGCCCTCTACTGAGAACTGGAAATTGAATGGCTCAAAAGACATTGAGCTCACAGAGTTTGTTTTTTAGGTGGAGGTGTCAGCTAGTGACATGTCATCCCATTGAGGAGTCTTCCCTGAAAACTTTGATCCAATCACATAATTTCCCTGAACCCTTCAGAAATAGAATATCTGAATTCAAGCGGCCTCAGCTCTTTCCCGTCATTTGTGACTAGCAATGAAGCACTTGAATAAACTGTCTTTTAGAATGTAAATTGAAATTGCAATGTCAAAAATTTTGCTGGCTGAATAGAATATCCCTGTTACACATGAGCCTTTTTTCTTCTCCAAGTTGTGGTTACTTTCATGTTCACACTGAGAGCAGGTGGTCAGCATAACTATGTAGAATGTTTTGTTGAACACAGAAAATATTGAGCACTAAAAATAATACATACATTGTTTAGATTCTCCGGAGGAGCTCCCCAGATTTCATTGCAGCTTTTGAAACTCCAGTCCACAGTGTGGAAATAGTGAAATTTTATATGCTTTTTAGAAGCTTTTTAGAAGCTCCTTGTCACCTTGTGCTGAACAAATTACTGGAAAACAACAATTTTGAACATTTCCCTAGTGTCAAAATAAATAAATAAATAACAAATTTAAATTTGCTTCACAGATAAGCATGACCCTTTAAATAAGTTTTCCAACTACATTTTGGTATGCATATAAATCCCTCAGAGACTACTTACAGAATTGAAGGACTTTGGCAAATATATGCAAATATGTTCACACAAAAATTTGCCCAAGGGATGACTGTCCTAAAAGCTCTTCACAAAAGTCTCTTTGTCAACCGGGGGTACTAAAAATGCCCTGTAAGGAAGGTAATCTATCACAAACTGCAAACAAATAAGTAGATGAAAAAACACACAAAACAGTTTGCAAAACAATCATAGGCTTTAAAATATGTTTCCATAAGGGTTTCCTGACCAATATCAAACTAAGATTCATTTCAAACTTCTTCTCTCCCCTCCAAAAAAAGAAGGGTGAATTCACCAGATGCATTATATACCACATCTGTCACCTTGCTGTCAACTCCTAACACTTTTTTCTTCACCACTAACAAAAAGTTCAAAAGGGGAAGATCATCTGATTTTTCCTGACAATCCCTTTCCTATTTCCCAATCTGCAAGCATATATATTTGAGATATTTAGCTCTGGCTCGTTTGTTTCAGGTTTGATACTTTTCAGAAGCTTACTGTATGTGTGTTACCATATATGTCTCAATATGTTTTTTAAAAAAAAGGAAAGAAAGGGAAAAAATCATTCTGTTTCAAATAATGAGCATGTGCACCTTTTTGCCTCAGGCCTTCATACACAATTTAGCCAGAAAGCCAGGGCAGATCATGATTTAGCATTTGACATCTCTTGCCTTCAGGCCAGGGGAGACTAATACAGATTTCTGACTCTGAGCACACCATGGAAAAAAAAAAAGTGAGAGAGAGAGGCCTTTTATTGACTAAATGATAAAGAGGTTTGTAATGATAAATAACAGTCATTTTATTGTGGAATTCCCCAGAAAAGATGCATTCTGCAGTGTCTGAAGAAGCCTAAAAGCCGAAGCTGGTTCCCTGTGGATCCAAACCTGTTAAGCTCCAATCTTTCCAGGCAGAAATAGAGGTCGCAAATTGCATAGGACCTGCACTATTAAAACTGTATAAGCACGATACATAATCACTGCTGCATCCAGGACAGTTAGCACTAAGAGGATTAGCTGAAGGCTGCTTCTGGCTTTCTCTCCTTCAGCCTGCATCTAAAACAAGCCTGGTACACACCCAGACTGCTTGAGAATTTTCTGCCAGCTTTGATCGATAGTTTAATTGTAAACTTTGGGAGCAATAATGGATAATTCAGCTTGAACCGTCCATTATAAGCGCTGTTGCAGAGGATGGAGCTTTCAAAATTAAACAAGAGTTGTGTAATATTATTACATTTGTACTGCTCACCTACAGTTAAATTCCATTTACAAATACTGTCTTGACAATGTATGGAGTTCAATAAACATAGGCCCAGGTGGGTTGAATGGGGAAAGGGAAGAGGAGAAAAGCTGAAGCCAATTATTTGCCATCTATTCCAGAAAGATTTTTATTTTAACCTCACATATTAAAGCACATCGAAATGGAAACAGGAAGACAGGAGATAGAGACAGATTTAAGCACTAAACTAAGTTGTGGTTACTGTTTTGACTGCAGCACCATGATGGAAATGTACCTAAATGTCTATAGAGGAATTGTGGTACAACAATACCAGCAGAAAAATATCCCAGGAAAGTGGTAAACATGCACTGCTCACCAGGTAGTCTATGTTGGTGTAATCAAATTTTTAATAGGACTTGCACCAGTCACTTGAGCTAGACTGGAGATATTCATGCTATCATATGGGTCATTTTCTAAAACATGAGAAGACACAGCAGCATTCTGTGGTGAGAAATCATCCTGTCTTGGAAGATGAATAGACAGAATGGCCAGGAATTTAGCTATCAAGTTTTCTGGCAAACACACACTATCATACCACACATGGAAACACTTCCAAACAATTCTAAAATGAGGAGCAAGGAAGAGGGCTTGAAAGAACATGGATTTTGAAATAAAAGCAGTTCTGCAGGCAAAAACTGAATTCCGTTTACAGAATCAAGCATTTTTCTAGTTTTATTAGTAAATTAGTTGCTTGAACAAAATTTGCTCAAAATTTACAACGTGAGGTTAGAAAAGTAACTCATGCTACCAGGTTTCCAATGAATTTAGGAACTCAAGTCAAATTTACTCCATAAACCATTCCACAGCTTATTTGTGTTAAATGAATTGCCTAATCATAGCAAGACCGGTGAGATAGGAATGAGTGTCAATGTCACAAAGATCTTTTTCCACTCCTCATAAAGGCCATTGACATCCATCGAAAATCTCCACAAGCCCCTCTTAGTTTTCTCAGCCAAACTCTCATGTTTTGAGCTAATGACCAGGACTCAGGGCCAGAAGTATTTTGTCTTGGCTTCCTTTGTTTTTGAGAAGGTGACATCCATATTTAACTATGTCCTACACACAAAGGTCAGCTAAAGCTCTTCCTGCATGCTCTCTCGTGCCTGATTAAATGCAATTAAATGCATAGTATTCCTACTGCCTTTCTTATAACCCAGCTAGGACACCTTGACAGAAAAATGCCCAGCATGAAGAAAAGGAGCAAAAAAGAAAAGGGTTTTTTTGTTTGCTTGCAAACCTGAAGCTCCACTTGAAAAAGCAAGCAGGTAGAAAGCAAACTAGGTACTTCAACTTGCAAACTTCAACAGTGCAACTTGCAAACCAGGAAGCTGCTGGACTTGGCAGACAAAGCCAGGTAGCACCAATTTTTGGTGCACAACAGTACCTGCACTGTATGTAAGCCATTGCCATGGAAATGCTCTAACTTTCATGGCTCAGTTATCTTCAAAGAAAACTTAATCTCATTCCACTCGTTTTCTGTTACAGCAAAGAAGCATTTTTCCTTTTGCAATAAGTTATTTGTAAAATGATGCAGATTTAGGCATCATAAAGTATTGACACATTTTTAGCCTTTAACTGTGGATTTTCCTCTTGGGAAATGAGGCAAATAAAAATTTTCTTTGCTGATCATTGGTTTATAATGCCACCATATTGCTGCCAGCTCCAACAAAGAACTGCTTGCACCAACAAAGACTCCTTCAGGCTGTGAGAAGAGACCAGAGTTTGCAAATGGATTCTTCATTCCAGGGAATCAGGGAATTACCTATGGCTCTAACAGTGTATGCTTGGAGAGAGTCAAACTGCCATCCACCATCAGGAGCAGTGTGGCCAGAAGGACCAGAGCAGGGATTTTCCCTCTGCACTTGGCATGGGTGAGGCTGCATTTCAAATCTTATGCTCAGTTTTGGGCCCCTCTCTACAACAAAGACATTGAAGTGCTGGAGCACATCCAGAGAAGAGCAATAAAGCTGGTAAAGGGTTTGGAGAACAAGTCCAATGAGGAGTGGCTGAAGAAGCTGGGGATGTTTAGCCTGGAGAAAAGGAGGCTCAGGGGGAAATTTATTGATCTCTACAACAACCTGAAAGGAGGGTGTAGCCAGGTGAGAGTCAGAGTCTTCTCCCAAGTTACAAGTGATAGGATGAGAGGAAATGGCCTGAAGTTGAATCAGCAGGGGTTTAGATTCAATATTAGGAAAAAATTTCTTAATTGGAAGGGTTGTCAGACATTGGGACATATTGCCAAAGGAAGTGGTGGAATCACCATCCCTGGAAGCATTCAAAAAACCATTTAGATGCAGAACTAATTTTTTGCCAGATCTTTAATCTGATCAGGTACATATTAGGAGAATGTTACAGGAACAGTTATCAACTACAAGCAGAAGGCAGCTTATGATTAATTCTGCTTGGTAAAGATGATTTCAGTTTTAAAAATAGGAACAAACTGAAACTATTGACATAGAGTTGTTTTTTCCAGGATATTGAGGCTAAAACTGAAATACTAGGAAAATCAACAGAGTCCATCAAACATGTCTTCCAGCTTTCACTGGTCCTTCACATAAAAAGAAATTAGGCAAAACTATGTGTGTAAAAATAAGGTGGAATTTTTTGGCCTAGTTACTGCGGTGATTGACAGAGTTTAATCTATCAAATTGTGTGCTGTGGTCACAAGCCATCAACCTGTGCTCAGCAATCACAGGTTCAAGGATAAGTAGTTAGCATCTGTCAGAATTGAGACAATGTTAACCCAAGTAGAGGTTTAATAAAAGCAGCCTATTTCTTCCTCCTTTCCTGAGAAACAATTTAAGAGCAATGCATTCAAAGGGGAAAAAAAAGGTAAAAAAAGAAGGTATGTACGTAAAGCTAGGACTTTCTGGTTGTGTAATTTACAATACAGTTTGGCCTTTAGTAATCATTTGCTTTGCTTAAAATGGATAGACCAAAAATCACGTAACCCAACTGAAACATCACGATTCACTTTAATCTCTCTCCCTCCCTTTTCCATTTCCCAGGGTCAGCCACCAGTCTCAAGACTATCTGTCCCATTCCCCCCCTTTTTTAACTCTCCAGAACAAAATTTCTGAAATTTATTTCTATCAGAAAGCTTAACAGAGGTGTAACAAAAAAGCATGCAAAACCAAACCACTGCAGGTAAGTACACCTAATTATTCAGTACATATAAGCTCATTCTGTCAAGAGGCAGGGCTATGGTTGCCTATGCTCTGGCTTAGTTTATCCAGAATGAGCTGTGATCCTTCAGACCCTTTGTCTCTCTCTTGCACTTGACATGCAGCGAATGCCCACAGCCCCGTTCCTCTCAGAGCTGGATATTGGAAGAGTTACTAAAACATTTAAGAGGCACAAGAGTTCTGTTCTTTCTCAGCAGGCTCATGTGAAAAGAACTAAACTGGCATTTGCAACTGTGGAGTTTCTTATTTCCAATTTCCTTTGGCTCTCAATAGCATTTTTTCTCAAGACTAAATTCATCCCAGTATATCTGATAAGGGATTTTTAAAAATACACATTTTTGGTGAAGATACAGTATTCATGTGGGCATCCAGCCATTTCTTTCAGAAAGACAAAAGTACTTTTATGCAAGCTCTTTAGTTTTCTATTTGTAGAAAAACTTCTTGGCAGATGCTGCTTAATTGATATGCACATTTCCAAGGTCACTTTTTACAACAAAATAAATATTTCCCTCTGTTCCCTTTCTAAATCCCTGCATTTTCCTCATGATGATATCTATGACAACAGGACTGTGTGTTTGAAGCACAGGGTCACACTCAATTTTTCACAAGCATACATTTGTCCTTGGAAGAGGTTTTTGCTGTCTGCCCAGCAGTGCACTCTGATGGCACACATGACAGCCTGAAAAGTTTGGGAAGAAAGAGTTGCAGAAATGCTGTGCAAAGAACTCTTGTTCCCTTGTTTGGGAACAAGGCAACAAACCTTGTTGTTGGCAACAAGGTTTATAACCACAAGAAAAGCACTACTAATAAATGTTGGTCTTCTGATACACTGCTTAGTAGGATCCTGTTCTGTAGCCCCCAGCTCTGGCTAAGTGCCACTGCCATTAGAAACCCACGATAAAATGCCTCTTGATTTTAACAGGATGAGTTATGCCAGTTATATTGCTTGCTTTTAAGTACCCTAACATAGTGTCCTTATACCCAGATCAGATATACAAAATCAGCTGGGTTTATTTAGTTACTTACTGTCCTTGAAGGTTTTGCAGCTCCCTGTGGCCTGTGATTTTTCTAGGAGAGGTTCAGCTCCATTGTCTCCATCATGTCTGAGCAGCTCTTGCTTCCAATCACTTGGTGGTGCTGCAGGAGAACCAGAAGGGGCTTCTCCAAACCTGCCCATAGGGAACTTATTTTTCCCTCTTCTCTAGAAATGATTAATGAAAATAATAGTCTGGCAATATGTTTTAGCCAGTCAGGGAGACAACTGACCAAACACTTCACCTATATCCCAATGCTCCATAACAGCTCTGTGGTTTTTAGCACCTGTTGGAAAACAGGAGAATAACTCCTTCAAGGCCACAAAGTGCTGGTATCTGTGCTCAGCACAGGCAAAAAACCCAGATGCTTTTCAAAGTTAAATGGGCACTACCTTTGGGATTAAAACATGTCATTTACTGCCACCTGTACTTTAGTAGTAGGAAGGGAGACCAAGCCAGTTATGTGAAGACACACACCAAACACGAGGTAATCCACACTGAAACAATCTTACAGTTTCAAGACAAAAGAAGGTGGGCAGTAGAAGAAACAAATATCAGTATACAAAATATTTATATTCAACATGAACTGCAAGAAGAGAGGTCACTAGCACGGTTCTGATGGACCTTTGTCAGGAATTCAGAAAGGGCTTTTTAGCAGAGACAGCAATGGCTTGTTGCTTTGGATTTTTGGGGCCAGGTTTTGGTAGCAGCAGAGCTCCAGGGTGGTTTCTGAGAGAAGCTGACAGGAGCTTCCCCCATGTCTGACAAAGCCATTGCCAGCCAGATCCAAGACAGACCCATCACTGACCAAGGCTGAGCAACAGTGGTAGCAATTTTGGGATAGTACGTTTGAGGAGAAAAAGTTGTCACACAACAGCAACTGCAGCTGGAGAGCGGAGTAAGAATATGTGAGAGAAACAGGCTTGCAGACACCAAGGTCAGTGAAGGAGGAGAGGGAGGAGGTGCTCCAGGTGCCAGAGTAGAGATTCCACTGCTGCTGCCCCAAGAGATTCACAGTGGAGCAGAGATCCACCTGCAGCCCATAGAGGACCAGTTGGATGTGCACAAAGGGGGCTGTGACCCTGTGGGAAGTACATGCTGGAGAAGGCTCCTGGCAGGATCCTCAGCCCTGTGGAGAGGGGAGTGGGTCTGCTGCTCCACCCTGGAGCAGTTTGATGGCAGGACTTGTGACCTCGTGGAGACCCACACTGGATCAGGCTGTTCATGAAGGATTGCATCCCACAGAAGGGGCAGCAGATGAAGAACTGCAGCCTGTGAGAAGGGCTCACCTTGCAGAAATTCATGGAGAACTGTGTCCAATGGAAATGACCCCACACCAGAGCCAGGGAGGAATGTGAGGAGCCCTCTCTCTGTGGAGGAAGGAATGGTAGAGACATGTGATGAACTGATCATAGCCTCAGTTCCACATCCCCCTACACCACTGTGGGGAGGAGGTAGAGAATTTTGGAGTGAAGCTGAACCTGGAAAGCAGGGAAGGGTAGGGGAAGGTGTTTTTAAGATTTAGTGTTTAATTCTCATTATCCTACTCTGACTTGTTTGGCAATAAATTAAACTAATTTTCCCCTTGATTGGCAATAAATAAAACTAATTTTTCCTAGATCAAGTTTGTTTTGCCTGTGATGCTAATTGGTGAGTGCTCTCTCCCTGCCCTTATCTCAGTCCAGGAGCCTTTTGCTGTATTTTCTCTCTCTGTCCAGCTGAGGAGGGGAGTGATAGTGCAGCTCTGGTGGGCACCTGGGTTAGCCCACCACATAGGAGTTAACAGAAGGTACAAGTGAGCACAATTATGACTCAGGACACACCAAATTTCCATCATCTCCTGCCAATCACTTCAAGAAAAGTCCCAGGGAAATTCCGATAAACCGAACACTTATAAATGTTTTGTAAAATTTTGTGGAGATGAAAATGCAGTTGCATACCCTGCAGTATACAGGAGTATAGGACTATAGGAGGATAAAAAATAAATCAAATATATTTCCCCAGATATATCCTCTATTATTATGTGTGAATGTTGGTACATGGATTTCTATTAAAATGGGGGTGCTTAATTTCTAAGACACTAATTTTGGTACAAGTGATGTTCAAGTCCTAGCTAATCACAGTGGGAGAAAAATCCTAACAGCAGATTCTTAACATCTTCTACCTCAAAATAGTAAGGTCACTACTCTCAGGAAAGCTGACCAGACAGCTCTGCTAGCAGCCTCCATGCATGTGGGAATCAGGATTCCAGTTTTAATACTGAAACCTGCAATATGTTTTCATCCCCACAAAGGCAAATTTTCCTTGCATGATGCTTTTATGAAGATCAGCAACTGAGGAAACAAATATTGCTCTAAGCTTGGCAATGGCTAGTCCAAAACCCTTCAGGAAAGAGCCAGTCACAAAAAAGCAGATAATAATTCCCTTGTGCTGACATCCACTTCCAGTTCTTACTGTGGCAGCAATTCACCTTCATAGGGTTAAACACATTTCCATCTGTTGGCTGCCAAAAACCAGCATTTACTTGGAGCAGAAATGAATGGACTTGCGAGCACAACACAACTTTTTTTCCTTTTCTGTGTGGGTGTTTCTTTACTTGAAGGAAAGCTGTATGAAAGACAAGGAAAATGTCTTTGATGTGAATGTGCCATTTTGAAAATAAAGGCTCCCTCTCACATACTCAGAATTTTACCAAGAAGTAGCAATTACAGGATTATCTGTGACTTCAAACATGAATTCTTTGGATGCTGTTCTTGCCTTGCTTTGTTACATTAATAATTATGTTTTAAGCAATCTGGGATTTTTTTTCCTATTTACAAACTATAGTTTGGTAATAAATGTGCAATCACAGAACTGCTGACCAAAAAGGGAAGTTTGCTTTCTGTCTTGTTATAACAAGTTTCAGCAGATAGCTAGTTAACATAAAAGAAATATTTCTTCAGTTCCTTTACAGGAAGAAAGAGGGTAGACAAGCCATGAATTTCTGAATGAGGTTTTGGTGTTTGGCTTTTGTAGGACCTGATGAAGTAAGTGTGCTTACTTTTACATAAAAATTTGAGCTTGAAATTTGGAAAAGGTGTCTTCAAGGCATCCAGAAAATCATGCAAGCACTAAGAAATTCTTATCAAGCAAACTACCAGCTGTTATTAGCACCCCTGCTTTGATCAAGAAGATGGGAATTTTTGTTTAAATAGCTGACTACAGTCAAACTGTGACTCCAAATCAAAGCATTTAGAAGAGCTGGTGGCACAGACACTGCTGGGGAATGGGGCTGTGCCCAGGTGGTGACCTTCACTAAGGGACAGAACAGGCAGTCTCTGCAAAGCCACAGTCAAACATTGTAGAAAAGGGCTCAACAGTTGCCTTCTTAGGTGCCCCAAAAAACATTGGAATAATAACATTCACCAATGCCAGAACTCTAGAAAAATGTTTCAGTACTGGAATTTAACATGGAAGAAATTTTGTCACTCTTTTAATTCCTTGGGAAGCCCCAGGAGAGAAGACACACAAATACAGATATCTGTAAATCAGACTGGAGTCCAAAGGCTGCAAGGATTCTTTAAAGTCACTTCAGTTTTCTTTTATGCACCTTGGTCTGCAAGTTCATCTTTCAAAGAATTTTACTGTTACAATAAACTCACACATAGTTTGGCTGAAAAAAATATGGGAGTTGGAACAGGAAGTAATTGAACATGTCAAAGAGTAGCTGGAGGTTTTTTTCTGACAGAGCTATTTCAGAAATGCTAAGGACTTCACTGTCTGAAATGTAAAAAACATTCTGCTTCAATATTTTCTAGAGAGAACTGGTTTTCCCAGAAGGACAGTTTGCATTTTAAAATTCACCTATGACTTAAAAAAATTCAATATTTAAAAACAAACAAAGAAAAAAATCAAAAACCTCAAACATCACATTTATACAGCCTGATGGAACAATTCAATATATGCTGGCCAAAGCACTTTGACTGATTAGAAACATTCTTCCTATTTTTTTTTTTTAGAGAGAAATGAAAACATTCTGTGCTGGTTCAAGCCATGAAAAACAAAATATCCTTTATTCACAGCAACAGTCATAACACCTGTGCAAGCTACAGAAATAGTATTGTCCTCTTCTTGAGGAAGCTGAGCACACAATAGTCCAGTGACTTACCCAAGATCACATAAGAAGTCAATATTATTGCAGAGAATTACTCCCTTCCCCTTTCCTTGTTAGTGAAAAGTATTAACAGGGCCATCAGAAAAAAAAAAAAAAACAGTCAACTCATCCTGCCAGTCTCTGCAAACAAAAAGAAAAAGCCCAAGTGAAATATGAGTTGGAGGTAGATCCTATCAGAACCATCTTGCATCTACCATACTTAGAAATTTCATTCTGAGAGTGGATTTTTTTGTCTGGCTGTTGATTTCATGAATCTTTGAAAGCATTGAGCATATTAGAACATTCAGAACACTTCACATCAGACAGAAACCTCCCATGTTTTGGTTTTTCCTTTAGAGATTTCCAAAGCCTTACTCTTGTCAAGAATACTTCCACCTACACAAGAATTTACACTTGGTTACTTGACATGCAAACCACCAATAGCAGAGAGAATTACTCTACTTTTCAATGGCAGCTTCAAGGTGATCCTGTAAAAACCAGCTCTCAGCAGAACAGGAAGACCACAGTGCTGAGGGCTCCTTGGGACAATTGCATGTGTGCACAGAGAGGAGTTTCAGTGCACTGATGACACACAGCTCTGTCTCTCTGCCCTACTTCACCCTGCATGTTAAATCTCTGCCCTGCAGGAATACCAGAAAGGTATTTACAGAAGGAGGTCTCTGAACTGTTTCGTCCTATATCTGGGGAAAAATGGAAATCTTGCTATGGGGTGTAAGAGTGTTTATACTGTTGATTTGCCATGATTGCTGCTTTTGCTGCCAAACAGCTCAGCTTCATTATTACCCCATGAGCACCAGGTTTGCAGGCACCTGACATACACAAACCCCAACTTAATTAGAGATTGTGCACCTTCTAACATCATAAGATTTCAGTCCCTTCCTGGACTCCTGCATTCCACTCCTATTTCATCAAAAGGAACAAAGACTACCTTATCTAATCAGATTGAAGGACATCTTTTATTCTCCATCAAAAAGCATGACAATGGTGCCTCACAAGTAGCTTGAGTCTTTAATGTTTATGTTTTCAGTTTGAGCAAGAGGAAAATAACAGGTTTAGCTTTTGTAATTCTGTACATACTTCCCAAAAACAGTCCAGCTCTATTCTGACCACAGAAGTCCTTGCTTTCCAAATACAGGAATGTGTTAGATGAGCCTGGACAGAAACAGGACTGAAATGAGACCACAACATTCATTTTTATCTTTAACTCTTGGCACTGAAATGTGGGTCTAGAGAGATGCCACAAAGCCATTTTGAAAATAGTTTCCAGAGGACAAAGCTAAAATCTGGGCTTCATTGCACTCTGTCCCATAGATAAAGATTTGTGCTAAAGTGTTTACAGATTGTAGAGGAAGCAGACACGCATTTTTCCCAAATATGCATGAAAAGATGATGGCAGACTGAGGAGCTGATCCTGTTCTTCCAGTGTGCCATACAGATTAGCACAGAACACTTTGTGCATTTTTACTTGCATAAAATTTTGCCTGCCCTGTTGAGGTGACCCAAAGCAAGCAAAGGACACAAACTGTGCTTTTTTTAGTGGAAGAGCATCTCTTGAGAAAAGAACCACATTTGCCTTGCCAAAGATTATGATAAAAAAGAACTCAAACAAGAAGACTCCCACACAACTCTAGTACTGTAGGTATTCCTTTATTACAAGAGTTCTCTTGTGCAGAAATAGGAGACTGGCCTTTCACATGTCCCAGGAAGTGTGCATGATGCCTGTCTAGCTTAACATCCCCAAGACAAACACGTGTGAGGGAGAGGATATTGCACATCCCTGAATACTCTCAAGGACTGCAGTGAAAACCAAGACTCAAACTACTGCTAACAAATGCCCAGTGTTATCATGGTCAGAACTTCCTGCAAAGCCACATTTCCATTTTCTATTTTGCCTGATCTTGGCTGAGCTACTTTACTCTAAACCAGATACGTGCACACAAGAAGGCTTTAAATAATCTACTTTTTGTTACCAGTAATGAAAAAAGAAGTCTAAGCCTAAGAATAACCATGAAACGAATTTTTCTTGCAGCTCCATCCTAATTACTGCCTGCCTGCTAGTAGTCTGACTCCATGCAGCAAAAAATATGTAATTCAAGACATATTTGATGCATGCTTTTAGAATGTTGAAAAATTATGTTCACATGTTTAACAGTCCATTTTTAAAGGCAGCATCCTGCACTCCTTCCCAAGAACTGCTATGGTTCATCAGTTGTCTGTCAGACCTCCTGTCACACTCAAATGAATTGACAAAAAATCCCATTACAAAATGCAGAAAAGAAGCACAGCTTCTTCCTGCAATCATATTTTGTAAGTAGTAAATCCAGACTACACAAAGAAATTTGTCAGCAATAAATTCAGTAGAGAAACTTAATGGTTGTAACGGACTACACTTGTGTTACAACAAAATAATAATTTCCTGATTAATTCATACTTGTACACCACAGCTTCCCTTTTTCACTTTTCAGCGTTAAGCAGTAATCCCATCTATTCACACCCATGGCATATCAGTGAAAGAAACCTAAGAACTGCATACTGAATCGTTTTTAGACTTTGAAAAGATACAGAGCATTGTCTGAAACGCACATTTTGTCTCAGGACCCAGAAACACCACCAGGTGTACTGGTTAAGATAAATAACTTGCATAAATACATAAGATACTTGCATAAGATAAATACTTGCATAAGATAAATACTTGCATAAGACAACACAAGAAAGCAAGGGGACACCTTGATCAAACAGCCCACCCTGTTCCAACATTTAATAGTAGCATTTCTTTGTTTTGACACTGTAAGAGCCTTCTATTACTACAAAAAAGCCTTTTCCAGCAAACATCCTAGTGGAAAGAATATCCTATAACTTCCTGGGGGAGCTGAAGAACACTGCAAACCCTAAAGACATAGTCTTGATAAAATTCCCATCAGAGACCATCAGACTCAGGCAAAAATATTTAATGCTGGAGACCACAGGAATCAGGGACTAAAAAGATGTACCAGACTACAAGAGCCAGGTCCCTTGCAGACATGTCACAGGAGTGGGTGATCCACAATTTATCAATATGGAAGTGTTGTCAAAGGTTACGCCACAACAGAAAACAATGGGGAGAAAAAAATCATTTACATCATAAGTCAGAGATTGCCAACATGGAACCAAATGTTGAGAGAGAGATTCCAACTTCGGGATTGGTCTCAAGATGTCCACACACCCAGCTCTAAATCAAAGCAAAAGCTCTTAAGTGAATTACAATTGTTCAAGTAACTAGCAAGAATGTGGTAGAGGATACTAATACCTTAGAAAAGATTAAAAAATACTTAGCAGTTAGCATAGTAAAAATAAGCAAGGTACCAAGCTATGATTATACACAGCATCGACCTGTTTAATAATTTATCAGTTCTTATTGGGCAATGGTTAACTTATACTAATCATTTTATCAATATTTTTTTTAATATGAAATGTGAATGAAAAAGTGCTAGTGGCAATCCTGAATATGAGAATAACTCAGTTAACAGGCTGACAAAAAAAATCCCAGGAAGATCTATAAAAGAGGCAGTTGAACATAAATTCCATGATGTAAGCCTATGAGTTTTCAAAGCATCAGGATTTGTCAGCAGGGTCAAAAATTACCTTTTTTTTATTAAATAGAAAAATGTTTGGAGAAGTATCACACCTAAAGAAAAAGTTAAATGAAAACAATAGATAACAGGAACATCTTCCTATGATTTAGAAACTAGTTACCAGTTTACAGTTTAGGAAGAAGTAGAACATGGGTCCAACAAACTAAAAAAAGAAAATACATGACAGGATAAAATAAGGCAATAGAGAGGTGGGAAAATGTGCTAAATTATATGAGCTAGCCAAAAATAAAGAAGATTAATAGGAGACTTAAAAGGACACAAAAAACCCAGGACACCATGTATTTGAAATTCAACACAGAAAAGGAATATTAACTTTCTCTGAAAGGAAAAAAAAATTCTTAGTTTCACACATGTATAAGTAGCTACTGCAGTGAAAACTAAAGGGAAAACCTGGAACACTGTAACAATAAAAGGAAAGCAATTTGCACAGCTGTATGAAAGTGTATTTCTCTTGACCACCTGCCTACATGAAAACTTACTACAAGTTCCATTTATGGAATACCAACAATGAAATAGTAACTTTTGAAATTTATTACATTTCTTTACTTCTAACACCAACTTCATTATGATAAACTCCATCTTAAATAAAACACAGGAGATAAAGAAAGGGCACGAAACTTAGCAGTGGTACTGAAAAACTTACCCAGAAGTAGAAATAAGAAAGTTGAGCACTATTCTATTGAAAGAAACACTGACAAGAGTTAATGTAATGGGGAAAAGGATGGGTACAAACAGGCAGTTGACAGTGTTGCTGCTGGCTTAGAGGAACTATAGCTCCCTTTCCAGTGAGCTCAGGGAAATGCAATCTTCACTCCCAATTTGTTCCCATACAGGTGCTGGGGTCTGTACCTCAGACACAAGCACATGCAGCCCCAGCGTGTGAGGCTCTGTTGTTCTCTCTCAACCACCTACACTTCCCAATACTTGTGGTTCACTGATGTGATACATGACTGCTGACAATCTGAAATGCATAGTTTTTTATCAATCTTTATAATTGCATTTTTGAGTCAGTGTTTTATCAATAAACAGGCTTCTTTCATGTATACCACCTTCTGAAATACTTGAGTACACAAGGATTGACAGAAAGGATATAGATATCTGCTAATGTAATTATTTTTTTAATCTATTTCATAAACAGAATAACTGTTATCAAGATATTTATTGGTTATTGTCCAGAAAATACTATCTTTTAGTCTTCTACTATGATTTGAAATGATTCCCAAACTCGCTAAGGTATCCTTATCCACAAAAATGCTGAGGAATTTCTGAATTAACATGATGCAAGGACCACAAGACCTGGGTCACAAACAACGTCTTTTGCTCCCAAAGCAAGCTTCTATTACTGTGGGCACCGAATCAAGCTTTGCCTTAACAGGCAAGAAATGATGAGTGAGTTAACAGCACAGAATTGCCATGCTGAAAGACAAGGGGAGCTGTTCAGTGCAGGTGCAAAATTCCGGAGGCTCGAGGCACATAATGTCAGTTCTCATAAGTAATCATCTTCCAACACTGCTATTATTTCAGGTGCTCCTCACTATTTACATGGAAAACAGTTGTCATTATTTCATCATCCGGCCACTTCGGAGGACTCTGCAGGATTTAGATAATGCTTTTTAAAAATTGCGTGGATTATTGAATTAAACCAAATTGATTTGTTGGCTTGAGAAAGGGGTGAGAAAAAGAGCCTTATTGCCATTACTCAGTAAGTTTATTACAGATTGCTCACTAAACAAAAATTACAGGCTTTGTTTGCATGTTGTGTGACAAACTCGAAACTACAAGTGTTTACATGTGCTGCACGCATACACTTTGGGGTTTTAATAGCTGGTTGACAAGAGATTAAAGGCAGAAATATGGCATTTTATTAAAGCAAACATATCAGTATGCCTACCATGATAAAATGATCTAGTTTTCTTCAGACACAAAAGTTTCTGTTGAGTGATACCTTTGAAATTCCTTGAGGGCACCCTATTATTCACTTTCCTCAGCAGAGAGCAGCTGCAAATGGTCTCCAATTTTCAAAGAGTATTGCCTGGTCATTCTTTACTGTCAAAATGAAGAAGAGCATAAAAGTTAAGTCAATAAAGTAATATGAAATGCTTAATATAAAAATTCAAGAATGAATGATTAACCATTAAAAACTTACAGTAGCTATTTCAGCCAGGAAAAAAAATTAACATTTCCCTTGAAACCTATTAACACTCCTTGTAAACAATATTCTTTCTCGAAACATATGACCTTTCCTAATGCTCTCCATACACATGGCATTTTTCTTATATCCACTTTACCTTCACTGATATGCAGCTGAATTCCTTGGAAGAGGGTGTTTAGAGCCCCTTCCTCTGATGCACTGAAAAAAATGTACCCTTTGATTGCATTCCCCTTCGCAAATACACCTAACTTTCAGCTTTAGATCTTAAAATCCTTTCCTCATCTGAGAGTCCCATGGCCTGCTGTGGCTGTTGACATGCCACCAGAATTTGAGCCGCAGCCAAGTGCTGATCATAAAATTGCCCTCTCTCCTTTGAGCCCCTGGTAGCTACAGGTATGTGCAGCAGGTGAAATGGTGCTTCCCTGCTGCATGGAGCTGGACAGGACATTTAAAAATCACCAAATTATCTCAGTTTCCGAGCCTTGGGTGGCTGCTTTCACTAAGCAATCTTCTGCACAGGAAATATGATCCAGTTTTTAGGAAAACAGAAATTCTCCCACTTCTGGCCTTTCTTAGTACCAACTTTTCCCTAAAAGTGCTGAATGTGTGAACTATGTATTGTGCAGGTAACCCTGAGGAAAAAAATCACAGGGAAAATGCCTGTATTTTGCATCTGAGACTGACAGATGTATTGGTCCAAAACTACCAAAAGACAACTTTAGGAGCACACACAGGGCTAGAACCTGAGATTCCACTGGTTCCACAATGACAGTGTAAGCAAAAACAATGGTAAGGTAATTTGTTTCTTGCTGGAAGCAATTACATCATTAGAAAGATTTTGTGACAAAAATTATTTAAACAGTGATGGAATTGGAAGGTGCACAGCAAGGTGAGCATCAATGCTGCGTGAAGTCACAGTGTCAAGTCCCCAGTTGAAAAAGGTGTCAAAGGAAGGGGAGGGTGACAACCAGGGCTGGCTTCCTATGGCCCACTCAGAGTACATAGGTAATTGCCACTGGGGTTACGACTTCTTATTGGGATTTCTCCTTCTTATTGGGATTCATGGGAACAGCCCAGCAGGCCAACATTCTGTGCAAGACAGCACACCACAGTGACAGTGACGACAGCGGATCTCTGAATTTCATGCCTACTGGACTTTGCACGTATTTTCTGACATAAGAAAACACACTTGCAGATCACTTCAGTTAGATCATAAGCAGATTTTTGGGGAAGGCAAAATCAGAGAAACACCAATTGGTAAAGTCAAGGCAACCATGGCTTGCAAAAATGCAACCAAAAATAACGAGCAAATAATCAGTAACTTAAAATCCTTCCATTAGGAAAATACTCTCTAAAATGCAGAGTAGAGCTCAACTCAGATAATGCAAAAAACACAGATATCCACTTGCAGTTCTAGCAATTCCAGAAGGACAAGTAATACAGGTTATAGGGAGTTAATTATCTGCATCATTCAAGAGGATAACTTCTTTCTGAATTTAGAGACAGGTGTCTAAATACAAATATAAATACAAATATCCTAATATTGCAGGACCCATCAAAGCAGGAGAACAGGGCTCTGAGCTCCTCCCTGGTCTAGTAAAAGGTCATGGCAGGGAGGATTGTAACTAGATGATCTTTAAGGTCCTTTCCAATCCAAAACATTCTGTAATTCTATGATTTTTGGTTATCTGGGAAACTGGAATTCCCACTTCATTAGCTGCCTGTGCTATAGACACAGAATCTGTGGGGGAAAAAATACATAAACCAGGGATCATAAGTCACACTTCAAAATGCAGTATTTGAAAAATTGGACTGAAACACAAAACTCTGTCTTTACTGCATAGACTGAACCCATACCAAAATAATCACAATTTACATATATCCATAAGGAACTTAAACAACTTCCCTGAAGTGCTGCTTGAATGTATCTCTGAATAAAAGAAAGAAGCACCCACATTCTTCACTGTACAACTAAAGGTGTCTAAAGAATATCAGTTTACATCAGGTCTACAGAAGACAGTGAACTGAAGTGAACCCCACATTAACAGGCCTTGTTTCCTTGTTACAAACCTTAATGCAAACTGTAGGTAATTAGATGTTAAGTAGATCTTTCAAGACAGCAATTTAGAAAACACAAAGCCACAAGCATCAGTGATGGATATTGCATTTGAAGTCACATTTAAAGTGAAGATGGTAAAATTTACATTGTAACTGGTGAATCTTTGAACTAGTGCTGCAGTGTTACAGCATTTACTCTAATAATCTTGGAAAAACACACTTTACATGTACTCTGATTTCAAATAGAAATAGTGGAAACGTCCTATATTAAAAGCCTTAAAAGACTTTTCCACAAAGCTAGAAAAAATTCAGTGAGGTGCTGAATTTAATATGAACATTTTAATCAAAGTAATCTTAATTCAAAGAAACAAAATTGGGGATAGCTCAGACAGGCTTATACAAGCCTATTTAAAATCTTGTATTTTTGCTTAAACTAACATATTTTGTTCAGTCCCACTGAAATTTGTACCTCCAGATTAAAAAATAAGTTTTAGTTTCTTCATTTTCCTGACAGGAATCTCAGTTTTCATGGTCTGACATCATTAAAGATTACCACTCCCTCCAAAGAATGATTAAAACCATATAGTTTAGACCCTTATTGCTGGTTGCCATGAGAAAGTTCTTTAAATAAAGTTATTTATCAACTGGCCTTAGTGAAAACCACCATGACTGGTCATAGGCTACCCAACCATTCCAGATTTCTTGTTGCAGTAAGAAACTAAAGTGACCTGTGCAGTAGGCATCCAGTTAGAGTAAGTGAGAGTGGATCATATATATAGTAAAAGAGTGAGCAGCTCAGACATATTTATTGCTTAAATTTCACAAAATTTAGTAAAGCTTTAAAGTGGGAGCTCATTGAAACCATGCAGACAGGCACTTTCAAGGGAAGAAGACCCAAAAGTAAGACACAGGATATTGTAGGCAGTAAATAGGCAAAAAACTCTAATAAAAAGCAAGACAGAATTAGAAGTGGTATGTGGTAATAATAAATTACATATAGTCTCAAAATGGAACGGAATAAGTATTAGAGACTTGCTAATGAAGTCATATGAAAGCTTAAAGACCAGAGACTGAGGATCAGACACAGCTGAATAAAAATAGATGTGGATGATGCAGATGTGTATATTTGAGCTCACTGTTCAAGGAGTCTCTTAAACAGATAGTGGTCATCTAGTCATGAAATAGCAGCACAATTACAGAAAACACATCTTGCCATGGTTCTTACTATAATTTTATTTTCCTTTTGCAATATAGTAGAAGTGCCAGCATACTGTGTGTACCCAAAAGTTGCTTTCATACCTTCATTTATCTGCTTGAAGTTGTGCTAAACACTATCCACACTGAAAAAAATGTAAGACCAGAAGTTGACATTAATCAACCTTTTCTGGAAACTTCTAACTCAGACTTCCTTCTCCCAGAAGAAAAGTATTGGTCAGGCATGAGTAGTCAGCATCATTGTGTTTGTTTACTTATTTGTTTAAAATGCATGTTTTTTTCCTAGATGAAGCTTCTGTGAGTTCTAGCTAAAAACTAAATTACATCCCTTAAAATATATTATTGTCATCTAATTTGTGCTCATGAATTAAATTCCTAGAGGTAATTTTCCTTATAAAGGAACATTATAGAAATAGAAGAAAATGCTAAAGGTCTGTCATGGCATATTTTATATGATTTCCTGTGATAAGCAGCAGAAACCCTCTATATTTGAATTATGTTCTACTGCCTGAATGAAAACAGAAACCCTAATTTGACTGCTGTCTAAACCAAAGTGGAATTGTCATAGAACAATGCAGAGTATTTATTATTATTAATATTATTATTATTATTATTAGGCATTTACTGGCAGAAAAATACACTCCCCAAGTTCACTCTCTGTGTAGTTATTGTTGTTTGGCTGGTGGCCACCACCAAGTGTGGTGACAGTAGGAACAGTTCCAGCATGTTTGGGTATTCTACTTTACTCTTTTTGATGACACACCTTGATATTGCTTTGCCTCATAAACATGTACCATTGGGTGTAATTACGAAAGCCCCAAATCTCAGAACACTGAATGAACTTTTCTCAGTTTTAAACCAGCCTCATGAGTTTAGAGGATATGGTCTGACACATGAATTCAGCAGGAGTAGGGTCATTGCACTGCAGCAGATGCTACAGATGTCAAGGCAGCCCTCCAGAACTAAAAGCAGAAGTTCCCATTAGAATTTTTTAGGATCCCAGTAAAATTTTCCTAAAACATTTTTGTAGTTGAGACAGTACAGTTCAATCTTGATGAGTGCCATTTTAGCTTGTCTTCCTCTATGCATTCATTTATGATTTATATTCTTTGCCTCTGCAATGAATTATGGGGCCCAATCCAGGAGGAACAGGGTTGTACTCAATGGAATGTCAGAGTTCTAACATACACTTGAGATGAGAAGCAAGTCTCTAAGGCATAGAACACACCAGGTCCTGAATCACACTAACCTTAAGTACAGCCTGTTGCACTCCATTTTTATTGTACCTCTCCACCACAGCAAAAGCACTCATAATGTGAGAGAGTTTCTACAAAATGAAATAAACTCAGGAGGAGGTAAAATTCTACATGCTGATGTTTTATTCTAAGCTTTCTTCAACCAGCCTCATAAATCATAGGATAAACTCCTTCTTTTTCATGAATATTCAGTTCACAGCCTTTTACAGAAAATCATTGAGAGCCACCCTGATGGAAGGTGACATCTTGATCTCACATTGACACATTACATTGCTTCCCATCTTCTCAAATCATAAATGAAAAGAGTGGCTGCATTCCACAGTCTCTGAATTCTTTCAAGACAGCTCAGCAACCTACAACTGAAAGGTAGGATAAATTATTACAGGAGACTTCTCAGCATGGCTGTTCTAAATCAAATGCTGTCAAATAATTTTTAACTTTCTTTGATCTGCACTCAATCTCTGTGTTCTTTGCTGACCTATAGCACAGACTCTCCTTGACTTCCATTCCTTTCTTTTTCAGTGTCTCTGCTCATAAACTTTTATTTTCCCTTTTTTATCATGTACCTGTAGAAATATATATAAAAAAGACCCTAGATCCAATGGCTTAGTGACTTTTATTTTATAGTTGCTTGAAAAAAAAACCAGCCTAGTAAGTATGGTAGGAATCTAAAAAGAAATGAGAAAAAGACAGGAAGTTAAATAATCTTGCAAGAAGGAAAAATATGATGTTTTGGGCTGAGAAAGTATTCTCCCTAAGGTGTTTTATGGTTATAAGAGGCACATCACACAAACTCTGTGTCTGCTGGCTCCTACAATATATTTTATAGGAGTAATGACTATAACTTAAAAAGCTGGACAGAGAAGAAACATAGGCAGGAAGGAAAATAAATTTTAAAAAGTAATAGGAATATTAATGAAGAGAAGTAAATGAGAGCAAAACCATAGAGACACAGAGCAGGACAAAATTAAAAGGAAACAACATGGCTTGAGAAATAGCATAGTAAAATTAAACATGAATCCACAGTAAGTTCTGACATCATTGATGGTGGTTGCTACTGAAATGGTGCCCGGAGACTGCAGTGCAGGGTCTCATTGCATTACACACTGCATTGCATTGTATGAACAAACTCCAGACATGAAAGACACTCACCTGTCTTGCCGTGGTGTAATAGATGAAAATGTGCACAGAGATAAAGAGAGAGGACACAAGGTAACAGTAGGCCAAGGCACCATGAGTCTGAAATGTCACACTCTTCTGCTTACTTTGAGGAGAAATATGGAGCCTAGTCCATATGACCTGAAGAGAACTACTATTGAGCTTTGCACTCTTTATACCTGAGCACTTTCAAACAAAGTCCAAGGTCTGGAGAAAACAAATGAATTTCATTCCCTTACTGGCCCTTAAACACCTCTTTTGCAACACCTGGGTTTTCAAGTGCTTCATCTGTGGTAGCAGAGCACAGTAACTGCTATGCAGTGATTCTTGATTTACTGAAGATGTGACAATTTATTGGTTTGGGACATTGCCCATGCACCAATCCGCAGAAAGTGCAATGCAAAACACCAGAACTGGAACAGTTCTCTGTTTTGCACTACAGCAGGTAGAAGATACAAACAAGAATTTGTCCAACCTCCTTGAAAGTCTCCACTGGCAAAGACTGCATAACCTGTCATTCCAGGGATTAGCTTAGTTACAGCTAGAAGTCCTTCCTAATGTGAGTCATTTTTGTTGATAAATGAACAAACTGTTTCCTGTCATGACTTTGCTGGACCTGTAGATACGTCCTTGATACATCAGAAAACTGCTTTGTGTCACTGCAAATTTCTTTTTATGGAAAGCAAGAGAAATACCATTTTAAAAAGGTTTTACTTGGTGAGTTCTACACCATGATCCTTTTATTTTGTGCACTACCTGTTAGCCTTCTTTTGAACACTCCACAGCCTGTCCATATTTATTCCTAAAATGTAATTCCCAGAACTTAGCCAAAGCTATTCCAATTGAACAGCAAAGATGAAACAGGTATCTGACCTTATATTCAGTCATATTAAAGTGTCTTATAGAAGTTCATGCTTGATACTAAACACAGATATGAACTATCCTAATTAAATTCTGTTTAAATGCCAACTCAACTACAGAGTTTCCTCAACAACACCTCACCCTGCATTTCAAACTCTGATTGCTCACTGGTCTTAATACCAATTTAACTCTATAGTGAAGTTACAGGGAACTCACAGGACAGGCAGAGATGGCACCTGTAATTCCTTTTTAACAAACAATCTCACACGAGAACCATGAAGAAGGGGGAATAGTTGCTATTTTACATTAAAGAGGGTGGCTGGATGCAGATACATCCTAATAGTTTGATTGAAAAGTTACTAAAAAGGACAGAACTTGGCAGTTAGGTTGTTTTCAATGGCCAGTGCATAACAGAGTCTCAAAGAGACCTGGATTACATCAGCTATGAGAACATACTGTGAACTGTACCCCTTAGAACTGCTCAGACCCTTTTGTTATATGAACAAGCATCCTGAGACTCCAGTAAGCGAAGAACACAGAAATCTGTAGGAAGGGTTTTCATAGTCCAGACTTACTTCCTTTCACAGTTTTCATTTCTTGCCCCGGGAAAGTTACAGCTACTGTTAAAGCAATGAAGACGCCATTGTTCAACTTTGCACTGTTTAAACCTGTGCAGCTACTGGAGTTCATATTTTGTTTTCCATATTTCTCCTCTTATGCATTCAAATTCAAATTGACAAATGCCTTTGTATATAACTTTAAACCCTCCCCATCTCTAATGCATCAGTATCTTGTTACATTGCCTTTGATTTCATTGTTTGCAATGCTAGTATCAGCAGCATGGAATTGCCAAGGCACTAAGCAGCCCAATTTTTCTTTAATTTCTCAGAAAATTGACAGCTTTATGAACTGTCTCTTTACCTATGCCCCATAAACATGTCAGGCTGTGGAAAACCATTCTAATTAAATCCCGAGGGATTGCAATGGAAGATTATAGCTTCTTGGCAGGTTATTAAAAAACAGTTGTTCATATATATACAAATATCTGTACTAGAAGCTAGCATTTGACAGAACAGCCAAGGAATTAACCCCACTGGCAACTCCAAATAACACTCACCAAAAAACCCAAAACAACAACAAAAACAAGAACCACCACCACCACCAAAAAAAAGCAACAAACCACCAAAAGCTAAAACCAACAATAAGCCATAAGCCATCAGCAAAAGAACCCAAGCAACCAAAAAAAGCCAAGGAAAAACAACCAATTTTTTAAAATGGGAGTGGGCAGGGACAAATGAGGGAGGTTTCCTAGTACTTGATTCCTTTCCAAAAGCTGCAAATTCAAACTGTCTTCTGGAATCATCACATTTTATCCTTGGTTATGGGCACCTGATAAAAAGGAAAGCAGAAAAATTCCTGTAAGGTCCATAGAAATGGCCTTGCTATCTGCATAGCCTTGGAGTAAATATATTAGAGTAGATGGATAACGTGAACCATTTGATTCAGCATAATATTCCTTCTGTCTGCTCTGAACATCCCAGGGAATACATCAGAACTTCTGATGGGAAAATGTTTGTTAGAGGTCAGAATGCATCCTTCCCAACAACCTCCTCAAATAACCTTGCCTTTGAGAGAGGCGTTTGCTGCCCCTGCTTTTGCACCTGAAAAAAGTTGTCCAACTCTCATCTCAGCAACAGATATTCAGGATTTAGATACTGAGGAATTTCTGGAAGACTATAGAGCGATTTGATTTTGTAACCTGTGCCTGACTTTTCACAAATGAACAGTTTGCATTGTGAAGGCAACTTCCAAAATGCTGTTTTGTTGAGGGCCTCCTGAGCTGCAGTCACAACAGGCAACTTTCGTCACCTCTCAAGGGCCTGCCATCCTCAAGGAGAGCAGCCTTGTTACCGGAGAGGAGGAGAGGAAAGGGAACAAATTAAATTCTATTGCACCAAATGTTCTTGCTATGAAAAAACAAGTACAGTATCACTGAGCCAGCTGTGTAATGGGTTTTGCAAATATCTGGACTTCTGAGGAGCTATAGATGATTTTACTATTTATTTTTCTGAAATGTTCTGGCTTCACCAAATATAATCTGCCATGCAACGGTTTAGTACATCACTACTTAGATTTGCTGGTGTTCCACATTTATGTGAATAGAATTTCAATCAACATAAAGCATGGGAAATATCCAAGACTTAAAATCTTAAAAGACTGACACACAAAGATGCACTGATTTCATGGTCTGAGATGACAGAGAATTACACTTACAGGACTCCAAGTTTTTATCTGAAGAAAACTACATTAGTTGCACTTTACATAAATGGAGCTTTAAAAGAAATACCTGCTACTCTGACAACACATGTGTGAAACACCAAAAAAGCTCTGTATCAAACTGAAAACGAGATTAATAAAGAACAAACACAGAGGTACCTGACTATAGCACCAGACTGACTCAATTCAACAACTTAAGAATTGAATATATCTAGTATCATCTCTTGTGTGCACCGATAAACTGAAAATGATGCTCTAGCATTGGTTACCCAAAAATCACATTGCTACCAATGAGAGTGAGGAATCAAGTAAAGATAAGAATTAAATGGTATATTTTAGAAGTACATTGGACCTGACAGATTATTTTCCCCCCTGCCAATTTCTAGATTTATTTGCTCATATAAAATATATAAGATAAACCACACCTTGTCTATTACTTGGCTAAAAAATGATTAGGTGATTTTAAAAAAGACACTAAACCTTCTCCAGTGTTCACACAGCACATTAAAGCTTGAGATGACTACTGGCTACATTCCTGCCTTATGTGACATCAGGGGTTCACTGTTCTGCTTCTAGAAGGGAATACATTAATGGATAATGACACGTAGAATAAACATTGGAATTTGAGCCCTGATAAGGTATTTTTTTGGATAGGGGAATTTATATTTTAAATCACTTAACAGCTTTCAACAAAGTGCCAGTCTTGGTTTGATTTAAAAAGGGGATTACTTTCTTACTCTTACCGGAAAAATATGTCAGAACATATTTTTGGCTGTGAGCAAGGACACTTTCAATGTGATAGGGACATGTTCCTCCACAAATTAATACATTTAATTTTGAAAGTTATTCTGTCAGCCTACAGGTTTTATTCATGGTTTGGTTTGTGCCATTCTCAGAAACTTCCATATTAAAAATGCACTAATCAAACTATTTGAAGAGAGAAAAACCAAGACAGAAACCATGCTTGTTCTTCATTAAAAAAAAAAAAAAAAACAAACAAACCCTAATTTGGCTTTCTACTGACACAAGTCTATTTTATTCAAGATCAAATGGAGTTTGCAAATGTTCAGATAAATCGTTTAATTTTTAGGCTCCTCACACTTAAGTGGTAAAAGTCTATTGCTACAGCAAAACTGCGGAAACCTACAGCTGAAGAAGAAAACTGTGAAGTGGGCAGGTGCTAGAAAAGGATCATGGGTACATTAAGTCTCAAAGTAAGGAAGTCATAGAGGAAAACTCAAGGGAGGAAGTACCACTCAGAAAGGTAAGTTCTCACCTCTCCCTACCTGAAACAATACCAGGATCAGACACCTGAACCTCTTTTATCCTTGTGTTGCATCTCAGGACTTTTTTCCTTTGAACAAATCAGCTATTGATTCACTGTATAGAATATGATTTTACTTGGAAGGCACCTAATTTATATCTTCACATACTATCACAAAATAAGGCTGCAGTCTTCTGAGAAAAATAATGGGAAACACCAAAACAAAAATATCCAGTATTACCTACTTTCTTATTTTATATTTGCAAATTGGAAAGGGGTGGAATATTTGACTTTGGAGTAACTGCACATAACAACTAAGAAATTAGGCACTGACTGTATCTACTGTATCCCTTCTTTTTCAGGTGAGAAAAAAAGTTCTTCAAGAATAATGAAGCCACTTATATCTGAGTTCTATAAAAACACCCATCTTTCTCCGAAACTTAGAGCTAACTGAGATGAATCTGGCTTCCCTGCTTTCTAATAGCTGGGTTTTGTTTACTGGGAGGGGATGTGGAGGGGAGAAAATGATTGTGATTTATGTACGTGCAATCACAGGATGGAGGAAAAAAAGTCTTCAACCACAATCCCCAGTTCTCAAAATGAATCATTTGCTGGTTATAGTTGAGTGGAGACTGATTTACCACAGTATTAAAAAAAAAAAAATTACTTTTCAGAAAAATGTTTACCAAAAATGCATGTTAAACTCATTTTCTTGCTCTCCACTACAGTAAAGAAAAAAAAAATGGGGAAGACATAACATTAAGTATTAAATAATTCAGCATTCTGCCATGTTGTATATCCAAAAATTGCCCAATCCCAGTGAAAGCCTCATGTTTAAGAATTAAGTCAGGACTTTTATGGAAACAACAAGGCAAGAGAGTGGCATGAAACCTTAAGCAGCCTCCTGCTCTAATTTGTAAAAAAATACAGACCTGTTGCATAATAAATTGTACCTCCATCACCTGGTTGCCAGTGTGCCTCTCACAGCAATATTAACAGGAAAGTATAATTTAAGAGGGAGAAAAATTGTTTGAAGCACAGAAGTGATCCTTAGTTTTACCAAAGTTGAATGCAGTACCAGAGATAAAGTCAGAATTACTTTAGACTTTTTTGGCAGCAACACATTTATAATAAATACTAATATTAATTAATAATTATGATTGGTTCTCTGGAAGCTCTAAAATCAGGTTCAATCCTTCCTAAAGAGTAGTGGTGACTGAACCTCTCCACACTCAATGAAGAAGGCTAAGGAAGTTAAGTTAGCCTTTGCCAGAGGCTAGGAGTGTGAACATGAACAGTTCTTTTCCCTCTTTAATATTCATTTATACAAGTCAAATTCTGATCTCATTTATAATAACATAAATCTGGAATGACTCCCTTGCAGTCATTGGAGTGAGTTCAGATTTACTGCGGACTCTGTAAATAAGAACAGAATTTAGCCCATACACATTTAATTATCTTGTCTAACAGATTATATCTCTTGATGAAAGAAAAAAAACTAACCAAACTGCCTCAGACTTGGGAATGAGCAATAAAAAAGGTAGCACTGAGCAGCTCCTGCACTAGCAGGAAGGTCCCCAGGAAAGGTAGGTAAGTACAACCTAAGGGACAAACCTATTTCTTTATGTTTTTCTGGAGATCTTAAATTCTGTCAAAAGTATATTCAGCTCTGATAAATCGTAAATATACTGTAGACTTGCTCCATTTCCTAGGTGTGTTGCTGATTGTTAGTAATTTACACTCAAGATATAGCAACGATTTGCCATTGGCTTGGGGGAAATTGTTTTGCTGCCTATGATTTATAGCTATGATTTGCCTAAGAGTTTTATGAGGCAGTTTTTCCTGAATATGCCCTCAGTGAAAGGCCCCCAAACAGAGGCAGCTTACAGAGACCCTCAGACAGTATCTTATTTCTCCTTCACCCAAATAACAGGAGACTGTTCAAATTTTGTAATAGTTTCACCCTTCTTCCTCTTGCTCAAAAAATAAAAAAAAAACAAAAAAAAGCACATTAGGAGGCAAGGCAACATTGACACTATATTGACTGAATGCCAGGTTTTCATGGATTTCATGATATGTAGCACATGTAGCACATGCCTGTCTTGGCATGATGTATCACAGCATTCTCTGTGACAGTGACATATCAGTCAATCTGGGCAAGGTATAATACTTGGTATCACTCTGATACAAGTGATACCTGGTTACATCTGCATCTCGTGGGAAGGCACGTAGACCTTACAAAGCAGGAAGGTCTGATGATGGGGAAAAAGTGCCAAAATCTCATTTCTGAATACTTGAAGCACCTGTTTAGAAGGGTCCATTTATTTGTCAGAAATATGCCCAAGAGGGTGTTCTGTGGCCTGTTACTGCTGAGTTACCTGACTAGGGAATAACACATCTCATCAGATATGTTTTGAACCTAACACACAGGAGAGGTACAAACAGCTCTCAGTATTATGCTCATTTTCTGTAAACTACTTCCCTTCCTTTTTTTCTTTGTCACGTATTTTCCTCAACAGTTATAGTCCGTTTTTGAAAATATATATGGCCAAAACACTATCTGGATATTCACAGATGTTCTATGTTTTATTTAATTAGCAGATTCCCTTATGGTATTGACTACGTTTTATTGCTGCTGCATTAGAACTTCTGAAATAATGGGATCCCATTATTGTGCTGGAACTTGGAAAACACAGAACAGACTAATTTATTATAACCTAAATGTAGTTTCATATTAAACTTCCTAAGGTCAGCTCCAGAAATGCAGCAACCAACTCAGCAGTTGCTTATTCCATTTCAACACTTAAGTGGATTTAGAGGTTACAGGTAATTTCTTCCAAAAATATTTGTCCAGATCCCTGTCTAGCACATATGTTCTCAAAACATTCCATAATGGCTAGTGACACTCAGTGGTTCATTAAAATCACTTCCAGTGACCCCGATAATCACATTATAAAGGCCAGATGATGTCTAAGTGTGTCACACTGGAGTGCCAAAACCTAAAGTACTTAAAATCAGCACTGTAAGCAAAAGGATCACTACACACTGAATGTTTCTCCTGCTTTGTTAGGACATTAACTAGACACAAAAACCAACCAAGCTGCAGATAAAATATCCTATGTGTTTTCTAGCAGAAACAAGGAATCATAATGATATTATTTGTTAAGTAGTATCTCGAGTATGTGTTTGGCGTTGTACTCTTCTCAACACTACTCTTCTGCTTTGTAACCTGAGGTGCGTCACTCATCCTCCAGACCCACTTAGTCTTATCTCTCCAGCATGCAGGCAGCAGCATAGAACTGAAATATCCAGCAGGGAAGGAAGCATTTGCCTAACCCAGGTAGCCTCAGGAGAGAAGTTCACAAGCTGGACCATGCACCACCCTACATGAACTATTCAGCACCTTCTCAGAGTTCTGCTTTAGTTTCTGCTTGAAGTACAGATTTAACGTTTAAACAGAAGGAATGTTGTCTTACATATTAAACATAAATTTCTATAACTTCAACACTACCCAGTCTTTGATCACATATCATTCCCTTAATCTTCTAAATATAAAAACTTTTCAGGCTGAAAATATCAACTCTTCTCTTACTTCTGAGATAACAGAGACATTGTGAACAGTGGTTAAGCCCATTTTTCCATTTTGATCTCAGTAGCTGAACATCTCATTAGCCCTGGTGGGCAGAGCTGCATGGGAGCTTGGTCACTGGACACTGGAAAGGCCACTGGACACTCATTTTGTTGCTATGCAGTAAAACTACTTGCTTTTATTCACTTGTTGCCATGAAGTCTAAGGGAAAGTAGACATCTAACATTAGGCAGTAATGCAATTTGTACTCTGCAAAACCAAACCAAACAAACACAAAAATCTCTTCTCATGACCACAGAAAAAACAGGGGAAAACACAAAATGGAACATTCTGCAGTGGTCCTTCAGAGCATGAACAAGGGCCATAGCTCAGGCCCACATTGCAAATACTGACTTTTCTTTTCACAGCTTTGGCAAGGTACACCACAGCAAGCTGCTGCACTTGCTTAGCTGAGGATGGGCAGACAATAAAAAAGGTAATTGTGGTATCTTCCAGAAGAATCTTAGGGTGTAGACACAAAAGGATCAAAGCAGGTTAGATTTAGGAATACTTGTGAATACCAATGTTGTCTGCTACAGATAAGTGCAAGAGAGGGATGAATTTATGGTGAGACTACATATAGGTTCAGAAATTTGGCTTCTTATATATTTGTGTGTCATTCACTTGACTAAGTCCTATTTATATTTATTTACTTACCTGTTTAAGGAACTACCCTTTTTCCTTAGAGGAAATCATATGTCATTAGAAAGTAAGAATTTATTTTTCATCATGCCATCTCAATATTATAAAATGTATATTCCCAATTATAACTTCACACTGTTTCTAAAAATATTTGCATAATTGACAGACCAAGTGTAAACGAAGAGCTGTTGGGCCCATCAAGGTACAAAGTGCCACCTGCCTGGGTTAATCCACATGCTTATAGCCACAAAAAAAAACAGAGATGAGAGTATGTCCCAATAAATATTGATGCTATCAGCTCTGAAAATCAATTATATATATTTCCATTTAAATAATTTATAATCAGTGGTAAACCACAAGTCACCTCCAGCTACCATCCATAAAGCATAGTTTTCTACACTCAGTATGCAACGAATTCATTTTGAAGCATGTCTGAACTTTTTTGTCATGAGCATCAGACTGAATGCCTGTAATAAAAATGACAGGTAAATAAGAATAAATGGTTTAACGTTAGCAAGAAATAGGGCTCTGCTGTTTCACCTCTGATGACAGAATCACAAGTTTAGCTCTCCCCTGAAGTTAAATGCAATGTTCTCCCACATCAAACCTTTAACGCCTCTTCTTTTTTTCTCAAGACTGCAGCAGCCCAAATGTAATTTGAGCGAATTCACGAAACGCACTTTGTAAACAGATATTTATTGCCTGCAAGATAAATAGTCAAAATACATCAGATTTATTGATGCCTTGGGAATGCGGTATTACGGCAGTTTAGAAAGGAACCGTGAGCAAAATCACTGCAGGAACTGTGGATAGTCTGTGTGGAGAGTGGGAAAAGCAGCACCACAGGAAATATACAGGAGACAAAATGTTTAGGATAACATGACTAAACCAAAGGCACTGCAGCTTTTGTAGCAAACATGTTCAACAGAAACACCTACATCAAATGTCTAGAATTTATTTAAACAAAAAGAAAAGTATTTTATACATTAAGGGAGAAAGAAAGAGGAGGGAAATAATCCATTCTGCTTGTGCACTTTGGCAGGGTAAGTAGTAAGATATTTATCTTTCAGCAGGTGAGATTTAGAAACCAGTGAAAACTTTCTAATAGGAACAGTTAAGCCTTAAAATAGACTGCTTAGTGTGATTGTGGAATCCGCAGTTTGAGGTTTTCATTGGAATGTTAGACAAATATCTGTCAAAACCAATACAGATAAACTTAATTCTACTTCTTGATATTTTTAGACTTATTTCCCATTATTCTATGAAGCATTTGCAAACTGCATTTTTAAAATCACCATTAGAATTGTATTTTACATTTAAAATAACATATGAAAACTCTAATGCTGCAGAATGAAAACAACTTGGATTTCACTAATTTTATTGTTCATATTTTTAATTGCCTCTAAGACCACACGAGAAGTAGTACCCTTATTGATTAACTATGTAACAGTGAAAAGCAGAAAGCTCTAACCTGTCTGTTGTGAAGCAGACAATTTATGGTGTCATGATACCACAGGTCCAATACAAAGACCAAGACTTTTTTATATTAAGAGGTCTGCGACACTCCTAGCAGTGAAGGAGAGATATGCTGCTGTGTGAGTTTGATCTCGTCACTGACAGAAGATTTTAAAAGAGCATGTGAGCTATGTTTTGCCTTTATTTATTTATTTATAGAGATATACGTTGTAAACAGGGACAGAAAACACACAGTAACAACACTGTATAAATTACTATCCACCCACCTCACTTATACCTAACATCAGGAACTGTCCTCTCCCTGACCTGTCCAGTCTATATAAAAGCTTGCCTCAGATTTCTTGATTCTTTCAATCCATCATACTGCATTCAGCATGTAAGTATACACTTATGTTGTTCATTTGTCTATTAATTTACTTTTAAAATATGCTTTAAACATTGGTCCACATAAGGTAATGTCCTTAAGAATATTTATAAATGTTCACTTCCAACTAGATGTGTGCTCTTTATTCCCAGCTTTCAAAGACCTCTTATTTCAACAAGCACCCCAATAAACATTTATCTAGGTCCCTTGGGTGTTTATTACACCAGTTGCCAGTGCTTCTGAAAATGACTAAGGTTTTGCAATAACAATATTCTATAACCCATTTTAATTTTTTTTCATGAGATTCCTAGAGCATGGTGTCTCCTTTTGTTAACTGTAGAGGGATAGGTTCATTTTGTATTTTATGGAGCATCAACTAAACCTCAACAATACTTACCAGTTCTATTCAAGCCCCCTTCATATGAGCCAACAAACACGATGCGGAAGAAGCATCTTAACAGCACAACTGAGCCAGTGTGAACCCCAGCTGGTAGCTATCATTATTGCAAAACCTGTTCCTACCCTGCTCACCACTAAGCTATGTGTCTTCTTACCAGTTATTCCTTTATCTGAAATTTTTACACAACAGTAAGAGGCAGAAAACTCTCAAGTTGCATTTTGGAAGTACACTCTACATACAAATGAAATTTGTGATGAAGAGAGGAGTCGGTTCAGTACAAACAATATTCAACTGTTGTTTACTGTATAAAACAGGGAGATGTGAAGGAAGCATGCACAGCCTAATTTTGGGCAGCACAGTCAGACCAGTTATCAGCAGAGAGAAATCATTCACTTCACAGGACCGCAAAGCAGTTCCTGCCCAAGGTGCTTTGAACTGTCCTCTGAGGTAATACATCTTTTTCTACCAATTTGAGAGGAAGCCAGGGCTAATTAACTAATGGTTTCCTACCTCAGTACACCATATAATGGGTCTAATTTTCATTCGGATCTTTACAACAGGTTAGAGATGAAGAGTTATCAACAGATGTAGCTTCCTAGAAGACATTTTCTTTCTTCTTTTTCTTTGTTTCTCTTTCTTCTGCTTGACTCTGAAAATCATTTCCACTCTGGTAACACCTGATGTGTGCAGGCTCCCCAGGACAGACAAATCCATGTGTAAGCAGACTGTTTGTTTTGAATTAGAAAAAAACTTTCTTGAGTCATTCCTCATAAACCAAACAGATGACATTAAAGGAAACAGTGGATAATCTCCTTTGGCTTAAAGAGGGTAATGAACAAGTGCCAAAAATATTTTCACTGATAATACAGACTGATTTGAAACAGGCTGGCTGCACTCTGGCCTGCAGTGGTAGACTGGTTGGTGTTCACTGCTGTATATCTAATTTATGGACCATCTCCTAATGCCTAGAAGCTGCTCTTTGTGGGAAATATATCTAGCCTACTTTATATCTATATATGCCTAAGAATCCTTTAAAGAGATGCAATTCACAGAGCCTTGTATCCACAGGGGTTGTTTAGAGAGCTCCCCCAAAGTTTTCTGCAGCTCAGGACTTCTGACCCGCCCCGTCAGATCTCACCCTGCTCAGGTTATCTCTGCAGCCCTTCAGCATTGCCTCACCAATAGTCCTTCCTGTGCACCTGGAAGGTGCTTTCCACCTGTGAGCAAAAGCTGACTTACATCATCCAGCTTTCCACAGCCAGCCTGACAAGCTCCCCAGACTGGCTCAGAGCTGGAGCCTGGAGATTCAGAGCAGCAGCACAGCTTTTGAGTAACCCAACCAAAAGCCAGGCAGTGTAAGGATACCCCTACAATGCCCTGCAGTTAAGGTGATCCAACCCACCAGGAAACGGGGATTTGTACGCAATTTTTTTAAAGAGTTTTTATTTTAGTTTAAAATGAGCAAACAAAACTAAGAGTCTGCAAATCCAGTGGGGTAAAACAATAATCTTGCCACACAGCCAGTCCAGCTTGAAACTGACCTCCCACTGTCGTTTGGGTTTGAGTTTCTTGGGATTTTTTAAAAACTCAAGACTCAACCCTCAGCCTCCCCCTAGCCTGTCCCCTGGCTAGCCAGAGCAACTGCCCAGGAACTCCAATAGAGGAAAAAAAGTCCCCGTGCGCATAAGGAATCCCTTCACAGACAAAATCTGGGAGATGGACTTTTTCATTTAAGGGAAGCCAAGACAGAAATTTAATTTTTAAATTATTTCTAGTTTCTCTCTAAATGTTGCTTTAAGACCCTTTTGTTTGCTTCAGTATCAGTCACCTTGAGGTGGAACTAGAACAGGAAGCTGAAATGCCAAATGACTGGAAAAAAACCTGTTCTTGTGGTTCTCCTGACCACACCAAATGCAAAGAGCACAAAGAGCTCATTTTCTTAAGTCTCCCAAAGCCACTTCCACCCCCAAAGAGCCACAGAAAAGCCTCAGATAAACATCCAGATCTTTGATTGTTTATGCAAACTGAACACTTCACAGGTTTTTGGAGACTGGCCCATCACTAAAAGGAATAAGAAAAGCTTTCCATACCCAGAATCCAAGAGCTTTTGTCTCCTTCACGGCCATGATCAAATACAGGTGTTTTTTCCTCTTATTTTCAGATTTCATCCAGCAGACAGAAAAAAGAGGCAAGAACACTTTATGATTCAGGTAAGCTTTCTTATTAGAATTTACAGATTAACATAAACAAGACCAAATTATCAGTGCAGCCCAAACAAGTCACACAAAGAATCCAATGCTATAGGTCAAATTCCATTCCTGCAACAATTTTACCCAAAACAGATGTATAACTAACCTTACAAAAACATCTGAGTCCCTATTCTGTCTGCTGGTTAAGAACCTCCTGTGCAGTCTATTCCTGTCAAGGGCAGAGGTAAGATACTCCAGACAAAAAAAGACTGACCCTCAGAAGCATACATGCAAAACTTATTAACAGACTAATTCTCCAAGTACACACAGGCAATGAACAATATTGATTTTAGGGATATTCAGTATTTAAAGTAATTGGTTTTCCTCTAGCACAGCTCCCCATCCCCACTAGCCTTAAATGGAGAATGATGCAAAGATTGAAGCCCAGGATTATTTTTCCACAATGCACTAGACTTTCTAGATAACTCTCAAATACTCCCAGATCATGCATGTGACTCAGAATACAGCAAAAGACATTTTAAACTTCTGATTCCTGCAAAAACTACTCGGCGAAAACCTGACATTTCAAAAACTATAAACTGGGAAGATCTATAACAGATAAAACTAAAAAAAACCCAAACAAACGAACAAAGAAACAAAAAGCAAAACAAAGCAAGCAACAAACAAGAGAGAAGGAGTTTATTATGGGCTTGTCTGCAAAGTATAATAGGATATCTTCCATCCCACCCTACTCTCACATCATGAGCTCACTAAGAGGTGAGTTTCACTGACAGGCTTCACAAAAAAAAAATCCCCAAATCCTCAACACAGGCGTGGCAGAGAGAATCCTCCCCCAAGGGGCAAATTCCTTCCTCTGGGCAGGGGCTGATAAAAGCATTAAGAGGCCCAAGAAACAGTTCTGTGCTGTGAGTGCTTTTGGTATATGATCCCAGGCTGGTCCAGAGAAAAGATCTAGTGTCACTGAGGGTTTTATACTTGCACAAATAATGCTACTCTTTTATACCTCCACAAACACTTTCCCCATGGAAAGTGAAGACGGCAATTAACAGGAAATAGAGGGAGTGCAATGTACTGCATGGATGCCTGTTAGCAAAGGTGCCAAATCTTGTCTCTTTCAGAAACTTATAGAGAGAAAATCCTACATCACAACTAAAACTTCTGTTTTATCTCAATATTAGATAACCTGGAGTTAAGAGCTAATGTGGCTTTTAGGCAAACCAACTTGAAAGGCAGTTGTCCCAGCTCAAGATGTATTGAACTGGAGAAAAAAGATCACTGAAGCACAAAAGGTATAGCATAAGACTAGCTATGAACCTAATTACTTGAGTAATTGAATGAGAATATGTCCCACCCTAATTATAAGTAATGAAATTTTTTAGGTCAACTAACTATAAGATGTCAATATATGATAATCAAAACTATGCAGCACAGCTCTTGGATTTTGTGGGATCAGTACATCTCCTTTTAGTGGCATTCTAAATTGCTTCCTTTGTATGGGTTGCTACATCATCCTTTAACAACCTCCACCTAGCCCCACTAAAGGAAGAAGAAAAGTGAATTGACTGGTGTTCATGATTCACTCTGCCAGAGCAGCACTTGGAACCCTCCTGTCCTGCCAAGGTGTGGCTCTTGCTGCAAATCCAGGTACACTCAGGTGTTCCATGAGACAGCCTCTTCCATGGGGTTCTGTGATCTCCCTTCAGGAAAGAAGATCTTGCATCACTTTTGTTAACACTGACAGTGTAATTTCTGCTAAAGACCAGATTTTCTTAGCTACAAATGAAATATTTTTTTAAAAAAAAACAGGCTTTTCCTGCACTGGCTTTGTTCAAGGTCTGTAACACACACAGCACCTTTACAGCCAAGCAGCACAACCACAGAGCTGAGACAAAGCCTTCTCCAGAGCTTGGGCTGTCAGTTCAGACTGCTTTCCTTCCTTCTTCTTTCCCTCCTCATGGTTTTGTTTTATGTTTACTTTATTTGTGCGTGCAAGAAAGAATAAGTAAGGGGAGGACTTAGCAGTGATTGGTCTGAATCTGCAAGGGTCAGAGGTTTCAGATCTCCTCCTAATCGATTTGTGCGTGCCGAGTTCCATAAGGGACAAAATGTTTTATGCTTTCTCCAAGTGGCGCAAACGCACAAGCCTGGTTCTCTCGAGTAACAAAGATTATTTCTGAGCAGCTTTTCCCGAGGCACCGAGTGATGTAAAGGATGATTGGCAGAGTGCGTGGCTCTGAATAAATGAATAGCACACATATGTTCTTTTTTTTTTTTTCCTTTTTTCCTTTTCCCCCCTCTCCTCCGAGAGGTTTTCGGCCCTGCTTCAGAACGTGCACTTGCCGAGCAGCACCTGCGTTTTGCTGGCTTCTTTCAGGAGACCTGGAGGGCTGACACTCCCACGGCGAAGGGCTCGCTTAATAAATGCTTCTGAGGCAAAAATCCATTTTTTTGGGGCTCGTTTCCGGCGCGGCGCCATCCGCACGCCCACACTGCCACCTGCCGGCACCGGCCGGGCATGTCCCGCTCTGCCCGGCACACGGGCAGCCAAAAAACAAACAAAAAAATTTAAAAAAGGGAAAGTGAAGTTACCCTTGAAAGGTGGAAAGTTTCGTAGTAGTATCCCGAAAAGAGACAGCTGTCCCTGCTCAGCTGCCGGGAGTTGTTTTTTTGCTGAACGGTGAGGATAGCCCAACTTGCTGAGTGCGTGCAGTGGAGCCGGTCTAGCGCCCCGCCTGTAGGCAGCCCTAAGGAGCTCCGACAGGTCACACTGGCTTTAGCAAATAGACGGCTGCCAAAGAGTCATTTCCAGTTGTTGTCAAGCATGCTTGGAGACCGTATTTGCTTTTTAAAGACAATTATTGATCTGCAGTTGCACGGTGGCCATCCATTTCATTTATCCCCTTCATCACTAAGGGCTGTGTCACAAGTTCCCAGTTAAATGGAATTAGATCATTTGGGCAATTGCCAGTTCCACATGAGTTACTTTAACTCCTCTAATGCCACACTGCCCTTCCCATGCCAAGACTTAGTGATACTCCTGCAGAACCTTCTGGATCCTAGCTCTGCGCTGAAGTAGCGGTGCCTTCTCAGACGCCAGATGTCCAGAAGTAATTGTACCTTAGCTCTGGATCTTAGAACAGCGAGGAGCCAACCCATGAGCCAAACCAAAAACAAAAAAAAAATTAAAAACCCAAACAAAAACAAAAAACAGAAGATCTCTCACCATCTCTTTGCCACAGTCACATTCAAGACTTGTGCACAGAATGGAAGAACAATAATTTACACTGATCACTTGAATTGTCACTGAAAGAAACGGCCATGGTTTGTAAAAACTATTTCATTTTAAACGTGTTAAATGATCTTGCTTTTTGTGAGCATTTTTGTGAGGAAAGTTTCCTCCACGCAAGTGTTTACAGTAAACAAATTTGAGGCCCACTACTCCAGCTGGCAGATGAAAAAACAGAATGGTATGCCACAGTGAGTTAAATTCTTTTTGTAAGGAAAAGTCTACCTTCCTTTTGGGACAAATACTATAGACTAATACTACATTTCTGGCCAAAAAATCTTAACAAAGAAACCAGTGAAAAAACATACATCTAATTATTCTGACAGAACCAGTAGACCTTCAAGGCTTACAAAATATACAACTCATTACATTTAAGCTGTCAGATGCAAAAATAGCATCAATACCATGTAATTCAGGTGACTAGTCATGCAGCCAAAGTATCTTAACATTTCACAGGATGACAACAGGGACAAATCAGATAATGATTCACAGGCTAAAATGTGCCTTATGTTTATAGTCAAAGCAGCACAATAGAAAAATAAAAGAAGAAAGATAAACTAGATAAAATGACCCTCCACAAAAATCTTCCCAGAAAAAAAAATTGCAGGAAAAACATTCTAAACATTCTTCAACCAGCTTTAATTATGACTTTTGTGGCTGTTCCTATGTCAGAAAGCAATGCTAGTGGTTCTTCAACTGATTCCAGTTGAGGTGAAACACTTCCATCAGTAAAGTGCTCACTGACCTCAGCCTATCATCTCTAGTCACATGGACACCAGAACTGGCCATACACAAAACAGATTGCCCTTTCTGCGTCAACTCCAGGTTCTTTACACTCTATCCTGCATTCAGCACCTCCAGAACTGGACTTTGAGGGTAGAAAGGTGGAGGAATTCCACTTCCAACTCATTCTGGAGATCCCTGTAATTCTATTAGACTCTCTGCAGCAGTCCACCTAGACCAGCAGTTCAATAAGTTATAATTAAAAACAAAAAAGAAAGAAAAACAGAAACAAAACAAACCAAAACAAACACACAAAAAAATCCCACCAATGCCTTTTTTACCTGTCCTACTTGCTGAGTAGTAAGGCAGTTATCCACAGAGGTTCTCTCTGCACTCTCAAATTTTGGAAGTCCTGTGGAGTCACATCAAAGCAGCAGCCTTGGCTACAGCAGCTCATCTGACTGCTCACACATGGACTAAAGGGCTCACAGTTATTGCAGTAACATTTATTGCCCTCACAGCCATTACATACTCTGGAGGCAAGCAAGCAGACCTGATGAAATGTCTTCTTACTGTAATCACACGAACTGAAATCCCTTCAACGCCACAAAAAAAAAAAAAAAAAAAAAAAAAAAAAAAAAAAAAAAAAAAATCTAAAAGCACAACTGAAAATTATTCAACACCACCATAACTGCTCAAAAATAAACTCTCTATTCAAAAATTCACACCATAACTACTGCTAGTTAAATCCCATGGGGGTAATCAATATTTCTTATTAGCTTTTAACATGCTACTCTTCAATTTCATGAGCTAACATCTGTGATTCTGAACTACTGATAGAAATAACTAGCATACAGAACTAATTCCATGTATTTAAAATAGCAATATTCTGGGACTTTCACCATCTGAAAGCAAGTTGGTGTACAAATAGAACATAAATACAGAGATCTCTGGAAGATCACAATGTAAGAAATGATAATACCTAATAAATGGTAGATGAACCCTTGGCTCTGAATCTCAAATCCATTTTGGTTACACGATATCAAAAATTATCCTTGAGGTGGCTGAACAATGGTAAAACAACATGGATTTGGTTTTTTCCCTATGAGATTTTCACAAACTGTTCAAAGCATCTTTTTTTTTTCTCTAAAACCGTCACAAGTATTTGAAAGTAAAAGTTCAATTTCCATTCTATATGTTTTAAATGAAGAAAAGGCTAGCATTATTTTAAATTTACCAGAGCTATTCTGTCCTTTCCAAGACCAGAACATTTTGGAAAATGGACTATTTAGCAATTGATCTACATTCATTCTTAATTATGAATTCTTAAAATTTCAGTGAAAATAATCAGTGAGCATTTTAATGAGGAAAAGAATACGGGTCATTTTTGAACCTGGATAACCAAAATAGCTTTCTCCCAAAAAATAAAGGGGAACAATGAGTTTATCAATTAAGTTTACCAATTAGTTGGGATTTTTTTTTCCAAACAACTTCAGTGGAAGAAAAATTATAGAACAGAAAATGGCAACTGTCATAGTTGCCAGTTGCAGTTGGCAACTACATTGCCAACATTTAATGGAACACCCCTATATCCTGTTAATTTCCCCAATCATCTGAAAGAACCTCATATTTCAGTTGACTGAACAAAATGTTTGTGCTTAAGATTCGATTACATGTTTGGGCTATTTGAGTTTCTACGCTGCCAAATTCTTTGCACTGCAGAAATCAGAAAACAAACATTTTTAAGTCACACAACACAAAAATATTACAGGGGCCGTGCTCAGTCTTGCATAGGAAATGAGGTTCCTCAGAAGTAGCCATTAATATTTGTACACAGCAGGTTCAAAATTATTAGTATAAAGGGGACATTCCATGTTAGTTACTTTTCAAGGCCAAAACCTGTTATCCGTGCTGAAGTGGATATCAGGAGTTTCAGCAGTATCAAAAAACAAAAAAAAAAAACCAAACCAAAAAAACCAAAAACAAACAAACAAACCCCAAAAAAAAAACCAACCCCACAGCTAGGAAATATAAGTTTCATGATCTTGGAAGAACAGTATTTCTGAAGACATAATTAGAACCCAAATTCACAATACACAGATATTAATAGGATTCATAGCTATATAAAAGCATGGGTACGCTTGGAATTCAAAAAGACTTTGGCTTATGCACTAAGTCAGACCTCTAAATACTTGCAAGCGGTCTGATTTACTCATTTACACCAGTCTGATTTATTCATTTAAACCAGTGAAAAATCTGAAATCAATAATATTATAAAATTTGTAAGCACGGATAATGTTATCTGTAGTATCACAAGTTCAGGTACTTGTTTTACAGATTTCTTAGAGACTTAACCCTGAAGTCATGAATGCATCAGACTTAATTATTTTAAGTGATTGTTAAAATATTGATAACCCTTCAGTTACAGATGATAGACCAAAACTGTGACCTCTGAAGACTGCCCCAAAAGCTGTAGGGAAATGAAAATAATAGATTTTAATCACAAATTTATAATTGGTACTGTTACTTATAGACTGTGGCTGCTGGTACAATTGGGCTACTTCACACCTAAGTGAGACAGCATCCTCTCCCTTCCTAGTGAAATATGCTGCCCTGCATCTGTGACTAAACTGCAGGTCCTCTCCCTTTCTTCACCATGGTCTGGGTCAGAAGTGTGCATCCTTAGTGTACTTTAACTCAAGTGTGAGGCATCCTTGCTTGGATTTCCCTTAGAAACCAGCCCAAGTGGTAGCTGAAGATAAATCATTGCAAGCTGTGGTAAATATGCTGGCCTGCACAATCAATGTATCTTTCAAGATAAAAGCCCCACCAACAACTGTCCCTGCTGCAAAGTTTAGACAACTTTTTCTGTAAGTAACTCATTGAAGCTTACAGGGTCTGGATTCCTATGAACTTGTACTTGCTGGATCATCTAAAGAAACCCCAAAGAACTCCATAGTGCATTTGTAAGGCCTTTCTCTTGTGCAGGTTCCCAAGAGTCCAAGAGTCGAGCTCAACTTGCAGTCTTTTTGTCAGCATAGCTGCTAGTATCAACTCCCACTTCTTCCATACATTTCTGAAGCTCATGGACACTTCATTCCTCCAGAACTGCTCTTCTCCTGACAAATCTGGCTGAAGATTTCCAAGAGTTTGGACATCATAAGGATGGTCAGGAAGAAGAATAAACAAAGGCAGAGACAGACACAATGACCGCCTCAGCCTCCTCCCTAGGAAACCAAGCTAAAAGAGAAAACTTGTCTGCAGAATTATGTGCTGAGCTTGTTTCTGTCAAGTGAGTGGCTCCTAGTTTTGATGTTAAACACTAACTGAATTAAACCTACTTTGATTAAATACAACTAATTTTGAAATGTGTGTTGGAGCAGTGCGGTGCTTCTGAGCTCAGAGTTTTTAAGAGACTAACAAGAATGTACTGTATTTTTTTCCAATATATTTCAATTACACTTTTACAATGGCAGAATAATGGCAAGATTAGTCTATTTTATCATGATTAAATCTTGATTAACATATTAAATAACCATTGTACACTAATTAACTCTAGTAAATGCAATGTCCAATACATTGTTCTACTTCTGCAGGCTTCCAATGAAAAAGTAACTATCTTTAGTATGGTTATTTCTTTTGGAGTGTTTTTAGGATCTGACACAGAATATCACTATGGACTAAATACCTTAAAGAATGATTTTTGCAGATAAAGTATGATTTTTACAATATGAGCAGATAATAATACATTATTTTAGAGAGCATTTCCAAACATGCCCTATGCAATTTGAACACTGAGGAGATAAAATTTAAATCTATACTCTTGTAAGGACAGCATGAAGTTGAATTTTAGATAACCTTCCAGTTCAATTATATGAAGTGGCATTACAGTATTTTACAGGATGCACAGATGAAAAGCCATTACCAGGGATTTGTCACTATTTCACAACTGTGAACAACTCTAGGCAAGGCTTTTAACCAGCAGTTAAAAACTCCCTTGTGTCTTCATCTTGCAGTAACTTTTTATTCCACTGGAAACACTTTAAACATCTAGTTTCCTCTGTCATGAGCACTCACAGGAACCCAGACATCTGCAGCCTGATTTCCTTGTGTTGCAAACATCCTCTCAAAGTACAAAATGAGAGCAGCCGTCACTGTAAGCCAACACATTTATGCCAGGTTTTCAGCCAACTCTTAAATACAGTTGGGCATTTTTGTGCACAAAAAACATATGGGCTGAACTGAAATGAGTAAAAAATAGATTTTTTGAAATCTGCCTATCCACTTTATGAGCTGTTTCAAAAGTGCAATGGGTGATGACACGAAGTGCTCAAACTCAGACTTGTCTAACTCGGGGCACTGCACTTAGGCACCTTCCCTTTCTTAAAGGTCACTGAAGGGACTCATGCAACTCCACATGCCAATTTAGAGACAAGGTGTAAAAACAAAACAGCAGAAGTTCTTGCTGTGATAGAAATGAGCAGTAGTTGCATATGTTGCTTCCAATAAAAGGCAAAATTGTACTTCAATAAGCACAAATGAATAGCTGGAATTTTACACCCCAGTACTTTGTCTTTTCCTACTTCTCTTGATTAAAATCCTACAACATAACAAAAGTACATTGTAAGGCAGCAAGTAAACTTCAGTTTGGTGTTACATAGCACCTTTCCAGATAATTGTATCCACACAAAGGAAATTCCATGATGAGCAGAAGCCATCACTGTGTCAGGAAGCTGCAAGGTTCTGACCTTTAGGCACAATGGGCCAGGAGCTGGGGCTGATAACACAGTTGCCAAGATAGGGTTTCACCAGGCAGCTGGCATGTGCCATTGTCCTCAAGTAAAGCAAGGGCCAGGGATGGTGGCCAGGTTTAAAAACAAGAGCATGTGGCAATTTTGAGGTGATGAGGCAGGTCTGAGGTCAAGCTGGGAAGTCAGATCAAGTCCTGTGGAGTAGCCAGGGCTAGACAAAGCCCTGTGGTCTCTGGGAAAGGTCCATGGTGACAAGTGAGGTCCAAGGTCAAACCAAGAAATCAGTCCATGGGTCTCAGTTCAGATCAATGGGGCCCTTCGCCAGGCACAGACACAACTGTGGCTGAACTGGGAGAAGACACAGTCATAGCTCAAGCAGACACTAAAGATCCAGGGCTGCAGAGCCCACAGTAGAGGATATGGAGTAAAAACCCAAATGAGAGTATCTCACATTGTTGGTAGGACCGCATTGCATCTCTCCCCAGATACAATGCATCAGGAATCCTCTGCCAGTCACCTTCTCCATCTGCCCAGAGTGCAAGAGAGACGTGCCAAGAACAGGAAGGCTACCTGCACCTTATAGCAGAGGCTTGCTCTCAACAGCAGTCCTGGACGCCCAAAATTCCCACCCAGCACCAGCACAGCTCTGTCCTATCACCTGGGTGCATCCAAGAGAAGGATCTCCCCCTTGTCACACCATCGCACAGACCTGTGCTCACCCTGGGACTAGATGTCTGCACTCTTTTCCTCCCTCCACATGATGCAGGAAATGATGCAGGAAAAGCTGTTGCACATATTGGGACTCCAGGACACTGAGAGGTCTGCCCGTGTGGGGTGCAATTATGTTGAATATTTTCATACAGCTCAACAGAGATGTAAATGTCAGCAACAAATATCTTTGTCAGATTTCCAAAGAATGAACAATGTACTCACCCACAGCCAAAAGGGATTGTTTCTGAACATGATCTCTGCCTTCAGGCTATAGGACAATGCCTTTTTAGTGGTCTCCATCAAACTTTGTTTGAAATTATGTGAGTAACTGGCAGAATTTTTTAATTAGACCACCAAATGGCAACCTTAATGCACAGGATATACAGTCATTGGCTTTTACTTTGAATTTCTTTTATTGTCTAGAGTAAAAGAATCAGCAAGAAGAGGAACTGATTACTACAAAAGCATGATAACTACTTCAATCCCTAGCTATAAACATACAGTAATTAATCAATTAATGTAGATCACATACATCAAGTAAAAAATAGAGTATATAGGATGAAGTCAGCATAATTCTTTTGTATAGTTTTATGAATGATCTAATGTTGTAACTCACTCAAGATACTTCAGATTTACAGCAATACATAAGCAGACAATCAAAATTAAAGAGCTAATCCATATTAATAATATTTAAAAAAAAAGAGAAGTAATTGTTTCTAATTGTTTTTAAGAGATTTTGATATTCATTGTGGAATAGAAATGCATCATGACCTTCCACAGTCAGAGCTGAATCAGAAAAGCAAACCTATTCAGCAAGAGCCCTTAAAAATTAATTATGTAGTCATGCCCATGGAACTTTAGCACATGCTTACAATTAGCCATTACCTTGAATGCATTTGAGAATAAGAAACAAATTCAAATTCTGAATTTAGGAATAAGTTAAAATAGTCACAAAAATTTTTGATGTCTTAATACTCTTTTTTAAAATGAGCTTTATCATAAAGTGCATTTTCAGGACTAATTAACTACTATTTCTGAAAGGGTAGAACTTTCAGATGCTCTGAGGAACCATTTCATGTATTACTATTGTTTGGCATCCTTTGCATGTCCAGTACACAAGCCTTTGTTACTTCTTCACCAGAATGTTTATGCATATATGTATATATATGCACATTATACAAATAAATTTATTGTAGTCTGCAGCTGTATAAAGTTTAAGAAAACTTAACTCAGAAGCCTTTATTTTTAATTCTCTCATTCTTTACATATATTTATTAATGTTTCGACTTGCAATCTGGAAGAAAAATAAAAGAAAACAAAACAAAAAGATATATTGAAATTAATTTTAAAAGGAAGTTATTAATGGGAATTTTGAGGGCATAAACCCCCTTTTGATAACAGCTTATGTTTTATATGGGAGTGTGTGTTCACCAGCTAAGCTCCCCTATCCACATGCTTAAATTGCAAGTCCATGGAAATAAGTTATTTGATTCCTTGAAAACAATTCAACTGAATCAATTTCTAGTTATCTTTGGTCATGTTCTTTAAATTAAAAGAAACAAAAAATTTTATTATTCTATAACTGGCTTTTCATCTGAAGAAAGCATCATGCATTTATAATTTTGAGCACTGCTTAACTCCATATTTTCATCTGAAGACTTTCCCTGATGTTGTGTGTAGCTGTGTGGCATTGATTTCAGAATAAGCTTCTAGGTCAAGGTGTGATCAGTTATATAGACAGGCTCACTGCACTTTCTTATATCTGAAATATCCCTGGAGGCTTTTACCATTTCTCAGTGTCATAGATTTTAATCTTTATGAAGTGAAATCCAAAATTACTGAACACAAAGTATCTCTCACTTCAAGTACAGTACATGGTAATTACAAGAACCCCATAATCCAAAATACAAGATGCATATAGAGATTATTCCCCAGTCTATTGAGGTCAAAGTCCATCTTAAGTTTTGTTATTCCAAGATCATGAGTTTATTTCTTTGCTATGAATTGTTGCAGTGTGATGCCATTTCTATTTCACCTATCCCAACCCCCAGGTGTGCCAACCACTCCTTTCCCCTCCCCATGTCCCCGGGCTTAAAAGGAGACGGGACCATGCGGTCGGCATTCTGTTGGGAGCTGTTACAAGATTCAGAGGTCTGTCATCCTGGAATAAAACTCTGGGTTAAAACTCTACGGCAGAATCCTCTCCCTTTTCTCTTCACCATCGCCTGAACCTTTTCCACCAGAGGTAAACTGAGTTCCTACTTTGCCTGGATTTGTTCCGAGTGCCCAGCTGCAGCCTCCAGCCAGCCAAAGGTATCTCTGAGGTGAAACACCACAGCTGCAGCCTTTGGCCCAGCAGCAAGGGTGAGACGAGGCCAGGCAGGTCCCACCCAGTAATATTGGGATTAATATTCCATAATGAATCACCTCTCAAAATTCCTTCTTAGAAGGAAAAAAAATATATTCCATAACAAGAAGATCATTAGATCTCAAACACATCTTCATGTGTAATATTTCTTTAGAAGTCATAATAACGCAAAATAAATTAAATTCCCCATATATAATGAAGCCCAAGTCAATGTTTTAATGTCTCTGAATGCAATCATAAGTGAAACATTTACGCTTTTAATACCAAAAGAGGAATTAAGACCTGCTTAGTCTGGAAGAACAAATGTTAACTAAAATGTAGGTAAGCATTTTAATACAAAACTTGTAAGCTTGTTCCTCTTGGACACCCATGAAAACATCCCTGTAGCTCAAACTGACTCCAAGTTCTGTGAGTCAGTGTATTTCTACAGCAATGAGATTCAATTATTAACCTGAACTGAGTTGCAAAACATATGCATCTGTGCAGTCTGACCCTAAGCACACTGCTTTTGGACTGGAACTAGATCATCCGTTGCTCACAGCATCACAGACAATAACTTGTGAATACCACAATAACTGAAAATAAAAAGGATAAAAAAAACCCAAACTCATATTAACAAAAAGAAAGTTAATACTTGTTGAACTCTCCAGAATTTGCAAGGTAGGTGAGACAGGGAGATACAGGAGCTCCAACAAGTGGCAATGGATTCATATTTAAAGTTAGGTTGACACTGCTGCTAAATTCCACAGGATTGGAATTCAGGTCTGGGTTTTGTTGCTGCCTGTGTCATAGATACATGATGTGATTTTAGATGACCTGACCTTCCATAATCTTAGTTCATTCAGATACTGACATACATATTTTACAAGAGATAAATTAGATGCTTATGGGAGGCAGATGCTTAAAAAGTCAGTGCAAACCTTACTCTGTCTCCAATACTACAGCATAAAATGGGAATAAAGGCATCCTGCATACACATTTTCCTCTTTGTATTTTCCACATTTCAAGGGCCCTTACTGATTCCCTTGTCCCTGTTTTCTTTGTACATTACCAAGCACAAAACCTCAGGATTATTATAAAGCCTGGGGACCTTTAAATAAAGTGATATACCAGTAAGTACTTAGCACACTCTCAATATAGTCTCTACCAGAACAATTTCTCACTGTTAGCAACAACCTTTGGTGAAAGACAACATGTCAGTGTACTCTCAGGGAATTTGGACAGTTTTCTAATTAATTTCTGAACATTTGTAGCACAAACTAAGCATCAGTAAATTATGCTTAGAGTATTTGGAACACGTCCAACCTCATTTTCTTCTCTTCTCCCTCTTCTTTCACTAGAAGAGGCAGATACGGTTAAAATCACACAACAAAAATATTTATTTTCAGAACACTTGCAGCAATTACCATTTTTATAAATCTTATTCTTTTATGCTTAGGGTTTGTCCTCAGCTGATCTTGTTTCAGGTCAAGAAGTGACCCAATAAATGCAAGAAGCAGATACTCTAGACTTCCTGCTTAAGTATAGTTCAATATAAAGCATGTTAATAGTAAAGTCTCTCAAGAGCACTTATGAGACAGAGAAACACTTAAAGGAATTCTTCATACACTTGTTTACATTAGTATTTATAGCATTACCCTTAAAATGATCACTTTACCACATAAAATCCACTGTACCTATAAAATGTTACATCAAAAGCAAGCCAATCAAATAAATAATGCAGAACTATTTCAGACTATCTACTTGCACTGAGTCACAACCCTGCTTAGGTCTGTCAAGTTTAATTCAGGAACTGGGTGAAAGAGTCTCATTCAAAGTCCACATTGCATAGCTCACAACATTTTGTCCACATTGCATAGCTCACAGCATTTTGGCAAGACATCTCCTTTCACAGTGCTGCAGGCAGTAAGGTCAGGGTTGTCCTGCTGTGGGTCCCAAACACAACTTTATTTCCTGATTTGAGAGTTAAGGGGCAGCACCAGATCCTTTCTGAAAATTTTCTTCATCTAATTGTCAGGTATTTCATTAAGAAAAACACCACAAAGATAAACTCTTCTTCCACAACTTGATTGGTTGTGGTGGCTTCCGTCCTAAAATTCAGAGCCTGTCTGCCCTGGCAGCCACAATTACATAAGGTGCTGCAGCTCAAAGCAAAGACTGAGGCAGCCAAATCAAACAATCAGATCCATCTACCACAACACTTGTTTCAATTCTACTTCTCTATTAAACGTCATCTTTATTGTGGTCTAATGTTGCCTTCATAATGCACCTCCCACACAGCAAGCCAGCCCAAGCTTAGATCCTGGGCTCAGTGTACAGACCCTGTAAAATCATTACGGCAATGTAATTTCTAGTACTTGCATTTTCACTATAGCAAAATCTCACAGGGATCAGACCCACTTATGGTCTTAACTAAAACTAGCCATCTGACTTAATTAACATTTAGAATTCATCAAACCTTCCAGGGCTCATACTGGGCTCTGGGGCAGCTTGGCAGTGCTCACATTGGGCTCCTGCTGGGTCTATGTCTCTGGTAGCAGCGTTTTTCCATCAGATGACACACTTGGTGTTAAAGCATAGGAAGAATGAAACTAAAAAAAAAAAAATTAGTTTCACAGTATCTCCACATCATACAATGCACCACACAGCACAGGGAGAACAGGAGGCAGAAATAGTTAAGAGCAGCAGGAACTAAGAGACACTCACATTGCCTTTATATGTTTGCTCCATAAACTTTAACCCAACAACAGTTGTGTCTTTTAAATACCTTTCTGTGCAATACAAATCCTGAATGCATTTTTGTTTCTCTATGTATGCACACTGGTATTAAAAGCAGCATAAAGGTTTGTTTCTCTGATGGTCCCACAGATGATGAAAAGGTTTCCCAAAATTGGGAGTGATGTCAAAAGAGAAACAGACTCCTATTTGGTCTATCCAAAACATCTAAATTTTTCAAGACCAAAGTTCTATGCTCAGAGCATCGAACACTAATGGACAGACAGCTGTTGCCCATGGTCTTGGCTGCTTCAAGTGGGTCTGGAACAGACCTTTGGAGCTAGATCTCTTTACAACCTCTTTTCTCTTTGTGATCTCATACTACACAGTCTTCACACAAGCCTGCTTTGCATTTCTTCCTTCTTTGTACCCAAGTGGCAAGTTACCAAGTAGTACTCAAGTAACCATCAGGGACACAGAATTCTTTCTATGACCTTAATGTGTGGTGGCTCAATCAGTTAGACTTTATGAAGTGTTATATTTTTTTGCTCTATGCGAAAATGTTTGAATGTAAAAACCTGTTCGTTAAGAGCTATTGTGAGATTAACTACTTCCAAAATGTTTAAACACAATGATATTGAGAAAAGAAAATGTCAGCTGTATAAATATACTTTTACAAAGTGCAATATGAAAGGCAAGCTTCAAACATTTAGCATCAATATCCACTACAATTTGAGGTTTTTCCTTCTTAAAGCTTTGAAAATTAATTTTTACTTTGATGTTCTCAATTCCTCAGGGAATTATTATTATCATTATTATTATTGTTAGTATTAATTATTAAGAAAAGCACCATAAGTCTTACAGGGAATTATTATTATCATTATTATTATTATTGTTAGTATTAATCATTAAGAAAAGCACCATAAGTCTTACATTTTGTCATATTTGAAGACTCTAGTATTGTTAAGACACAGAGCCTGTACATCTTTTTGACTGTATATCAGTGGCTGCAGGCACTGAGAAGGAGCAATGGAAGAGCATGAGAAAGGCAAAAAATACCAAATTCCAATCCAGGTCTTTCCTGAGAAGCTATAATTTCCTACAGGACAGACAACATATTTGGTGGCAGTGAAAATATGACAACTCTATCTATCAATCCAACCAAGTTTATCATGAGGTTTAAGCATTTCTTAACTGTCAAACTATAACATGTCCCTAGAAATAATAAACTACATTCTGAACTATCTACCAAAAGCACACAGGGAAAAAAAAAAGATACAAAAGATGACTTCCAAACTATAAATAATATTTTTGCAGTCATACTTGCATCCTTATTCCTGAAACCAATTTAGAAAACAATTGGACAGGGCAGCCTGGGAATAAAGAATCATTTGCCATTAGACTTTAATGTGTGATTACTTAGTAATGTAATTGAAAGCATGACTGTAGCACATTGCCAGCTTTCTATTGCCAGGAGATTACATCGTAAATGATACAGAGCATTTCATGTTTTTTTTTTTTTTATTCCGTATTTTTTGTGACAAGAAGTTTTGCTCTAATATTTGAATTTGCTTTTCTTTCTCAAAGACTGCAGAATCAAGGGTTTATGGGAAGGAGGTGTGGTGAAGGAGAGGTGATAGGTCTCAATTCATTATTAACATGAGAAAGCAAACGATACTAATTGCTACAATTGTGCACTGACAGATTTGTGGTGAAGGCCAATGATGTCTAAGCATATATAACTGACACAATTATATACCTTTAGGGCTGTATTTTTGGCTCTGATTCTGTGAATTAGAGTAAAATCCAAGAACTAACTGTGCAGACTATGTCTGTTGGAGCAACTTCCTGGAAATGTGTTGAGTTACAGTGACTGTACTTCGTGGACACCTGACCCAAATCATAGTACTCTACAAAGCCTCATGGTGTTTAAAGGCTTGATCTTCAACCAAGGTAGCCAGGCAAAGCTGGGTGGGCTTTTGGAGGAGTTGTGTCTTTTTATACCTGCAGAGACCCTAGACCTTCGTTAAGAAGCTGCACTGACAGCTACAGAAGAGCTTCAGAAATTCAGGTCTCCCCCTCTTGCACAGAAAACATTGACCTAGCAGTGTTTTCCCTCCTTTGTCTTTACAGCCTTTCCCTCCAAGTATCCTGTAGCTTCAACAACTTTCACAACAAAAATTCCAAAGGCTTTACTGGTAAGCGGAACTTGTCACCCCAGATCACCTAAGGCATCTTGGCTATGTAACTCCTTCCTTCCCAGAGTCCATGTAGTTCACAAAAACGACTCTCAACAGAAAAAAAATTTAAAAGTTCAAGGGTTTTTGGAACACTGGGACTTCTGCTCCAGCAGACTGGGGTACAGATCACACCATGTTGGTCCTTGTCCAAAGAACCTGTGTCACCCCATCCACATGATCCCCACACCCAAGGAACTTGCCTGGCCCAGCAGTCCCTTGATGCCTACACCATGAACAAACACCATCAGACAAATTCAGTAGAACCGTGCTGCCACGGAGTTGTCATCAAATGCTCTAGCATTCATATTTGATTGTTTGACACCTTCAGATCACCTAAGATACACATTTCACAATTTAAGGGCAGAAGTTTCTGGGATTTAAAACCCACTCTGACAAGAGAATTCAAGAGGGAACTGATATTCACAGTGATTTTGTTTCCCTCGCAGCCTGTTCTCACAGGTTTTTCATCAAAAAGCAGGGAATGGAGCGTGAGTAAGGATTCTGGCATTTGGCTCACAGGCTTAGTCTTGTCTTTATCCTATTTTGCTGAATGTCAGATGACCATGGAGGCAATACAGAATTCCAAGAAGAGCGGATGTTTCAGAATAGGAATTATCATTCACAGGAACAGTCCCTCTCCTCTGTCACACCACTAGTACTGAAACCAAGGAAAGAATAAAACAACTGCAGGGTGGCAGGGCACAGTCTTTCTTCCAGTGACTGATTCTGGGCTAACTTTCTCTCCAGTAAAAACCATTACTGCATTTTGACAGGGGCCCTCCTACTACAACATGCAATTCATTTTTCAAGGGAAACTTTTTATTACAAGACTTCTCATAAAAATAATTTGCTTTACAGCTGCTTTTACATAGTTTCTTAAACTGTTTTCAAAGTACTGAATGATTGGAACAAACCAGATTACTTCCCTCTAATTTGTCCTAGTGGCCTACCGTATATATTAATAAAGGGGTATTTTGTCTGTCTATAGCTCTGTTTTTACTGAAGAAAGCTATGCCAGTTGCATTAAAATACTTTTAACCTATTCAATTCAGGACAGTGGAAGTACCAGAGCCTTCTGGGCTTTGCAATATAATAGCATCCCTTTATCACGTTGAATGGTTTATTGGAACCAGTTTACCATAGTGAGGCCACAACTGCAGGGCTCCAATCTCTATTTGGGGACTCTTCTATAATTTTCAGTGTTTCCAGTTTGGCCTTCAAATGGGTTTGCTTTTTTGGGTGTTTTCTGTTGGTGTTTTTTAGGGGCATTCGGGGGGTTTGTGTGGTTTCTGTTGGGTTTTTTTTTTCTGTTTGCTTTCTTTTAACTAATTTTTCCATATAACTTCAGTTAGAATTTTCATTATTTGCCCTCTTGGTATATATATTCTTACGACGAGACCTGGTCCAGATAACGTGCATTTTGTGAACACCTAATGGCCACTCATTTTCATCAAAACAGGAATCAGTTTTATCCAAGATGAGGCAGAAACCTTTGCCAACTATATTTTATGTAGAAATTCTAATACAAAAAATATTACTAGGACAAGTGTCACTGCACATGGACAGGGTCAGCTAATGAACCTGGTGATTTCATGTAGCAGCTAGCACCAGTCATGCAGCTAGCATGGCTCCTAGCATAAGTCTGTGAATTTTAACCTACCTTTTGCTAGGACAGGCATAAATGAAAAACTACCCCACACTTGTCCCAAACAATCCATTTTGCTGTGTTCAGGGAACTAGATGGCCAAACCATACAAATAACCTGTTAATCATCAAGAAGTACAAAAGTGTCTGGAGTTGCCTGGAACAGGTAGACTACGAGCACTACCAATAGAATATGCATCTGTGAACAAAATCCACTTAGCCTTTATACTGTCATTTGGACATAAACCATGACACCTTGCCAGAAGAGAGCATTCCTTCCAGGGCATTTAATGGGATCTCTGCACATGATAATCTCCTGCTGATCTCATAATATGGTTCTGTGTCTGGGTGTATTAACAATCACATAAATAAAAGATTCTCATTCAGCATACAGATGAGTATGTAAAAACATAACTTTCTACAGTTTTGTATGATTACACTTACATACAAAAGCACTTTAATTGCATTACAAATCAAGACTTACCATGAATATATAGAAAAATATCCAAGCAGTCTCTGTGTTACTTCAAAATTTTTTCTTAAATGGTAGAATTTCACAAACTTTATTGTGAGGTTTGCACTGCTACCAAAGTGAGATTCTTACCTCAAAACTATGCAGCTGCCTCTACAACCTTGAGCTGCTGAGTAGCATGGATTTGACTCAGTTTCATTTGCTTTTGAAGATTTCCTAAAAACACTTGCCTAGTGCACTTCTCCGTCTCTTGAGAAATTTTGACAAGGGGCAGGCAAAATATAAGGAATTTTGCATCCTTTATGTAAAGACATTGCATGATGGCAGGGGGAGCTGGCGGGGGGGAGGGGATTGGACAGAAGATAATTTTGAGTCTGCTATTTTTCCCCCTCCGGAAGAAAATTAGACAGTAGAAAAGTCTGAGGCCAAACTTATAAGACTTGCTAAGCACTCCAGAGGAAAGGAGGAGTGAGGAGATGAAGAAGAGACTAATGATGACTTTCCAGAAGTGCACTGGTGGACAGAAGCAAAGTCCTTCAAAGAAAGGACAAAAAGCAACAGTTACAAACAGCAACAAATTCCAATACAAATTCCAATTGCATCTATAAATATATAAAACTCCTCACAATAAGCATGTCTAAACACTGAAACAGTTGCTCAGAGAGGCAGACAACTATACATCTTGAGGATTTCCAGATCCTTGTCTAAGTGTCTGAACATGCTTATCCAAAATTGAACAGCGCAAGCTGAACACCCTTGAGCAGGAAAGACTAAATGACCTCCATAAATTCCTTCCAATCTAAATTTTTCTATGATTCTTCTATTCCATGTTTACACAGTCTCAGAGGAAGGGTGATAGTAGGAGTATATGGTCACAGGCTCTACAGTCACTGATACAAAAGTTAGTGGGTACTGTCACTGGTACACACTGTCTACTGTCATTGAAAAAATTGAAGAAAATCTGCCAAAGAGACCAAATGACAGACCCCCATAGAACAAATGATTTCTACTGTCTGTTGTACAGTAATTATGTCCTGATGCAGAACCAGAAGAAAACTACTTTGGCCATGGAAAGGATATTGCTCTGTATCTTAGAAAATGCAATCACAGCAGGTACAGAGATGGACATTCACTAAATCTAGAAGATGAAAAAATAATCTATGGTGTGCACATTAAAGAATTTCAAAAACTGTCCTTTCTTATAAAAATATTCACCTCACAGTATTGTCGCATCAGCAAAGCTTGCATGTCTACTGTACAAGTTGTGACCATCAGATACCCTGATCAGAGCTAATCCATTCTGAACTCCATTTCTTCCACTACTTGACTTCTCTGGATCAGAGGATGCAAATTGCCTTGGGCTCCATCAAATCTGAGTAGTTTGTCTAATATGGACAAATTTCTCCTGGTGACGTGCTGGTAAATGAGACCACAAAACACATTATTCTATTGAACTCCCATCACATGTGAATCCAGGTTCACAGAATTAGAAGGGGAAGACATTACTCCAGTTGACCACAGAGCCTCCAGTATGTAAATTAGATTTGCCTAGTTCTGTGCAACAGAGCTATCAAGTAAACTGGTGAAACATATCAGAAGAAACCAGATACAACAGCCTGAAGTAAACTACAGTTGATTTGTCAAACTTTATAAATGCAGTTATGTTGACTGAAAAAAATTATCCCTGTCAGTTAGTCCAATTTGGGGAATTACTTGGGAATGTTACCTCATGACTCAAAAAGTTCTGCCACAGTTACAACACATGGAATGTATTAAGTGAACACTCCAAAATTCTTGTGGGATTCATTTTTTATTACAGGTCCTGAGAGGATTTTTTATTTTCTCTCTTACAGCTTTTTGTCTTTTACTATCCAGATCACTGTACACCAAGAGTAGACTGGTCCTGGAGAGCTCTAACCCCTCTTCCTAAACTACTATTACAACTTACCCCAGTTCAACACCTATAAACCCACTGAAACCTCAACCATATTACTTTGTGCTGATTTATTTCTCTCACATCTGAAGTGAATCAGTACTTGGTCATCTCTGGAACATGGCTTTATTGCAAAGACCATATCATTAATTAAGCACTGGGTGATTTGAATTATCTGGCCAGCAACAGAGGCAAAGCAATATCCTAAAGTACTGGTACAGATGTCATAGGCCAATATGGTTTATCTATATCCACCTAGCCCTACTGAACTCTAAAGAAATTATTCTCACTGAAGAGAGATTCTTTCAAGTTTAAGATACAGTCAAGATGCCCAGAATATTTTGGATTATCAAAGAGCCTTCTGGCACATTTAAAATAAGAACAGCAACATTAGCTTCATCACCAGCACTGAACTTGATAGTGGGAAATTACATCTAGGAGCTGGAACTGTATCAAAAAGAAATTCCTGTACAGCATCACGGTATGCTCTTAAACCACTGCTAACTTTTGCCCCAGAGACAGGATATACTTCAATGATGTGTGAAGTAATCTCTGTATACTTTGCAGTTAGGTTTGCAATTCTTTTTGTCATTCCTCAAGATAAAATGGCACTAGCCAGAGGAAAGAGTATATTTCAAGAGTAGGGCGGTTTGTGTTGGTTTTTTAGTTTTGTTTTGTTGGGGTTTTTTTTTCCTCCATCTTTGTGTCCACCAGTCCAGTTGGTGGAGACTAGTATCTAGTCTTCCTTCTCTAAAAAGCATTCCATGACTTGACTGCTATGGATAAATTTTCCTTATCCTGGTATCTGCCAGCAGCACGTAGACAGAGATTTTTCCCCAGTATCACAGAAAATTCTCTGAGTAAGGTTAGATTAGATAATAGTAGCTTCCTCTCTACAGTTCCACTCCCAGAAAGTTACAGTCATCCCCATAATTGTTAGACAATTGAATAACTTCCTAAAACTATAGCAGCAACACTTTGATGCACACTGTAGTAATAAACCAACATAATGGATTTTATTTTCTACAGTTTTGTAACATGTACTGTAATAAAATATTCTAATGAGATCTCTGGAGACATATATCCTATTGAGGAACATCTGCTGAACAAACTTCACCAAATATGTATTTGTGCAATTGTCTTTCTTCAGTATACTAGAAGAAAGACAAAACACGTTTCTTTCATTCACCACTCCAACTCAATGCTCTATCAACTGGCTGCTATTGGCAGACCTACTCTGGTAAATTTTACCACTGCTTGCTCCTGATACCTCTCCTGCATAAAAAGCCAGAGCACTGATTTAAAACTAAGTAAATATCTTAGTCTCACTCCAGAGTGGTCTAACACACTTAGCTCGAGCACAAGTATCACCTTTTATGGTTTAGTTTAACCTGCTCAGGAAGAGGTCTAAGGTTGGCCAAAATCCTAAACTACATACAAGGCAGTGGGTACCTTGAGAGACCAACATTTCTATAGATGGTAAAACATTTCTGTACAGCCAAAAACACCACATATTGCTGACATCATGCTTAATGTTAATCCATTTTACAGTAAACTAAGAAATAATATAGATGTCCTTCCTTCATCACATTAGTGTTAAGAGTTTGATCAACCCATATGAACATTAAAAGTAATTTCTAAAACACCTTGGTTATCTCAAACTTTTAGCCAATAAGTCTCTTCAGAATACAGTTGCCTACGGAGCTACAGACATCCACACTGTATGGAGGTGTTCTCTCAGGAAACTTGGTTGCCCTAAAAAATTATGATCAAGACTATATATTTGATCTGGGGTGTCCACCAAATCAGTACTAAGAGTGGCTAATTCTTGGGGGCTATCTCCCTTTGAGGAAGATAGATACCATTTTTGGTCAGAGTATCTCTTCAACATTTTTCAATATTTTTCCTACTGATGGCATCAAACCATGGCTAAAGTAATCAAATTGCAAATCATCCCTAGTGCTGCACTGCACAAGGTGTTGAGTAGCCATGATGCAGCAGAGCTGATGTATCTGTCACGCACTATCAATGTGCATTATCTGTCAAAGCAATATTTTTCCATCTCCTATTGACACTGGCTTTGCTAAAGTAATTCTCTCCTATTAACATTACTGCAACTATGGCAACCATTAGAGAGCTAACATTTGCCTAAATAAACCAAACAATCACAAAGTCACCAGCAGACACAATGCAAAGTTATTCACAAAAGGTTAAATGCTTCTGCCCATCAAGAACCTGCACCGTTTTGACAAGGGCCTTATTTGAAAAATACTTGATGGTTATGAATGCAGGGATTGTCCTTTTCTTTGCCCTTTTTATCCTGGCTAATCTGTAAATAACATTGACTGGTAAGTATCAGAAAATTTCATTTTAACCATGGCCAGAAAATATGAACTAAATTTTAAAAAATGGAATACTTTTTTGTTCTTCTAATTGTGTATATACATGTATCAATGATGATGCGTCTGTTTCAGAAAAAAATACAGCTAGGAATCCCAGAAGGAAAGCTGCCTTCAGTTTTATCTTCACAATTTATGTCTTTGATATTGATTTTAGTGACAAAAAAAAAGTAGTATTGATGTTGCATCTACAGCAAAGACCAAATAAAATATTACATTTTGAATTATGAAAAACTGTTGAAGATTCATTCTTGTATGCCATAACCAGAAAATCAGCGTTAAATTGAGGAACACTTCTGGGCAATTAAAGGGTACTGGGTTTAAATGGAAGAATAGAATCAGTCAAGAATAGTCAAGACTCTGACAGATTTTGGAAAGATACAAAGCTGCTGGTAGGACAGGTTCAAATGTGTATGTTTCTTAATAAAACAAAATCACATAAACCTGACAGCACTTGCTGACAAGCTACAGCAGATTGACACAATAGTTTGGACAGATTAGCAACCCAAAACTGTTAAGGTGAACAGTGTAATTAGTAGAGCAGCTAAAAATGTTTAAGAAGACATTACGATTTCAGCTAGAATCAGACCAGAAGTTTTCCAGTACCTTTTTTTTTAAATAAAACTTCTTTTCAAAAAGTAAACTGCCAAAACACAAGCTTCCCTTCCTATCCATCCTGGCCCAGGACACTTGAACATTCTCTTTTTACCTTCCCTGTTGTCAAAAGTGTAGTGAGGGCTACAACACACTTGGTACCAGCTTCAGTGTGCCAAGTCACAGGCAAAAGAGAAAAGTAGGCAAGAAAACAAACAACAAAACCAGGAGCACCTACTGCCTCAGGGAGGAAAGGAAAATTAGTCTATTGTTGCTATGAACTGTTCCTAAAGATACTTCAGAAATGTGCTTAAGGGTGTGGCATAAAACCTTATTAGGCAAGAAAATGACTGCCATAATCCTCTGAACACTGCTTCTTGGGGACAAACATTTAAAACCAAAACACATTTTTTTCCATATCTGCTTTTTACCTGGCCTAATATACTGATAGTTAATGAGAAATTAAAGATATGTGCCTTTGGTTATTGTTGCTAATTAATGAACAAAGTAGAATATTTTCATCTGTATCCATGATTTAAACAGTAGTTGAGTTTAAATAGGAATTATCTAAGGATTGCAGGGTTTGTCCCACCATGTTACCTATAATTACTTAATTACTCTTAACCTACATAAATAAGATAACAGTATCCCCAAAGTAAATGAGATGTCAGCCTTCAGCTTGTTTCAACAGCCTGTTCAACCCATTGAAGGCACTGAAAATCTCCACTGACTTCAATGGACTTTGGATCAAACCGGTAAATCTTTAAAGTATTTTGGATTAAAGTGGATTTTGGCAGTTGTCCAAAGAGAAAAGACTTTTGAGCAGCAGAGGGGTTCCTGGGAATTGTCAGATGACAGGTTTTCCTATAGCAACAGACTTTCTTCACAGTATAATTGTATCGAGCCTGGCACTCGTAAAAAAAAAAAAAAAAAAAGTGTCCATTATAGGAATCTATTTGTTTTAGCATAAGTATTGTGCCTATTTAAGTGTCTGGGAATTTATCTTTAGGGGAGAGAAAAGCTTTATGGATAACTAAATATACTCTGAATGCTGGTTAAAGTATCTTCTCTTTAATGTTTTTAAGGTTTAACTTTAATATATGGCATTATTACTTTGTGGAAGAGAAATTAAACGGAATGTAGTGGAATCTAATGGCACATGACATATCTAATCAAAGCTTAAGAGAGAGAATAATGCTTTATGGATAAGAGCTGCCACTCAAATTACAGCATTTTGTATTCCTTTAAATGAATAGATGTTGAGGAGATAATCACTATTTCATGACTGATATCTAAGTATTGTTTTAAGTCACACATATATGCTGGTCACAGCTTCAGGGCTTGTGTTCCCCACCTCTGCTCACCCTCGACTGTTCCGAGCTCTGGAGAAAAGCGAACAAAGCATGTTGTGATTTGTAAGCCTTGAAATGAGAAAAACAAACAAAAGAAATTTTCTCATTCAATCTACATAATGATTTTCAAGAAGCCAGCTTCTAGATGCTGTATGGTGCTCACCTCTCACTGACAGCAACTGGTGGAGATCCAGTGAATGTCAACATTGTCAGTGATTTCACTGGAATGAGCTGTAGGAGCACTGGATTAGATGACATTTTCCAGGCCACCAAGACTATCCCAGCTGCTAAGTCAGACAAGATAAACCCAAGCATATATTACCACCATCAATTTCTTTTCATTCTAACTTTTAAAGGAGTTAGAAGGTTTTAGGTTTGTTTGGCGTGGTATTTGTGTTGATTTTTTTTTTTTTCACTCCCACTTTTCCTATCAGAGAGATGTTCCAGAACCAAAGCTCTCAAATAGAACAGAAACATCTTTCTAATTTCCATTCTAATGAATTTATGGCTGTTTCATATCCATTTATTCTTGTGCCAGTGTTGCTCATTCTTCCTTCCTGGCTTTTATTTCCTGACATATAAAGACAGCAATGATATCTCCCCCCAGAGCTTTAGGCATAAAAGGGTGATTGTGCAATAAAGTCTAGAGTTGAGCAGCAGAAAACACATCCACTGCTGAGCTGTTCATCTTTCCTTTGGGTGGAGATGGGCCAGCTTCAATAAGCCAACTTTGTTATACACAAAATACAAATCAGTCCTTGTCTAAAGATGCTGCATTTTATATTGGCTATATTTCTTTAAAACTTACTAGCTTCACATTCTTTTTATTTTGCCACTTTTGGCAGTTTTAGGGACAACAACAGATGAATTTCTCTCAAGAAAATATTAGTGTCCATGTGATCACAGAATATTTAAGAATGAAACTAATAGAAATTTCTCTATGAGAGAAGAAAGCAAAGGGGAAAATTTTCATAAGAAAACTTGTTTGTTTTGTTTCTTACAAAGGATGAAGAATCTCACTTTTCTATTGTTCAGTTCAGCTGTGACTGAGGAGTTCCTGCTTCATCAGCTACCCAGCCTGGCTAATCAAGTGAACAAAGACCATTTCCATGTTTCTGGCTTTCAGAGATTATGTCATACTTACTGATAGGTAGAAATTAGTATGACTAGCTAGAAATTAAGATGAGCAAATGAGAAAGTGACACAGTTCCAGCAAACACACCAAAAAACTGACAGAAGAAAAATCCCCAGCTGCACCCCTCTTCAGGTGTGGTTAAATGCAAAAGAAACTGTAATCTAATTCAGAGGAATTCTAAGCTACTAAAAACAGTTTAATCATCCAAAGATCTAAGGCCTGCATGTTCTGAAAAGCAGGATGCAAAATATGCTAAATCAAAGACTGTTTCCTTGAAGTATTTTGAAGTATTAACTTTTAGCAGACCAAAAAGTAAGTTTTTTATTCCACCCCATTAAGACATCCTCCTACTGGGCTGCCATCCAATTGCAATTGATATCCCTTAAAGTTCAACACTTTGACCTTCCTGACACAAAACTCTCTTCCTAGTAATTCTGTCTTAAGAGACACACAGATGAAAGAGACCAGGCAAAAAAGAAGCGGGAGGGAATTGCACACTAAGCATCAAATGTCACTTTATTGAATCTGGGAAAAGAGTGTAAAGTTTCCACTTCTTTCCTCAAGCCTACATTGCAGCTAGAATGAAAAAAAATGAGCATATACCATTTTTTAATCACTCAGTACTTGTGTGCTGCCTGCCAATACTGTCGGGAAAGGCAGTACTCAGTGTACTCATGTGTGCTTCCCTAAATAAACAAAAACCAGAAACACTCCCAGAAACAAAGAAATCCTCCCGTGCTTTCCTCTCCCTGCCACACAAAAAAAAAACCCAAAAAACAGCCACCAAAAAACCCCACCACATACTATGAGTTTGTTTTACAATCCAGAGTTGTTCATGTACCTGTGGCTTTCAAAAGACTGTATAAAATCTCTCTGAACAAATCTGCAGAGATCTGTATCTCAGTAAACCCATTGAGGAACTTTCAATAATGTTCAAAAGGGTTATGGAAAGACATTATATTTGCAGAAAACCAAGTAACAAACAAAACCACAAAAAAAAAATAGACTGACATACTGGCAAAGCCCCATGAACTCAGGCATCAAAAGATTTTCCTCCCCACTCTTCCAGATGTTTATAAAAATATTCAAGTCAAGGATTCTTATGCTCATCTAAGGGGCACCCTTCCCAATGTTCCACTCACAAGTGGATGAATACATGCACAGTAGGACACAGCCTCTTAATGATTTTATCCTTTTTATGAATGCAATGCTAATAACTACCTAGTATCAGACTATTAGTAATTGCTATACCATCTAAACATAAAGAAATTTCAACCAAGAAATAAAATTCAGTAAGTAGAATTCAGCTTTTAACCACTATATAGGTACATCTATAAACATCTTTATTTTCTTATTCTGGTCCCTCAGCTCTACTTCTTATGGTGCTGGAGGAGTCATCTAAGTGAATAGCAATTACATTTAGGCATTAGTATTTCCCACATGTGTATTTCAAACTGTTTAAATGTTTAACTTACAAATTCATGAATATACCCACGAACAACACTAATAGTCTACCAGCTTTAGTAACAGGCAAAAGACATAGGAGATCAATTTATTTAATCCTTGATCAAGTCATCCTCTTGGAAAGGCCAATGATATTTTGATGCAATAGCGATGTATACACAACCTACCACAAAATATTAAGGATATCTAATACCACTTACAAAGTCAGTGGCTGCAAATGCCAGCAAATGTGCAGAAGTCTGGGTTTTACCTTAGTACCCTGACCAAGTTAAACTATAGAGCTGTAAGTTCTTAAATCACCTGGCAGGGCATTTGTACTGCAGAGGGTGTGAATTATGATTCTTTGACTCCTTATGTTTTCTTCCTTACTGCAGAGCTGCTCCAATGACTTATATCTTGGGCACTGCCACAAGATGGATGTTTTAGAGCATTTGCAGTGGGGGGTGAATGTAATAGTGATTCTTAAATGAGTGCAAGAAATACTTCTAGTGTTTTAAAGCATGAGGAAATAAATATCTAACATGATTTTTTTTTCAGCTTTCCTATTATAAAACACAATTAATTTAACAAAAGACCTAAATTGGCAATATTGAAAGTGAAAGCTACAGAGACATCTTAGTACTGACACAGCATGTTAATGTAAATGAAGCCCTTGCTAATATTAAAAATATGCTTATGAAATATCAATTTCTTTACATATAATTGTTACCCTTGTGAGTTTTCAAATAATTGCAGAAAAAATTTCAAATAACATATTTCTTGAAATATGCAAAATAAAAATTAAAATATTTGTTATTTGTGTTGTGTTGATTCACATGCCCTTTACTCTCTACCACAAATTTAACATTATCCATCTGTGGTTTCATCTATTTTACAGATGCAACTTGTTCTGGAGACAGGGTAGAATCAATTTCCATTGTAGAAATAGCAAGAGGAAGGAATGAAGAATGACTAGGAAAAAACCCTCATACCTAAGAAATTGCTGCTGGAGAGATTTGCAGCTTCCAGGAACTAAAATGCACTATGAGTTTCTTTCCAAAATTACTTCCTTCAAACATCATAAATTCAATGCAAGACAGGCTTCAGAAACCCAGGTAAAAAGAGATTTGGGCAGTGAACTAAATGAGAGCCAGACAAGGACCATCAGTAAGGGTTGGTATTTGCACTAGATGCCTAAGTTGCTCTGCACTGACAGCCCTACAAGAAAAACTAACAGTTTACAAGTAAAGCTGAGATATTTTGTCTCCTAGAAACATCCAGTCTCTGCCAGCTCCAGACAGAAGCAAGGAGCATGAAATGTGAATGTGATTTCCCTTGGGACTACATATTATTACAAAAGACAGAGGCTAGATTCTTGACAACTTTTTAGGATGTCTTAACTTCAGATCTGCTTAGATGATTTTAGAACTCCTTATATGATGAATTAGAGATTAGGAACAGTACCTCCCATTTATTTTGTCACCTAATTCTGATGAGAACATGACCCTGCCTCTTATTTTCAAAATAATCATAGGAAATCTTTGGGGGAAAAAGCAACAAAAAATATATTTAGAAAAAAAGCAAAACATAAGAAGACCAACTAAGCCATGAACCTATTCACCATGAAACAAAACCAGTTACCTTCTTAGGACCTAAAGTCACATGCAGCCAACTAGAAGAATCACTTGTAAATACTAGAGGCAATGGCTTGGCTGCACTGAAGTCAACAAGGTTTCTGCTACTGGTCTTCAGCTACTGAGGTTTCACCTCATCTTTTGTAATCTCCTGGAATCAGTGCCTCATATCCCCACCCTAGTCTGCCCAAGACAACATTTCTGCATACAGAAGAAACCCATAATTCCTGCTCATTCATAGCAACCACAATTCAGTTAGTGTAATGGATGCCAGGGTTTAGCTAGGTTATCATCTGGAACAGGTTTAACATAGAGCCTATAATCAGCAGGATTCTTGGAAAAACAAATAGCCTTGAAGGGATAATCGCTATTTGGAAGTCAAGTTATGTAAAACATATTTCCCCCTGTGTTATTGCTTCAAGTTGTTTGATTGCACCTAGTATGTGTAAAAAGTGGAAATTATAGAATCTTCACCCTGAGTGGTTTAGGCTCTGTTGTTGTAATAGCTACTTAAGTTTTAAAGGGTTTTCTTGCCTTTTTCTTTTGGTCTTTCTTCATGCAGGTAAAAGCTGATAGGAGCAAAGTAATGAGGCGGGATAAAGAAATTTGCAGCCAAGGAAAGTCTGCCAATTTTCTAAAACATATGCCAATGCTTTTGGCACCTTCTTGTAGTTGACTAAAAACTGAGTCCAAATTTATCATCAAAGAGCTAGCCAGGCATGCAGATTGCACACATATCTCCCTCAAAGGGAAAGCTTACAATTTAAAAAAACTTCACAGTATCACTCTCTCTTAAAACACAGATCAAATAACACTCCTTCCTTCCTCCCAGCACAGACAGCACTATCTACTCCAGTATACACACAATTGCATTTCTTTCTACTCTATTATCTGTGCATACTGTACACATAACAGACAATAAGATACGCTAGGAGTAAATATAATAAATCCCCATATACCAGTGTGTAGCTACTATTTACCCCCAAATATTCCCAGTACGGAAACTGAACTAGAAAATAGTAGCATCAATAGACCAAATATCCCTGCTCTACTACAGACAAACTATTTCTTTCATGGTTTCATCCTGTCAGGAAGAGTGCCAAAGCCTGGGTCCATGACTTTCTTCAAGCAAAACATTTCCTCACATGTATTCTTCAAGCAACTACTAGAATTGCACAATGTAACTACAATACCACTACCCCTGGCTAGCCACGGTCTTCAAGGTACATGTGCATCGTTGGATCAAACCCAATTTCCCACATGCCTAAGTTTTGCTTATAAATAACATACTCCTGACTGTGCTTGAAGAGAGGTTAGGGAATGGGAAGCATGGGGAAAAGGGTAACAGCCACTGTACTTAGCAATTGTATCTGTTTCGCCCTTCTGTTTTCCTTCATTCTCAGTGTCAGCCAACAGAAGAACAAGCAGAAAAACCTTCACCTTCCAGTCTGGACACAACAGTCCTGCTGCATTCCTAAAGTAGGCTGACAAGGTTTTCTTATGGAAAGAGCTGAAAAATGGAAGATACTTCTTAGAAAGAGTATTTTCTCATAAGTACATGAAATTAATACTGTTTTTAGAGATGTAATGTTTTAGTTTCCTGACCTGGGAGTGTGAATTGGCCTCAGTCATGCTAGGATTACATTTCTGAAAATTTGTATTGCATAGTCATAATACGTACCATAGTCATAACATAATATGCATAATCATAGTGTGATGAAATACATTAAAGGTACAATAGAATGTGGAATAAAACTGCATTAACATGCTCTTTTTAACAGGCCATGCCACACTTACCATGAGGCAGATCCTCAGCTGGGGCAGACTCTTGTAAGTCAACCCAAAGTTAAGCCAGCTATACTCAATTTTGTTGAAAGAGGGGAAAAAGAAAAAGAAAAAAAAAAAACAAAAATTAAGAAAAAAAAGGAAAAAAGAGGAAAAGAAAAAGGAAAAAAAGGAGTTTGGGGATTCTAATTTTATTTTTCTGTAACCATACTTACTTGACAATAAGAGGACAAACATGTTAACAGTCATATGTGCGTGCACATTAAACACACACACATGGAAAACTGAGTCCATGCATATTTCTGTACAGATCATACACATAGCAACTATCCAAGGTTCTCCTTGTTCTCTTACACAGGAATGTATTTTATAGACAAATAAAATATTATTCATTTTTCATTATAGCTATCATTTCAGGAAAGCAGAATGTTGCCAAAGTCACTTAATTTTCACATTCATTTTACAAGATGGAGATTACACTTTAAACAGATAAAAAGAATCTAAATGAACTAGAACTGGCAAATACATATTGTTAGTTTTGCTTGAATGTTATTAACTCAGTAGGTGAAGGTCATGCTTCATGTCCTTTAAAAAAATAGCTTTTCTTTAAAATTGTATTTCTACAGTCTCATTCTGTGGAATGTTTTCTGAGATAGCTTTTTAATTTTCTCTAATTTTCAGATAAATAGACATACGTACACCCCAAAAGTGACTTAACCTAAGACAACTACTTTAATAAGCTACACATTCTCAATATCATTCTTAATGCATCACACATGTGATAGTCTCCTAGGACCACGTTCTGCCCTCTGCTATGCAGACAGCTTATTATTCAAAATATGCAATGAATCATTAATGATACACACCCGCAGAGGGGAGATCAGAATGAAGCCCTTAGTCTGTGTGTAATATTTGCTCTCAAACTTCGTCTGTCAGGAGCAATGGTACTTCACTTACATTGCCAAAAAAAAATTGGAAAAAAAATTAAAAATTTATAAGGTCTAGATGATTTCTCTCTGTGACCTCTACACCATGTATTAGAGACAGGTATTTTACTGAGTGCTCTCCTATTTCTGCGTGTGCATAGCTATAATGATCCATTTAGCTGCTTCTGCTGTCTTCTCCTCCCTACTGCTAAGGTAGCACCATTTTTGGTTTTGTTTACATGTATGATAAAGAAGCTTAGCTCCTTTGTCTACTTCTATTTCATTACCAAAGCTGAAAAGACTGGAAGGGGTCCCCTAGAAATAGAACCTCAAAACATACCCAGTTCCCAGATACCACAACTCGCAACAAGCCACAATTTTCATTCTACAACTCCTGGAATTATTTTTTCTGTCACATATGTGTGTATTTATTTTTATGGAAAATAAGAAAAAAGCCTCTAGTTATTTTGAATGAAAACTGCTTCTAGAACTACAATATTTTCTTAGATGACTATTACTACAATATTTTGTCATAGGTGTCAATTAAAAAAAAATTGGAAAAAGTCATGCAAATTTAACACAAAGAAATTAAAAACTGTTTCAATTTTACTCAATGTTTTTCTGTACATAGATACTTTTTTAACTTGCTCAGCATGTACTATGGCAGCCAAAGACCTTTTTCAATGTGCCCATATTTCCTTTAGGCCAGACTCCAAATTACTAATAGAAGAGCACAGCAGAGTTAGACCTACCCATCTCTTTTCAGGCTCTATTTGTATTCTCTGCATTTAAACCTGGAAGTCTGGAAACAGTGAGCTCTTGTAATCCCTCCAAAAACTTTTGAGGAAAGGAAATAAAAATAACAGGAGCGTTCTTCCAGCATATCATACCCCCACAAGCCAAGCCAAGCCCAAAAACCCGAGCTTTAGAAGGACTTTCATTGCCTGTGTCTATAATATCATCTGTATCAGATTTACCACATTGCTGCATAATTAATTGGAGCTTAAGACAGTTTTGACAGAAAGCACACACATTAGGCCCACATGCCCTGCACCTGAAGCTCACGTAAATTTTGATAACCTTCAGATCTGGACCCCATGTATGAAATGTATTTGTGTATGAAATATTATATATGCACACATTGAGACACCTTTCCTAATGTACACCTTCATCTTAAAAGCTAAAGGAACATGAGCAGCAAGGAGTTTGCTGCAACACTCCACAAAGCAGTTTTCAGATATGAAAAGGGTGAAGAATACATTTCATTATTAAAACACCCCTATGCCTTCTGTGGCCCTATAGTGGGGTGCAGGAGAAGGAGGGAGGAAATTTTTAGATGGGTATACATTGTTGTCATAGCCCGAAGAATATTTTAGGAGTACAGTACATGTTTTTTATCAGATTTACAAACAAAGGGAAGTTCTTGCTAGCAGAGATAAAATAGCTAGAGAATAAAATGAACTGCATCAATACTGGGTAAAATTCACATCTCAACCTAGGCCCAGCACCTTGAAGAAGCACCTAATTTGCTCAGTTCCTCCAGATGGTGAAATTAAGCTGAGAGGAAGCTTCTCTGGTGGGACCCACCACCTTCCAGAAACAACTTCTCAGTTAAAAAAATTCAAAAACTGACAGGCAAATCCTAATCTATGTTGTCTTTATGCACAGGTACCATGCTGCTGACAGATTAACAGATTGTTTTACAGTGAGACATTTTGGACACCTAACTGAGTCCTCCTGGTGAGCCCCTCCTGAGCTTACTCATCTGCTACCAAACATGAGACAGCTGACAGGTTTTTAAATGATGAACTCCTAAGGGTCACATTACTTAATTATACAGTACATCCAGGGATACGCACATGGGTCTTTTATGGTAAATGATATGACTGTCTTAAAAACTCATTAATATGTCATTAACCAAGCAGACATTTACTAATTAAACAATTAGCCCCTCTCTTCTATTCCTTTGTTCCACTCAGAGATGCTCATTTACTGTGATCCCCACTCAGATATTTTTTTTCCCCTTTTAATTTATTTTTCAGGAAAACTAAGTGTCTAAAAAACATTTCCTTTGCTTTTTGTTTCAGTTTAGTCAAATGAGAAACCAAAACAAAGTCTAGATTCCCAGCAGGTGAAAATCAGCTTTATCTCATGGAAGTCCAAGGAGTTGTGGTGATTTACTCCACCTGAGGATTTTGCTCCAGGCTTCCCAAATCCAAGTCATGTATTGATTTCAAATGCACGTCTACTGTCAAAATATGCAGGCTTTGCCTGTCCAAACTGATAGTGATTTCTACAAAACTTTCAGAAATGCATTCAACAGCCGCTGTGAGCTGCATTATTATTAAATACAAACAAAACCCCCAACACCAATAAAGGAAGTATAAATATGCAAAGATCAAGGCCTGGAAGCAGATTATTCTGCATCACCATATGAAGTTAGACACCAAAGGAGCATGCTGTATTCTTACCTTTGAAATTCAAAGGATTTTTAATAATTTTACTTGAGCTGTTTTCTGCTGATAAATGTAACTTGATCATGTTTGATGTGTTTTAACTGTGTACTAAACTCTGAAACAAAGAAGGATTATCAAGTATCTCAAAGTGGAATATAGTGATTTTCTTTTTGGAAAGAAATCTCCCATTTCTCCTTTATGATCAAAAGGTAAGTATTTTATTTCTACTCAAATTGCCATCTTTTTTTTTACTGTATTTACAGTAGTTTTACTCACATATAAGTATCTGATATATAGAGGCTGAAAGAAAAAAAAAAAAACAAAAAGAATGTTTCTTTTATTTCTTACATTACAAGCACTCTAACTCCTATAGTTTTATTTTCTCTTAGTTGCCACAAAAAATCCTTCAGGAGCACCAGATCATTTGCAGAGAATTCGAGAAAGGGTTCAACCATGCACCAGCAAAGGAAGAAAGACAAACCTTTCAAAAGACCCATCCTCATACTGATAACACAGTGAAGAATTCTGCCTTGGCTCTAATCCTTCCTGCACTGTATCTTCACTCAGAATCACACTAAACTGCAAGTCAGGTCCTAGAGGTCTGGGGGGGTTGCCAGTCTAAATAAAATACAACCTTAGCCACAAGGAGAGATGAAACCCTTCCCTTGGGTTTTCACCTGACTTCTCAGGTAGGCAATCTATGGCAGCTGGAGGTTGGTATAGTCCAGTAGCATAAGTCACCAGGGATGATGATGTAGCTTCAAAGTAGTTAAGAGCAGCTTACACCTCGGAATTCATCAGAACCCAGTAAGCCACCAGAAAAATGCCAACAGCTTTACTGCTGTGGAAGATCTGGCCCCAAAGGTGCAAGACATAATATGTGAAAAGGCCAAATGAATACAGTATTTAAGGCCAAACAAAACCTGAGGAAGTTCTTGTTTAGGAGAAGGGTTCTGTGCACAGTCATGAGACAGAAGTCTTCCATATTCTTTGTGGACAAGCAGAGTGTGGGTAATGATGACAAAGGGGTCTCCCACACTGCATTGTTGAAATGCCTCTTCCTGAACTGGAAGGACAACGGTGCAGGCTCTGGAAAAGTCAGACCCTGTCCTCCCTTGCTATAAGTCCTATCTCCTGCCCAGTCATATATTTAGAACAGCAGCCCTTTGGAAAGTAACTGTGACTCCATTCTTGTTGATTTATTTCTGTGGTCTGTGAGGGATCAAGTTAATTACAATCAGCAGAAACCTCCATCGTATATTCACTGTCACTGTCTGGAGGTGCTTCCAGGCCATCAGGAACACTCACCATCCTGCACAGGCACACCATGTTGCCACTCACAACTACATACAGCCTCTGTGCTTAATTCCAGATCAGTTAGACAACACAAAGCCTATCACAGTGAAGACTTCTCTCCTGCAAAATATCTATGAGGTAATTTTTTGGCAATAGGTCTTTTGCAGCTACCAAAAATTATAGAGAGGCTAAAGCCCAGATGAAAATTGATCTCTAAGGATGAATCCCTGAAATTCAGATTATGACTTTTTTTATGCAAGAGTTCCTCCTGAATTGCCACTTATTTAGATAATAAGGGCAGTGTGAGAATGGAGAAACACATTATGAATGTGATGTAAATCATTCATAATTTTCATAAGATTTTCAAGAGGCCTTTAGACTGAAGAAATATCTGTCTTCTAGTCATTATTAGAATCAGCTAAAGGTTGGCACATTTGTTACCAGCAAAACCACCCTAATTCCACAATCAGGCAGCGATTAAGTATTATGATGAAACCCTGAATTTTGGATCTTCATTTTCATCACTGCTACACAGACAAGAACACACAGGCAAGGAAGCTGCAGCCCCAGTCTTTAATAGCTGTTGCATAGAAGGACAAATTTCCAGAACTGGAAACATAGAAGAGCAAAGTGGTATTTGCGTGAGAAAGGCTTTCACAAAGGAAAGATCAATCCCCCCTCCACTGACTGAAGAGAAAATTAATTACTGCAGTTGGCAGAGGATAAATGATTCCAATTTACAGAGTTGTGTAATTATAGCAGCTGCAGAGTTGAAGACTGGATGCTAACTTTGAACCTCCACCCCAACATGACATTTCTACTTGCATTTAGTTCTGCCACTTGTGAGCATGTTGAAAGTTCTCTCACTGTGTCTTCATAATTATATGTTGGTTCAAAAATAATCAGTGGCTCCATTGCATAGACGAAACCTTATCATCTGGTTAGCAAAAGGTATGTTGTATCGTCTTTGAAGTGCTGAAATCCCCACAGTGGAAAATTTATTAGGGGAAAGTGATGTTATGGCAACACAATTAATTCTGCCACAACATGCAGAATTAACTACACTGTTAAGAATTAAGGATTCAAAGAAGAGTTCAAAGGAAGAAAAATACTGTATGTCAAATCATAAAGTATAACCTTTGCATAAGGTCTAACAACATCATATTGTAAAGAGGCATCTCAGTGAGATATCTAGTTTAAAAAAAAAGGAAAATAAATGGTTAAGGAGATGGGGAAACATCTTTAGTGTTTTACTTGCTTTTCTCATGGGAGGTTGTCAGTTATGCTTGTATAGAGAATTCGCTTCTCCTTTTGAAGCCAAGAGGAAAGTTTTTAATCTCATCTTTAATCCTTTAAAATATGTAAGAGATTTAGACGTGTACAGGGTAAATTTGGCAGAAGATCCTAGCTATGGAAGTAAGGTAATTTCTTTCAACTACTGATTGCCAAGGGAGTTCAAAGCCTGCCACCTAAACTATCTATCAATTCCAGCTACAAGCTGCAATCTACTGATTTTTTACATTTCTTTATATTGATCAAAAATATTTAGAAAAGTTACCAGCTACGAGTGAGTGATATGATGTGATTATTACAGACAGGGATGAGGGCTCTCTAGTGCTGTTGCTTTTTTCAGAACAAATGAAGAATGAAAGACATTTTCTCAAGCAATATGCACAATAGTATCTGTTGTGACTGTAGTTATTTTATGCAACAAGAAAGGAGCTAGTCCACAAGAACAATTTCAGAAAGTATTAGAAAACTGGCAACTGAGCCAAACATTTTGCTTTTAATACAAGGAGACTTTTGACTTTAACAGATAGTTTTGTACTATCTAAAGGTCACATAACCCTCATGTACAAGGCAACCTGATTACATTCCATTCCTAGAAGCCACAGTATGACTTTTTCCCCTTAAGTACCTGTACATCCATACATACACTGAAAACCCCTGCCATACACAACTATTAGGCTATTGCAGTTGGACTGAGGTAAAATCCCACAGTATCCTGTAAGACTGTTCCCGCTCTATTGAGCACTTCCTAATGGCAGTAAAAAACATTTGAGGTTGTTTTGGGTTCTGGTTACAGCAAAGCTGGAAACTAAAGACATTGATGTGGAAAATTGGCATAGAGTAACAACATACCTTGAGTAAGGTTACACAGAAAAGCTGAACATTGGCCAAACAGCTGAAATCTCCCTCTTCTGGTCATGATCAGCCTTTGGTTTTAATTACCTGGGTACAAATCTACCAGCTAAAGGGAACTAACAGATTTACACCTCTCTATTTAAACCACTCTTATTTATTAGGCAAATTTGCAGTTTTCAGTGCCATTGCATTAACAAACCTAGAAGACAGATGAGGCCTGTTTTAAAAAAAGACTGATTCAAAATGACTGGAGATCTCAGGTTTTGGCCTTGTGCAACTACAATACAACAGATGAAGCAATTATATAATCAGATAGGCTTGGCCTTGTCTACTCTTTGATCAATTCAACATGTGCCAAATCCATGTCATATGAATGAAAAATCTAATCCAGAACAAAATGACTATGTCATAGGAACAAAAAACTAATCTGAGAGGGCTCACATCTGTTCCCAGTCACATCAGACCCAGGACAAGCTGAAATCCCATTGAACTTGATGCATTTTATACCAGCACTAATAAGATTAGGACTTAACTTCCTCTTCCCTCTCTTAAATAATGTACAGAGTCAGCATAATTAAAAATCAATATGGAAAAAAATAAATTGCTGCAGTACTCAATGCAGATCTAATAATCTTTAAAATACCATAAAAATTTGTTTCTTTGGAATTTAATTTGTATAAGGTCCCATTGTACAGACAAAGCACTTCATTAATATAACTCAAACACTTACTGCAAAACTTTTTTAAAACATCACCAGCAAGATCACGAACACCAGTTGTGGGTATAAGATAACGCTTGATAAAATGTTCTGGAAATCTTGAGCAAGCATTTGGTATATTTGTACAAGTTATACACTTAAATTATAGGTTAAAATTTTGTAACTGTACTAACCTATGACATAGGAACGCATATAATTGGAAAGCTCCCAGAGAATTCAGTAAAGATGTTGCCTGAGCAAGGTATTCAGAACCTGCCAGAGATATGGCGAAATTAGTGTTACCAGAGTTCTGTCAGGAGCCAGTCCAAATCTGTGCAAAGTCAATTCAGATACAGATAACTCTGTAGCACCCCTCTTAACAACATTTTTATCCTGGAGCAAACATAAAGACAGAATTTTAATAAAACACTTTTCACTTAGTTTAAGATTTTTCCTCAAGCTTTCATCCACACCATTGGCAGCCTTCTGTAGCTGGATTTTGCTTACCTTCCTAATACTATGATTGTTGCCATGGAAATTATAGCCATCTCACAAACAGAAATTTATGCCTTTGTGGAAAAAACAATATTCTAACCTAGTAAAGCACAAATATCCCTAACTGAAAATTGACAAAAAAATAAAGAAGGTTGCTGTGAAAACTTTGCTAATGTTGAATTTGGAATCAGAAAGAAGATTGAGTGTATTTGCAAATTCAAGCTGTTGAAATGTCGTTGTTTGCATGAAGAACACATTGGGTGCATGGAGGTTTCTGACTATAAGCTTACTACTTCTTCCTGTATTTAGTCAGAAAATAAAAATAGATCTATTCTAAGTAATAGATCTATACTAATAAATCTATACTAACTGGGTAGATTTAGGAATTTAAATATGGATAGAAACTAGTATCCCAGAGTCAGGAGTGCTGTACCTTTGAAATATATATTAGGTGTAAGAATGAGAGTAGGGAGACAGTCATAGCACCCTTCTAAGAAGTATATCTTCTCATGTTTCCTGTATACATGAAAGACAGCAGATTCCTTCAGAAGGCACTTTCTAGAGACTCAAGAGAATTCTCACAGCACTTGAACTAGAGTCCTGTTCTGATGTTCTGGAAGAGAACTGGATTTTTAAATGATTTTACTTTTTCTGTTTGCTGTTTTTGCATGTGCTTTCTACAAATGCTGCTGGAATCTATTCTGGCCATATCCACAGTGACAATAACAGCAGTTTTGAATGCTTACTTATCTACTCATTTCTCCTTTCAAAAATCTATAATAACACGAAGGTCATTTGTGTGACCTCGTAAACCCACTTGATGTGATTATTTCATTTATGTTATTCTTCATACACTTATTCACTCCAATTTTCCATTTCTATGATAATTCCATGTAAATTCAATTGTTAGTTTTCTGCACATAGTTTTCTGGATCTTTACACTACTGCTAATGAAATCTAGACAGAAAGTTCAGAACCACATGATTTCAGATAGACAAAAGATTTTATAACTTTTTTTTCAATAACATGCCACTCATGTTGCTTTTCTGCAGGAAAGCTTTTCAGTTAAAAAAAAAAATCTCAGAAAAACAGAATATGCACCAGAGAATTAAGATTACTGAGAGGATCTCTAGCTGCCAAGTTCAAGAAGTGCTAGAATTCACAACTTCCAGACAAAGACTACTGTTGATTTTACTCTCTGAAATCATCACTCTTCAGAAAGAGCACAGATGTGTGAATTTCCCTAACTTTCCTGCAGGACCTTGTAATTCAAAAGATTACACTCCTAAATTCCTTTGTCCTTCATCAGAAATAAGAACTGGATATGGCTAACGTATAATAAGGATGCTTCATCTTTGTGAAAGTGGAAAACATCATTCCTCCATTATCCTGAAATATGACCTCAATGTAATAGATTTCATTGAGGGAAATTTATTCCTCCTCCTTTGTTTTATTTGCCTTCCTTTTTTTTAATTCCCAGAGCAGGAGGGTGGGGGGGAAGCGGGGGAAAAAAAAATCAGGAAAAAACAAGTTGAAAATCAGAAAGGTGCATATTATGAGCACAAAAATTATCCTATTACAAACCTCAAAACACCAAACAACCCCATAAACAAAGCTTTCTGGTCCATTTAATTGCTTATATTTTTGTAATTTTCTCAGTTACCCTAATTCAGCTGACCAACATTTCATTCACATAAATGTTTCCAGACAGCTTAAGAATAGCAAAGGCGTACCCAAATTATTATTTATTGATATTGTTGCTGTTGCATTGATGTTGTTAATTATATAATAATAATAATAATAATAATAATAATAATAATAATAATAATAATAATAATAATAATAATATACACTGGAAGATATTACTAAAATATTTCTAAAAGCTTGCAAAGACTAAAAAACAGTCTTCTTTTGTATAACTCTGTGTCATCTACCCAAAAAAGCCAAAACAGACTATAACTGATGAACCAGCTCCTGAGAAAAATCACAAAAACCAAATGACAAATTCCATTTGTCAAGCAATCAATATGGTTAAGGTTTGATGACACAAATAATTACCTAAATAAATTAAAGACTTCACATGAACATCAATCTTAGAATAATCTTGCATTGACTTTCAGAATTATCTAGCCTCTCTGGCATGGAGTTGAAGGATAAGATGCTGAAAAACAGATAGAAAAACAGGGGTGCCAGCTGGGGAGGGGAAAAAAGCCTTTTTGATTTAACTATAAATGGTGTTTAATGTATTTTTTGAAAAGAGCAAAACACGTAATGAGTTTCTTATATTCCACTACAGCTTCTCCTAAAAAGTCCACCAATTTCTTTTTTTCCATTAACTGAAATGAAACAGTTCAATAATTTTTACACATGATCCATAAGCAAGTTCTAAGGTAACCATGACAAGAGCTTAGCATCCATAATAAATTAATTACAAAAGGGTTTGGACATTCACTTGGAAATGTTTAGAGATCTGAAAATCAAGGAACTTCAAAAGCAACTATGTAGCAATATCACAATTACTTAAGGCAGATGAAAGTCTCCTCTTTGAGGACTATATAATGTTGCACAGATGACAATGACATCAGGCTCTGATGCAAATTTCACTTCATTATTGACCTGATTTCTGTCTTAAATCATATAAGAACTATGCCAATATTCACTTAAGTAGTCCCTAAGCTTCACAGAATTTCTGTGAGCAAGACATACAAAGGAAAGCTCCTTGTTTGCATCAGACATTTGTTTGCAAGAAGGATTTTCTTAAGAGGTTGCTCTTTGCTCTAGAAGCATCTTAATTTTGTCACAGGTATTTTCAATGCTGAAAGGAAAATAAAGCACTCTGTTTCAAGTTAGTTTTATTGCAAACCAAAACATTTTGCTTTAGCTTGTTACCATTCTGCACCTGCAGAAGCCCACAGTGAAACACACAGGCTGCTGCCTCAGCGGGGACTGTACCTCCCATCAGAGAGTGGCCTATGCTTTGATCACACAACGTGAGCCATTGTTGGAAACCCAACAGCACTGGTGGGCAAAAGCAGATACAGAACACAGCAGCCACATGACAGCCCTCATGCAGCAGTAGAGAATTTTGGGCAGGTGTAGTGTACCATTAAACAAAATATGCATCTTTCTACTTACATGTATTCTGCAAATTTTGTACCAATTCTAAACAAAATGTAACATCCCATAGGACTGGTGTGCCACTGTTTAACTTCACATGGGGCTAAAAAGAGTGCTTTGATATATTTTAGCTCAAAAGAGTACTTTTCATAGATTTGTGCAAGGGGAAAAAAAATCAGCTTCCAGTTAATTTGTGATTTATGTTTGTGCTTTCTTCATGATTGTGCTGAGACAAAGCTTCAATGACCTGCCATCAGTCCAGTTTCCTGATTTCCTTAAGCTTGAGTGAAGTTTGATAGCTTGATACAGGTTTTGACTTAGTTTACTTTTCTTATATTCATTGCATTCTATTTACATTTAGTAGTCTATTTTTTTATTGGTTTTTTGGGGGGGTTTTATTTGTTTGTTTTTGTGTGTGTGTGCTTTAATGACTCAGGGAAATTTTTTTCACTGATTTTTTCATTTCAAGTTCACTGAAATTTTTTTCATTTTTTTCACAGTTTATCAGTTGCACCAAAAAAGATGCAACTGATAAACTGATATTCAATTTTCTTTACAGTTTTTTAGTCTTCAGAAGAGCACTAGGCATTTCATAAGAGGTATGAAGGGCATCAGTGAGCTTGTCAAGGTGAACTGCAGTTTGTAGGCCATTTTACATTTTATGAGATTAATTAAAGAGGGATAGAAATTTCAGATTAGATATAATTTTATACCTTAATATGATTACAAATAAAATTGTCTGCTCCTCCTCAATATATTTAATATCAACATAATATAGCACATTTTTTCATTCATTTGATTTTTCTCATCACAGAAAACTAAAAGAAGCCAACCTTATACCTCAGAAGGTTTCAAGGACCAGAACAATAATAAGAAATTCATGTTAAAGTAATTGAGAATTAAACTGAAGAGAACTTTCACGCTCAGTAAGGAAATGGATAGTAATGGATTCTTTTTCCACTACTTTTCAAAGCATGGGTACCTCTGTCCATCTGGCCCTCCCAGCATGGGTACCCTGAAGACAGGAACCTCCTCTACCTCACCATTCTTGGTGAAGTAGAGTGTGGTAAGGCTGTCATCCAGTTTTGATTAGCAGCCTTGTGATTAGTGGAGTCCTTTGGAAAATGGAAAAGTCTATTCCAAAAGCACCTTCAACAACTTTACAGAGTTCAAACCCCCATCTCCAGAGATCACTGTCTACACCAAAATACATCCTGTTCTGGAATAAGAAATTTTCTCATGATTTCCCTTTGAGGCTATGAAACTGGAATGGTAGAAGCCCAAATTCAGTCGATCAGAGAGAATAACTGGCTAGAGGATCTAAGTGAGAGGACATGAATTCCAGGAATTTTCTCAAGCAGAGTTCAATGCAAAGCACCAGAGCATCCAGCCAGCTTGTTATATGGTTACTGGAATTTTTCTTCCAGGTATTTACATGAAGGAAGAACCAGTTTCTGCATCCCAAATGAGCTTTTAAGGAATATACACTGACAACATCAAAATGTCCTGTGTTCTCAATTGTGGAAGGTAGCTCTTAGTGCACTTAGGGCTCCAGAATAGTCATGGGGTGGTACCTCATGAAGTTGACATCCACAGCCCTAACCAACAGCTGAACAGGGACTTCCTGGGACACAGTTTTTGGGTTCAGATATCTGTGTCTTATTCATGCTCCTCAGTTACTGAATCTAGCCTGACGTGTACTTGTGGCCACTTGGGGAATACTCAGGTACAAGGGTGGGCAATAGCACAGCCCAGAGCTTAATTATTCACAATGCAGTAGTGAATGTTATGAAGGGATTTTGGATAACACTGCTCCCACCAAATCCTGTAGCAAAACTCTTCATTGCAGTGTGAGCAGAGCAGGTACGTATTGTCTGTTGTTTTTAAGAGCTGCCGTTGAGCTGTAATTTGTGTGAAGAGGACATTGCTCCAGAAATATAAATATATGAGAAATCCATCTAAACATTTCCAGCCTTGACATTATTACTTTGTATCACCAAACCCATCCTTGAAATAATCTATTTTCATGCCCTTCTACAGCTTTTCACCAATCCTTTATCCATCGCTGCACAACAAACAGCCTTAAACTTTAATGGCCTGCATGACTTTTATTTCCTCCCTGTTCATTACATTTCGTCTCCAAAGTTGCCACATATTTTATATTTTTAACACAAAGACACTTGGAGTTGTGTTTGTGCCTGGAAGATTGGAAAATATCTGGCTTTAGGCTATATTATATGCATATGAGGACCTAATACTATTTAAATAACAGTTAAAACCACAACCTTCAAATGCAAAGCCAGCTATTAAAATATTGCTGGAGGCAATGTGGCAAGGTTTTATTCTAGTTTTATGCAAGATACGGGAACAGGAGAGAAGGTTGTGTCATTTGAATGACTACACTGCATTCCTCTCTATTTTCTAATTATCACAGATTTAATCAACTTGTTCTGTTTGTATATTTTGTAATAACCTTTCCTCTTCCCCTTTTATTCAGGGGAGGAGAAGGAGAGGAATTTATATAACATAGTAAGTTTAAAAAATATGAGCTACATGGAAGACAGAACAGCAACTAAGATACTGTGATTAATTTCATAGACTTCCAGTAGGAAGTATTTAGTTTATCGGCACATAGTAAATGAATATTAAAATATGCATACCCCAAGGCTACAAGTGAAAGTAGATAACAGCTGTTGGTCTAAAATGTGGTTCCATAATGCAGAGATTGGAATAAGCTTGTAATTATGAATTAAAGCTAGAACAGTAAAAAAAAATTACAAACACATTATAAAGATATTCTTTAGCTCATACCATTTAAAATTAGTTCTCTTCATTTACAAAATGGAGCAGAAGGGAATGGATTTCTCTTATCAGATTCAGAAAAAATATTTGAAAAAAATCACTAATGGCCACCTGCTTTTTTTTTAGCTCATGTTAAAAAAAAAAGTAAGTCAGTTTTAGATCAACAGAATTTCATAGCAGACAGTGAAAAAAAATACCACTGCTTACTACTTTAATAGAAAATTAGCTTTGTATAGCAAGTATGCTACTACTCCTAAACAAGACATCACAGACCTGGAAAAGGTGGAAAAAAATTAGAGCCAAATAATCTGCTTCACTTCATTAAGTATACTCTTGGCCAGTCTGTTATTCCTTTTACTCAGTGTATTGTCATTAAAATGCAAGAAAAATGCTTGCCAATCTGAAGGACAAAATTGTGTCTGCCTTCAAACAAAAAATAACTTATAAACTCTGCTTTACCTCATGTACAAATTATAGAAACTGTTTTTAGCTTACGCCTCAAAATTTTCAAATCACTTATCCTACAAGTCATTAAGAGTGCAATTAAAATGGTGTTTCACGGAAGAAAATAAAGAGGGCAAAATTTTATAAACAAAGTCTAAGTGAAACCCATCTAAAGAGATCCTTTTTTTAATCCCACCAGGCAATATTTCTACAAAAACACACACACAAAATCACTCCTTGGACAGATTTGTTAGTTGGATTTCACTAGCAGAAATAATCCCTTGACTGTCACAGACAAAAAAGATGTAAAGCACAATTTAAAAGTTTATCCAAAACATGGAGGTGAAAGAGGGGAAGATTCATAAAATCTAGTTCCAGTGCACAAATTATAAGGTGAATCTCCTTGCATACTCAATGGAAAATGCTTAGCTTTCCCAGGATATGATTCCAACCAGCCTCCTTGCTCTGAATCACCTGAGCACTTTTCTTTATTGTCTAAACCTGACACAGGCATATGTTGAACTTGTCCCTCAGTGACTTGGATGAGGGAGCAGATGCCTCCTCAGAAACTTCACTGATGATACAAAGCACAGGCTGATACCTCAGAGGATTGTGCTGACCTCAGCAGGTTGGAGAGATGGGCAGGAAGGACCCTCTGAAATTCAGCAAAAGCAAACTAAGTGTCCTACACCTGGAGAGGAACAACCCCATGCACCAGGCTGAAAGGTGATCTGCTGGAAAGGATCTCTGCAGAGAAGAACCTCAGAGGCCTGGTGGACAACAAGCTGTCCATGAGCCAGCAGTGTATCCTTGTGGCCAAGAGGGTCAATGGAATCCTGGAGTTCATTTGGAAAAGCATTGCCAGCAGGTCAGAGGAGGTGATCTCCCCTCTACTCAGCCCTGGTGAGGCCATACCTGGACTGCTGTGCCCAGCTCTGGTCTACACAGGGCAAGAGAGACATGGAGCTCTTGGAGTGGGTCCAGTGGAGAGCTACTAAGTTGGTCAAGAGTCTGGAAAATCTCTCTTCTGATGAAAGGTTGAGGGAGCTGGTCCCATTCAGTATCAAGAAGAGGCAGCTGAGAATACACCTCATCAATGTCTGTCAGTATCTGAAGGGAGGGTGCCAAGAGAACAGTTCCAGGCTCTTCTCAGTGGTGTCAAGCAATAGCACAAGAGGCAGTAGGCAGCAGCTGATACACAGGAAGTTCCACCTGAACAGTAGGAAGAACTTCTTTACTGTGTGGATAACTCACACTGGAGCAGATTGCTCAGAAAAGTTGCATTCTCCCTCACTGGAGATATTCAGGAATGATCTGAATGCAATCCTGTGCAATGTGCTCTAGGACAACACTGCTTGGGCAGAGAAGTTGAACCAGATGACGCATTCTGTGATTCCAGGATAGTTTGAGTATAAGATGGGTATGAACAATCTAGAGTTTATAGCAAATCAACATGACCCTAGGAATGCCAGTTAAAAAATTAAAAACTATTTGGTCTGACTTCATTTAAACTACTTTCTGCAAGGTAAGAGACTTATATGTGTGACTTCTGACACACTATACATTTTAATTTTAAAATCACAAGTAATTAGAATCACAAAAAGTCAAGTAACACAATATTCATTCTACTCTTTAATTCATTCATTGCATTGATAAATAGTTCTGACTTTACCATGTCTGTGAACCCAGGAGATGCTCTTCCTTTTTAAAGTCTACATTGATAATTTTTAATAACTTCTTCCTATTTTCTTTTCTTTTTCTCTCTGCCTTCCACTCCTCCAGCCTGCCGTATATATTTCTATACATGTGGTTCTTCCCTAAATGACAGAGACTGTCAAGAGACTAAAATATCCATTGACTAGTAAAATGCAAGAAAATATAACTGTCCTTAGGAAATCAATGAGCTTTAAAAAACTATTGCTAACTATTGCTAAAATGTCATTCTGTCTTACATTATTTTATTTCAAAAGCCACTACAGGTCTTCTATGAATAACTGCATCAGAGTTTTTTTTCATGTCATCATAAAGACAAAGCTTTTTATGGTAACAGGAAATATCACTAAGAAGAACAACAGAAGTTTTTAATCTTTGTCCTGTTGCATTTGTCATCTTATGATTTCCAATAAATACCCAATTTTTAGAGAACCCTTACATTTAGTGTCTCCTTTAAAGAAGAATTTTGTGAGAATGAATGAAATTTTAAACCATTTTTGGTTATGACACCGCTAATAAAAATGAATGAGTTTTATATGAGGCAGACAGTATGCACCACTTGCTATGTACTGGTATTGCTTCACACTGCAACATACTGGTAAGCAAGTTCAATTAGCCCCTTTCTCTTCAGGACTAGGAGATTTAGTCTATCAGATTATCCTTTCCAAACACATGCTTAAGTTTTCCACAAAGAAAAGAAAACACAGCAGCAGAAATTAAATTACAGAAATTTAGTAAATCTTTGCAAGTATTTTACAAAATACCATTCTTTACTTAATAACAGGCAAGCAACATATTTTATGATTTCCCATTCGTTCGACAAAGCTATGGTGTTTGTAATTGTGTATATAAAGCCATCAGTCTTGCAGAGCCATCTTTAGCTGAGCAAGCCCCAAAGCATCCCGTCCATTCTGCTCAGATCTGATCAGCATCTTTATAGTTTATCAGCCTTGGGGTTCAATTTTGTTTTGGATGCTTTTATAAATGAGCACAATCACTGGTGAATCTGTTCTTCCAGATTGCAAAGAGAAAAATCGAGAGAAGAACTTTAGTAGATTACTGTGTCACTGAGGATAAAGTACAAGCACAAATGCACCTAAAGTAGTCTCAGAGATTATTTCATTGGGTGTACATTTTCAGTTTTATTTCAGTAAAATTAGATGATTGTCTTAGTTATTATTGTTTTTGAAGCTATATTCTGTCCCCAGGCAAGGTGCATGATCAATGCACTATCTAGCAAAATCAATTTGTTGCAAAGTACTATTTATTTAAGAAAAGGAAAGAGGGGGAGAGAAAAAGAGAGTAATGCATAGCAAATGTGAAGATGATTATAAGACTTTCTTCTAGTAAAGCTGAATTTTATCACTGAAGCATAGAAGTTAAGAAAAAATATGGTTGATTTCACAAACCGTATACAAAACTACTTCTATATACATATTAAACTCTAAGGTAACCAGTGAAAAGTGATCATCAAGTTTTGTGCTTCCTTCTATTTTTCCTATAAGAAATGAGTTTCCAGCAATAAATGAATGTGACCAATGATACTTTTCTGATACACAGATCAACTACAGAAATGTTTCCACTTCTACATAAACAGGACACAGGAAATAACACATATTATAATATAAAAGAGGGTTTGGTTTCTTTTCTACAGCAATAAACAGTCTGTACATGGTATGCTTTCTTATTCAAGAGATCATCAATATCACTGAATATCTTATGGGTTAGAGGAATGTGATTTTCTCAAATAGCAGAAAGGCTGCATTCTCATGACAGATAGGGTCAATTTTGTTTTCAGAAGCTATTGATGCTCTTGCGTTATCTCTGTCATGGCCACCATATTAGAAGTGTAGCAAAAATCCATTATCTGCAATCTCAGTCAAAACACTGGCTGCTCTGAATAGTTATAGGCAGCACAAACATCCAGTCAGCTGCAAACTGAATATTCGTAGGTTCAATGAGAAAAATACTTCACCAAAAGTGGTTAACTGCAACTGGTCAGAGTTGCCATCATCTCCTCATTCAGGATTATCATCAAGATATCAAAAAATGTTCCAGAAATTATGATGCTGTAAAGAAATTGGATTCCTAAATTGCATTAAGAATCCGAACTCTGACACCAGTTTCGATCCCCATCTATCAGTAACTACAACCCGTGTTGTACAGAAACCACTCATACACACAGATGTATTTTCATTTCATTTCATTTTAGGACTTGAGCAACAACTGAACTGAAATCAGGGGCAAGAAAACAGCTACCCAAAAATGGAGAATCTGGGTGGTTTTCCAGCTCATAAAAACAGTGCTCTCAGTACTGAATTTTGAAGTGAGTAGTTTCTCTTCTAGCAGATTAGTAGAAAAGGGGTTACTTGGAATGCAGCAACAATCTCTAATGGCACCACTTAAGTTATCCTTGCTCTCTATTTAACTATCCTACCCTTTAACTGGAAAAAAGAGAAGAAAGACCCATATTGTTGTACAACAGTATGACCAGTTAATCTATCTGCCATTTGCTATTAATAATGCATGTTTTCAAGCAGCAGGGCTACACAATAATGCTTTCTGGGTTTACATTATCAAATGTTAGGTAGCATTGCTGAAGTAGATCCTCTTGAGGCCACAATGGTGAGAGATTTGAACAAGCCATTTTCAAAAGGTGAGATGGTACGTATTACTCAGAGCTACTTAGTGAAGCAACCATGTGTTTGGAACTGCTGTAGGATAAAGAGACTTGGCAGGTGAGTGAAAGCAGCCTCATAGGAACTAGGACAATGCTGAGAACCCCATGGATGGCTCTAGTCCAAGCAGAGGATGGGAAAGACAGCAAGCCTTTCCAGCTAGACAGCTACCAATGTCCATGTCATACCTATGTGCTCACTTTAATTCTCCCTTTAGAATTCCCCAACACTCTCCAGAAACAGATGCAGCCTTGGCTGACTGAGTGGGTAGATATCACAATAAAGGCAACTCAACAAACATGTAGAGACCCCATGTAAAAGTATTCTTCTGACCTGTCTGCTCTTTTACACCATCTTATATTCCTGTTAAGTGTTATTGTGTCTTAATATGCTCTTTCAAAAATATTTTCATTGCTAAGGGAGAGGAAAAAAATCACTGGAGTTATAAATTAGAACTAAGTTTCCACTGAAATTCAAAATTCAACTCCTTCCTTTCCCCCACCCACATATTTGAGTTTCTGTCATTCAGACTGTAAATTACTTTGTGTGTGTATGTAGTCATGGGCACAAAATATATACATAAACATTTACATACAAATCCAGACATGAATACACACCTGTTGCAGACATCTTTCATGAAAAATCCTTTCTTAAGATTTTTCCTTGTGAGAAGCTGCAGTTTCAGCAACCAAAAGTAAACAATAGTTATCTGCTGCTGTAGAATGCAACAGGTAGACCCGTGATTGGTCTCCTGTAAATGTTTAGATTTACTGACCACTCATGGCAGAGCTAGCTCTTGCTCTCTGTCTGAGACACAGATCTTTGTTATTCATTCTTTTCTATTCTTAGCTTAGCTAGCTTCTGAAAAAACCTTTTTCTTTCCATTTCTTTTTAGTATAGTCTTAATGTAACATATATAATAAAATAATAAATCAAGCCTTCTGATCATAAAGTCAACATTCTCGTCTCTTCTTCATCCTGAAAACCCTTGTGACCACGGTCACACACACCTAGAAAGATGTGTTATTCTGCAACTAGCCTGGAAAATTATGGTGACTAAAAAGAAAACTCCTCCATGAATACATCATTTCCAGGGAAGCACTTGAAGCCACTTACATTTTCCTCTGGAATGTGTGGTAATGGTCACTGTTGAAAGGGAAATACAAGGCCAGACATTTCATGGGTGAGACACAACATGGAGACACCTCATGTTCCTGAGACAGAAGCTGCAGACAAACCCACCCCATTCTGAGATCCTGCTTCAAATCAGAACACCTGCGGAAGACTTGAGGACCCTCAAAGACCAGAAAAGCACAAATTCTGGGGAGGAGCCCCATGTGCATATGGCACACTACTGCTCATAGAGGAAGAGAGAATTAATAGTTCACAATCTGTTGTATATGATGGTATCATCCTGGCCTGACAGTTTTGGGTCAAGGACACAGAAATCAAAATCAAAATGTAAATTAACACACAGTGAGTGATAAGGGAAAAAAAGGCTACACAGGAATTATTAGATGAAGAGATTATGACAAAGGAGTCAGATACCATTAGGACACTCACAGTAACATTCTCAAAAGATGCAATACACTTTTTCTTTTAAGGAATACACAATGGTGAAGCTTAAGAGATTTCAGTATACATATTTTCTCTCATTTCAATCTACACATCACCTTTTCAGTTATGTTCCATTGTGAGTTTTATGTTTAAGTAGACTTCAAATATTGAGGCTGAAGACACAATCAAAACAGACAGCATTTTTATGAGTTTTATGTGCATTCAATGACAAAGTTGTAATATTCATGTATTTCGTATGCCTGCTATCAAAGTGGACTCAAACTTCAGCATATTTCCAGATAAAAAATGGAAGACTTAGTTTTGCTAAGTCTCATATTTATGTCATGTATTAAAATACACTTTTTTTTAAGGGCTTCAGTAGCTGTAATGTATAGGTTACATTAGAAATAGATTTCCATTACAGAAAAAAAATCACAACCACAGATATTTAAATTCTGTTGATGAAATTGTGGAGAATATGCTTAGATGGTTACATTCTTAGCTCAAAAAACCAAAACAAAAATCAAGATGTAAATATTTTCAGGGTACTACTGGTAACTTGTAAATAGTTTCAACAATGCAAAAGGTAATTTGGAAAAAAAAAGAAATCAAGTAGCAGATACAGCAATAAAGTAATAAAGTAACCATAATGAGATTGTTTGACTATATTTAAACACACTTAGGATCAAAAGAGACAGTTAACAGTCAAAGAGCAAAGAAAGAAAATATATCATGATATCACGCGAAGAAGTCATGCACAATCATAAGCAGTTAAAATATATATTGTTCTAAGTCATTAGCTAAAATATTGAAAGACTTAACTACAGTAGAAATTAAAACACTTATTTTTATGCTTTGAAATTAATATAGTAAACTTCAGCATTGCCTTCTCAGGAAATGGAGCAAGTTCACTGGTTTTACCCTACTTCACATTTTCATGGTTGTTTGTTCAAACAGTAACTGGAACACACCTAGTTATACAACAATAGCTGCTTTTAACAGCTTGCACAGCTTCTGGTCATGACTGACTCAAGGCTGAAAAGCTTAAGAAGCCTAAATTTTTCAAGGAGTTCTTGTGGAAGAACATGTGGGTTTTTAACTTCAAAGAGCAAAAAGATGAGAAAACTGAGCCAACACTGGAGAATGAATGAAAGGTCAATGTATACTTGGAAAGGCACCTGAAAGGTGACATCCATTTCCAAAGCTTAATAGTTTGAGAATGCATGTTTCTTTCTTTTAGCAGAAATTCTGCAATGCCATTTTTCATTTTCTTTGCTTCATTTGGCCACAGTAACTTCCTACATCTCAAAGAATACATTTTCACCCACTTTTTTGGGTTTTTTTCAGTACTGTCCTTGTTTTCAATTATGTTATATTCCAACTCTGAATCCAGACACTGTATTTAGGAAAGTTATCTGTACCTTGATAGAAGCATTTATTTGTTGCTGTTGCAACAAACTGAGACCAGAATTTGTCCAATGTCTCAGATCTGTATATCAAAAAAATTGTTACTACCTTAGTTTCATCTACAGATGAAGCACTCCAATTTTGAAGTGATTACACCTACAGTAGAGAGGATTACTCACTGTTTTAATTCTATCATTAGCTATAACTTATGTAATTTATATAGGTAGGAAAATATTTATCATTTTGAAGCTGTGACAAGAATGGAGGAGTGAAAAAAACAAGGGGAAATACAGGATTTGCCTTAACACGGATATAGCTGGACAAAAAAAAGGTACAGATGAAATTCTACACTTTAATTGTCACAGACTAAACTAAAGAAAAGTTTCAAAGAAATGCAGAAACATTTTTTCAGTCTGTCAAAACCATCTAACATTTACAAGAGCCAGCTGTATCTTGCTAGGATATTTTTCTCCCCTTCCAAGAGACTTTACCCCTCAACATTGACAGATTTATCCCCAACATCATGGTCATGCTTCCTCTTCTACATGCAGAAAGGAAACAAGCTGATGTACCAGCTTGGACTGAGCTAAAAGGCAGGAAATAAAACTTCTGTAAAGTATTCAATTTTAATTGGATACAGTCAAGCTATCCAAATAGGAAGAAATTTGCTATAAATTAGCCATTTTCCTCCTGCGTTAACAGTAAGAGAAGAGTAATTGCATTTTGCAGCCATTCACACTATTGGTTTTGGGTTTTTGCCAGGTTGCAGACCTGTCTCAAAGACTTACCCTCCAACTACAGTATACCAGTTCAATCCTAACAAGCACTGGGGAGAAGACAGGAGCAGCCAGCTCCTCATTCCTCTATCAAAGTGCTTTGTGCTTAGGCTGTTACCAAACCCAATGTGGCTGTTAGAGAAAGGCTGTTGCAAACCCACACAGAGCTGTCACAACAGAAGACAACGTGTTGTGGGAATTCACTGCTTGTAGACAATGGCTGAAGAATTCCTACCAGAAGTATCTTTAATACTCAGAAAGCAATTTCTAAAATATATTGTTTTCAAAACCATATAAGGTGGCAGGAATTCTCAAAGGGTACACTCTAAGTTTGTTCTAAATACTATCATACCAAGGCATGTCCTGAAGAGAAGAGAATTAATTTCCATTTGTGATCTGCCTTCACTATTGTTATTTAAAAAGCACCACAAAATTTCCAATAAAAGCATTTTAGTTACTTGATAAGCAATGCTTTACAAAAGTTAATCATGTAACACAGGAACTAGGTCACATCTACAGCTCATCTGGGCCTGTATCTGATTAAACATACATCCGGAATGGATGTTCTGTGAAAGAAATAGCAAACCTAGACTAACATTTTTTTCTAGCATACCTTACATATCATAGTTATCTGTGCTTTTACAAGCTTTCCTAAGACAGATAAGTTGTCTTCATGCTATAAAAGAGGTACTATCTAAGTCACAAATGTATCAGGAACAGAAACCTTTTTAGACCCCTTTTGGCCTTGTGAAAAATTTTGATCTGCCTTAACCAGGCTAGCATCTCCTCCTCATATGGCACAGATACATCACTGAAGTCAAAATAAGCATCTCAACAGAACATTGTGCAGGCACAGTAGTCTACTAATATGATGCCAATGATAAAATTAAGACAGTTTGTTCCCTTGTTTAACCTAAGATTTTTATTCCCATTGTTACCAGAAGATATTCTGGATGAGGCTTTTAACTGTGTCATAGTTGATGATAGTTTGATAGTTTCTCACACAGTTTGGGTGAGATTTAGTTTGCTGCAAACAGATCCCCTAATTTAGTTAGTTACCTATGTCCTAATCACTGTATCTGACAGGCTCAGGACTCCCCTCACCACCCACCACATACACCCTCCAATCTGCTCTCAAAACTTGGTTGTCTCTGTACACACATACAAAACCTAAAATAAGCTGTTCACTGACAGTGAAAGGACAGCACAACCCATAGCCATTAGGCGGCCATTAAGGGAGGTAAAAAACCCCTCAAACTCCAGAGAAGAAAATGCATCCAGAAACCATTTTCCAACTTAGCAGATAATTTTAGAAAAACAAAAGAACATTCGCAGCATAGATATTTGCTTTAACATTGCTCCTGTATAACTAAGGAACAATTTTGGTTCATAACAAATGATTAAAGCACCAATTATTTTGACTAAACATGTATTTGAAACCCTCAGGCTGCAATGGACTTTAAAGCCATTAATTCATTATTTAGTTGTCAGTGTGGAAAAATGTCACAAGCTTAAAGGTTCAACAAACACTTCGCAATATTAAAGCAAATGATCACATTTGAAATTTCAAACTGTTACACGATTTTATTTATTAGATAGTGTAGATTACCTTTTATGCACACATTTCTTGCAATGTATTCTAGAACAATTTTGTGTTGAACAGAATCTAATCATATTTTAAGCATAAATTTAAATAAAGAGAGAAAAGACCCCCTCAAGAGCTTCTGGGAAATCATTTACAAAAATCTTTGAGGCTCAGGTGAAACAAGTTGTGCTGTGGGATTTGAAAGATCTGTGGAAGTGTAAGCTATAAAATCACTTCATCTTGGATGCTTAGAAAGGTGGTTTGGGAAAGAAACTCCACTTTTTCAATGCCTCAGTGATATATGGCACTGACACTAATGGCTATAAAACCTTATTAGGGAGTGCTGTGAAACTCATATATTTGAGTTTCTTATGTGGAAAGATTTGAGTATTCACATTACTGTGGAAAAGAGGACATGTCCACGTTCATCTCTGGAAAGTGGATTGATTCTGGCAATCTATTCGGGTATATACAAATATCTTAGCTCTCCAGGACTGTGACAGAGACAAGCGAATGGCACAGCTCTCACTCTTAAAGCTCTGGCAAGACTTTCTGATGATTTGATACATAACCTAACCTTCACTGAACCTCAGCTGTGTGGCTATCTAAAATAAAACTATGACACAAGCCAAGGTTTGGGTGCTGCAAACTTCAGCAATGAAGCAAGAACAGTGAATCATTTACATCTCGGCTAATCTTAGAATTAAACTTTGCATTACATAAAGCTAAGTTCTGGCTGTAAATTAGCAGACCTAACACTTAAGAGCTGGGGCTGAAGCCGAGCTGGGAAAACAAGCCAGCAGATTGGGACAGCAAGGCACAAGGCTCTCAAGCCTCAGGGTGAGGGATTCCCAGGAGGCTCCTCACAGGTCTGACACAAGGTTGTAGGGCTATATCACATTGAAGCACACCTTAATCACAGACAACCAAAGCCCTTGAGTGTGGGTTGTGAGTTCTCTCCAGACCCCGGCAGACAGAGGTCCAAAAGGGATTTGTTTTTTAGTGCACTGCTTTGATTCAAGGGGGAGACTATTCAGTTCCAGTTCTGCTTAAGTGGACATCAGGATGTGTCTGATTATCAGTGCACTGTTAGATGATCCCACTTGCCATCACCTTCCTCCTCTACACTACATGCTGTGGAACTGCACCAGATACTGAGGACACTGCTGTGCTTACCCCGTAATCAACCCCAACTCCTGGCTCAGCCACAGCATGGAGAGACTTGTCCTGGCTCTATCAAGCACCTGCCCCAGGAGCAGTGGAGAACCAGAACTACAGCAAGAATCAAATAATTCTTTCTTGGGAAAAGGAGTACACCTTGCACTAAGTTAATCTGTCCATGTATCTCTGTAGAAAAGACTACCCAAAAAGACCAGAGAGGAAAAAAAATGAAGACTTTTTCTTTGGATCAGATGTCAGAAGAGCAAGCCTTGAAAGGAAAAGGAGATGGTTAAACCCTGAAGGCATTACAGAAGCTCTATGTTTAAAAGGATGTCAAAGGATTCCAGAAAAAATAATGCAAGTTCATAAGTTCCTGATTGTAAGTCAGTCCTGGAAAGAATCAACAAGGAGAAATGAAATCACATTGTGAGCCACATTCAGAGATGGTGCTGTGCAAGACACTAATTCAAAAAAGATACAAGAATTAAATTGATAAATCCTAGATGGTTTTAGATATGAGATTTTCCAGGTGAAACTCCTAGTAATTTAGTTACTATATTACAAGAGAGAGCAGAATCTGAATTACAGAGGTATTTAAAATACCCAAATTTAACCAATATAAACAAATCTCCCACATTAATTTTCCAATCCAACAATATCTTTTTAAGGTGCTCTTTTGTTCCCCTCATCTTCTTTTCACCTTCTACACAATGGGAGACCCAATTCAGTTTGCCACCACTGGCATTTCCAGTATCTCAAGTGCACATCTGTCATTCTAGAGTCCAAGTTCACTGTCAATGTCAGTGCAGATTCCTCAGAGTGGCAGGGACCATTCTTTGTCAGTAGACCTGCACATAAGCATCATACACACTAGAAACACCAACTCTGACAATTGCCCTCACCAAAGGACAAAGATGAGAACACTTCCTTTCCACGTGAAAGCCAGGAGGCTCCAGAGGGCTTGGCAGAAATTCTGAAACTGTTTTCACTGTTCTTCCAGAATCCACATATATCCCCTCCAAATGCCCACCAGTGGTAAGAATGCACTTTGAAAAGCAGAGAGGGCAAATATTCCACCAATAGCTGACAGTGCAGAAATATACAGTTAGATCTCATTTAAAGTACTAAAAAAGGATCTGTCTCACCAGTATGCAAAATGTAGACAATGGATGTTCCTTCCCATTTGTGTCAACCAGGAAGAATTCTGCCTTTAGCTGGGCTGCACATAACATGGTCATTTTAAGGTGCGTCAATATCTTCCACATGACACTTACCTAAGCCTGCCTTGTCCATCTAATCTCATCACAATTCCTGCTACTAATAAATGCTACATTCCTCAGCCTGGAATCATCTCAGTGGCAAAAGGAGCTGTGTGTTATTGCTGAAGCCCCCCAGCCATCGTCCAATAAGTTTTTTACTTAAGGTTAAAAAATTAGTTTTCAGTGAAATTAGAACTGCGTGCATCTTAGGAAAGCAGAGACAAAGAAAAACCATTTTTAATGTCATCTCCAAAGCAAAGAAAATGCTGTGAGCAATACTGTGTTAAAAATTTAAGTCCTGCAAAAACAAAAGCCTTAAAAATGCAAGATGTTACTAACATCAATTGAAGAAACAATTTAAAAATATTTAACAGGTTCCTGCTTTTCCATTTAGACAAAGAAAGGAAGCTTGCAAAGATTTAGTAATTATACTACATGCCACAGACTCACAGCTACGGAAAAATATATGGTCATGGGCATATGGATTTGCAATCGTTGTTTAATATGGTGAATGTAATGAATAACTGGAAGACATTCTCTATTTATATATTTAGAGATATTTGTCTGAGGGTATTTTTTGCTGCCACACAGTATAAGCATATGAACAAAAGCTTGGTCCCACTGCAGTCAGTGGTAAAACACCATTGCCTTCAATGAAGCGAGATTTAAGTATTTACATATGTGCACTCATACAGTAAATATCTTTCATTCTTATGTGTTGAAGCTTTACCCATTAAGCTGAAGTCTGAGAGAATATTAGGTTTCTGGGCCTCTGAAAATGTATACCAAGTAATTTGGTGCAAAGATGCTCCTGAAATCATATCACTGTGATAGATCTTCTGGATTCATAGTTCTGCATCAATTCTGGTGTACATGCTAGTTATAGCCTGAAGGTACAATAAACAATGCAAGTTAGTAACAAGGGCCCTGAATTTTTGTTTCAAACAAGCATTTAGTTTATAGCAGCAGGAATATATATGAACAAAGGGAAGAACAGGAAAGTACAAGTTTAGACAAGAGAGATGGCTCTTTTACCTGAATTTAATCTTTCCCCTGCAAAGACAGAAAAAAAAAATCCCCATTTCTTTTTTTTGATCCTGTCCAAAAATTAAATAGAAATCCTGGTATCAATGGATTTTGGATCAGGTTGGCTAGGAATGTGTTCATGAACAAATAAAAATAACTTTAATTTTAAAACATTTAGCAAATAGCTAATGAAAGAAAAAAAATCTATCATACTGAAAAACCTGGCCACAACAAAATAACTAGGACATTTGGAGTTTATTCTGTTCTAAACTCTCTTAAGACACTAAGCAGCTTCACAAGAATCAAAGTACTTGAAAATTGTTATAATGAGAGTTAACCGAGTAAAAAGCATTGGACAAATATTTGCAATCACCTATTTGACCAGAACACTGTTCTAAATATTGTTTGTTAACCAGAATTTATTAGGAATAAATGAATGAGAGAGACACCTTTTGTCACCAAAACCAAGCTCTCTTGGGCTAAGTAACTCATCTCTGTTCTTAGGTTTGTGAATTCTACAAAGAAATAAGTAAGCTTCTTGTCCTTACCACTCAAAACCTTAAATTGCCCTAATGGCTAAAACATCCTTAAAAATCCATCATAATGCATTTCTACATATATCTTCTGCTAAAATGCTTATTGAACTTTTTAATCTCTTCTTCACACCTATTATCTTTACATTTTCATATATTTATGCAGAAATAGCTATTTTTTTCATTTTTCAAAAATTATGAAATTATCCTATTGTTTCTCCACAAAAAGGCACGTTATCCTCAAAATATTATTTCCCTTTTGTCTTGATGCTTTCTCAAGTAAAACGTAAGCTTGAATCTTGACTAGACATAGACATCAGATACTCAAATTTCTACATACAAGAAATTTTAACAAACACAGGAGAAAATTATTAATAAGCAAAGTTAAGAATTCATTCATTTTCCAAAGTATTTTTAGACATATTTCATAGCAGAAATACCAAATGGATCTTCTAGTTCTAGTGGCAAAAACCCCTAAGAAATACACATTATAGAGACTCAGTATTGACAAGAAGCAAAGTATTAGTAGATCAGTATCTTAGCATGAATATTTCATTAATATTTAGTTAATATTTTAAACTAAGTCTTTTCAAGAATTCTACATGCTCCTCTCATTTGAACTGGCATTGAAAAGTATTTCCTCTGCAGCATGCTTTTCTTGTACTAAACAAAATACAAAGTGAACTCAATTTACACAAGTTAGCTGAGAAAGCAGCACAAAACTACATTAAAGTTTCCAAAAATGCAGCCACTACTGAAGAGAAAAGAAAGTAATCAAAAACAGTTTTGTAAATTGGCTCTTCATTTTAAACTAATAGCCTTTGACACTTCTCTCTTATAAATCCGAAACCTTGTCAACACCTTCCTCTTCTTCTTTCTCTAGAACTAAGAATTTTTCAAATTCTTAACTTGATAAATAAAGAGCTATGACAAGTACAAGGCTTTGCCCAAATTCCCACCTTAAAAATCCTAATGTTAAAAGAGACTGTTAGATATTCGGTAGTAAATTATGACACAGAAGCTAATCAACAAAAAATAAGCCTGTCAGATCAGTTGTGTGCTTAAAGACAAAATATCTGACACACCTGTGCTGTGTTTTCACAGGATCTTGTATAGTAGGACTTCAATTGTCTCTACTTGCAGCTATTTCAATATCAGAATTGAGTAATTGTCAATGACAAGACATGGCAAACGCTATAAATTTTAGGGGAACACCTATCACTGCTTAGGTATGAAATTTTATCAGTGGTGCAAACCCCTGAAAACTCCAACACCAGATAAAGCAACTTGCTAGAAAAAAATGTAAGGAGATACTGATGAATACCCTTTACTTTAACAGAGGCAAGGCTATGTATATGGAAAGGAGAAAAACCTATAAATATATAAAAATATTTAAGTTTGTGAGCAGCAGAATCAAGAATACCTAAGAATACCTCCTAGGAGTCTGTTTTATAACTGAGATTTTCTAGTGCGATGTGACTTCCAATTGCAATTCTAACAGTCAGGACATTTATAATTTCTCCTTCCTGCACAGATTCACTTTTGGTAATAAACATACTTCCAACATCATTTCTTTCCTGCAGAGGCATTAATGATTGTTTTCTTCTCTATCCAGATGCTTTGTGAGAAATGTCCACAAAATTATCATCTTTGATAAAAACCTCTAGGTTTTGTCAAATTGCATGGTTGAAGCCTGGCAAATAGTTAGAAATTTAGCCCTGGAAAACAGATGTTTACAGGGATAAGTCCTATTTCCTTCTGAGGCCATGCTAAGCTATAGTAGGCAAAGGTTTTTCAGTTTTTGCTCATTAATAAATATCAGATAATTTACAAAGATTTACTTACACTGGTATTTAGGGATAGGTCTATGATCCTAGACCTCTGAGGTCAGCTGAAAGCACTGGAACACAATCAAACTCCAGATCTAATGATGTGGCTGAGAATTGTCTCAGTGCAGATGTCTCACAAACGTTTTTTGAAGCTGCCTTCTGCAGACCTCATTGCAAGCCCAAACTGACAGAATACAGCTTAAAAAAGAGGAGCAGGTCAGTTTACAGGTCAGCCAAAGGGATGGAGTTACTTTGACAGGTCTTCAGGCTGCCTCTACTAAGCAGAGCATCTCAGTGACCTCTGGAATAAGCCACACTGGAAAGGTGCAAAGGTGCTTTAAAATTCCCTTAGCCATTTCCCTCATGGGCCAGATTTGCTGTTCAGCCCTACAAAGGTGCTCTCCCAGTGTAACATTTGCTCATGTTGAGTAGTCTGAAATAATGCTTGGTTTATTTGTCTACTTTGGATGAGAACCAATCCCAAGGCCCTCAGCACATTGTTAATTAATTCCTTTCCCATGAGAAGAAAATTATTTCTTTCCTTATTTTTAACAGCCTTCGAACAATGTGAGGGTCTTTCTGGCTGCAAGGTAATTACAGAGCTGCTGTTTCTCACCTAAATCCTCTCACTATATGCACAGAAACATTTTTAGTATGCACTACATCCTTGTCATCCTTTAAATGTTTCTGTAATTAAAGGCAATGCTGCCAAAAAGATGTTCCAAGTTGAATAAAAAAATATTTGCATGAGTAAACCAGCTAATTACTTGGGCTATCTCACACAAATATTTTTTCCACAAGTTGTGTTTAGGAATAGAAAAAGTAACCATCAATTCAAGCATGCATTGAGGGAAATAAACCACCAGTTTTATAGCACAGCCATTAATTTAAACTTAGTATACATCTCTATATTTGATTTTCCAGGAAAAAATAAATATATTTGTTGTAAACACCCAGTCCTGCACATACATTGACTGTTATTGCAAGATTACTACTCCACTGTTCAGTAGAACTGAAAACATGCTCACGTGCAGATGCCCTCATTGAAACAAAAGAAAAAATAAATAAACAGATTCAGACTGTGCCGTTAAGCCACTCACCAGCCCCAACAAGAACTTGTGGTGCTATTGTGCTCTGTTGCTTCCACTGTATCACTTCATCAGAGATTTGAGAAACACTCATTTCTACAAGCAAACAACTCTGCAGGCTGGCATTATCAGGAAAGTCACAGAACTCCTTCTCCCTCTATCACATTTACTTGTCATAAAATATTTGGCTAGATTTTGATTTAGAATAATTCAAAACAGGTTGGTGAGCAAAGAGAGAAGGCAGGGGATTCCATTAAAGAAGGCCATTAGGGTATTAATGTAATAGTGCCCTTCCTCTTCTGTGGAAAGATACCTGCTTCTTTTACATGCCCTAGGTCACGTCCAAAACATGAAAGATATGTGAAAACATTAGCCCTGCTTATGCAAGCCAGAAGTTTTACTGACTCCTTGACATTCAATTATGTTTTCATTCATAACTTCAAATGAGTCATTTCATCCTACCACCTGGTTTCCAGACACTTCATCCCCCAACTTGGTTTGCTTAAGGAGCTCTTCTTGTTCATCTGAATGTTTTGGGTACTAATTGGCAAAGGATTTCCCTTCCACTGTTTTTCATTGTGTGTTTTCGTGGTGGTCCTTTATCTAAGCCCATACAAAGACAGTTCTGCTTGCCAGGTACTGAATGCCCTTGAGCTGTGTTACATCACTCGCAACTGCAAATAGTTTGCAGTGATCTCTCTTGGCCCAGCTTTAATAAGAATGCTGTGGAAAGGGCTGGGGATTCTGTTTTGGATTTTAGTGTTTGGGTTACTCATGTTTCCAGAAAACTGCATGTGGGTCACAAAGCAACCACTGAAGTGGATTTATAACCTTTATATGGGAAGTCCATCTTCCCTGAGATAGGATTCCTGCTATGCCTGAACTCAGCTGCAAAGCACTGTATCAAGGCCTCAAGCCCTTCAATGGTAAGTATTTATGGTATAAATATAACGGTAAAAAGTAATGGTAAGTATAATGGTAAAAAATTGTTTTCTTCTTCAATAAATATTAATTATGGGTTAGGGTGGGTAGTAACATTCACCTTTCCAAAATTGTCCTCCAAAAATAGAACAAAGAGTTTTTTTCCCCCGCAAAGGTCTAGACCTAACTGCTGCTGAGAGTAGTACATAACAGAGCAACTCATAAAAAAAAGAGATGTCACAGTAGTAAAGAAGGCAAAAAGAGCTAAGTGATGTTCGAGGTAACTGGGTTGGGGGTGGATGTGCAGAAAAAAGGGGGGGAAAACCAAAACAAACTATATTTAAACATTCATGACTGATTCTCAGACACATTTTATGTCCAGCATTAATAAGCTTAGGTAATCCACACACTGAGCCAAAAGAATAAGGCCTAGCTAACCATAACTAGGCTGCTGAAAAAATATGAAGGTAAAACTTAGACAAATCCCTCAAGCTTTAAAAAGAATGAAATTGTCTCTAGGAAACAATTTCTGATAACAGAATGCTATACTTAACCCATTCAAGCCTTTTAGCTGCTAGATGATGCAGCAAAAAAAGTTAAACAGAATGTGTCACTATGCTTTTGGAAGGAAGAACATTATGCTAGTAATGACTCTGGAAAATGTACATCAGTTATTTGGTCCTAGAATTAAAACAGTATCATTTTTCTGATAGCCTTAACTTCCACAATGAGCTTAACCCTGCTTAAATTTCTGAGATGTCTGTACAATGAAATGATGAGAAGAGAAGAAATAGGGACAAGAGATGATAGTCTGGACACCACATTTCCAGAAGAGAGTAAAGAGTTTAAACCTGTGATCAAGTCAATATAATTTGTTCCAAAGAAGGTAGCACATCAAGAACATCTGGGAGTGTACCTGTGAGATCTCTGTGCAGACTCTTTTAGTCAGTATTTCATTTATTATGTCTTATAAAAATCACATACAGTTTGCTAATGTTACATATCAAAACTAAAAGAGAGAAACCTGGTCCGCCTTAGATTATGATCTGTTTCAAATAATGGCCAAATGTTCTCCTGGCCTAATTCCATTAAATGCAATGCAGTCATGCCAGGAAAGTATTTGATCCTAAGCATTTAATGAGCATGTTACTTGAAAGATTAGGGGCCATTTAATCCTCTGGTATAAGCTGGTATAATTTCATTGCCTTATATGGAACCATGCCAGCTCACAATAGCTGAGGATCTAGACTCACAAGTGAAGTTACTTTTGCCCTAACAAGTATATGTAGCTCATATCCTCACGTATGCTCAACTTGCCAAATAGTCTTACAAAGATCAAGCCTGGCCTGCAAAGCTTCCCCACCTTTGAAAACACCTAAGTGGTAATTTCTTCCATTTTCATATACCCATTTAAAAACATGGGATTCTCTTTCTCTCCTCCTAAGTCTTCAAATTAGAATTCTGCTAAATGCATACCTCTTAAGTCATATCTAATTTGGCTCTGACTATTATGAAGTCACATTAAGACAAAAATTATTTCATGTTAGATTGCCTGTTATGTAAAAGTCATAAGCCATTTTTACCATCTAAGTCTATAAATTTCAGTTTTCTTTCATTAAGATAATATCATTCTGCCTCAAAACAATGCTGGAAAGCAAAACTAATAATGCACAAAAACTTCCATTCTCTGATGAAGGGTTATTATTCTTCATAGAATGACATTCAAAACCAATCTTCTCATTCTTTTTCCTATTACTAAGTACACATACACTTAGGTATATTTATCAATTTTTGCTCATGGTTATGAATTCTAAATCATTAGGGCAAAAACTAACTTCAGTCAAAGACTTTCAACTAACAATTGCAAGATACAATAAGCATCTGTTGTACTTTCTTCCATCTCAGCTGTCAGATTTAATATGAATATAACATTTCTAATCCAACTGAATGTGCTGGAAAGCAAAGAGCTGGACTATCAGCTGATGTAAATCATCTTAATGCCATTAAAGCTGATTTACAACACTAAAAATTTTCCTTCTTAAGAAGGACTAAAATGACTCTTTGACTAAATGTCAGAGGTTTTGAACAACATCATTTCAGTAAAATCCTTAAGGATTTTAATGGGACTAGACATATGACCAGTCCTTCTGCCAGATTTCTGCTTTGGGGTGAATTCTAGACAAACAAGTAGAGTAGTTTCAAGATAAAAAATAAATAGAACAGCATTCCATTCAAATTCTTTAGGAAGACTTTAGAAAATTCTCAGCAACTGACAGAAAACATAACCACACTTAAAGGATTTGCCAACTGGATTGTCCATAAAGTCCTAGGCACAAAATATTACTTTGGTTGATTGCGAATACATCAAATAATCGTTTAATCACTTCAAAATATGCTGAAGGAAACTCTAGATAAGAATTGTCATATGATCTTCACTTAATTGAAGATTTTTCTGAAATGATTGAAGGAAATATGCAAATAGTGCATTTATGTAATAGGAATGGTTAGCAATATAGCATTAGGGCACTCTAGGGCATGTTTTATTGGTTCATTAAGTCTTGCCTCAGGTGTGTTCTACCACTCGAGGCAAGTATTAATGGACCAATGAAAAAGACCCTGGGGTGTTTTAATGCCATAATAGTATATCTGTCTACATTTAAATTAATTTTTAAAATAGCTTTTAAAAATAATTTTCCTTGGTATTTAATATATCCTTCCGCTATTTAAAATTTTGTAGTAGAAATATGAAATGGCTAGAAAACAAAGACAGAAAAGTCTAATAAATATATAAGTACTTTGTGAACTGTAAAAATGTTAACCTCTTGTACTTCAAATACCTCCCTCATTTTATACACTCACTTTTTCTTGTTTTCTGATTCATTCTCATATCATAAAACCAGTATGAAAGACACCTATGTAGACCTCTTTCCCTTATTAGAATCCATCAGAATCAAGCTGTTCTTCAAAGCACTTGATTTCAACAATCTTAAAACTTAAGCTGAATTCCCTAGATAGCTGCTAAGTGATACAAGAATCCTGTCTGGTTTTCTACAGATGGACAAGCTGATAGTCTGTAATAAAAACTCCAAGACCATTTTCTGCCAGTAGCAGACACAGAACAGGAAAGCACACACCTTGAAAATAGATTGTTTTGGGGCGGAAGAAGAGGACAAGTAATAGCCAGCTCAAATTATGAAATATCCTGCTTCACAACTGTAGGGGGATACGGTATGGGTAAATGAAGGTGATATAGAATGTAAACTTATCCCCCAATGAGTTGCAGCTGGACCAATTACTAAAGATTAGGATCAGGCCTGATCTGAACAAGCCACACCTGTAGCAAATAAGAACAAGTGGTATAAAAGAATGGATTGGTGGCAATTGGAGTCGGAGAGTCAGATGACTACTGCAAGGACCAGGAACAGTCAGTGCTTAGAGGAACTACCTACAAGAAACATCAAGGAGGTATGAAAATCCAACCTCTTTTTTTTTTTCCCAAAGTAATGATTATAACTTCCAGTGCTACAAGTGAGGTTGCAGACTTGATGGTACAGACTGATCACACAAGACTAATGATGAAGGCCTTGTTGAGAATAAGAAATACCTGAATGCATTCAACTGCTGCTGGTGTAAAATTTCCTGAGAAGTCAGTCACATACTGTCTGACAAATCCTGCTGACACTGCAAGTTTGTATTCCTTTCATTAGACAAACTACCAAGGAAGCTGTTGAAGGCACATGTATATGCCCCACTCAGAGGATGCCCTTGGCTCCTGAGTTACCCTTAGACCCACAATGATTGCTGATAGGGCAAACTGTGCCCCAAATCAGCTTAACAGCATTTAAGAAACAATGTGGGTAAGTCCAGCTATAAAAAACTGCTAGTAACTGGTGCAGGGGTCTCCTTTGACTTACACAACAACAACTACATTTTCCTTGTCCTACTGGACAAGAATTTCACCATTGTTTTGGGACCAGGACATGGCATTGTCTCACACATTGTATGCTACCTTCCCAGAACTTCTATGGAAACTTGTGGCACCATGCATGCTAGTCCAGTATGGGAAGGCATACAAGTGCAAAGTGACTCTGTCCTACCAGAAACACTTATGTCCCCAAATTAGGTACCATTCCTGCTTTGAAGGTTATTTAAATGGATTAGCACAAAGACGAGCTGATGATGTATAAAGGACTTATGACTTATTGTTAATGATCAATTCTCTTCTTGTGTGCAAGATATGTTCTCACTGTGTACAAAAGCATAAACAACAGAATGCAAAATATCCCAGGATTCTCCCTCCTGTGTCAACCAGTGATGAAGGGCTGACTTCAGCCTAGTTGCAAAGCAGAGAGAGGATGGTTTCTGTGCAAGAAATGTCCTTCTAAACTATCAGTAAGTAGCAAGACCTACCTGCCAAGTCCCCCCAGTCTACAAAGAAATTGATTGTATCACTAATCCAGTGTCTCAAAATTAATGTTTCCAGGACTGGATGAAAGTCTAAGTTTATTTCTACATCAAGAGGCACAAATATTTTCGAAGTAATGACCAAGACACTTTGTCATCAATACACAATCCAAATGTAAATGCTCAGACATTACAGTTACATAGATACTAAAAAGCTCTGCATGATATCAGCATTGCTTATTGTACATGAAGTGGTTTTGAAAGGAAATGCAGAAGCAGAGCTACTATTTTTTTCCTCTAATTCTGCCACCTAAGCCCACTAGAGATCACACCTAGAGCTGTATTTCTAGTGTAACCACTTGAATTCACATTAGATTTATCCCACCCTATAAAAGCACAATTCATTAAACAGACTGATAAAACTGGTCTGTTTAAACTAAGGCAATTTTATCACAGTCATTTCAATTATTTAACACTGCTTTCTTAAATCAGTACTTAAAGCTTTCCTTTGACAAGTATTCTTTTAAATAAATGAGCTGCAATTTAAACAATGAGAAAATAATGACCCAGAACAATATATACAATTAGGGAGATATTTTCCAAATATAAATGCTCAGTATATTTTAAAAGTGATGCACAATGTCTTGGGCAATGCACACTTACAGACTGAAGTGACTCTTACAGTTGATAGTGGGATCATCCAAAGAACTTCTAACCCAAAGACTCACTCCTAATCCCAAATTTTGACTAAATTTTACCACAACAAGATTTTTTGACAATTGAGGATTGTTCAACTCAATCTTGTCCAGTTCTCCTCACAGGACAAAAACGTTACAGTGCTGCCATGAAGCCAATGACATATTTAAAAGAGCTTTTCACTGAGCTACAGTGACATACCCAGGAATTGGAATGAGGGTGACCAAGTCAGATGTTATAAACCAAGCATGACAGATAGCAAGCAAAACTGGTATGAGTTCTACAAGCACTTTTTTATGCTTCTGGTAAACTGTTTTGGGCTTTTTCTTCTACATAGAAAACATTTTTTAAACAAATGATCTGTCCAAGCACTGCATCTTTCAATTTTTTATATCATGGAAAAATCACTGAAATCACTGAAAGAGAGTAAGTTTGAATTTTTAAAGACCCACTAATCAAGGGGACCACTACAGTACTTTTGGAATTATCTGGATATGCCTTCCTAATATTACTTTCATTCCAGCTGGTATCTCTACCATGATGATTTTTAAAACAAATCTAGATCTCAGGACATAAGCTGCATACCTATTTTGCCTAACTCTGCATACAACAAAATGCATCATGGATTTCAGTTTTAAGACTACCTGCAACAAAGCTAGATAAGACCCTGAGGTATAATTTATTCGTTCCTTATTGAAGCAATTTCCTATATTGAATTCACAGTCACACATACCAACAATGAAATGCTGAATCAAATCTTAGCCACAAGAGAAATGCACTGCATAAAGTCCATCATAAATAAGTTTATGGACTTTTAAAATGAAATAAACTTTTATATAGGTACTCCTTTGACTTAATCATGCATTGCTAAGAATTCACCATGCTGTAACAATTCAAATTTAAGCTTTCCTTGTTCAAAGATAGAGCAATTAGCCTTCAGGTTATTTCAAAGGGAGCAACAGCCCTCATCCAGCCCTGAAGAAAGGAGATGGTTCAGAGGAAGAGAGTTGTAAAACCAAATATTTAAGTTTTCCAACTTTGTCATGCTTATCAGCAGTACTCCCATGTTTGGCAAACACTGCAAGTTCTGACAAATGACAATGACACAGGGGCCCCTCACTACAAGAAGGATATTGAGGTGCTGGAGCATGTCCAAAAAAGGACAGTGGAGCTGGTGAAAGGACAAGAACAGAAGTGTGATGAAGAGCAGCTGAGGGAGCTGGGTTTGTTTAGCCTGAAAAAAGGGTCCTCAGGAGACCTTGTCCCTCCCTATAACTACCTGAAAAGAGGTTGTAATGAGATGGAGGTCAGTCCCCCACATAACAAGTGGCAGGATGAGAGGCAATAGCCTCAAGTTGTGCCAGGAGAAGTTTAAACTGAATATTCAGAATTTTTTTTCACTGAAAGGGTTGTCAGTCATTACAACACCTGCTAAATCAAGTGGTGGAATCACCATCCCTAGATCATTGAAAACATGTTTGCATGTGGCACATGAGAATATGGCTTAGCAGTGCACATGGCAGTCCTGAGGTAATGGGTGGACCAAATGATCTTAGAGGCCTTTTCAAAGACAATTCTATGATTATACATTCACAGGTACCACACTAATTACATCCCCCAACCATACCTATTCACTTATTCCCATACCTGGCTTGAAGTTGATCATCATGATAAAACTTCATGTAGTCTAACAGTATACCTGAATCTGAAGGATAGTGAGCACTTCTCAGCCCTCAGGACATTAATGTAGGTAAAATTCAAACTTCATAATACATAAGCATCTCACTTTAAACCTGAATCAAAATTGTGTCTCAACGCAAGAACAGAAGGCTTCTTTCATGGAAGCAACTTCTGAAAACAACCTCTATAGTGATGCCACAGCCTTTTCAAGATCCCAAGTGTAACCAACACCCAAGTCATGCTAACATTTTACTTCCTCAGGAGCTTGGTCGAAGTCAGTGGAGCTGTTCGTGCTGTTAAATCCTGCTCTGCCTAATGGTGAGACTGACAGAATCTGATTCTCATGGGTGTTTAGATCATCACTGCTGTTGCCATTGTCAGGTATGAAAATGGGCTGCTTCTATCACTGTTTGTCTTTTTAAGCTTATGAGAAAAAAAAAAACCTGCTTGGCATAAACAAATTTCAAAGTTTGAAGACTTCTCAGCTCAGACCATTCTGAATACAAGCCTGCAACTCCTTTTCAAACTAAAATGTTTGTAATATTAGCAAGAGATGCATAAATAGTGATGAGATTAGAAAGAAAGAATATGAGTATATTTTAGCTTAGACAGGCTATACCTACACCATCAGTTGCTGACATGGAGCCCTTGAAAAATAAACAGATTTATGCAATTGCTACACAGACCTCCTGTGTGGTATAAATAGATACTCTGCTAAATATAAAAACAGCAGGCATGCACAAAAATACACATGCACTAAGGATTAGTTACAGGGGAGCTAACAGAAAGACAATGCCTTCTGGGTTTACAGAGCAAATGTAATTTCTATAATGAACCTTTATTTAAAAAATTTCTGATAGTTTTAGACCCAGGCAATAAGGTAGAAGTTTTTGTAAGAGAAAGTAGTACACTGACAATATCACAAAGGAGAGAATTGATTCCAAACAAATGAATATTAAATAGCTAGATATCAAAAGAAAGTACACAATTGTTGCTTTAGGAAGGAGAGGGGAAATGCCACACCATTTTCAACAATCATCAGTAGCCAAAAAACAACACAAAGCTACCATTAGTGTTTACTGATGATAACTAGATATGCTTCTGTTAGTATTCCAGAGCCAGCCCTGCCATAGGAATGTTTATTATTACTCTTTGTAGCTGTAGGCAGCTAGAGGCTCACTGTGTCTATCCCCTTCTCATCATTTTAAAAAGATTAATCTTTAGACAATGATCTGCTGATATCATTAATCTTAGTCTTGAACTTCTTTGTTGTTCTTGCCCAGCAATGAACAGTAACACAAAAAATGCCTTTCCTTCAAAAACAAAAGGAACTTGATTTGTTGGGACTCTGCACTTGGAGTAATTTTTCATTGCAGCACAGTATCAATGTAAGATGGCAACATAGGTGAGACATCCTTGTTCTCTACATCACTGCCCCATTTTTGTACCAAGCCAAATCTGCTTATGTTAATATAATTATACCTGCTACCAGAGCAGAAAACAGTGCCAGGGTTTTTCACATGCACTCCATGACACAGATGGCTCTGCAGTCCAGCACTGTACCACAAACATATTCCTCTTCTTTGTATTAGAGAAAGACAGAGAATATTTCTTTTGCAAGGGGTAATAAGTTTTTCTAGAATCACTACTCAAATGTTCAGCTGCTCACATATTTTGCTCTCAATAAAAACTCCAGAAGTCACCTCTCTATGAAACTTGTCACTTATACACTTTCATTTCCCCAGCTTTAAAATAATATTTTTTAGAAATAAGAAAAAAAATATTCCTTGCTCCAGAAACATTGACAAGTAATTTTCATCTGCATCTTCCAGGAAAAAAAACTTATTCTTAGCAGAAATTTAAACATGCTAAAAATTGAAAAGTTTACTTTTCCATTTTTCCATCTTCTTTCATACAGAACATTTTCCATTAACACCAAATTCACTGGAAAATCCAGCTCTCATGACAGCAATGCTGTTTTACACCAGTTAACCCATGTCTAACAAGGGACTACTCACTCAGATAAAAGCCAGCTATATGGCTTCCAAGTCTAAGCTTTTTGTATGAGCTAGTGTAGCATTCTTACCAGAGCTGCTGGTGAAACAGTGCTAATTTATTTAAGATTATTCATGACAAAACTAACTGCCTTCTTCTATTCAGCTTATCTTGGCATCTTAGAGTTCCAAGCATTGGAGAAATTAATTTAATAATATGTATGTCACACAGGCACAGATTCTCTTCAGTACATTTAATAAAACACAGCATTTTAAAAATAAAAAGGTTATAAAAATAATTCAGCAAACAAAGATTGCAAAAAAAAAAAAATGGAGCAAACAAAACTTTCAAGACTTGTGTTTGTGAGAAGTGTTACCATTTTCACCTGTCAGTTTCAGAACACCTTTCACAATCTGTCTTCCAAACCAGTATATAATTTCCTGGTTAGATCTACTCTTTCACATTCAGGTAAATTCTCACAGTGTGCCACCCACACAGATATTCCACTCTTTCTTATGAGTAAAGTCAATGCTATTCAAATACATGTATACAGATGATTTTTTCCTTCTCTCCTCACCAACAACCCCACAGCTCCTGGGAAAAAGTGAAAAGAAAAGAGCAACATGCTCAAGTGGAAGTATTTATAGGAGTCACACCTGATATTTTTGTCAGTATCACAAATGAAAACTTCTGCTTCCCAAATTATGCAGACCAGATAAAATCTTGGAGCAAGGTCTTCTCTTTGTCACTCTTACTGCCCATTTAATCAGTAAAACACAAAAGTTGCCCAGAGTTATCCAAGAGTAGAAGCTGTACCAAATTTGCCCCATGACCTCCATCCTGTAAAAAGCTAATTCTGTACTGTATGTGTAGCCCCAAGAGAAACCAATTATTCTACCAGCTATGGCTGGTATAGAACAGAATAATCAGTTATGGCTGCCCTAGCCAAAAAACAAACAAACAAAAAAACCCAAATCCAAAAAATGTGCTCTCTAATCATCTGTTTTTTGGGGTAAAATTTTCCATCCTAGGTCTTCACCCAATGTTGAAATATTTTAATATTTTATTAAATTCCTTTAAAACCCTTATTTGTGGGAAGGTAAAATAAAAAGCATTCCAGTCTGGTAAAAGAAAATCTACCCAGATTTTTAACCATAGCTAAAAAGATGGAAGCTGAGAATGTTTAAACTAAATGCATGAGAGTATGATTTAAATATGCATAGGCATTTCTACCTCAATTAAAATTTGCAAACCAAAGAATTCTAAGCCATAAAGAAGAATAAAGTGCAAAAGAAAAACAAGCAAAACAAAACCTCAAGACTGTTCTAGGTTTTTAGTTAAATAATTAAAGATAACTTTTGCATAAACACAAAAGATAATAATGGGATCTTATTCTATCATCATTAAATTTCACAGCAAAATTCCCATTCATTTGACATGGGAGACAGTGTTAGGGAAGAAAAAGGAAGACACAACAGAATTCAGTCCTTATAAACACAGATTCCATTGCTGTTCCTGTAACAAATTACCTATGCATCCTGCAAGTAAAATACTCAAAGCCTGGTTCAGTTCACTGGTGTTCTAGCTATCTGAAATTGATGTCTCTTCATGCACATACAAGGGTGAGGAGAAAGAGGCTGAATGGCAGGAGAAAGAGTTCCCTATTTCGCCACAAAGTGCAAAAGTACTGTGGATAATTTCCCATGTTCCTCCTGTCTCCATTCATTTGGAAATCCAACACAGCTGGGCTTCATTCCTTACAAAGTAGTTCCTGGTGCTCTCTGGGCTGTCCAAAAGAAGTAAAGGTAATTCCTGGGGCAGAATGGGCATGGGAACACACAGCTTCTAGCATCCCTGCCTCTGATTCCCAGCTGAAAAGGGAACAGGTTTTGCAATTGCAAAATACTGCAAAAAAGCAGTAGAGAATTCACAAAGTTGAACTACAGATAAATGAAGCAATTGTCCAATTTTGAAAACTTGACATGGAAAACATAGTGGACTCCAGAAGAAACAAAAATTCAGCTTTTTTGCTGACATCTTGTCCCAATGTTCTTGTTTATTCTCTGTAAAAATAAAGCTAACTTATCATGTGATAGAATGGTGCAATACCTGATATGTACTTTTTTCCTTTCTTGACATTATACTTTTTAGCAGCAGAATATTTACATATTGTCTGAAAATAAAATCTTTTGAAAAGGATTTCCAACGTTTTGTTCAAAATAACCTAAACTTGAGAAACCTCACAAATATATTTGGTTTCCATCAATGAAGTTTCTTTAAAACATTTGGCTTATGCATGATTCTTTACAGTTTAGGGGCCTAGAAGATTTGAGATGAAAGAAGCAGAAAAAAGAGTATTAAACAAAGTACAAATAAAGCAGAAAAAACAATACAAATGATACCAGAGCAAACATCAGAAAAAACAATCATCGACTGCACTGCAGCAAAGGAGCTATCCAGCAAAATCTGACTGAACACCTTGTTTCCAGGGTTTGGGTATTTTTATTTTTAGACTCTGTTAAAACATTTCTAAAATATGCAAGTAATGACTTTGAAAAGCAGTAATTGCAATATTAAATTTTGCTTAAATTTCTTGGGCACTGATTTGTGTACAGGCTTTTATACCAAGTTCCCACGAAACCATAAAACGTTTAAAATACTGTCTGTGCAAATGCAAAATTTATGAATTCACACATCTCTGGTTGATTTATGTGAAATAATAATGCACTATTTAATGCTTAAACATGGCTAGAAGCAATGCTAAGCTATCAAGATGTACAATGAAATAATAGATTTATAAGACAGATAACCTTCCTGCCTAGAGAAGCTTGTTTAAAGGTGTTGTACAGATATATTAAACTATATGTAATTTTATACTAACTTAATGCTGTAGGCCTATACTGCAAGCAATAAAAGATTACTGCCACAGTATTTTCAATAATAAAATGATCTGGCTATTCAACATAAGGTATCAGAGGAATGAAAAAAAAAATTCTTTATGATTTCAAACTTTTTACTCCTCTCTTTTAATTTAAATATTTACCTGTTATTTTTGCTTTTCACAGCTCACTGTCATCAACTCTCATCTGATTTATCAAAATTGTTTTTATTTCACCCTTCAAGTTAAGATGTGCCAGATTTTCTCTGTGACACTAAATAACATATTCAAAGATATTTGCATTAAAATAAAAAGGGCTTTGTGTGGGACATGGTGCCTCTTACAGGAACAGATTTCTGCTGATTTAGAAAATACCATTATCCCCTTATGGTGAGCAGCAGCTTCTATCAGCTGCAGACTCTTGGCAGGGCATACAAAGGGAGGAGGATCCAGCCCTTAAGTAGACAAGCAGGATACAATATTGCACAGTGACTCACAATATTGATTGATATTAACTGGCCTACTTCTAAAAGACAATGGGAAAAACAAAACCCTAGCCTCATATATTTAAGGACTTGTACCATTAGTTCAATGACAGGCATCCTCTCAAATACATGCTGGAGCAGCACCCATGGAACCCACATGTTCACATATATTTTTTTCAGAAGACCTCACCGTTTGACTGTTTGTTCTTTATTCAGTACTAAACAAAAGATCTTTAAAAGGCCCTTTCAGGCAACTATCACTTTATAAGGATATTTTCACAGAAATTCTGATTAGGAACCTACCCTTGGAAAAAAACTCACATTAGAATCTGACAATGAACAATTTTTCCTATGGTTTTCTCTTTTTCATTTTTACTTTCTTCTGCTGCTTGTTTAGTTGTTCAAGTGAGAAGGTTTTCTTAAGTCAACCAATAAAAAAAATTAAATGGCATTCAAATACACTTAGTAGGCAAAAAATTAATGCATTTTTCTTAGTGTGTCTCTTACCAAGATTGCCATAGATTGAATCCTGTTCTTCTTTGATAGTCTCAAGCCATGAGAGAGCTCAGACCCCACACTGAAAGTTGAAAGTTTTCAAGTGACTCTGCAGGCACACAGTTTGTGATAATTGGCAGTGGGGCTGCAATGGAGCCTCATCCCAAATGGGCTACAGCTGTGCAGGACAGGTGACTAATATTTAAGGTAACAAGACAGGGAGTGCCAAGGTGCACTGACCTATCACAAAGGGGTACAGAGGGCAAACAGGTGCAATGCATTAAGATGAAGAGTATAAAATGCTGCACTGAGGAGCAAAAAAGCATGGATGATGCTTAAAGCCTCCTGAAATTGTATGGTGTTTCTTTGTGTGTTATGGCCATTTCAACTTCATCGGGACTCTAGATTTTGATATGCAACTAGTGGCTTATAAACATAAAGGAAAAGCAGAGTGGTCTAAAGCCAGTGCAAGTTGCAGGCAGCTAGCAGAAAAAGTAAACAGAACAATGGTGCTCTGGTAAAAAAACATAGGTTGAAATAACTTCTCAGTCAACCATTTCCCATTAAACCACTCTAGGTTTGGCTTTGAAGCTCCCTGGACAAGTGTAGTTCTCCTCTTGCAGATGGATGGGTCAGTCTGAACATGGCAACTCATGTGGCACATGAGCCCAGCTGAGGTGTGTGAATCTGGCAGCTCTGCAGTGGTCAGCCTCAGGGGATTTCCAGAAAGCACTGACAGGATGCATTTTTTCCAACTTCAGACATGCAGAAGGGAGATGCCTGCTCATGACCCCAGCAGTTGTAGTTCTACTTTTAACCTATTGCTTACCTAAGATGGTCAAAATGAATCATAACCTGGATGCCCATTTCTTTACGCTGACTAAGAGCGGACACTACAGGATCAGGTTCAGCATTCTACTTTGTATTCTAAAGACAAGTTGAATCCCCCCTCAAAGGTCTTATACTGCGGTCAATACTTTCTTTCACTCAATCTTAATGTAAATTAATAAAGAATATACAAGCTATATGATGAGTTTGTTATATAGAATAATTGGAGTTAATGGTGTCTGCAAGGAAGAGGGGAAGCAATCCAGACCTCTTTGCAGTATTTTGCCCTCATTCAGTGGCTATACTGGGCATCCAGATTGAGGCACATTATTACACTCTCCCATTCTCCTCAGAGCTTGCAAAACTGCTACCCCTTACAAAGAAGGGGAAGAAGACCCTCGTTTCTCTGTCGCCAGCAAGCAGGTTACAATTGATTCGGGTTTATATTAAATTGGTCTTTGATGATGTTCTACATTTTCAAAGTATCCTAGAGACTTTCAACTAAACCTTTTAACACCCTAATGAGACAGGGGAATTGCTGTTCTGCCTCCTTGTAAATGAAGAACAGGAAGATAGATATCACAGGCTATGCATTTAAAACCATTTGCTAAATTTGAGTAATTCAGTATCTGGATTCTCATTTTGGGACTCCCAAAGCATAACTTTTAAAGGTAATCAGTACCCACTGCTTTGAGCTCAACAGCAGCTGAGATCATTCACCTCCTGCAAAAAAAAAAAAAAATCACACTGAAGACCTTTCAAAGCAGGCACACAAGAAGCAGAGCACATAAAATACTGGGCCTTTCTGAACATGTTTTGCTGAATTACTGGCTTGAAATAAAAAATTATATCCACTCTAACATTAATTAACAGAACGGGAAGCAAACACTATGCTTGAGCATGTAAATCATTCATCTGCAATTGCACAACTACTTATGCATGTTAGTTTCCAGTTTCATTATTAGTCACTGCTTCTTATTTTAAATAGAAAAGCAATACATACACTACCATAAATACTCTGGTTTACTAGCTTTTTTTTCCTTCTGTATTTATTCCACTGTCAACAGTGGTTAGCATCTAACAAGCATTCTATGAGGGAAGAAGTTTGTTTTGTGCTAATGACACTTTTAATAGCCATTTAAAACCAGATGAAGTAGAGCGTAGACAGCTTTATATACATATAGGTGTTGAGTCTTCTTTTTAACCAGCAAACCCACTTTTGCAAAGTTTAGAAACAAATTAATCCAAACTGTATAATATCTTGCTTGCACAAATGGTAGCTGCAGGTGAAGAATATTTCCTGCATTTTCAGAACCTAAGCAAATATTATTTCAAGTCAGTGTGGTACTGAGTATTTATGGCTAAATGTGCTGCAGAGGCTCAAACAAGATGGTGAAGGGAGGTGATGGTTACAGAGGCTTCATTAATCATGACATCTCATGGCCTCAAAATTTATTCTACAACTCCCCACTTGGGAAAAAAATACAGCTTGAGAAGAGAGGTAAAATAACCCCACCGGGAGCACAGTTACTCTCACCATCCCTAAACTCTGTGCAAATCCAGCCACTTTTAACTCCAACAGTAAATACTGACAACTCTGACTCTAAACCCTCCATTACCTAAACTTGCAAAAATGCCCAATAAAATTATTGCAACTAGAGTTCTACAACCATGGAGGTGAAATACAGAATGAACTATATATTATCATATGTGTATTTAACAAGTATAATTACCAGCATTTAGAGTAAAATTCTAACTTCCATTAACTAGAGATTTGTCACCAAGATTTGATGCAGGATACACAATGAAACTTGCCTTAGGTAACCACAGGAGGACCAAAAAAAAACTAGCCTCATCCAAGGTCATTTTTAACTAAGTTGCAGCAAAATTACTGTGAAAACTTCCAAAGTAGATAATAAAAATTATTCCACAAGGGCATTCTCTCTGAGGAAGAATTATATAATACCAAATAATAAATTCTGATATAACACACCACAAATAGAGGGACTTCTACATATGATCATGCTGTCTAGTTTCATAATATCCTGCTTCAAGAAGATTAGTTGACCATTAAAAGTACTCAACTTATTTAAATCTCTGCTTCAATTCACAACACAAAGCACTGCAAAGCATTATAAATCTAACTGAAGAGTAAAAATATTTATTAAACACAGCATTAAAAGATGATAAACATTTCAATTTAGATACTGAAAATATCCTGCAAAATCCAAATATAATACGTTAACATACATCTAGAGCTTGATCAGTTTTCTCAAAATCACTCATATAATCTTAATACATTTTAGAAGATTGAGTAGTTCTGTGTCAAAGAAATTCTAGAAAGGAATGTTTGTTGAATATGCTGGCTTCCAACTAAAAAGATAACAAAATAAGATTGATCATGAAATAACCACAACCTTAATTCCAGTGTGATATAAACTGAAAATGGAGCATAGGTCAGTGAAGGGACAGACAGAGACCATACTTCAATGCAAGGTCACCGTCAGGGTATTCTCATAAACAAATACAATCATTTCAACATTCCAAAAATCTACCTATTCCATGTGCTGGTCTAGCCTCTAAGTTTCTCCAAGCAAAACTTCCCAAGATTTTCTTAAAGTGAGGAACATCTTGTGACTGCTACATGCTTATACTGCTTAAATAAGGACATTCTAAATATTTTAAGATGTTTTATGAGACAGTGAGTGTATACTTCAGTGCACATTAATATGCCATATTAATGCTGCGAGAAGTCATCGGAGCTACAAACTGTAACAGCACAGATTATGTGTTTATTTATGCAGATGTATTTATTATGTTTCTTTCTCCCCAAAATTACATTAAAAGACAACAATTTCAACCAAAATCAATAAAACAAAAAATTACCCAAACAAAATAAACTTAATTTTGATCTCTACTAGTCTCATGTAAGTCTAAAGTTTCTATTGCCAGCTTGAACCATTTTTAGCTTAAGTCCCCCAAAATTGTTTTTATTCCCATACATATAACTAAAAACAATTAACTGAACTTTCTAAGAAAATGCTCTGTTAGGCTATGACTAAGCATGTAAAGTTTCAGAGCCCAGGAGGGAATTTTCTGCAAAATTACAAGCAATTGAACATTTCCACAACAATTAATCGTGTGCCCTAGGAAACGTACATTTTGGACAATTAAATTTTCTCCCACTTATGCTCAGTACAGCATTTTCGATTGGTCATAATCTTTTCTTGACTCCATTTTCTTAAAGTGGATGGTCCTCCTAAGAGTGTTTCTGTGTCTCATTTTAATGTTATGTCTATCAGTATGTTTTACGTTTTTACGACTAGGTGCTTGAAGCAATACTTCTACACTCATGCTTAAGAGCCTCAGAGTCATTTTATTGCCCTGAATGAGAGGTATTACAGCTCCAGCTGACTTCAGTAAATATACATGGGAGATCTAGTCACTACAAACAGAAAATGAAATTTCTCTAAAAATAAGTTTGATAATTTTGACATACTATGAACAACATTTGCCAAACCTCAGTCCAAAGACTAATTATTCACAGAATTTGAGATCTTTTGATGCAATGAATGCAATGGCAAAATTTCATCAGTCAACAATCTGCTCTAGTTGCTTTCAGTTCAGAGCCATTGATCCTAAGAAAGAGAAGATCGGTCAAATTATGTATTTGAGTGTTGATCACCTCTTATTATCAGCAATTTTAAATTAGTTGAGCCAAACTAGTAAACAGAAGCCCAAAAACAAAACTAAAAACAAGAGTTTCCTTGACATAACACACTAATGCATTCCAGTGTCATCCAATACTCAAAGCCTTGCTGTCCTCAGGGCACAAGGTACAAGGGCTTCTGCAACTCATCTCAGACCAAAGTGGCATCCTGACAAGTGAATAATCTCAGCAACACAATGAGATTCAACAAGTCAAGACCAGTTCCAAGCTGACTGATATTCTTTTTAACAGACTTACCTTGCTATTTAGGCACTAGCATTACTTATATTGTGGATTAAGGCAAGAAAGCTTGCAAAATATTCTACCATGGCATGTTTCATTTCCCAGATGGCAAAACCATTTTGCACAGAGTCTTGGGCTATTGGGAAAAAGAGTAAGGAAGCAATATCTTATTCCTCTGCCTACCTGAAAGTTACATCCTTCCCCAACTGAGGAAAAACTGACAGGTAAATTCATTTTCCCTCCATTCATCTCCTTGCAGAAAAGGAGCTGTAAGAGTGTCAGGTAGCTGAAGGGTGCCTGAGAATAACACCTGGTGTTGTCCTGCCTGCCAATCTCATAACAACTGCAGGAACTGGACGGAGGTCCCCAGTGCCAAAACCCAAGCAAAGTAAATGAGATTCCAATATATTTTTAAAATAATGTTTGTGTGCTGAGGGAAAACACAATTCTTGCCCCTTTCCAGTCAATGAGACACAGTGTCTGCAATTACCTACAGGGAGATTTCTATGCGTAAGGAAGAATTACATGTTTCTGGCAGCAACATTCCCAGGGTTAAAGCCCCTAACTCCATCAGTCAGTCCTAAGTAGTTTAAATTCTCTGCAATCTAGAAATCCTCTGGGTGTGTGGACTAGATGTGTAACAAAAACTGCACTAATAGACGCCCCAGATTACTCAAATTCTCATAGCCACCTTTTTTTTCTTCAATTTGCTGTACTTCTCTAAGACACTACTATTGAAAATTATATTACTTTAATGGTGCATAAACAACAAGGATGTAAGCTCTTTACATGTAAAGCAATCAAGCTAACAAGTTTGTATTAAGCAACTTTTTCCCCCCAGTTGTAAATGCAGAACACAATATGCTCACCGTGATGCTAAAGAGTTAATAAATCCTAAGCTAAAGAAATATATTTATGATTCTGAAAGAGTCCTGAGATAGTTCAGTAGTCTTAGATTTACATTTAGTTGCAATGCAGAAATAAAAACAAAAGCAAAAAAAGTTTTTAAGTGCCCTTACAGAAGTGGTTGATACAGTGAGATGGTTCCCTCTTCTGGCCAAAACTGGAGGAAAATAAACTCTGATTTTACTTTAATTGAAGTCACATAATTTCTAGAATTTAAAATTTAAATATCAGTCTAACTTTACAAAAAATTTATTTACATATTTTTATCATATATTTTCAGAAATTAGTTTTGAGACAACAAATGTTCAGAAAATGCTTTAGGAAAGGTTGTATTATATCTGCTTTCTGGAGCTTTGTGTCTAGATTACTGAAACCAATACTAGCACAGATCTCAGAAACATGCATCCAACTCACTTATCACATAATGAATATGCATTCTGGAAAAGAAAAACCGTAAAAATCCCACCAAAAGAGTTAAACTGAAAGGTAATTTAATGTTATATTTAAGAAAAACCATTCCTCATTTGGCCCTGGCTAATCTTTTGATTTCCAACAATGCTCCAATCCAAATACCTGTTGGTATTTATAGCAATGGAAGGTTTAAAAGGACTTTTTTTTTTTTAACAAATGCCCCAAACCAGAATATCTCCTTTCTACATAGCGCAGCGAAGAAGCAAACCACACCACTAACAGTACCAATGCTCATGCAAGAGCATATGGCATGTTTTCACCCTCAGGCAAATTAAAAAAAAAAAAAAAATTCGTAGCAAAAAGACAAGCAGTACCACACTAAACTGAAAGAGCAACTCCTTGGGAAATTAGTGAAAATTGTCATTGAGAACATAATTTCAGAGTTCAATGCATAATTGTCCAGTCTCATGTTCAGAAGCCATTTTTTACCTCATCTGCAAGACAAAAGTACATCTATAAAAGTCCAGCTGAAGAGTGGACAAAGAAATAAGAAATGTCTGAAAGGCAGCAACAAAGACTTCCTAGTTAACTCCTGTGAAAAGAAGAGAAAACGGAAAGGACAAGACTTCCATAGGCCTTGAAGTTTTATTCTGATTCTAAAGCTCTAACAAATAATGCAGAATTTGGGGATGATGGAAACAGAGATTCTTCTATTGAAATGCACATGGAGGTAAGGATTGTCATAGAACAGTATATTGGCTGCTCCATGTTAGTTTGTTAAAAGCTGACTAAGTTTTATGAGGTTTCACTGTGCACCACGTGTCATTCAAGCCAAGGGAGTTACCTGGTTAATGATTACAAAGAGGGGAGGACATGAAGAAATATTTATTTTCTTCTCTTGTACTGTAAACCTTCTACTCTTTTGGTAGGAACTCACAGCACTAAATTTCTTCATAAAAAGATCCTTTCTCCCTCCGCCAAGTTGATGTGGCCACATAATTCTGAATCATTTTAATAACATTCATTTTCCTTTAACTTGCCTTGCTTCTTTTATTATTCAGACACTGAGACTATTACCTCTGGTTTGTACCCTACTTTTTTTTGTTCAGGGAAACTCACAGCAAGGTAATCAAAGTTTAGTGTTAAAACAGCAACAAAAACAACACAGGTAAAAGCAAACAAAACATACAATTTTGGCTCTGCAACATCACACAGAGAACCAGGAAGAAAGGTCATGGCAGAGAAAAGGAAGATTTTGAACAAGGTGCAATCTTGTGTGCACAAAAGATGACAAAAACATCAAGTTATCATTCAAAGACTTCAATAAAACATTGGATTTAAAAAAAATCCAATCCAAGTCCCATTTAGAATGAAGAGCTGCATCTACAGCAGAACATAGAGTACAGCCAAGGCACAGGTTTGAATACTAACCTATAACCATCTATTGATACATAACTGCTGTGTATTGTCCACTATGGCTTCATGCCATGTCAAGAAGCAATCTCCAAGACCATTCCCAGACTTCATCTGTGGCACAACACAGCACAGGGCTTCTTCTCAATGCACAACATGGATAAGGGCAGCCTATTCTGGGAGCAGGGGTAAGAATGAATTTAGCTTTAAGGACAGAAATTACTAATTTGCCATTGTACTTCTGCCTTCTCTGCATCACTTTGCTAAGGTATATTTCACATGCAACTCAGGAGTGCAAATTACATTTATTGGCTAACACACAGAAAAAGACAGCAAGGATAAATGAGTTACTAAACTAAGCATTAATATTGTCACCATTCTTAATAATACACCTCAGTAATAAAGAGTATTTTCCAGCTAGGCAGGCATCAGCCTGGTGGGGAAAGGTTGGTCTCTGTTACTCTTTGATGTTATTGATAGCCTATCTGCCAAACACATTTTTTTTCTATTTTTCCAAGTTACCAGTTTTCCTCTTGAATCCCTGAAAACTTATCTAAGCTAAGTTCATCTATCTTACCTCCATCTGCCATTTTACTTTCCCTGTCTGCTGCAAATTTTGTTCAGGTACTTTCCTTACAACTCAGATTTTCTCTAGAGTCTAAGATGTTACACTGCCTGATCAATGCTGAACCTTGGAGGAAGTTAATGCCTAAGAGGATGGTCATGCTTTCAAGGCCAAGAGAAAGGGATTTTTTCCAATTTATTGGCAAATAAAAGCAGTTTTATATCAGTAAATTATATAAAAGTTAGCTTAGTTAGAACTGGTTCTGGAATATTAAAGTACTCTATATGAACAATAATTTATACATCACTATTTTTTTTCCCTTGGAGGAAAAAATAAAAACCACTTTGCTTGCTCTAAAAGTATTGTCCTGAAAGTTTAAGTCAATCACTACTTTGCTAAAAATAAAATTAATTTTCATTGAAAAAGTTGTGAAATATTCCAAAA